>NW_024466413.1:2320000-2920000 GCF_017591425.1 Ochotona curzoniae
AGAGGAGAGGAGAGGAGAGGAGGAGAGGAGGAGAGAGGGGAAGAGGAGAGGGGAGGGGAGGAGAGGAAGAGAGGAAGAGAGGAGAAGAAGGAGTGGAGAGGAGAGGACAGCAGGGGAGGGGAGGAGAGGGAAGGAGAGGAGGGGAGGGGAGAGGAGGGGAGAAGAGATATGGTAGACATTGCCCATACACAAGTTTACTCTACTATCCTGTATTGTCCAGGCAACAACCAGAAACTCTAGATTTCATCTGGGTATCTCACATGAGTTGCAGGGATCAAATATTTTGAGCATCATGAGCTATCTTCTCATGCACATTAGTAGGAAGCTGGATCAGAAGCAAAGGAGCTAGGGGACTGAAATGAGTGTTAGATTCACGATGCAGGAATAGTAAGCAGCGTCTCAACCTGTTTCCCCACAATGCCTGTTCCCAGTGGGAATTCTCAGAGAGAAACCTTCTTTATCCACTGTTAGCTGAGTTCTCAGAGTTGGCTACAATGAAACATCAGGCAATCATGTGGGATGGGTAATTACTCTGAGTTCCTTTCCAGTAAGGATGAAGCTGGGTTGCTCAGGAATGAATGGATTTGTCAAAAAGCATTCAGTTGATCAACAAGAGAGGTAGACATGGATTTCAGTAGTCAGCCTAGGAGGGACATCTTCTCAGCATGTGTCAGTTACGATAACATTGATGGCAGTGAAAATGACAAGCAAGCAACTGCAACTTCATTGATCTCTGACTTAGACATGGAGTGAAATTGGTAACATCATGCAAAGAAAGTGCTTCTTGAAACAAACTATTGGAAATTCATGGCAAAGTCTGTATAAAAGAAGAAGCATTCGTGTTTTCCCCCTTTAAGTTTCAACCTGAAAGATGGTGGCTGGGTTCTGCATGACTCGAGGTTCATGAACCATTGAATCGTCAATGTAAACAAGAAGGCCTGACTCCGTAGATGGACTGTGTCTGCAGCCAGCCTCGAACTACCTGTATTCAACTGAAGAAATGCTCCTCTTTGGTAATGCAGCATTTCATGCAGATGGACAGCTAGATTATTCCTCTTTGTCTGAACACTCTCTGGGAAAATGAGCAGACTTGCTGGGGTTTGATTTGTTCAGGAAATGCCATAGGTCAAATTGGCCAACCACACTGACATTTCTGCAGAAGGACAAGATGTTCAGTGATCTGAGTGCTGAGGTACATGAAGGCAAAAGTTCCATCCTGTCATATCTGTCAAGAGCAGCTGAAATATTGCCTCCCCTTTGATTCCTGGAGTTAGAACAAATGACTGGACAAACACTTGGTATATGGTAATTCCATTTTAATACCCATCCCTGCACGTTAGACCTGTAAATTGTGACTGTCTGGCAACACCTACGTGCTGGGGTTGATGACAGTCATTTTAAGTTTTCCCTACACAAAGCTCCTGAATGCCTGTGATAAATTGCTTCACACAAAAATTTGAGTATCACAGATGGCTGCCATAAGTTTACTTCCAGTTCTTTGCACAGTACTCTTCAGTATCCAAAGTTGCTGCCACTTCCTATAGTATGTTGCATACATAATCAATTTCCACCCTGCCTGCTATTTCAGGACAATGTCACTGCCTACCAATTCATTCACTTTCATAATATAATTGCAGTCCAAGAGACTAAAGCATGGTGGGAAAATAGATATTCATCAAATAAGCAAACACACATATGAGTCAACTCAACAGGAACTGAATACATCACATTGCTGATCACTAAACCCTGTCCCTGGATGGGTTTGCTGTATCTGAACTGCATCCCCCTCTCTTCCCTTACAGTGCCTGCACGTTTCTTCCCCCGCCTCCCACCTTCCGCCCCTGCAGGAGTGCTGTCATGAGCCAGGGTGAACATGAGGATCTTCCGCATGGCCCTGGAATCCAGCACTGCCTTTTCTTTGCTTCTGTGTTGGCTGTGACTTTGATGTTGAGCAAGCTCCTGGGGTCCTCTCCAATTCACTGGACTTTTCTCTTTTCTATATTACCAGAGAAAGAAAGCAGAAGCCAAAATAACAGCGAGAGTCCTCTGGAGGTTGTTATGGTAAAAGGAAAGCCAATTCCACCTGCTGAAAGCCGAAAAGATGTACTTCTACTAAATAATTGATTTGTATGCTGACTCGTTAGTGCTTCTGCCAGAAACTCAGAGCAGTAGAATTAACTAATACTAGCTGAACTGTCGCACATCCTCAGCTGTCCTTGTTAAACCTTCTGAAATTTGTGCAGGCTGCTGAGATTGTAAAATTAAGTCCACATTGTATGAATGCGCTCTAGATGAGCCATGGGAAAAGTTACTTTTATTATTTAGGCACTTATTACAGAGCAAGAGAGACAGAATGAGAATGAATTTCCATATGTTAGTTCATTGCACAAAAGCCTGCAATGTCTGAGATTGGATTAGGCCAAAGTTGGAAACTTGAAGTTGGGAGCTGGAAGCTGGGTATTCCATCCAAGCTTCTCATGTGCATCGTTACTGCTGTGTCTCAAGGTTTACTTTAGCAAGAAACAAGAACGAAGGGTTGTGACTGACGAGACACACAGGCACACAGATGTGACATGCAGGTGCCTTAACGAACACCTCAGCTGTAAGTGCAAGCACCTGTCACTCGTGGCATGATCTGTACTTCTAATCTGCTAGGATTTTTCTAAACTGGAAGAACCCAGCATGTTTCTAGTGGTAAAGCAGAGTCTTTGAGTTGTAATGCGCATAGATGATAGGTCACAACAACCAGGTGGCTCATGCTCAGAAATGCGTGACAATCTGGAGCACAGGATCCTGAGGCGAAGATATCAGCAGGACAGATTCTCAGAGCACAGTGAGCAGCCACTCGGCTCCCTGTCTGGCACTCGCTCCCAGGGACTGCCTTACAGTCACTCATTGACAGTGTTTGACCGTGGAAGCATCACCCAGCACCTGGTGCCAGCATCATACTGTGGCACTCTATTTCCTTTCTGGACCTCTTCTCATATTGCCACTAATGACCTTAACTCCGAATAAGAGGGCGTTCTGCAGTACTGGGCATTAGAACTACCGACAGAACTACCCTGGGCAGAGCGGTCTGTGCAGACTAAAACACATGAATGAAAGTATAAATGTTGCCCTCCAAATCGTGGTTATCCTTTCATTTCACAGGACACCTAACACTGTCATTCAGTGTAGCTACACACACACACGAGAGAGAGAGAGAGAGCGCAGAAATCCAAGACTCTTCATAAGCAAAGTAAAAAACTGTCCAAAATATTTGAGAAACCCTGACAATTGCTGTGAGGATGCATAGGTCCAGGTTTGGAGTGGAGTGAAGTTAGACTGCTTCTCTGCTTGGACCACACACCCACGTGGGTGTGGAAAGTGCCCTTGGGAGTGTGTGTGTTTCCTTATCAAAACAATTAGGCTAAAAATACACATGTCTACATTTTGTAAAACATATTTCAAGTTAGACCAGACAAGAGTGTGTGGGGATTTTTCAGATTGCAGTTAACACAGCTCTCAACCACAGTCCTGTTTGCTTCAGGGAAATGATATTTAAAGCACTGACGACTTAGGAAACATAAAAGGATTAATTACCTGTTTGCTTTTTCCTTTAAAGAACTAAATATGGCTTTAAAATGTTAACTCTGCATGTCTGCCTTGATCTTATTATATGAAGGTTTATCTCCATGCATCGTGTTGGGATCCTAATGCTGGTTTCATTATTTACTCTGTGTGACTCTTGGCTGAATCAATGCATAAAAGCACAGGGAGAAGCATGGCTTGAACAGAAAAAAATTCTTCCAGTGTTTTTTAATTTATTTACTTTTTGTGGAAATTCAGAATATACAGAGAGGAGGAAAGGCAGACAGAAAAATTTTCCATCTGCTGATTCACTTCCCAAGGGACCGCAAAAAATCAGAGATGATCTAATCTGAAGCCAGGAGCCAGGAGCTTCTTCCTGGTCTCCAACGCAGGTGCAGAGTCCCAAGGCCTTGGGCCCTCCTGGACTGCTCTCCCATGCCACTGGCAGGAGCTGGATGGGAGGCAAGGCCACCGAAGCATGAACCAGCACCCATGTGGTTTCCCTGGAGTGGAAGGCGAGGATTTTTGCTGCTAACATACTGTGTCAGGCCTAAATTTTATTTTTTTTTTGAGGCACTCTTTTGTAACAGAGGGAATAAAACTGGGTTCTGAAGACTTAGAATTCTGGGTTTTCTACATTCTTCAGACACATTAATGCACATGCCTGCCTGAGGTACTTGGTTGAAAGGGTACCAATTTTGTACTCTGTAATACTGTGTAAGCATTGCGATGAAGTACCTGCACACAGCCAAACTAGGATCATAGCTAAGATGATGGGAAGATCTACCTGTACAATCTATGGAAAAGCGACATTTTACAGTGGCCATTTCTTCTGTGTTCTCAATGTATAAATGAATAAGCAACAGTGTCTCCATGAGAGAAGATGGGTTTGAATCAAGTGTTCTAAATATTTTTAACATCGTTTCCAAATACAACAATGGTGCTAAAATAATAGTTACTAGAAGGCATGCTCAGGACCAAGGAAAACTGGCTTGTCCCTCAGGCTAGACAAGAAGAGTTTCCAGCACATATTTTCCCTTGTTAAACCAGTAAGTTGAAAGAAAAATAGATTGGTCCATTTTGGTCAACTTTCCTAAGGTGAATTCACACTTTGTTCCCTCCCACAATGTGAGGTTATCTTCTCACCACTCAGCAGCAGCAGGATCCCTGGTGCTTCTCCAGGTGGAAATGGGCCAGTCTTTGCATTCAGGTTCTGATGGACACTGTTTGGTGGGAGTGACTGTGACACGTTTGAGACTGAGCTATAGTAAGTGGCAGGGAGTGCCAGGCAGATTCCTTCTCAAGGCAGAAACCTTTGAAACCTAGCTACCATGTTGTGAGGAAGCTCAATCAATCCACAGGCCAAAGACTTGTGTGAACGGCCTGATCCCCTTCCAGGTTCCAGGAATTGCAGGAGCTGGAGGACTTGCCATTCTTATCATGTCAGTGGTTGAGTTGGTCCCAGTTTGACTGTTCACACCAAATCCTGTGCAACCAGTAAGGATTGTCGATCTGAAAACTTTGTTAAGCCCTGCTGAAATAATTTCTTACTCATCTGCTTGCCATGTGGAAACTTTGTATTTAAAGTTCTTTGAGTTACTAAACTGCTCTGTCTGCTGATCCCAGTAAATAGTCACAGGTCACATGCTGGGTGAATTTACTTGCCGACCCTTGTGAGTGATGTTAAGATATAGGACGTGACTGTTCTATCAATTTTGCTGGTAGAGGAAACTTACACACCATAAAGACATTGCATCCAATAATAGGTTGGAATGTCATGGAGATTTGTAAGTGCAGTTCATATTGCTCTTTTAAAGGGAAATGGTTCATTTAAAAAAAGAATTCTAGCTTATTGCTATTGGAAAAGCAGACTTATAGACAGAGAAACAAAGATCTTCCACGTGCTGGTTCACTCCCCGAGTGGCCGCCGTGGCTCAGCTGAGACCAACACTGGGGGACATGCACCTGTACAACAGCAGAAGACTCCATTTCAAGAAATCAGAATATTTATTATCATAACACTTAATATTTTGTTTTAAAAAGCAACAAACATTTTGACTTCTTCAGACTGGTTAAGATTGCGCTCTGGTCTGTGAATGAGCAATAGGCAATGCTATAGGTGTGGGTAAGAGACAGTCCTCTAACAGCCAGAGAGATTTTGTAAAGGAAAATATAATATATATACTGGAAAATTGAAAAGCTCAAAGTGGATAATAAGACTTCTTCTTTTTGAAAGGTAGAGCTACAGAAGAGAAACAGAGACAGTCACGTACACACACACACACACACACACACACACACACAAACACACGTTGGTCAGTGACAGAAACCTGGAACATCAGAACTCCAGCCACCACTCGTATGAGATTCTGGTATTGCAGGTGTGGCTGAGCCCATTGTGCCACCATACTGGCCTCAACAGACTTATTCTGATAGTAATCTATAAGCATATGTTGCTTTGTTAAACAGCCCAACACTAGCATGTGATATCAGATGAATTCAGATGCCAGTTCAAGTTCAGCCATTTAGTTGTCAGCAAGTCATTTAACTCATAGAGGCTTTATTAAATAACTTTAAACAGCAGAAGAGTGTTGAGTGTGAAATTCCAACGGAGTAAGTGACAGTTGTTGTGGTATCAATATGAACAGTCAAGGCAGCAGGATCAGAACACGCACCTTGCTGTCCTGGTTGCTGTTGATGTTTGTAATGTTGGTAGTTCTCCTACACAAGGTATCAAATCTAGAATCTACATGCAAAATAGTCATTAGGATATAATGCTGTTGCAGGATGAAATTGACAGTACTGCAATAGCAGAGCAAGATATGAAACTGACAGACTCAAATGAAGAAAAAAAGAGAGAGAGATGCAGAGCGATCCCATGATGGGGAAGGGAATTGTTGACGGAGAAGGCTCACCAGTTCAGGAATGTAGACACGGAGAGGCAAGAGGGGAGGAAGACGTTAGCACAGAATCTTATGAAGAAATAAATGGATCAAGTGTGTGGTAAGTGATGAAGATGTGATTTGGGAAACCTCACCCTGCATCGGAGCACACAGCTCTTGTCCCGGTCGGCTGCCTCCAACCCAGCTTCTTGCTGTTGTGCACTTGGAGGCAGCAGCCGGGGTCGCAAACAGTTGGGGTCTCCGCCACACTTGAAGATCTGGATTGAGTCCTGGGATCCTGGCTTTGGCATGGCTCTGCTCTGGCTGTTTAAGGCATTTGGTGAGTGACCTGGCAAATGGAAAATTTCTCATATATACTCGGGCTCTCTCTCTCCTCTCTCCTCTTTCTCCCCTCCTTTCTTCTCTTTCTACTCTCTCTATTGCCTGTCTTTAAAAAGGAAAAATGAATAAGTTTCACACAAGAATTAAAACAAATCCGATCACATTTGCCCCCTGGCCATTCTACTGTCATACCACACTCTCAGTGCACCTGGGGGCCTCTGTGTTGTGAGTGGAAATTTTAGTCTGGGCAATAGCAAGCATGGAGCAAGCAATTAATCCTTAATAGACTGGAAACGAGCAGCTTCCCAGCAGGGAGATATTTCCCTAGATGAGTGGAAGAAGAGTTCATCTTTATTCTAAGTCAGCAGTATGTTAAAATTATTTACTTTGAAATGGATTTCTTTGGCTTCTGCTGTTTCCCCCTGATACTTAGTAACCGCCATGACCTGCGACCAGGTGGGCTTCTTCTGGCTGGAAGGGGAGAGGAAGTTCGATGCCACAAGGAAGCCTTCTCTAACGAAGCCCTGTGGGAGGTTGCTACTCTGGCATCTTCTCAGCAAAAAAACGCAAGATGCCACTTTCCTTCATCTCTGCTCCAAAGGCAGGCAAACTTCTGAGAGCTGCTGGAAACATTCTCATCAGTGTGCCTAATTACAAGGCCCTGTGACTCACTTTGAAAGAAAAAGGAACAAAATCTTCCTGACAATAAAGGCAAAAAGAAAGACAAATTGGCAATCATCACCACACTACGGTGTGATAAACCTAGCAGCTGGATTGAGATTCCAGCTTTTACGCCCCAAATGTAAAGATGCACGCTCAATGCTGGTTAAATTCAGACTCCATGCTGCTTCCTTTTCCCACAAGGTCAGTAATTAGAAATGAAAATAAATCAATATAGTTTGAATTTTAGTAAAATGCTGACTGCTGAAACAGGCTCAGAGCTCAGCAATCTGACCCAGCGGGGTAGGCCTCTACCTGTAATGCCAGAATCCAATGTGGGGACCGGTTTGAGGTTTGGGCTGCTCCACTGGCCATCAACTTCCTGCTAATGTGTCTGGGAAAACAATGGAAAACGGCTCAAGTGCTTTGATCTCTTTACCCACAAGGGAGACCTGGAGGACACCCCTGGCTCCTGGACTCGACCTGGCCCAGCCCTAGCCACCTGTGACCATTTGGTGAGTAAACAGCTGATGGAAGGTCCGTCTCTCTCTCTCCAGATAATCATCTACTTCTTCCTCACCTCTCTAAAGTGCCCTCATTTCTGTTTCTTTCAGCTATTAATACATTACAAAACCATGAGACCAAAAAGATCACCACACTGTAGGTGTTAAATGCCCTGCCCCAAAATACTCTTTCCCAATGTGCCTCCTCAGAAGATCTACTTCCAGCTTCCCCTCCTACTTTTAGGTTCCCAAAGTATAAATGATGCAAAGTAGGGACGAATGTTGTGGCTTGCTGGGTTGGACCCATGGGGTGACTGCATCCCATGTGAGCACTGGTTCAATTTCAATTACTTTTCCCGAGGTCCCTGCTGATGTGACCCAAAGGACAGCACAAGTGGGCCTGGGTCCTTGAGCCCCTGCCATTCATGTGAAAGACTCAGATGGAGTTAGGAGCTCCTAGCTTCAGCCTGGCCCAGACAGGGACATTGTGGGCTGTGGGTATTTGGGGAGTAAGCCAGCAAATGGGGACTCTCTTTCTCTCTTCCTTCTGCCACTTCTTTCTATAGCCCTGCCTTTGGATATATCAATAAATCTTGTACATTTCAGCTTGATTTTTTGCTCATTCAGTATTGACTCACTGCAACACGATTTGCTGAACTCTCGGTTATGACTAGAGGAAAATAAGTGGCCACAGTAGTCTTGTATACTCTCTTCTTCCCATTTCATATAAATTATATTAAAACACCATTTTATGTCTTCACTTGTTATAGATGGGGCCCAGCACAATGGCTCAAATGCTAGATCTTGCTTTGCCTGTCCCAGGATCCCATATGGCACTGGTTCATGTCCTGGATGCTCCACTTTTGATCCAAGTCCCTGCACATGATAGGGAAAGCAGTAGAGGGTGACCCAAAGCCTTGAAACCATGCACCCACATGGGAGACCAGGAGGAAGCTCCTGGCTTCAGATCAGTTTAGCTCTAGCCACTGCGGGCCACTTGGGGAGTGAACCAGTGGATGGAGTATCTTGTTCTCTGTATCGCCTCCTCTCTGTAAATCTGCTTTTCCAATAAAAATACATAATTTTTTTAAAAAAAATTCCATTTCGAGATTAACTCTATTGTTTTCATTGAAATGCTTTTCATTTTATGTAAGTCATTTATTTGAAATGTTGGCTGATACATAGGAGAAAGCCTGCATGTACTCATTAGCAACAATTAAAAATTTAAAGAACACAAGTGAAAATATCAGTATCATAGATACTCAGAAGGGAAATGCGTCATCACACGAGGCTTTGTTCCAACAGATTCATGCTGCATGTCCTATGGACGTCTCCCAAAACAGCAACCAGGATATGAAAAGAATATATAGTTTTCATCTGGTACTCAATGGGATGTTTCATGGTAAAATTTTAACCCTAATTGGCTCTTCGTGTAACAGTGATGGTTGGGTACATTTGTTCTGCTCTCCCATAGCAAGTTTACTGCAAAGAGTCAAAAGAACTTTGGGTGAACAACTCTACAGTGCATTTCTGCCTGAGTTGAATTTCTCCAAGCCTCTATTTCTCAATTTCTAAAGTGATACTTAGTTAACCTGCACTAAAATATTTTGATGTTCTTATCTGAAGTGCTTTAAGTTTTGAAAGTGATGTACAAATTTTAAGTATTATTATCACTAAAGCCATATATATCTTGGCAAAAGGTTGGCTATATCAAGAAGATAATTTAGGATCAGTGATTATTCACTTATGTTTTAAATTCCAAAGTGACACTTTGCTTCCACTGTTGTGGCTTGATGTAATATACTCTACATGAAAGGATTGAGTCCAAAAAATAAAATCCCTATTAATATGCATTCACATTTTACTGATGCCTTTGAAAATAGATATCTATTTTGGTTCAGAAACAGGTGTTTGAAATGCATGTTTAAATTAGTTGGACGATGCTTATTCATGAGGAGGTCTTCATCTTGCAACAGCTGAAGTTTGTATTGACCAAGCAAAATTCCTGCTAGACAGACCTGAGTATTGAAAACCACAAGTACTCGAAAGGTATCAGTAATTCAGTTATGATCATTAGCACAAGAACTCTATGGGACACCTTAATTGCAAATGATAATTATAGAACATTTACAGCATTGTTCATAAATGCATTATTTAGTGCAAGCCTATGAAAAATTTAATTGCTGCTAAATGAAGTGTGCTCAATAACATCTAAGAGATTTAATTTACATTGGAAATAGGGTGATTTAGAGGTTTACAGTAAGTGATAAGCTTAGGGAATATTACATAGAAGCAGGTACTATTTATTACAAAGATAATTTTAGTATATGGTAGTTTAAGATGTTATAAAACTGATATGGAAATGAAGCATATAGAAGGAAAATAAACATCATCTGGATGAAGCACTACTTGGTATATGTAGTTATAAACACTGTCTTCACAAAGTTTTCCCATCTCTATAACAATATATTCTTCTTTTGGCACTTAGTAATCATTATCATAATTTCAACAGTAACTGAAATGAATTTCACTATTGACATATATACATATACATATATTTATTTATAAAACACCTACATATGAACTGAGCCTGAAAGATTAAACATTATCAATTTTACATAATTTTGAAAAATGATTTTTGCAAAACCCTGGAAAAAACAAATATCACCTCTTATCCCATGAATATATAAAATCATTATGAATAAAGCATTGTAACTAAATATAAAATAAATATGTTGACTTCTAATACATACAGTGTGGCATATATTTATAAATACAGTTTACAGAAAATAGCAACTCCAGTATTTATTTATTCATTATTATTGAGCAAATGATTGAATTTGCCTCAGCCCAAGTTGCCTCACTAATGTGGTTCAGTAACACGTAGTGCCCACTCACAACTCCGAATGTTCGTTTCCACCTCACATTGTCTTGCTGCACTGGGCACCAGAGGCTTTGTGGTCCCAGAGCAGCAAGATTCTGCCCAAGTTGAGGATCAGCCCAAATTCCCTGTGCTCCAGAGTCAGTATGCTAGAGCACATCTTCTGAGTCCAACATCCCCGCTCTCCTGCTCTGATTCAATAACAAAATCCCATTTTTGTGGAAATCAAACGTACCCAACTACCGCTAAGGTCTTCTTTCCTGCTGATGGCAACCATGCCGTGAGCCCTGACTGAGTAACAGGGAAGAAAGGCATTCTCTAGGCCTCCTAACGGGTGACACCCTTTTAATTCTCATAAAGACGTCTACTAACAGCATTGATGACCTTGCAAAGGGTGAACAAGGTCTGGTCAGACTACCTGGCAAGGAGCATTTTATCCTTGGCCTTTGTGAATCTATTCTCAAGAATAGCAGGCAGAAGCATCCTTCTAAACTTCTGTCAGACACAATGACTACTGTAGTTAATCGTCTGTAGTGGCTCCTCACTTCATCCAGTAAGAAGCAACATCAGACGGCAGGTAGAACCCAAACTGTTTCTCAGGCTTCTTTTCCCTATGCCAGCAACTGTTCATTTCACACACACACACACACGTTAGTGTTGTCTTCCTTCTAATGACATACAAAGTTAAGGAATGTACTCCATTATACCTGTGATGTTAAGTTTTGGCTTGTACTTATCTGGTAACTTTCCTGGGGAGAACTTTCCTTAGCAGTTAATTTAAATATGCAATCTTAGCGTACCACTGGTATTTCCTGTTGTTTTGTCTTGCTCTATTTTTCCTGTAGCAGTTATCAAACTTTGAAGGTGTAATATTTTAATGTCTTATTTGCACCTAAATATAGCAGCATGGAACTTTTTACCTTGCATGTTTACTATTGCTTCTGAAAAACAATGAGGAGTAATTGGCCTGCAGTGTACACTAATTACTGAAATGAACTGACAGTTATTAATAAAGAATATTGGGAAATAGGAGCTCAGTTGCATTGATGATGAACACATTGATAATTGCAACCACTTTTAAATGAAATACTATAAATACTTTTGAAGTACAAGTGGATATATTTAATGGGACAGTTACTCTTGGAATGAGAAAATTAGGTAAACAGAGAAGCACTGTTACAGCTAGAAGATTTTAAAGACGTACCCATTTTTTCAATATGGGATCATATAAAATAGATTCATTTAATGAAACACAATGGGAATGTTAAAATGTTTAAATGAGGTTATAAAACATCTATCAGAATCAACTTTTAAAGATAATATCAGCAAGAGAAAGCTTTTCAGGAAGCCAGTCATATAATATGAGCACATGGATATAAATCATGAAACATAACACAAAATGCATGTTCTAATTCATATGAATGCATGTACTAGTTGGTATTAAGAAATAATACAGTGAAACAGCAATAGTAGCGATTGAACATGTCACATAGCAGCCTCAGGGGAGAGACAACAGGTTGAGGCTTTAGAGACATGTACCTTCCTGTAAACCTATTACTTGTACCTTAGTGTTCTGATGTATGCACTCAGACTTGGCACACACATCGAGGCAGGGTGGCCCACACAGAGTACCACTCCCTGGGCCATCCATGCACCTCTCATCCTGATTCAGTTTTCTGTGAATGCAACTGGGAAAGCAGTGGAGATGGTCCAAGATGTGGATTCCTGCCTCCTACCCAGGAGAACTAGATAGAGTCCCTGGCTCCTGGCTTTACCCTGGGCCCGCACAGGTTACCCTGGGCATCTGAGGAGTGAACTTGTACACAGAAGTCTCTCCCTTGGCCATCTCAGAAGTACATACAGATGCTTTCTGGGTATCTGGACAAAACCAAGCAGTCTTTTAACTGTAGCAGTAATGACTTGCCTCTTCCTACTTCTTTAAACTGTGTGACAATAGATAACCACTTCCTGTGTCTGGGAAGAGCTTTGTTAAAAATACAGGAAAGAGCATCTTTGTTTCCTGCAGTCCCAAGGGTAAGGAAATCAATATATTTAAAGTAACTTGCAAACAGGAAATAGTCAACCATGAATTGTTACCTCCCCTTAAAAAGAAATAATAATGGCTTCTTTATAGCCATTTTGGTGCTTGAGTTTTGATCACATTTAAAGGAGCATATATGAATCCTTGTAGTTGACCGAGGAGACAGGCAGTATTCAGTCTGAGTTATTGTGGAAGGTCTGGCTTCAATGTAAGATTTCTATGCAGTTGCTGTCTTTGCAGCCAGCTTTCTCCAACCCATGCATGGTGTTGACATTTACAGAAAAGCTGCAGGAGAAAGGCACAAAGGCTGTCAGTGGGGCCTGACCAGCTCTCTGAAGCGTCAATCAATGCACCAGCTCACGGGGAGCTTGTCATGGGGTTAAGTGAGTATGAACAGAACGAAATTGTTCTCTTCAAAAGTGGCCAGTACTCACATTGGCTTGAACAGGAAGGGTTGGGATGTGGAGGCTGACCTTGCGGTTTTAATATTTTGTAAACTTATCAGATAGTTACTTAATGGAACAGAGAAGTGTTAGATCAGGTAACACATGTTTAACACAGACATGTATTTTTCAAATCCAGACGATCAACTTGAAGATATTCCATCCTAGAAACGTCTAAAACATTGGGAAATAAGGAAAGGTAATTTACCTAAATGTTAACTTAAGTAAATTAAGATGCTATATAAATCAATTTCTATTACCTAAATATTAATTTAGATAAATTACATAAAATACAGGCTCTCCACATTAGCCTAGTGACTAAAGTTCTCATGTTGCGCATGCTGGGATCCAATATGGGCACAGTTTCTAATCCCGGCTGCCCCACTTTTCAACCAGCTCCCTGCTTGTGGCCTGGCAAAGCAATACCTTGGGACCCTGCCCCTGTGTGGGGGACCTAGAGGAGGCTCCTGGCTCCTGGCTTCAGAACAGCTCAGCTCCAGCTGTTGTAGCCACTTGGGGAGTGAATCATTGGATGGAAGATTTCCTGTCTGTCTCTCCTCCTCTCTGCATATGTGACAGTACAGTAATAATAAATCTTAAAAAATATGCAAACTACAATAGAAATCAATGGTTTTTGAGAGTGTAATCTCTCCCAGTTATGGATCCTGCAAAACACAAATTAAACATGATTCGATTTATAGGAGGATAAAACTGAGGAATGAGCAGGAGGATGAGGAAGATGAGGAGAAGGAAGGAGACGACGAGAAAGAAGACAAAGAAGAACAGAAGGAATGGAGGGTTCAGAAAGAAGGGAAACGAGGTGGTTAACATCCAGGAGACAGTGAACCAAGCTGTGTGAAGAAGCTACGATGCTGAGAGCAGAGGCTGGAACACAGAAAGAAACCAGTGCCTGTAGTTACAGTTGAGAAAGTAACACAACACATGGGTCACGTCTCTGAACCTGTTGATGAATACAATTAAGCACGTGCAAGAGTGGGGGATCTTTTTCTGTCATTGGTCATTTGGAAATTTATAATGTTATCTGTGTGGGTCATACAAATTCGTCAACTTCGAAATTACTCTGTAATAGATTTTAGCATTGCAAATTCCACCTGCCTTGGCAAGGACAAGCCAGATGATTCAAAGGGCATTATATGGCCCAGGGGACAGTCTGCATCCCCGTGAATTCCAAGAGTGTGGGAACGGGAGTCCATATGAGATTCAACCAGGTAGAAGATAAGTTGGTCAATGCCAGAACATTCAATGGGGACTCAGAGGACTTACTACTTAAGCTGGTGAGAAAGTAGGCCCAGAGTAGAACTCAGGAAACTCACTGTAGTAAACTTAAAACCAATTTCAGGTATTAGGGCTGATTCACAAGTACCCCTGTGTCCATGAGAACAAAGTCCTGTATGATGTGAAGAAAGGCAATATCAAAAAATTTGTGCAAGGGCCCAGCGCAGTAACCTAGTGGCTAAAGTCCTCGCCTTGCACATGCCAGGATCCCATAGGGGCACCGGTTCAAATCTGGGCATCCCTGCTTCCCATCCGGCTCCTTACTTGTGACCTGGGAGAGTAATAGAGGATGGCCCAAAGCCTTGGGACCCTGCACTCATGTGGGAGACCCTGAAGAGGCTCCTGGCTCCTGGTTTGGATTGGCTCAACTCCAGCCCTTGAGGTTGCTTGGGGAGTGAATCATCAGACAGAAGATTCTCCTCCTTTTCTCTTTCTCTCTGTATATTTGACTTTCCTATAAAAATAAAAATGAAAATAAATCTTTAAAAATAAATAAATAAATAAAATAATATGTGCATCTGAATGTATCCATTATCAAATTATTTTGTATGAAAAGAAGCAGAAAAAAATAATTTATAATAGAAAGAATTATCCATCAGTAATAATGGACTTAGGTGTAATAATATAAAAATAGATATTAAGAATATATTTGCTAATGTAATAAAGCCTTGTGCATATAAATTTAGAAAATAGAAAGAATACATCTTAACACTGTCTGGTTTCTTCAAAAAAATACAAATAAGATATAAAAACGACTGAATGGGTTATCAATAAATTAGACATAGTGGCATGTAAGTTTCAAAGATTTTGAAGACATAAAAATAAAAACTCTTGAGAGTGGAGGGACAAGGGAAGAAAAACCAAAAGAAATATTTAAAGCAATTTTAGTCCCAGTAATATATGAAGAAAATTTTCTGTAAAATGTATAATTAAAATGTCATGAACAAGAGTGAAGTATAGGAGCTATAAAAATGTAGAAGAAAGCAAACAGGACACACCTACAGATTGGAAACGAATTAAAAATGAGAGAAGTGGAAAAAAAAAGAGAGAAAATGGTAAGAAAAGCAAGGTAAAAATACTCCAATGGCTGGAACTCAAGCTAAAGGACTTTCGGTACGTTTTTATAAGGATGACATTTCCAAGGGGACATATGAAGAAGGAAGCACGCGTACATACACACTTCTCAGGAACAGGGCATTCAAACAGCTGTGTGTTCCATGGGTGCTAGAGCTAGTAGGAAATTAGACTCTAGGGTGGACTGAACACTGAGTCCAGAGCACTGTGCATCTGAAACCACGAGCTGCAGACCCATAAGATCAGAAACATTCTAGAAGTGCCGCAGTCATTGAAATCACTAGAAGAAAACCTGCATTTAGCAAATGATCCAGAAACAATACACTGCACATAGATATTAAACAACATAGTTTTTCTAAATTTAAAACAATTTGTTAAAGATACTTAGTAGTACTGTTTTATAAAGCTTAAACTTTTCTAAATAAAATGTAGGAATTTGGAAGCACAAAGAATATGGGAGGGAAGTGTACTGGTGTAGAACTTTCCAAATTTTGCACAAAATCATACAATGCCATTTGAAAGTACACAGTCATCACTTAAGGTGACAGAGACTCTGTCATAATACTAAAGACCAAAAAAAGAATGGCATAGGTGATATTCCTCCAGAAGAAATAATATGTAATTTCAATGTAAAAAGAAAAACAAAGTAAAAATAAACCATGACAAAATATAGTAAATATAAAACTAAGTGTATAAACAATAGCAATCAGAATGAACACTCCAATTGAAGCAATATCATCAAGTATACTAAAAAAAACTATGTCTGCATGGTCTACATGCAATCCAGTTTGATAATATAAAATGTGAGAGACTGACATTGCGGTGTTGGAGGGCTGACGTCTCATAATGGCATTGGTTGGTGTCCAAGCTGTTCCACTGCAGAACCAGCTTGGATCCTTGCACCCAGCTGGGACACTAGAGTGAAGCTCCTGACTCCTGAGCTTCAGCCGGGTCCAGAGCTGGCATAGTGGATTAAGCTTCTGCCTGCAGCACCAGCATCCCATCATGGCATCGGGTCTAGTCCTGGTTGTTCAATTCTGACCTAGCTCCCCAATAATGCGCCTAAGTAAGCAGGGGAGAATGGGCTAGGTCCTTGTGTGCCAACACCCACAAGAAAACCTGGAAGAAGCTCCCGACTTTTAATCAGCTCAGCTATTTCTCGTGGCAATTTGGGGAGTGGCCTAGGAGATGTAAGATCTCTCTGCCTCTCCCTGTCCCTCTTTCTATAACTCTGCCTCTCAGATAAATAAAATTAATCTTAACAACAAGAATAAAACAAAGCTCTAGAAGTCAGAGTAATGTCTCAGTTTAGCTTATCCTTTTTCTGGAAGCTTCAGCAAGCCATAGAGGCACAGTTTGTGTCCTGGAAAACGCTTTACTTTCCATCCAGCTCCCTGTCTGCGGCCTGAGAAAGCAGTAGAGGATGGTCCAAAGCCTTAAGACCCTGAACCAGCATGGAACACCTGCAGGGGGCTCCTGGCTTTGGACCTGCTCAGCTTTGGTGTGGAGGCCACTTGGGGGAGTGAACCAATGGACAAACCATCTCTTGCTGCATGACCTTCTCTCTATATGTCTGCCCTTCCTATAAAAATAAATACATTTTTAAGAGGCATACACGCACTCACTGAGACAAAAACAAATAAACAAAACAAACAAACAACAACAAACCTACATTCATTCCTCTTCAGGGTAATTCACCTGTTTCTACAACAGGTTTCTATACATTTTTAAACCATGTGCCGTTTTACTGCATGTAAAGTGGAGAGCCTTCAGAATGAACGTGAAGCTGAAACACCGTGGCACAGTCACTATACTATCAAAACACAGCGTATTACTCACGTGTCTGTGGCATGTGCTAAATACAACAGTTGAACATGTACACAGCAGATAAACTTAAAGATAATAAGAAATGACGTTGTTACTGGAGTATGAATTTGTTATAATCTATCCTTAATTTAGGGTATAATCTTGAACTTAAGTAGAAAAAATAAAAAACATTTACCGCGTAACGAGACGGCCCAGCGAGCCAGCAGTGGCTTCATGGTTGCTGCATCGTGATTGCCCCAAGGAGTTGTGCCAAGTTTCCAATCTAAAAACCATCCGGAAGTGTAAGTACATTCTATGATATTCACACAAACCTAGATTTTTGTATTTGGAGATTACGTCTCTGGTGATTTACAAAGTCACTTCAGGCACAAAGTTGTTCACTGGATATTTGTTGGCGCGGTGTCCATTTTCTCAAACTCACCGGGGTAATAACAGCCAAGCCTTGCCGAATGGGCATACATAACACAAAGAATAATGCACACGCATGCTCTCTGGCCACCATGATTTCCTCAAACAGGTTTATGAAATCTTAGGCATTATGATTTTTGTTTTTATTACCTAGGGACAATAAAGCAACATCTAAGGACAGAGGATTAATTTTATTAGTTCAAAATTAGCAATCCTTGGAAAGCTAACCTTACATTAAGACAGAAATGTATATATTTTTAAGAAGCTCCTGTGTCATAGATTAACCTTAGAAAATGTAAATAGCGGAGTCCTTTGTAAAGCTAGTCTGTACACATAATAAAATGACTAAGCAGACTAGGCAGACCATATCTTAGGAAAGTCCCAGTGATAAGACTGAATTTTCTGTTGTTCCTCATGTGGAAGTCATCTCTAATTAGGCACTGAGTGGATAGATACTCGGCCTAATAAGTCTGATGTAGTTAATACGAGGGGTCAGTTCCTCTGTTACGTTTTGAGAGCTGCAAGGATGACCAACATACCAGCGGAGTTCCCAGGCTGCTCACAAACAATTTGAAATGGATAAAGAGTACACAGGAAATAACACCTCTCTCTTGGGAAGCATCAAGTCAGAAGAGAAAGCTAAAATCAAGATCATCACTCAATTATTGAGTCACTTCTTTGAAACTCTCCTTGAAGTTTGGTGATCACATATAGCTTTTATAAGTCAAAGCCATGAAGACTCAAAAACTAAGCTAAGCTTACAACTCCACAGCTCATCCCTTTAGTTTGGCCTTCTTCCCTACTCCTAGAAATCAGTGACGTAAAGTATTTTTCTAGCAAATCACGTTCTTATATTTCTGTGGGCTGGATTTCCTACTTACTACTTACTAATTATTCCTCCTCTCCCAGGCCAAGAACAAATTATCTTTAATGTTATGACTCCATGCTATTCCATTGTCTCTTGAAATATTTCTCAAATTTCCAACCTAATTTACTGGCCACCATAGCACTTTTAACTATTTTTCTAATGTGCGCTTGTTTCCTTATTTGAAAGACATTTGTGATTCTTTCTTATTAGAAGTCAATTCTATTTTAAAACAATTATTTATTTGACCCTCGGAATTAGAGAAAGAAGGGGAGACAGAGGGAGGAGATCTGTCTGCTGCTTCAATCCCCAGATGACCATAGCAGCTGAGATTGGCCCAGGCTGCAGCAAAAGAGCTTCATGCAGGTCTCCCCTATGGGAGATGGGGGCCCAAGAACGTGGGCCATCTTCTGCTACTTTTCCCAGGCCATTTGAAAGGAGCTGGATTGGAAGTAGAACAGCTGGAACTCAAAGTGATACCTATATGGGATATCAGAATCTCAGTATCTTTGCCGTCTACGCCACCACACTGGATTCTGCCAGTCATTTCCCACAGCCTTCTAATAATGCCTGTATTTTCACTGCTTAGAATCCTGATAGATACAGCATCAATGTGTCTACAACTGCATTTAGTGAATCAAACACCTACTTTGAGACCTAAAAGTCCTCACCTTGAACTCTGCTCATCTCCTTTGTATGCTAGTTATAGGGCATGATTTTGTTCTTCAGTGAAAATGCTCAAAATATAGATGGTGTTAAATCTTTCTGAAACATTATTCATTCATTTATTTCAGGGCAGAGTTGAGAGAGAGAGACAGAGAGGGATTGTGGCATATAGAATGGGGTGAAGGAAGGTGAGGGAATCTGATAACCCTGGTTCATCTAGCAGCTGGCTGTAGCTGTGGAGCAGGCTGCATCCAGGAGCCTGGAACTCCATCTTGGTATCCTGCTTGGGTAACAGGAGCTCAAATGCCTGTGCCAACCGCGCAGGAACATGAGCAAGGAGCTAATGTGAAGCCCAGCAGTCAGAGTATCAACAAGTACCTATGGAATGCCAGATTTGCAGTCAGTGACTTCACACACGGCTGCACAATACCAGCTGCCCCACTTGATAGCGAATTAATTTGGTTAAAATAGTCAAGCTTTCTAAAATCCTGTTTTGTTATCTGTGTGGAAAGAAAGGCATCACTGAACCGAAAATGGCTTTAAGGATGCGGTGTGCTTCAGGGGAATGCCTGCTCAAGACACTGGAGAGTTCATGACACAAATATAAGATCTTCCACCCTGATGCTCCCACATCCTGAATCTCAGAGTTGGTCCAGTGCAAGAAGTTCAAATTTTCAGATAAATATGCTTTATGAATGATTAAACTAGACAAATGGAAAACATCTGGCTTGAGTAGAAAAACTGAGTTATTGTTCCAGTTATAGCTAATCTTCATTATCTAATTCTAGGCTAGTTAAAAATTTGGATTTTGGGCCTGGTACGGTGGCCTAGTGGCTAAAGTCCTTGCCTTGAATGCGCCAGGATTCCATATGGCACTGGTTCATGTCCTGGATACTCCATTTTTGATCCAAGTCCGTGCACGTGGTTGGGAAAGCAGTCAAGAATGGCCCAAAGCT
Organism: Ochotona curzoniae; assembly: GCF_017591425.1. Taxonomy (NCBI): domain Eukaryota; kingdom Metazoa; phylum Chordata; class Mammalia; order Lagomorpha; family Ochotonidae; genus Ochotona; species Ochotona curzoniae. The sequence continues at coordinate 2,340,415 of NW_024466413.1, forward strand.
CTGGGACCTTGCACCCATGTGGGAGACCTGGAGGAAGTTCCTGGATCCTGGTTCCTGGCTTCAGATCAGCACGGCACCAGCTGTTGTGGTCACTTGGGGAGTGAATCATCATACGGAAGATCTTCCTCTCTGTCTCTCCTCCTCTATATATATCTGACTTTGCAGTAAAAAAAAAAATAATGGACATTTAAGGAAAATAAAGTCCATTCTGCTACCCTCAAAAACTTTAAGAGAATTAAACATGGGGAAGGAAACAATTTGTCTCACCCGATATGCACATCTACAAATATTAACAATATTGTTTCGAACAGCAAGTGTTGATGCTCTATTTATTTCGTCCAAGTCATTTTATATTTTTTTGCAAATACCTTTCTTATGAATGATAGGCTAGCATTTTAAATAGAAAAATCTATAGTGATTGTTTCCTTAAGACTCTTAAAACAGATTGTCTTTTTAATTTGCTAATTGATTATAAGCAATTAGTCAGTGCAGGTAACTTACTACTAGTTAATTAGTTTCCTATCAAATGCCGTTCCCTTGCGTTCCATTATCATCCGGATTTACAGGCTTCTGCAAAGTAACAGAGGAAGTGTAGAAGTAAGCTAAGGAATTTATGTTTCAAGATAAGATAAAAATGGGGGATGCAGAGCGCATTAGCAAGCTTATGGAAAATAGTTTATTAATGTTCCTTTTATCACTGTTATTGCTACTATTTATAAGTAATGCAGATCTAGTCCTCATTGTACCAACATTGGTGCCTTGGGACACACGCTGAAATTTATTCCTACACAAAGATGCTAGACACTTTCTCATCACCCTAGCATCACATTGATACCTTTGTTATATGTTTGTTAACCCCATGTGGATGAAGACTATCTTTCTTCCTCTTCTCCTTCTTCTTCTTCTTCCGGCACTGGACTGTACTCAAGGGGCTACATCATGGAAATCTAGTGCAAATTACTATCTTCAAAGTTGGAAACAGAGAGAAATAAGCCCTCATGCATGCACTGCAAGGATGGACTCACAATGAAATGACTGACAATCTCCTACATTGTTGGGAGACTCCCCAGTGGCAGCATCATGCACCTGTGAAAACTGATGAAAGACACCCGTTCTAAGACTGGAGGGGAGGACAGAGGGGAAGGGTCCTGGGGAAGGGAAAGTGAGACCCCTTTACCATCTAAACTGTATCAAAAAAAAAAAACAACTAAAAAAAGAAACAACTTGTTTTACTTATTTTAACTTCCATATTGTATGAGTTTAGGGAAAAATAGCCACAGTATAGAAAATTTATGACATTTAGTGCTTAATGTGCATGCTTGGGAACATAAGCATTGAAATTGTATGATATAATAGAAATTAGGAAGATGAATACAATTCATAAAGTCATCCAAGTAGATGCACAATTACAGAGATGATGAGCCTTCCAGAGAGATACTGAGTACACTGAGGAAATAGAACAAGGAACTTGGAAAAAAAAAAAGACTTGCTTAGTTTAAGCGCAGAGAAACAAGAAAGGAGAAAGATCTTTCGGCTGCCTCACTCCCCAGGTGACCACTGGGGCTGGGGCTGAGTCATGAGGGGACCAGGGGCCAGGAGTTCCAGTTGGGATCTCCCAATGACATGCATTCAAGTACTTGGGGGACCATTCCTTGGCCCCCCCAGGTGCACCAGCAGGGAACTTCTTTGGAAACACAGCAACTGGGACTTTTAATTTTATGTGGAATGTGGGTGTTATAGCCAGTGACTGAACACAGGCCTACAATGAAATTTGAATCATGTTGTCAATAAATATTCTTTGAGTTGGCGATGTGGATATTGGTTTGTGTTCTGGCTGTTCCACTTCTGATACAGTTCCTTGCTTGTGGCCTGGGAAAGCAGTAGAGGATGCACAGAGCCTAGGAACCCTGCATCCATGTGGGAGAATCAGAAGAGACCTTGTACTCTTGGCTTTGGATTGGTTCAGCGCCAACTGTTGTGGCCACTTTAGGAATGAACCAGCCAATGAAAGATCTTTATCTTTGTATCTCCCTCTCTCTTTAAATGTGCCTTTTCAATAAAAAAAAATAAATAAATCTTCATAAGACTCTTTAGAAATAAAATTAAAAATAGAAAGGAATCCATTGTATTCATTTGACTCATTAGATTCTTTATTAAGTCATAGTACATGAGAGAGAACGTTGGTAATTGGTACTTTCTGCTAAGAGGAGTATATAGTTTAGGAGGCACAAGAATGTCTTAAAGAGTACTTGTCTGCAGAGTCTAGAGGTGGCATACAGTCCCGGTGATGGGTTAGAGTAATGTACACCAGGGAAACTCCCATGAGGGAAGATGCTAAATCTAAATATGTCATCAGGTAGCAGTGTCATAGCACGAAGAGATATTTCCTATACTGGGAATGGAATGGGATATTGCTCAAATTGAGGATGGAAAAGCAAAGGCATGTTAGGTCCTTCGGTGTCCCAGCATGGGAGGGTTCGTCCTCAGTATGGCAATTTTTAAAGCATTTATTTATTTTTATTTGGTATGTAGAATTACAGAGAGAACAGACACATAGAGAGATCTTCTCTCTGCTGGTTCACTCCCCAAAGGTCGTAAGGCTGCAGCTGAGCAAGTTCAAATGCAGTATTTTGCATTATAGTCTGAGCAAGTTGGTAATACGACAGGTTCATTTTTAGGGTCACCAATGTACTTGTGGATTCTTTGTGATTTGGTCTGAGCTGCTACAGTGATGCTGTGCTTGGAGTAGGCTTGATTAAACTAAATGTCACTGAACATAAACCACCACAAATAAAGAAAGGCACTTTCTAAATTAAACACCAATTTGTTGTTTATGAAATGGTTTACCATATGTCTCCATGAAACATTCATTCCCCAAATTCTCCAAGGATTATGGTTTTACACAATTGAAGAAAAGTTAAGTTTGAAATGTGGAATTTAAAATGGTGAAAGACATCACATTGTCGGAAATGTTCAAGTTAGGTTTTAGAACAGACTTTCCATCCAATAAGCACATCACCAGTAGCGCATCAGTGGAGATGAGATGCCTGGAGTCATCCAAACAGGAAACGGTGATATCTCTAGATGCTTCTAACAAAAATAAGGGAATAACAACTTACTCCCACCCCAGCGTAGCCCTGATCATGATACACTTTCCTCCGTGCAGATGTTGTAACTGCTGACTTGAGAGCATTCTCTGAGCTCAGTTCTAGCCAAAGACCTTTTCCTAGCTACATGTTTTATTGGTCTTGGCGAGAAGCAGTCTGTTATTGCAGGCCTACATATATTCAGATTTCTCCTTGATATCTTTTGCTTTTCCATGCTTCAAAATAAACCATTTTTTTCTCAATCCATCTTTTTCTATAATAACTTGTCAAATGCCATCCATTGAAGATATCACACAGTAGTATGTTTTGCTTTCATTTTTTTTTCATGGAGATAAGAGATTATCGAGGTCTAGAAGGTATATTGAAATGTTTACTTCAGATATGTGGTTTGAACAATGTAGTATAAGCCTATTTTCTTTTCTTTTGCCTGCCTGCTAAGCTCAACTGTAATCCTTAGTTAGGAAAGAAAACTGATGGGGGCTTCTTCAATGAACTGAGAAAGTGTGTTATGTGATATTAATATATTCACCCCTGCTTTCTTTGTGTTTTTATTTCTCTGGTGTATACTTGGTTCTAAAATGTTTCTGTTTGAATATATCTCTTATAAATAACACATCACTGTGTTTGCTTTGTGACTCATGTCTGTATTTTTCTGCATGCTGTGCAAAAATCAAAATTAGTAACACATGAGCATTGTAATTACTTTAAAGGAAATTAAATATTTAAGCCTAACCTTAGCACGACTCATGAGATTATTTCAAAAAGATCTTGGGCAATGGAATTAAAATATACTAACTCTGGTGCAAAAGTATCTGATATATGTATATAATTTTTTAATTCACAAATTAACATTTGAAGATTTTCATATTCACTGAATAGTGAATAAGTTAATTTGGCAAATTTGGTTAAATCAATGTATAGAAGTATTTAATCATGGATTTTAGGCATTGGTTGTGCACACATTATCTCCATATTTGATAAAGTTCATGAAAAATCCAAGTTAGAATCTCTTGGTCTATATGAATAAGCGTATGTTGAGGCCCAATATACAATAAGCATGGTTCATTTTTACGTGGTGCATAGTGTATGTTTCCATTTGAACTGATACGACTGTAGAACTGGAAATTGGCTAGTTTCCAGAGTTTCAAGTAGAAGGAATAGTGAGTATAATTTTAAAAGAGTCTGAAGTTTACACAAAAACTCATAGGCACTGGCATGAGCAAAATAATCCTGAACACAAACAGTAAAATGAGAGAGACTGTGCTGTTCATTGGTAAAGCTTCCAAATCAACTGCGGGAGTGAAGATGGTGTGGCACATGCAGAGGAAACAGACTCACACTTCAGTAGAATAGATGATATTGAAACAAATCAGCACAGATACGCTGCTTTTCAGAATATTAGAGAAGTTCAATGGAGGAGGAATCACCTGGATCACATCACCTGTACAGGGAGAAAGAAGAAGAAAAGAAATGGAAAAAATCAATCTCATAATTACATAAAAGTGAATGAATAACAGATTAAAGGTAATGTTACTTGAACAAGTAATCAGCATTTAATAATAAATATATAGAAAGTTTGTAGAATATAAGAATAAACAAATACCTCTTAGTTTCCCTTAAGTGCAAGATCCATTAAAGAAAAAAATGTATATTGGACCTCGATATATGTTAAAATGACTCCAGCCATCCTCTGCTGCCTTCCCAGGGCACGAGCGGAGAGCTGAATTGTAAGTGGAGCAGCCAGACACAACATTATTCCCATATAGGATACCAATACTTAAATGTTGAGGATTAGCCTGTTAAGACATGGCACCAGCCACACTAATTATTTTTTAATCAAATTAATAAATAAGTCAAAATATGTTAATAGTTATTTAAGAGAAGATTTGGCAAGCAAAGACACGAAGAAAATATACAACATAATTAGCTATTAGGGAACAGCTTGTTGAGACTCTAATGAGAAATTACCACATGCCTATCAGAACATGTAGGATAAAAAAATATCTGACAATTTCAAAAACTGACAAGAGCATAGGCTACTAACCAGCTTCCACATCACTGACACAGTTCTATACTGGCAAACAATTCTGGAATATATTGAGGCAGTTATAAAAACATACAAGCAAACGTAGCTACCATCAAATCCAGCAATTGTGCTCTGAGACATTGATCTCAAGGAAACATAAACTTGTGTTCACAGAAATACCTGAATGTGGACAGATATTGCAGTCATCTGCTAAATTCAAGACAAATGTCCCTTTATGGGTAAGGGCCTAAAAACAAACTTGCATACATCCATGTCCTGTAGTTATATTTAGCAACAAAGGAATTATTTCTACCCATAGCAGTTAGAATGAATCTCTTGGGAATTATACTGTGTAAGACACAGTTCATTTTTACAGGGTGTATAGTGTATGTTTCCATTTGAACTGATACGACTGTAGAACTGGAAATCAGCTAGTTTCCAGAGTTTCAAGTAGAAGGAATAGTGAGTATAATTTTAAAAGAGCCTTTGTAATACTGTAGGAATTGCACTGGTCAGTGTCTTCCCTACTGTGGTAAATAAATGAATAACACAGATGGAAAAGTTTAAGTCGCCCTGAATAAACAGTTGAGTGACTGTGGGACAGCTAAATGAGTTGTGTATATTTGATCACTGCCAATACTCTGGATTTTTACATTTGAGGGAGCTGAGCAATACACACAAAGACCTTCTCTGCGTGATTTCTTCCACCCACATCTTTCCTACAATTATCTCAAACTTAAACCCTGTTCGTGCTGTCTGCTGAGTTACAGCGTACAAGAGTTTTACACAAGTTCGTGTCTGCGTAGAGCTTGACTCCTTTCTCCTCTGCCTCTGATAGCAGCATCTTCATTTCTTCATACCCTCTAAGCCAGTGTTACATTGAGTTGTGTGTGTTGAGGGGGTAGGAGGCAGAGATCAGACCTCTATGTTGTTGCTCGTTAAGCACTGATTCCCTACAGTACACTCCCCAAGAACAGAATTCTGCTAGAACAGCAGCTTCTACCCCGATCACTAGCTTTAGCTATGAGGAGGTAAGTCCTGGACACTCGCCGGTCATCCCAGGGTGTTAGACATCAGGAATGCATTTTTGAGTTCCTCTATGAGAAGTGCGAATATTAGATTACTGTATCATCCACTAGTACAGTTTACTATTTTTTGTATGGTTATCAATAATTTTAACAAGCAGCCTGTAGAGTGAATCTTATTTAAAACACTGCAGAATTAACCAGACCAAAGCTAACGTAATTGAACTCTCTTATGCGAACAGCAGATTTTACCAGTTATGGAAGTGCGGAAGGATCCTGATTAAAGTCCACTTGAGACAAATGGACTTTGATGCACAATTAAAAATTTGTTAGGGGATGAGATTTTCTGGTGACTTATATAAGGGATCCAATACAATGGAAAAAAATAGGGAGCAGTTGGAGAGTTCCATAATAACGTTGAGCAGCTTGCAAGCCTCGGTCTGACACTCGAGCTTTTGCTCAGACTCGGCTTGTATGGGTCTACTTACACACATGTGGCTATGTGTGAATAAGAGTACATGGCCAAACATTCTTTGTATTGCTTCTGAAAGCATATTAACATGCAATATTGCCATCTAAGTCCTTAGGTCTCCTTAAATCTTCATTGTTTTAATTTTCTCAACAACAACAACAAAATAACCCTCTTTCAAAGTTCAATTCATTTGCCATTTCCTCCATCACATAACTAAACTACAGCTTGTTTAACGTACCAACAAAATCTGTTTGCCGAATTTTGCTTATACATTTTGACATAATTTCACCTTATTTTTCTCATGTATTATGATGTACTTCAAGCTTATTTTCAAATTAAGTGATTTCTATTGTCACTTTGAGAGACTTATTAGCCAATTTTGAAATAAATTTGTTCATCAGTCAGATATACAAAAAAAGCACAAGCAAGATGATGCTTGACATGCTTTTTAAGATCTTGCTCTTACACTCTGTGCCCTTGGATTTATTTCACAGACAACAACTTCACCTGCTAGAGGGTACCAGACCAAAGACTTTTAATTTTTCCACATTTGACCCATAATCTGTGCAAATGAAGGGGAGTCAGCAGAATCAGAGAAAACATGAAAGAAAGGAAAACTATGCTATGATGTGTGCATATTTGTAAAGGAAGTGTTGTGCATGATAAATAACTGTCAGTGAAATCAACAAGTAAAATCATTTGAGAGGAGAAAGAAAGGTTTTGTGAAAGAGAAGTCATGCCTGAGTTTGACAAGACAGTAATATTGTGGCTTGGAGAAATAATTTTGAAATATCAGAAATAAAAAGGCAAAGCAGCAGACAATCCTGCTTTTAATGTGTTTGGTAGTTCTAACTGTATTGCAACACTACACTTCTTATGTGCAGCTTAGTAATTCTGAGCTAATACACTTCTTATGTGCGACTTAGTAATTCTGAGCTAGTACTGTTTCTTCACTGCCTCCCCACCTTCTCCCTCCTTGACCGAACAGGTCTTTGTTGCAGTGCTGGGGCACAGAGCACCTGTTAGTAGTAGTGGCAGACCTCGAAGCTAAGCTTTGCTCTTCATTTTCTTATGCATGTTTCTTGTCTATATCTATCAACAGCTTCATCCAGCCTCCTGTTCCTCCCTTTGTCATCACTTTCCTGACTTTGTCATTAATTATATTCATTAAACACACAAACAGGACTGTGAGGGCATATTGCATACGGAAGAAGTGTAATATTTCTTGCTCCAAAGCATCTGAGTGAAGACAGGAATAGGAAATCACTTTTATGTGACAGATTTATAGTATAATATTCCCCGTTTCTAAAAAAAAATTCAACATTTCCTTTCTACACATGCAAGCTTATTGTTATATTTTTTGTGGAAATAAAATTGTTGACTTATAAAACAATTTCAATAAATGGACATGGAAGAACTTGGAGGAAAGATTGAGGAATTCTCTTTGAAAGGGCATGGTGGATACGATAACTGGTTAGTATGCTGAGGATCAGGAGTGGGTATGGCTGTTCCAAGAGCACACTGGATCTGTTACATGAGCACAAATGACTCATCATTAAAAGGACAACTCAGTGTCTGGCACAGTAGCCTAGTGGCTAATCTTTGTCTTGCACATGCCAGGATCCCATATGGGCATCGGTTCTAATCCCAGAGGCCCCACTTCCCATCCACCTCCTTGCTTGTGCCCTGGAAAAGCAGTTGAGGATAGTCTAAAAGCCTTCGGACCCCAAACCCACGTGGGAGACCCGGAAGAGACTCCTGGCTTCATACCAGCTTAGTTCCAGCCATTGTGGCCACTTGGGGCATGAATCAATAGTTGGAAGACTTCCTCTCTGTTTCTCCTTCTCTCTGTCTACATGACTTTCCAATAAAAATAATAAGAATAATAATTTTTTTTAAAAGACAGCTCAATCAGAACCAATCTCATCAATCAAATGTCATAGACAAGTAGACTGGATTTGTTGCCTACAGGAGATGCATCTCATCAACAAATATCAGCAGAAGCTCACAGCTTTCGATTTTTTTTTTAAATTCTGTTTCATCTCTTCAAAACACTTTCTTCCTCATCAAAGTTTTCACTGACTCATAGGTCATACAGTAGCATCATTTTCTTCAAGAAGGTTCTTGATTTTCTTTTTCATTTTTTTCTGAGACACACTAGTCACTCAGCAGCATGTTATTTGACTTCATGGCATTTTTAATCCCTTCTTTTCTTCCTGCTGTTGATTTTGTTTTATGACTTTTCATTTAAGGGGATGTACAGTAACTGTGTAACGGAGACTATCATATCCAGATGTGAGGATACAATGCAGTATGCATCTCTATTTCCAGATTAAAGATGGACTCATAATGAAACTGTTTACTATATCTTGACAATAGGATGCTGGACTCTACCATTGTCCATGCCCACAATGATGGACATGTGACTGTTTATGAAGAAGTATACTATAGTAATATTATAGAAGAACTCAATGGGCAGTAGGGGCTGTGGGGGGAACTTTGGGGAGGGGATAAGGGAAACCCCAGGGCCTATCGAACTATGTCAAAAAAGATAATCATAATAAAAATAAAGTTAAAACGAAGAGAATTCAGCACTTACGATATGCAATATAGAGTGATATTAGTGACAAGCCTTTCATATTTGCAAGAAAATATTTTAATCTTTGAATCAGAGTCCAACAATGATTTTCCAGTAGATACCCACAGCAAGCTCAGGAAGTACATCACCATCTTTAATTTATAGCTTAGGTAACAAAGGAAGGCTCTATGTCCAATGCCAAAAAACCCAAGCATACTCAGACACCTCTGCCATCTGGGGCTACCTACTTTATGTTTCTGAACCTCAGTGCGGACAGAAACCACCCTATTGCATATGACATCTTTGAAGAATGCCCTTTACACATGTTACATCAGATGATCTGTCATATCTTCCCTTCCTTTCTATTTGATTGAACATCACTTATAAAACATTCAGATTCATCCAGAAATGGTGGCTATGCCTACTGGCATTTCTTCATGAACGTTAAGTTGTCTAGAGTGAGGAAGAGGGTGCATAGCTATTTAAAGGGGACACCTGCACATTGGAGTCATGACTGCTGAATGGGGTCACCTGCACCATGGGGTCATGGCTGCTCAATGAGGACACGTTGGGGTCATGGCAGCCGAATGGAGACACCTTGGGGTCATGGCTGCTCAGTCGGGACACGTTGGGGTCATGGCAGCCGAATGGGGACACCATGGGATCATGGCAGCCGAATGGGGACACCATGGGGTCATGGCAGCCGAATGGGGACACCTGCACCTTGGAGTCAGTCTTACTGTCATTGGCACTGACCTCAGCCAAGCTAAGCACAAGTAAAGCAATCCAAAGTGTGACAGTTTTAAAAGTGACAAATTTGTTTCCTAATTCACTATGAAACTTATGCTGAAAAGTGGAATTTTATATAGGCTCACCTTTTCACCAGTATGGTATTTTACATTAGGGAAAACAGCCTCCTTCAGGTTTCCCACATGGGTAGAGGGGCCAAGGGCCCGGACTGTCATCTGCTGCTCTCTCGGGCCATAGACAATGTGCTGGATTGGAAGGGGAGCAACAGGGACACGAACCGGGACCCTGGGATGATGGCAAGTGCACGTAGAGGATTAGTTTGTTGAGCCACTGGGCCAGCGCCCAGAGATTATTTATCAGTCAGTGAACAGGCAACAGTTAGTGCCACAAGCTTGGTGTCTGAATTTCCTAGCCACAGGTTCCTAATAAGAGGATTTCAAAAATTCATGGGATATCACAATTAAAACTGAGTTTCTTTTGTGAGAACTTTTTGAAATGCCTGTGTAACTTTTTCTGAAAAACAAAACAAAAAGAAAAAAAAACATTATCCATGACATCTTGGAGACCCTTCCTATGAATAGATTCCACAAATGTTTCTGCCAAAATAAATGCCCCTTTTATCCCATTTTCCATGAGAGTTCTGATGTGCTCTAGGGTCTTGGTGACGTAACTAAGGTGGGATACTTCAGAGAGAAAGATGAGAGCACCAGGTCTCCACGTTCACCAGGTCCTCCACGCCAATTTGGTAAAATGTTCAGTTCCACATTTACAAGAAAACTTCTCTCAGGTGCGTCGCTCTACGAATTTACTCTTTATAAAATAAGTACGACTGCCTTCTCTTTGAAATATAGAAGTGTTCTTATTTGAATTTTATTTTATTTTTTGTGGATTCTCCATTCTTTGTTGAAAGCAGGTTGCCCTTCTAAAACTTTTTGCTTTTTCCTCAGTTACCTTTCTACCAAATCTTTTCTCACATCTGCAGGTGACAGTCCAAGCCCTTCCGTATGCTTGGTTTACCTTTGTCTCTATATACTTTCCGCTTTCTGGAGCTGTGCAAACTGCATTTCCTCAATGAAACCTGGCTTGCCCTATAGGGATAGTGTGTGGCAAAGTACCCCTGAAAGGATTGTGTTCAAACAGAAACAGCGAATTATTCACCATCCTCAAAGCACAGTGCCATATTTTTCTTTCAGTCCTCGTCAAACTCAGCTCAGTTCTCTGCAACGGATTCCTGCCTGGCAATGGACAACTCTGCAAAGCACAGCGGCCTTGGTCAGCATCCTCCAGGGCAGCGGTCCTTTAAAGCTTTCATCTGCCGTCTCCCAGTTGTCTCAGACTCGATGAGGCGTCACCTGGCATGGCAGGTATCACAGGGCATTTTCATCTTCATGCTTGACTGCTGCTCCCATCACACAGAGCTCCTGATGGAAAGGAACGAGGGTATTTTCCTCGCCTTCTAGCCTAATGTACTGTCTGGATTAAGACGATCTGAATGCGTGGTGAGGAAATGATGGATGAACGAACGAACAAGTGGATGATAAATCCTCAAATGAGTAATTGTCATGTCAAACACACCTTTAGAAAAATGTTACCTAGGGAAGGCCACTCTGCCACCCTGTGTGAGCCTGCTTCCGGTTGAACACGCTGTCTACGGCATGCTCACTTACAGGTGACAACGAATCCCTCGCCACAGCAGGAACCGGAAGGAAGGAATGCGGCATTCTCCCGCAACAGTCAGTGCTGCGTGTTGTTTTGACAGGGCCACAGTGACGCATAGTTGATCAAATATCAGTCTGGATGCTTCCGTGATGATGACTCTTCCACAGAATTACTATTTGAGTTGTGGGAATTTGACAATTCAATTGTGTGGACTTCAAAAAGTTCCTCAGTGGGACAAAAGGCTGAGCCCCTTTCATAGAAAACAAGAAAGAATTACGAGCGCAGACTGTCCCGTGTTACTGTCATTAACAATCAGGGGGTTCCTTGCCAATGCATAGATACTAGTGTTGGCAACGCCTGCATTGCCACGTACCCCGAGCCCCGAGTCGAGCGGAGGGACTAGGGTTATGAGACAGACAAGACACACAAGACACACAACACACTGAGACTCATTCTTGTGAAGTGAGGCCTTTATTCAAAGTCGAACTCTCTTATATAGTTTGCTTGGCCCCTCCCAGGATCTTCCCAATGGTTAAGCAACACCTAAGCTCCCCCAAGGACATGCAAAAAGGGGAAGCAGGAAGGAGGGAAATTGCAGTCAGGACGTGCAAGAATGGGAGGCAGGAAGGAGGGAAATTGCAGTCAGGCCATGGGCTAAATGTATCAGGCCATGATCACTTCACAAGAATGAGTCTCAGTGTGTTGTGTGTCTTGTGTGTCTTGTCTGTCTCATAACCCTAGTCCCTCCGCTCGACTCGGGGCTCGGGGTACGTGGCAATGCAGGCGTTGCCAACAAATGGAGGTTCCACCGAGATCGAGAAAGAGAGGATACATGACGAAGGGTCGTCCCAGGAGGCTGGCCAGCAGGTAAGTGGGACGTATTGTAAGTCTTTCCTAAACTGGTAGGAAATGGAGTTTTATTTTGAAATATAGGTAGGTTTAAGATTTATTTTGAAATATAGTTAATGTTTTAGATTTATTTTGAGGCATAGTTAGGTTTTAGATTTATTTTGAAGTAGAGTTAGGTTTTGGTGTTTAATTTATCCTGCGAAAAGGAATATAAAACGGGTTCAGCCTTCTCCCAGGATAAATTGGACACCGAGCTTGAAGAACTTCTACATAAAATGGGGAATGCTGTTGGTCAGAACAGGCTGACCGGAGAGTTAAGCAATTCAAGCAAGGTAGATTCAAAATAAAAGAAAAAAAGAAAAAAAAAGAGTAAGAAAGAAAAAAAAATGAAAGAAAGACACGTGTTCTGCAACTTAATTTAACAAAAATAATCTGATATAAAGTGGTCCACTGTTGAATTAACCTAAAACATGAGAGGAACCTAAGTACTTGTTTTATAAAATAGCTCCAGGTTAAAGTATGTCAAAGAAGTGTTGGAAATCGCAAAGGGTTTAAGAGTTATATGTCTCTGTTCTGATGTGTTTGGTGTTTGTGCATATGTTTAGTCATTATTGTTGGTGGTCTATTATTTTTGTCCGGACAAAAACTAGATTTTGTTTTATTATTCTTTCTCCAGTTCTATCTTTGTCTTGAGTTGTTAAGTTGTTCTTGTTCAGAACTGGGTGCGTGTGTGACTGACTGACAGACAAGATGTGACGGACGATGACCTACCCCCTTTCTTTCTCCTGGTAAATAATTTTAGAGAGGTCTAACAAATTCAACAGGCCCTGGCCACACCAGACTCCCTACCTCCACTGGGGAAAAGTTCCTATGATGTTTTCTTCTATGATATTTGATCTTCAGCTTACAGTGTTGTCTTGGCATTGAGCATACAGTTAAATGCTAACGGTATTTTATTATTTAACTCATTAGGACCTCTAAATTCTTCAGAGTTCTAAACCATGTCTCATGACTTTGAGTGTTCTAGTAGGATCCCTGGAACTCTCAAAGATTGAGACAAAAATTTGAGTAGTGTAATTGTCATTCAAAATAATTTAGATTATCAGATGTTTCCTAATTATGAAATTGGCCCTGATTGTGAATTATTTGTGTTCTTATTTACAAAGAAATATGAGATTTTGCCTTACAGGAAAACAACAAATTCGTTTAAATTGTACAGTGAAAATGGTTATGAGGTGTATAACTTCTGAATTTTGGCTTTAAGACCATGAAGTTGGAGTCTGATTCCTTGTGAGAAACAACAGTGTTTTAACATCTCTTTTAAAGTTATTTTCACCTTATTGTTAACTTCAGTAAATCCCTAGGTAATCTCCCAAGACAATAGCCAAATTGAAGTTTTTTTCAGCTCTCTTGACTTCAAGAAAACAAAAAACTAAGGAAGAGCTTCTGGCCCTCCAGCCACAAAACAAGGGAGGGGCATACATGGAGTCTGCCCTTCCAAGAATTTGAGACCTTGTTCTTGTCCCTATTATAATGATTCTTATCTGCCTTCATTTACATGGAGGTAAATTGCCAATTCAGAAGAAGGTTGTTTGAAAAAACTCTTTCCCAGCTTTGAGGCCGGTTTGTGTTAAAATGTGTTTCCATGAATTAGAAGAAATGGTTGAAAATTGCTTAAGGTCATTGTATTTAAAATTTTGAAAGGTGTTAAAAAAATTGAAGCATTGAACTTTAGATAGTCTCTGTTTAATTGGAAACTTTATCAAATGTCTATACAGGTTCAGTAAGCTCTATTCTTGTTCCAAACTATGAATTTAGTAAAATTCTTAAAAAGTTATGAGAAGAGCTGTGATTTCAGGAGTATTTTCTATTATGTATTTACTTTGAAATATTTGGGTGATCATTTACATGTGATAAAAATTTTTTTGATATGTTGCTGTTCAAATCAGTTTGGATATTTTAAGGCCTCTTGACATATTTAATATACTTAACTCTTCTGGTTTTGGGACTTCTAGATGGGCCCCTAGCAGCCTCAAAGTCAGAAGAATGTTTCAAAGGTTGGATCTTTTAGTTCGAAAAGTTAATTGTAGGACAGACAACTGATTCAATCTGTTAAAAAAAAAAAAAAATTGGGGGGCATTGCTAAAATGTAATAGTAAACTATAGGTATGGTTTATTCAGATCATTAAAAGCAGAATGTAATTCTAAACAACTGGTAATTTTAACACACTTAAGAGAATTCTCAAGTAACTGTTACAAAAGCAGTTTTGTTTTATAATGTGTTATCTGATATACATGTACATGCTTATGTGGCAAGCTATGTAGTCTATCCTAATTGGCTTATAGATGAAAATATTCATAAATGTGAATTGCTAAGCTAAATCCTTTTGAAAATAATATATGGATACATGATTAAGCTCTTGGAGAGGCATGTCTATTTCTGTTTTCTCAGGACCTACAAAGTTTGTGCAGCTGAATGGTTCCGAAAGAGAAGCCTCTCAAGTGCCAGGACGCACATCAAACACCTGATGACTTCTGCCTTCTAGCAGGAACCACTAGATGGACTGACCCCCAACTGCTGCTGTTACCCAACTGCTGCTGTTACCCAACTGCACCCCCCACTCACCAGGAAGAAGCTAAGAGCTGATGACTACGCCCCTTTCCCTAAGAACTTTTGGGATCCATTTTTCTGTTTGGAAATGTAAGAGCCAGATGGGATGATAAGTAGTTGGGGTCTCCGGTTCCTGCTAAAATTGTGGTATACATGTAACATTTTAGCTCTGTGAGATTCTTGATTGTTGGTATTTTCAACAATATTTGAACATTGTTAAGATCCAAGTGACCCTCATGTCAAGGAAAGTTATTGTAAATGGCATTAACTGGTAGCATGGATGTTTAAGGAATGGAGCAGAGTCTTAGCCTTGGGACTGATGGTTGGTAGCCATGATTGCAATACTGTTTACTCTTCTTTGCTGCCTATGCAGGCAACAAGCCCCGGAGCAGGTCATCATTTGACAAACTATGATGACTTTAGCTGTGGAAAATCCTAGAGCTCAAGTCCGGTTGAGCATGATGTGTATTGGGCAGCCAGAGACGGGTAAGATCTGGCAGAGCTGATGACCAACCTAAGACAGGGACCCCACATGCCCCAGGTGGGGCTCCCCATGACGGGTAAGGCATCAACTGACTGCTGGACAACCTAAGACAGGTGTCCATTAAAAACAAAAAAAAGGGGGACATGCACGGCCGGGTCTCCCAAAGGTTAACTCCACAGCACAGCTTGTTTCTCAAAGGTGTAACAGGAAGGGCAATCATGGCCTGATACATTTAGCCCATGGCCTGACTGCAATTTCCCTCCTTCCTGCCTCCCATTCTTGCACGTCCTGACTGCAATTTCCCTCCTTCCTGCTTCCCCTTTTTGCATGTCCTTGGGGGAGCTTAGGTGTTGCTTAACCATTGGGAAGATCCTGGGAGGGGCCAAGCAAACTATATAAGAGAGTTCGACTTTGAATAAAGGCCTCACTTCACAAGAATGAGTCTCAGTGTGTTGTGTGTCTTGTGTGTCTTGTCTGTCTCATAACCCTAGTCCCTCCGCTCGACTCGGGGCTCGGGGTACGTGGCAATGCAGGCGTTGCCAACATACTAGACCTCCATCACCACATTCAGTAAATCCCTTCAACGCTCGCTCTCCTTTTGAAGGCTCTCACTGGGGTGTAATGGATGAAGCCATCGACTGAAAGGGCAGCATCCCATACAGCCACAGATTCTTTCCCTGGCTTCTCTGATGCCTGTCCAATTCCCTGCTCACAACCTGGGAAGAGAAGCAGCCTATGACCCAAGTGTGAGCTCTTGTCACCCGGGTGAGAGACCCAGAGAAAGCTCCTGCCCACTGGCCTCATGCTGGACCAACCCTGGCAGTTTTGGCCATCTGGGGCATCAGGTTCAGGTGGAATTTCTCTCATCTCACTTTTTTCTCTGCAACTATGAATTTTGAATAATAAATAAGACCATAAACCAAGACAATTCTTTCTGCAGCTCTCTACAAGCAGACGTGTACCCAGCGTTGCTTTGATTCGGTTATCACAGAGGGTTCTGTTGTCCGTTGAGACGTTACAGTATTCCCATTTTGACAGCAATAAAACAGCTTGTCCTGATTATTCAATCAGCTAGGATCACTACTTTAATTGCTCCAAAATAGACTACCAATCCAAGCATGAGTTTATATGATTCCATATGTGGATGTTATGTACAATCATAAGTAATTCATGAGAGAAGAGAGGTTTCTTTTTCTTAAAAAATAACCTCTTATTTTTAACTTATTTTAACAGATTCAAGGTAATTTGTTGATATCATTCCAAGAACATAATAATATTCCCTTAAAATTCTCTTTCTCTCTGCCCTTTCACTTTCATGTTTCTTCTCATCATCCCATTCTTTCTTCTCTCTCTCTCTCTCTCTAGTTTCTAAGATATCCTCTTTCCCTCACATCCTCACCAGAAATTGTCATTCTCTATGTTCTGGATTTCAGCCCTTCTGACATGGGTGGGTTGGTGTCTCTTTCTGTTTTTGATCTGCATTTCCCTGACGGCAGGTGATGTTAAATATTTTCCATCTGTCTTGGGCTCAAAATGACCCTTTGTCATTGGACAAATGCTCTTGGTACACATCTCACCATTTTCTTCTACCATACGTAATGGCTTTTACTGAAAACTGCTTGTCTTATAGCTTGGCAACAGTGGTTGTACATGTGTACATGTGTGTTCATGTGTGTTTAATCCTGGGATTAATTTCCAAGCTAACTCTGATCGTCAGCCACACATTGTCTTTTGGAGAAATGCAGGTTCTCTGCAACCATGTGGGCCATACTGACAGATGCACAGGGTTCCTGCCCCGAGTGGGGCACGTCAGAGCCATGCTGTCACGTGCTCCACTATTCTGCAGTGTGACTGTGCCTCCGTTGCACACACAGACTCCTGGGGAGTTCCGGAAAGCTCGCTCACCTCCTCTCATTCCTTTTCTCAGCTTCCCTCTACCTGCTGATTTTGAGGTAAACTCTCAAATAAGTCATGCCTTCTGTGATTTTTTTTTTCCTGGAGTTTCTTTAGGACTCAAGCCAGCATAATAATCTCATTTTTAAAAAATAGCCACATATTTCAGTCATTATAGGCTAATTGAACTTCCCAATGTTCTTGCATTTCTCTTTTAAATACTGACTGGTTTGGTAATTTCTGACCTTGAGGCAGACAGCAGGAAAGCGAATGCCCTGATTGCTGGATTGGCTCTGTCAAATCCCAATGCAGTAATTAATACCTATTACTTGTACATGTAGGGGAATGTTGTCTGAGGCAATATTTGCTTACTTATCTGATATGTGAGTTTAAAGACCACGTCCTTTTCTCAAACAGCCTTAGGGCCCATGTACAATAAAGAGACATGTTAATTAAAATGCAGTCTCCACATTAATAAAACATCAGATCCAAACTGTAGAAGATATGGCAACTTGAAGGTCTTACTCTTTGTTAGGTTCGAATTTGACTGTTTTTGTTTGTTTTAGTTTTTAAATTTTTAAAATTAAAGAATTTTAGGATTCGCTCATTTCCCTTAGCATTATAGTTTCCAGTTGGGCCCATTTAGCCACAAAGAACTGCATTTTGTTTTTTTTAATAGCTGAGTAGTATTCCATGGAGTAGATGAACCAAAGCTTTCTTATCCAATCTTCTGCTGATGGGCATTTCGGTTGCTTCCATGTTTTTGCAATTACTGATTGTGCTGCAATGAACATAGGGATGCATGTTGGTTTGTCGTAAAACAGGTGTTTTGGATATATTCCTAGGAGTGCTATTGCTGGGTCATATACCACATGTTTGCCTTGATTTAACCTGTAATTTTTTGTTTGGTTGTTTGTTATTTTTTGAACCTGTCATTGATACTGTCTCAACCCAGATGTTTCGAAGAATGGAACTTGCATTATTTTTAACATATTGTTTACCCAATACTATGTCAATTAATTCCATAATGTTGTATATTGATACTGAGGTTTTGTTGGGGCTTTTAACTGACTGGATTTTTACTCTGTTAGCCCTACCTTCAGACCAGAGAAGGTCTCCCCAAGAGGCCACTGAACTTATCTGGACAAAAAGACGCTGAACTTTATGCTAGGCATGTGTTTGCAAGGAATGAATCTCAACTGAACTTGAACTATGGTTATGCAACAAGGTGGAGGAATCCACTATGGGGGGAGGGGTATGGGAGGGGTGGGGGAAATCCCCAGCGCCTATAAAACTGTACCACATAATACAATGTAAACAACAATAAAAAAATAAATAAATAAAATTAAAGAATTTTTAAAAATTAAAATTTCCTGGACAGAATCATATATGCCTAAACCCTCAGCTCATGCTGCCCTGGTTCAGAAAAGCCAGGGATGGTGAGGAAAAAGTACAGTTGAAATCTCCGTGGGGAACGGGGGGATGTGTGGGGCTCAAAGTGCAAATAAGGTCACTAAGTCAACAAGATGCAGCTAACATTCAAGCTCACTGGGTTACCTGTGGAGAGCAAGATGACAGCCAAGGACAAAAGTCCTGGGCATGAACCAGGGCGGGGGTGGAGTTGTTTCAAAGAAAGACTGATTGTCCAGGGCCATTGCGCTCACCTACCCCTGGCCAATGGAAGGTGGCTTCTGTACTCATGCTGATGACAATTGGATCACAGTGCTCCCCTCATGGAATTCTGGAATTCCTGGCCTGAGGTTGTTCACTTTCCATATAAGAAACTAAATTTCCAAAATAAACCGGAACTGCTTAAATAGAACCCCTGTCCAGTCTGTATCCTGCTCGCCGGCAGGCTGGATGGCAGCCAGTAAGCTCACCCCCTCGGCAATGGGGTACTAGAGGAATTTGTAGGGGAGAGCCCGCAGGAATGCACAAGGCAGGGGCCTGAGGACAGACACAGGGGAATGTGTCTTTCTTCAATTTGTGTTTTTTCTTATCTCACCGTAGTGCAAGTCTATGTCTCCCACTGAATAAAAACACAGGTGCTTAGTCAAACTGCATTATGCCTATAGAGTCTACATTCCCTTCTGGCCTATAGAGATGCCTGTGAGAGGTCTCTTGTGAGTTTAACTGGCAAATTTATTTTTTTTTCATGTGCATATTTAAGGACCTTTTCCTTATGTTTAATTGAAGAAAGCTTGATTAGCAAATATTATGGTGAACATCACTTTTGGTCAAGCCTGTTGGGAGTTCTGTGCCCATCCTTCTGGATGTTGTTTCCCAATTCTTCTCTCCAGGTTAGGGAATTTTTCCCTTATTATTTCATTGAATACACCTTTAATCCCAGCTTCTCTTTCTGCACCTTCTGGGACTCACATAACTCTTATATTAGGCCTCTTAATGGTGTCTTGCAAATCTTGAATACTTTTTTTAGCCTGTTCCAGCTCTGCTTCCAGCTTTTGCTTTGTATCTCCCTGGTGACAGGAAATATCTTCCAATTCTGAGATTCTTTCTTGCTTCTTTCATTCCATTTTGGAAATTCTCCACTGTGCTTTTAACTTGCTCCACTGTATTGTTTATTTATTTATTTATTTATTTATTTATTTGGACTTGCAAAACTGAATTATATATCTTTTATTATTGATTGCATTGCATTATGTGATACTTTTATAGGCACTGGGATATTCCCCACCTCTCCCCAAACCCTACCCCCATGGTGGATTCCTCCACTTTGTTGCATTACCACAGTTCAAATTCAGTTGAGATTCTTTCATTGCAAGCATTTACCAAGCACAAAGTCCAGCATCTTATTGTCCAGATAAGTTCAATGGTTTCTTGAGGAGACCATCTCTGATCTGAAGGTAGAGCCGGCAGGGTATCATCCCTATCAATTAAAAGGCCTGACATAACATCAGTAACAATTTACAACGTTATGGAAGTAGTTGACATGGTATTGAGTAACCAATATGTTAAAAAAAAAAAAAGAATGCAAGTTCTGAACTACATCCTGTGACTTCTTCATGGTTAGTTTATATACAGTTGGATTCTATATACCTTAAAATGGCTATAGGTTACTATTCATCTCTCTTGTGTCTATTTTAATTTTAGTATTTAGCAGTTTATAGAGTTCAAGCATAATTTTGCTGAACCTGGCTGTTTTCAGGTAGTCTAACTCTGTAACTCTAACAAGACATATGTCAACAGTTTAGGTGGACAGTTTCAGGAGGGGTGTGCAGAGAAATCTTCAATACCTTAGTGAGGAGTAACTAATCTTTGTGTCCCACCCAGTGAGGTGTAAGTGCATCCATGCTGACCGTTTCCTGTCTGATTCCAAGCTTTCCTTGTTGTTCTCTTTCTGTTCTGGATTGTTTGTTTGTTTGTTTGTTTGTTTGTTTGTTTTGAGGGGTTTCTAGAGCGTTCCTGATGGTCACTGCGAGAGAGGGTATGTATCAGCTTTCATTTGGTTTATTTTCAGTGTGATATATTCCTTAAATTTCTTGAACACCTGCTTTACGTGT
The DNA here is from genome assembly GCF_017591425.1 of Ochotona curzoniae. NCBI lineage: Eukaryota > Metazoa > Chordata > Mammalia > Lagomorpha > Ochotonidae > Ochotona > Ochotona curzoniae. The sequence goes on from NW_024466413.1 coordinate 2,361,390, forward strand.
TTCTCACTGTTGATAAGAAGCTTTATAACAAGTGTTTTGAATTCTGTATCCCTCATTTTCTCGATGTCTTCCTCAGTTAACTCTGAGGTTGGCAAAGGCTCTTGGTGCTTTCAGGGGAGTCTTCAGTAATATTTTTCATTGTGCACCTGGTCTTTTGTTCTTTGTCATTATGCTTCTACTTATCAGATTCTTCTTCTCCTTGGGGCAGGTTTTTAAACTGTGTAACCCACAGGTCTACAATTCAACTTTACTTATTGTAGTTGGTACACAGCCTTTTGTTTGTAGTCACTTGTGCCTATCACTCCAGCAAGTTCCACATCTGGATTCTTATGTTAGTCCCAGCGCCCAGCTTGCCCGTCTCCAGCTCCTGTGATACCGTGCTGAGGCTGCACCCTTGTCTCTACAATGTTTCTCCCACTTCCTGTTAGTGCACGTCCCAGGATTAGGGAGAAACCAGATATCCTATAAGGTCAAAATAGGTCCGTGTGGCCCTCACACCAAACAGCAAACATATCTTGCCGGAACCTGTTTGCTGTTTGGTGTGAGGGCCACTCGGACCTATTTTGACCTGTATGATGCCATGGTTGGTATTATTTTCCTGTGGTGCCAGTGCAATGCACTGAGCTCGTTCACTTCGCTTCCAGCTCAGTACATGCACAGTTCACTATTGTACCTGCGGTCTTAAAGTTTTTCCGCACCCTACGAAATGGAGCCTGATGTGCCGCTGGTTGAGTTCTTGATCTACCAGCTGTCAAGTCTGATGGCTACTCAGATTTATCTTGGGTGGAACCTGTAGGATGCCACACTGTTGCAGTTCACTTAGTCAGAAATGAGTTCACTCCCAGCTCAACAGATGCTCAGTCCTTTCCTCATTAAACAAAAAGGTGCCTGACTTGGCTCTATGGGGACAAACAGGGCTATGAAATCCATCCTGTTCCCGCATTGCCCATCTGGAGCCTGCTGCTCTGTCTCTGCTCCTGGTCAAATCAAACAGCCCAGCAGGATAGACACTTCTTTGTCTGGGTTCACCTCTGGAGCTCCTGATAGATGTCCCTTCCCACCTTGTTGCTGGTGGAATTCCAGCTGCTGTTGGAGTTCAGGTCTCTGTTGGCTGAATGCAGTTGGGGCATCAGTCACTGCATCACCACACCAGTGTATTTGCTGCTTTCCTGTGTCTGTCAGTCTCCATGTGCCCCTCTGTTGTAGTTCTGTCCTCTCCTATTTCCTGCGATGTGCCCTCTCTGCTTCACAATGGTTAAAATTTCTCTGTCCGTTTAAACGTGTCCTTACCCTCGTCCACCATCTTGGCTCTCCCGAAGAATTCTTTACAAAACCATGAATTTTTAAGGTTATTTGTTTTTAATGCAAATCAGATATAGAGAGAGAAGGGGAGAAAGAGAGGAAGATCTACCCACTGATTCACTCCCCAAGTGACCACAAAGGCAGGAGTTGAGCCAACCCTAAGCCAGGAACCAGGAGCTTGTTCCAGGTCTTCTGTATGGGTGCTGTGTCCCATGGCTTTGGGCAATCCTCTCCTGCTTTCCCAGGCCACAAGCAGGGAGCTGGATGGGAAGCAGGGCTTCCGCGATACAAACCACTACACATAGGAGGTGTTTGTGAAGTGAGGGCTTTAACCACTAGGCTACCACACTGGGCTCACAGTCACACACTTCTACTACCAGCTTTTTCTAATGTAGAATATATGGGTATTAGTTCCCAAAGTGATATGTAGAGATACTTTTTACCTCTCTTCCCCTGTGGTCAGAGACTTATATCTCATTAATTAAATGGAAAGAATCACATTGACTTGCTTCAATATTTCAATATATGCACCTATATAGTCAAATATCACTATATCTTCCTAATAGAAGAGAAAAAATTGCTTTGAATTAAGAGAAACGTTTCAGATTCAAACCATGAGAGGGAAAACTAAGAACGTCAACAGCTAGGGCTTGTCAGTTTCTGCACAAGTCTAAGTAATGTTTAACTCATGAGTACGGTAGTAAATGTTATCCAAAGTTGTAACAGAAATGTGAGAACTGTTTATTAAATTAGTGTAATAATAAAAGAATATTCATTTCATATTCTAGTAAAAGAGGAAAAAGGGAATCAATACAAATCATAATGAATGCGTATCATGATAAATAAAATAACTACCTTTTGTTAACCTTCAGCTGTAGTGCTATTCAATGCTTTTTCTACTTTGAAACATCATATATATAATGAACCTACTCAACTCTATATCTTAATGGATATGGAGGCTCCTAAATATTTGTGAAATTACTTAAGATCTTTATTTCCAGATGTGCAAGATGCTAGGTTCAAGTGTCTTGTTTGCTTAGGCGATGCTGAATTCTGTACTGAGTTTTTTATTAACACATGATACTGCATTGCTGGTTAACGAAAAGCTTTCTGAACTGAGAGCAGCTCAGGCATTATGTTTGCCTTTAACTGGTGTTTCTGGAGGTCATCCTTGAGCTTTCAGTCCTCCCATCAACCATGTCCAAGCACAGGTCCACATGTCCCCACGTCAAGGTCAAGGAGCTAAATATTGCAAAACTATGACTTCATAGGTGCATGATTACAGAAACAATTCTGTCTAAAAGGCTAGTCATAATGTCTGTGATTCATAATGTTCCATGTGATAGAAATAATTATCTTGGTTGTTGTCATCCTGCCTTACTTGCCTGTCTCCTTAATTTGAGAGAAAGGTCAAGGTGGAAAACTTGTTCCTATCTCAGGAACAAGACTTGGGCGGCCTCCTTGGCATAGCTTTCTAGTGCAGACTGCAGACCAAGGTGTGGCATCCTCACCAGGGACCACAGTGGACTCTGGCATAAGGATGATGTTAGGAGAAGGGTAGTTGACAAGTATTCTACACACTTCCGAAAAAGTGGATGAACTTGAAGTGCTGCCAGCTTCCTAGAGTGTATCAGACAGCTGACACGTTTGCTTTTAATTCTAACTTCCTGGTTGTATATGTGCATTAGTGCTTTATGCACATTCATGCATTTATTTGTTTGTTCATGAAAATAAAATACCATTAATCAGAGAGAAACTTAGGCAGGAGGCAAATGAAAACATGTAACGAAACACCTTTTTCCCAGCATGAGAGGAAGCAGTGACATTTTGTGTATGTTTTAATTATACCTTTGCTGTGATCTGCCACAACTGAGGATACAGTAATGGGATGGAAGATGTAACCTCCATTGTAATAGCTGAGTGGAGAATCAGACTTAATGGAATTTGATAGGGAAAAAAAAGAGATATTTATGAAGGAAGTAAAAAGTTAAAACCTGATGATGGGTAATGATATATTATTACTAAAATCTTTTGTTGCCACACTACTCCCCCATCCATTGTAGCATTGAGAGGAAACAAACAAAAAAAAGTGTGCAGAATGCACAGAGCAGAACATATTCACAAATAGGGAGTTGGCCATCAATTTTGACTGAAGTTAGCACTCAAAGAAAGCATAGATGGGAGAGGACTAGGAAGCAGAAGTACAATGCAGAGAGGAGTAAATGTCTACTTACCCTAAATTGTTCACTGTGTCAGCGGGTAGCTCTTTAGTCTTTCCAGAGGTGATGAATGTTTCCATCTAAATTGGGATCTGCTTAGGAAAGGGCTGAAAACAGGAATTTCCCCATGTCATCAAGACTTTGAATAAAGCTGGACCAACAGCACATTTGTGGGGGAGTTACTTCCACATTTGTAAATATATGTGGAATTTGATAAACTCAGCTTAAATCTTATGTTAAAATGTAAGGAACAAATAATTTTAGTATTCCTGATGAAAAAGTGGTCTACTAACAAATACCATTATTTCAACTTCCATAAAATCAGATTTGATGGATAACACATTCTGAAAAGTTGCACCAGAATACAATCCTTAGCAGCAAAGCAAATATGATGGAAGTTCGTAACTGGGGTTCAACAAATATATGCTAAATTCATCTATATTTTCTTATTTGAGGTATAAAATGCAAAATTCCAGATACAACATAGAGATCATTACAGATGTAAAGTGATACAGGGGGCGGACATGGTGGTATACTATGTAAAACCATTGCCTCAATACCAGCATTCCATACTGGCCCAATCCATGCACTATCTAGTTCACTCATCCAGCTCCCTCCTTAGGGCCTGGGAAAAGCTGTGTCTAGGCCCTGTCACCCACGTATGAACCTCAGATGAAGCTCCTGGCCCCTGGCTTTTGGCCTTACACTTGACTTACACTCTTGCATAGATAGCAAAAGTGCTGAAAAATCAGAGATTCACCAGCGGCAGCATTTCCATACCTTAACTCTCATGTAATCAGAACTTCACCAGCTTTTTTTTTTCAGTCTCCTCCATATTATTTTATTTTATTTTATTTTTCAATCCAGGATAACCTATTACTTTCAGTTTTGTGTTTTTTTTACTCTGCTTTAAATCGGGGGAAATTCTTAGATTTTTGTTGCTTTCATAATTCTGATTGTTTGATACATGCCTTTAAGTCTGTTGTGTTACAGAATTCTTTTTAACCTGAGTGTATTAGGTATCTGTATATGATTGACATTTTTTATTTTTATAACAAATGTTATATTGAGTGTTTCTTGTCCCCTAATAACACACATTTGGTGCTATTTTTTTCTCCTTGAAACAGAATGGAAGCATGTTCTTATTCTTGCTGTACGGCTGCAGAGAGGACAAATGCTCTGATAGCATTCCAGAGAAGCTTCAATATCCTCCGGTTCAGCCCTCTGTGTCCTGTCTTCTTGGCAGGACTTCTCGCTTCAGGAAACAGTACTGTCTGTTCTCACCCAACACTCTTGTCTATCAAGAGCAGCTGGGGAGTTGCTTAAAAGTATGCAGGCCTTAGGTAGCCCAGGCTGCTCAAACTACCAAAGCCAAACTCAAAGAAAGGCATCTGCATGTTTAGGATGAAGAGGAAAGTGTGAGACAAGAAGGTGACTGTGTCTGAGGGATATAAGCACTGTGCTTGGAGAAAAGCTTGTCCACCACCTCTGTGAGAGGAGCCAATTCTCAATGCAATTGTTGTCATACTAGAAAATACCTTTGATAGACAGATCATTAATGCATGATATAAATAGATTGGTAGAAGATAGATAGATTGATTGATGTAGATAGATAAACAGACCTAACATTTACTCTGAGCTTCATATGCAATCATAAATCCCCATTTTTTTAGTACAGAAAGTTTGCAGTTCATCTCATACCTCCAACAGAGCTGTGAGCATTCCTCGCAGCTTGTCTATTTTTGATGCTGGTTTTAATTTTCCATATAAATATCACGGGTTGTGTGGCATTTCTTTTTGCATTTATCTAATGTTAAGCTGAATTCAAAGCAATTCAGCAAGTAGTTCCCGACTAAGTTGCTGCAGGCAGTTTATAAAAAATCACAGGGAGACTTGGTATGGGAGAGCAGGACAGGCTGTATCTGGAATCTTGAGTTCAGAAATCACTGGTGTTGGATACTGAGGTCAAACTCTACAGGCAGTGGTCCAAGACCGAGGTGAAGACATGGGAGAGTGTCCAGGCTTGGGCAATGGTCAAAGGTCACAGGATTGTGTGCTGTCAGACATCCTTGAGATAGTCACATACTACTTTCTGTGCTTGGGTCACACTGCTGCTCCATGACCATTCAGCATTGGCTGGTACCATCAATATGAGACGTAGTATCAACATTTGTGCTAAATCCAATCCTGTAATCTGACACCCCAAGCAATCAATAGATGATTGAGACAGAAACGGCAATAAAATAAAAAATATTAATGCCCATAGATGTAGCAGTATTGAAAAGCACACTTACACCATCAGATGCTTACACACAATCAAGAATCTTGTATAAATGATCTACTAACGCATCTCAAGGACTTATTGAAAAAGAAAAGAATGAACAGAAAGTATGAAAAGCTCAAATTCACAGCAAAAATAAACAGATTTGAAACCAAAAATCACACATTAAAACAAGGAAGAACCATTCCCTAAGAAGATAAGCAGAACAACCCCTCAGCCATATTAACAAAGAGTATTACAAGAAAACAACCACTTCAAATTAGAGATAAAAGAGAAATTGTTCCAACCTTCTGTTCTTTATGTGGGTCAAGACATTGTTGGTATAGGCAATGGCAGAAATTCTAATATTTTGTTGTCTAGGTATATTTAGAAGTAATATTGGGGTCTCTTTTATTCCATAGCAGCGATATATTTTGTTGGTTTTCTTTGATTCCTGCTACTCTGGTCTCCATTATATTTTCCTGTGTCTGGTTACACATGTATTTATTCTCCTTTGTTTTGCATTTTCAGTGGAAGCTCTCTTATATTAGAGCAAACACACCATATCTGTCCTTTGAGATTGGCTCATTTCACTTAGCATAATGGTCCCCAAACTCTTTTCTTCTTATTATTTTTCTGTCTCATTGAGTCCTTTAGTGCTGCATGGGTCATGCAGGAGCATCATTTTTTTTTCAAGAATGCTTTTTATTTTCTTTTTCATCATTTTACCGATGCATTGGTCATTCTATAGCAAGTTGTTTAAATTCGTGTTGCTGTAAATATTATGTTTTTATCCCTTTTGTGGATTTTGTTTTCTGAATCTGTATTTAAGGAGATGTATAGTAGAAGCATAGCAGAGACTGTCATGTCCAGATGTGTTTGAGATGTATGAAACACTAATTAACGTGATGCAATGTGAATCTGAGTGCAGCTTTCCCCCTTAAAGTGATATTAAATGGCATGCAATGGGTTCAAAAATGAGCCCAGTGGACAGGCACAATGTTCTCAACTGGCTTGAAGAAGAATGATACTCTGTTGTAAGTGCTTCCAGCTGAGCTGAAGAGACAGCCAGCACCACTCTAACGCCACCCATCGCTCAGAGATGAGCGTGCCTACTCCATCCAGGGAAGAGTGGCTCCATCCAATGAGTAGGTGTGGCAGCCTCGGGATGTGCTCTGTCCTGAGACAGAGACACACAAGCCCTTTGGGGAAAGGAGAGAGGGATTTTGGATTGGATGTGTCAATAAGAGATTATAGTTGCTGTAGACTTTACATTACTTTGTTATGTGAATAGGGAATAAAGCATTAAGAGGCATGGTCCTGTAAGTCTTCATTGTACTCAAAGGCAGTAGAACCCCATTTGACACAATTCTTCATGGACTGCCCCTTGAAACTGCAACTGTAGGTGACCCAGTCTGTGATGTCCAGTGACCTCACGATAACATGCATGAAACTGAACCATCTTCTGCATTCTAAACTTTAAAATGCCTTATTTGGATGATGTCATTTGTTCCTCAAATTGTAATTCCCTAAATATTGTAGAGGCAATTTTCAGATTAAAACGTAAGATATATATTATAGAAAGCTGTTTAAATAGTTTTGTAATTTCTAATAAAAGGAATTCTAAATATTTGAGTGTATTTTTCTGGTTTTAAAATCTATGCTAATCTATGCTATCTATCTATCTATATCTATCTGTATATATAGATATATATACACATGCCTAATTGTACTGATCCTGTTCAGAAGTTTTGAGTTTTGCTTGTTTCATTTATTTTTATATTATAATACTTTATTATGACCTTAAAATGTATTTGAAAACAGTTTTTAATTATCTCCATCATTCAGTTTAAATATTTGCTGTTGGAGATATATGTTTATCTTAATTAATAATTGATTATATGCATTTCTGATTATTTTTCTTGATGGTTTTCTTTCATTCTTTTTCCTCTTTTAAACATTAATTTTAATGCATTTCAGACAGTCTTGATTCAAATCCAATAATGGTGTAAAACCAGGAAAGAATGGTGGCAACAAAGAAGAGGCAACAGGCAGCAAGGAGGGGAGCTCGGTTGGAACCCCTCTGGGCTCTGACTGACACGTTGTGAGGAAGCCTGGAGTTCGGGAGTACGTGTATCAGCCTGGACTGTCCCGTGGCAGGGTGATCTGCTCAGGTTCTGTGGAGAATGGTTAGACACGGTGGGAAGCAAGGATTCCTGTTGCACAGCTAGAGGCAGAACCAAATGGCACTCCGGATAGAACTACTGTTTGTCAGAAAGACTAAAATTTGACAGACATCTAAATTTTAGCCCAAGCCTTGTGCATCATATACCTTAACATATTTGGTGAGCCAGTTATACTGCTAGGGTTCTCTGCAACTAGTAATTTTATATGATACTCATCAATTTGTAATCATATGCTAGGTTTTCCATTCCTTTTTTTTTTTTTCTTATCTCCTTGACCAGCCATACTGGAGAAGCAGCGATCTGTTTCATTCATTAATGTTTTAATAGTAAAGATTTATTAAATCAAATAAAATGAAATCTCTGGAGACTGTCTGATCTCCTTGGTGAAGTGTCCCAGATGACTCCAGTGTTTGACGCTAACGTCACCCAAGGCTTGGAAAAGGCTGCAGCTGCTCCATGAGGCCTGGCCTCCGACCTCTAGCAGCCATGTTTGGTCCTCTATTTTCCCACTGTTGGAAAAAAAAAAGCTAAAGTCCTTTAAAAAATTCGTTCCCACCAATAGGTTCCTGTGATTTCCGACTTGAGGGTAGAAACCCAGAGCAGCGTCTCTCCGTTCCACTGTCATTCTATCCCTCAGTCACATCTCCTGTCAATCAGAAACCAAAACATCCTTTTTCTTTGCTATGTGCAAAATCTTGGCTTTTATTCTGGAGCCTGATTCATACCCTGGGGTCAGAGGACACATCACAAATTTCCAGAAACATGGTTTCCATCTGAGATAGAAAAAATACGGTGAAAGTCTGAAGCAGGAGAGGAATTGGCCACAAGGGTCCCGAGGGAGGGAGAGCGTGGAAGGACACTGAAGTGCAATGCGGGTGACCATTCAGGACAATAGGGACAGCATTATAAATGTGAACCCAAGATCTCAGCGATGTGCAAGATTAAAACTCCCACGAGATGGATGAGTTTAAGGATAATGGATCTGCATGGTCAAGTCGTGTTCCATCAATGTGTGAGGTAGAAAATGGAACTTGCATAACTGCTGGGGATGTTACAAGCAGCACCTTTCAGGTAACTGTCTGTGGCTTTCCTTTTCCTCAGTGCCAGTAAAATCTTTGAATTATCCAGTTAATAATGTGTTGAATTTGGGTCTGGTGCATTGGCTTAGTGGCTAAAGTCGTTACCTTGAACACATTGGGATCCATATGGGCGCCAGTACTAATCCTGGCTGCTCTATTTTCCATCCAGTTCCCTGCTTGTGGCCTGGGAAAGCAGTCAAGAATGGCCCAAAGCCTTGGGACCTGCACCTGTGTGAGAGACTCGGATGAAGCTCCAGGCTCCTGGATTTGGATCGGCTCAGCTCGAGCCATCATGGCCACTTGGGGAGTGAAACATCAGATGGAAGTTCCTCTCTGTCTCTTCACCTCTCTGCATATCTGACTTTGCAATAAAAATAAATACTTCTTTAAAAAAATAATTTGTTGAATTTTACTGCCCCCAGTAAGCTCTGCATCTAAGAAGGAATGGGCTTGCAACATGGCTGACACGCAATGCCTTGGAAATATGCCAGCTTACCATTATTCTCCAGTTATTTCATGCCTTGGACATTTTAGGTGGCATTGTTAGGGCTACACGCTCTGTAAACGTTTAAGTGAAAAAAAAAATTAACATCACTGAATGGCTGTGCTTTACACTGCTCCATCATAATTATGTTATAATAACATTTGACCTATGAAGTTGAAATCAGTCTAATTCTCCAGAGAACTGCATGCGTATCTATTCAATCTTGAATTAATATGTTATAAAAAGGGGACTTGGGAGTTTCATTCATGTAGGCCATGATTTCATGGGAAAAAATGTTTGTTGAAGATAAAAATCACAGAACAATTTATAATGGTTAGTTTTAAAAAGAAATATATAGTTTTCTACACACCTTCCTTTTAAAAATAAGATGACCTAGCAAGTGGGCAGCCATCTGTTGATCAGCTGCTGCGTGCACATAAAGTTATTTTGGGGGAACAAGTATACCTAAAGGGAAGACACCTTGCTCTCATGCTTTTGCATGTGCATATGTGTATAAACATGTTGGCCGTATGGCAGTATTCCCCATCCTTGGAGAAAAACATCCTTAATTTTTGACATTTAGAATTATATAAAGAAAAAAATGTTCAATGTTATCCACGTTTTCAAATTCTTGTAATTACCATCTGTTCATTTGATGCCACAGCTACTGTGCCTTGCGTTACCAACAAGCCCTTACTGTCCACCCCTGCATGATAAAACACTTCTGCCTTTAGCTGCTCACACTTCCAGACACATGCACACCCAGTCCCCTTCACCTACTCCATGGCTTCAAAATTTTGAAACATAATTGTTTCTCTTTTTGTTCACCCTGTTTTTACAACAGAATCTGTTCTCCATGTGATATGCTAAGTAGTTTTCTCTGCACCCATATTCATTTACCTGGTCGATGGACTAGCACCGGCTAGTACGTACAACGACTGGGAGCATGTACAGATCATCAGCCATATCGATCCCTCTGAAGACAATCGCATTAATGCATGCAATCTTGTTTGTTTACACAAATAGCAGCTTTATGAAAATTAACTTGGGAAATTAATTTCAAAATTAATAATGCTGTGCATTAGAAGAGCTAAGGTGTGAAGATAAAAAATATGGACTCATGGAGACGTGACGCTGGAACACTGGTCAATAGTCCTGTCCCTGAAGATTATAATAATAAATTGCATGTTTTAAATATACAGTATCTACACAATTTCCACTAGTTCTACAACTATTCCATATCTGTTCCAAAAATGTTGATGTAGTGTCAATCTAAAAACATTTAAAAATGTTATAAAAGTGCCTCATGATGACAACAAATTTCATTTTCCTCAAGTAATAAAGCACATTTTAATATTCCCCATTTAAAATTAAAGTAAAATTAAAATAAATTAAAATAAAAATATCTAATTTTATATTTAACAGCATAGGGCTCATTTTATAAATGTATGTGCCACCCAACACCTTAGATTTTGTGTTCATGTTTATTGTGCCTTTTTAGCACCTTTTTTCAGCCTTTTGAGAAAAAGATGAAAAGTAGAAATTCTGAATTTCTCAAGACATGTATAGACATGTATTTATACTTGGTCCTTGTCCCCATAAAACTTCTTGACACATGCTTAATACAGCAGAGGCACATGCTTACATGAATTAGATCCTTTTCTGATTTGTTCTTCTTATGTAATTGTCTTTATTTCTAAAGCTCCTTTCATACCTGCATTAATGTTCTATATTAGTGTTAATACAAAGTTACATATTTTGTTATATTATGCAAAGTTATATATTACTAATGTAATGTTATATGTTAATGTCTGTATAATGTATAATATAAAGTTATATATTAATGTAATGTTATATGTTAATGTCTGTATAATGTAATATTTATTCAGTTGATTGGAGTTACTTTTGGTTTGTGTTGCTATTTAAGTTTCAAAAAATCATCCAAAGTGATTAATGATCACCTACAAGTAGCATGTTCTTATGGCTGTGGCCAATGTGCTGGGGCCAACACAAATATGTTGTATCAACGCCTGGTGTGATGGCTAATTGGGCTAATCCTCAAGCTTGCAAACACTGGAATCCTATATGGGTACAGGTTTGTGTCCTGGATGCTCCACTTCCAGTACAGCTCCCTGCTTATGGCTTGGGAAAACAGCAGAAAACGGCCCGAAGTCTTGGAACACAGCACCTGTGTGGGAAACCAAGAAGAAGCTCCTGGCACCTGACTTCTGATCAGTTCAGCTCCAGCCATTGAGGCCATTTGGGGAGTGAATAAACAGATGGAAGACCTTTCTCTCTGTATCTCCTCTCTGTAATTCTGCCTTTCCAATAAAAACACATAAAACTTTAAAAAACAGAAATATGTTTTCTGCAGAATTTATAGGATGTTGTCATAATCAGTTTATCAAACCCTTGGGAATTCTACAGATTATTTTCATTGAAAGAGACAACTGATAGGATCTATAGCAGAATAAGAGTTTTTCTAACATGCATCACGTGTAAAACTGTCTTTTTTAGTATTTGAGCTTTCTCTGTGTGGATTCTCTCATTTCTTACCAGAAAAAAAAATACATACACACATATGAAGCTGTGGTTAATTTAAGACATAAAATATATTTAAACTTTGATTATTCATCTTGTCAAACTCTTATTAGCAATAATAGTAAATGTACACATTAAGAAAAGATCTATCTACAGCATGCCAGATCTATCAAAACCACTTCAGTAGAACCCTCAGAACATGCTGCAAGTCAGGGACATTGGCATGACATGGATGGGCCATTCCCCATCCATGGATACACAGAGAGAAAGAGAGAGGAGAGAGAGATAGAGAGAGAGAGATTTCTTCCATTTGGTATTGACTCTCGAATTGTCCACAACAAAGGGAATTGGGTCAGGCTGAAGCCAGGAAGCAGAATGTGCTTTTGGGTTTCCAGTCTCGACTGACAAGAAATCAGAATGTGGACCTTCAGCTGCTGCTGCAAGAAGCTGGATTGGAAGCAAATGTTATCTCTCTCCTCTCCCTCTTCTCTCTCTCTCTCCTCTCTCCTTTCTCTATCATTATCTCTGCCATTCTGCTTTTCAAATATGTAAATCAAGCATTTAAAAAAATTATGAAATAAAACACACACAAAACTTTCACAGAAACGATAACTACTGTCGGAATAATAATGAAGGTATAAAATTTAACCATCATACTGAATTACTAATTAATTAACTTTAATATGACTGGAGGCTGAACTTTATTAAATAGCGTTACTGAATTTGTTCATACAAATTCATTTCTATTAATTTTATAGGCAGTCTATTAACAGATTTTTCCCATTATTTAAAAATTTATTTTGAAATTCAGAGTTGTAGAAGTGAGAGACACAGTACGATATTTTCTTCCTAGCTGGCTCATTTTCAGATTCCCACAGTGGCCAGTGCTGAGACAAGCCATCGCTAGGATCTATGGGTTTCACCACTGTGCTACAACACTGGCCACTGTCAATAGGCTTTCCAGCACAAACTAAAACTTGAATTATAGGATAATATTATATCAGTAATTGGTTCAAAAGAACAAGAGATAAATGGATACAGAAATTTGCTTGGGTAAACATTTTATTCTGGATTTTCAAAATCAGCAATTTTTGGTAAACAAGATTTATTGTCTTGCCCTGTCCTTGTAAGTTTTGGCATAAATGTGGTGTATTTCAGCTCTAGCTCTCTGTGCTTAGATGCAGTCTGAATTATCTTTGTCAGTTTAGTAGAATTTTGCAATGAGGCCATGCAGAGTTGGTCTTTTGTATGCGGGGAGGTTTTTAGTTATTCATTCATTTATTTCAACTGTTGTCATACTATTGTGGCTTTATCTTAATTTTTGAATCTGGGTGTAACAATTTTAAACTATATTCTTGCCAGTTTGCTCTATGCTGCATGCAATCTTCTAGTTCATCGGCATAAGTGTTTTCAATAAAATTCCTTAAATGCTACTCATCTGAAGGGATGAGTCGTAATGATAATTGATGACAAGATCAATGCTACTGCATTAACAAAGGAGATATGAGCTTGAAATTTCTCTGTTTCTGGCACAGATTTCTGCATAGTTTCCAGCTATAGAAAAGTGAATAATTGGTTAAATTGTATATTAGTATATCAACAAAATAGTGTAGGCTAGGCATGAAAATGCTGACAAGGATGGTAATTCATCATGGCCAGAGAAGACGTTCAACTCAAGACTCCAGACAATCAAAAATGCTAATCATCATTTCAGGATAATTCTTTCCCAAGCTTATGAATACTTCTCCTAATTTAAAAGTGAAACCGAAACCCCGGAGATTTCAGTGTCAGAACTGACTGAGATCACAGACCCTCCAGGTATGTCATGCAACAAGAAGCCGCTGTAACCAACTCCCAACTGCCCTGTATGAATTTTCAAGATGTATGCAAAATCCACAGTCTAATCTGTGGTTTGATAAATGCAGGAAGTCAGCAGGACTCCACACAGTTGCAAAGAAATGAAACAACACTGCACTCACAGAACTGTGGGGCAGAATGAATTGTCTTGGTGCAGAAATCCGCTGTGACATTCTGTGCAATTGTCAGGATACGCCCAGATTAAGTGTTATCTGGTGTCAGGCATCTTGGATGTTCACTCCAGGTATCCCCTAGCATTAGTGTATTCATTTAAGACAACTTAGTTAATCTCACCCTCAGTTTTCTCATTGATGAATGCTAATACTGCTTACCTCTGCTGATGAGTGCACAGTTAAAAAATAATGGGACGCTTCTGAGAATGCTAGACATACACAGACAGACCTCCTTAGCTGCAACTGCGTCTCAACTAGACCCTCACAGTCATGCCAACTCTAGCCACAACTTTCGGTCAGATCTCCCTTTTTACAAGATGGACTGCAGTTTGAAGCACTTAGAGGGATGGACAACAGTGTTAAAAGAAGTGCTTGTTTTACCTGCTGAGTCAATATTTAAGTGTTGTGTGGGCACCAATCTCCAGAAGTCAGAACTGCTTGTGGACGATTACAAATGAATGTGTTGTTCCCACTAAACCACTGAGAAGGAGGAGTCTGTCACATGACTGAATGTTCTGTGATTGGAGCACAACATATTCTGGGCCGTGGCTGAGATGGACAGAAACATGTAACAAACCATCTATGTCATAATAGGAAAGAAGTTCTGCATCATTGAAGAAATGGGCAGTGAGTAAAAGGAAGGTATTAAAGTGAAGGAGTGCAGAATTACATGTTTCAGGCCATTCGCATTTAAGTAGATGCATATTTATTATCTGTGCAATCATAGTAGCAATAATTCACGGATGCTACAAACACAAGAAGCACACATTTCCAGAGGCACCAAAAGCAAGTGGAGTGGCCTGAATCCTCATCTGTGTCCTGCATTTCTATTATTTGCAGTTACAGCGGGCAAGGCTCATTTGCAGAGTTAAACATACAGACCTCTATTGAATTCTAACAGGCAGCAGTTTCTCTTCTTGGCAGTGGAAATTGGAAAATTGAATTTTCCTCTGCATTCTAATCTGATTCAAAATTTATTTCGTATTTAGATCCATTATATAATTATTGCCATCATCATTATTTAACAACTTTTGCTTAGTCTATCAATGAGAAATGGATATTTTTAATGTAAGGGTTGTGCAAGTCTATTATGGGTGATTATTTCTGGAAACATAGTCTGGGGTAATGAGAAAACCTGAGGAACTTGAGAATGGTTACACCTGGAGTCCAAAAAAAGAAAAGAAAACCAAGAGTAAGTAAGGAGTATGAAGGAAAGCTCATGGTGCAGCAAGATAAAAATTAGGGAGGCCCCTGAACATCCATTTGGACAATCCCAGCTTTTACTCTAAGAAGCTACATCCGTTTAGAGAAAAACAAATCCTGATCACATTTGCAGTATTAAGACTTGGGAAGAATAAAAAAGTGTATTTCAGCAGTGTCTCTCAGCAGATTCTCAAGCAGTAAAAGTGCAGAATTTGTTTGACAGTGAAGTTTTTCCAGCACACCGAGTTCTTGGTTGCGAAACTTGGTACCCCAAGTCTCACACTCCTACTAACTCACAGCAACTGAAATCATCCAGTTCACTGCTCTTAAAGACTTAAATCCTCTGTATCACCAGGATTCCCTCTAGTATCTTCTAGTTAAATGTGGGCTAAGGAAAAGAACGCGTTGCATCATTTGAAGAATGATGAAACTTACGGGATATCGGTGAAATTCACTCCCTCTTAAGACTACCATATCTTCAGTTAAAATGGAATTTTAGGAAAAGTATATTTTTTTCAAGATTTATTTTTATTATTTTTTTATTATTGGAAAGGCGGATATACAGAGAGGAGAGACAGACAGGAAGATCTTCCGTCCGATGATTCACTCCCCAAGTGAGCACAACGGGCCGGTACTATGCCGATCCGAAGCCAGGAGCCTCTTCTGGGTCTCCCACGCGGGTGCAGGGTCCCAAAGCTTTGGGCCGTCCTCGACTGCTTTCCCAGGCCACAGGCAGGGAGCTGGAAGGGAAGCGGGGCAGCCGGGATAGAACTGGCTGGCGCCCATATGGGATCCCGGGCGTGCAAGGCGAGGACCTTAACCACTTGCGCCACCGCGCCAGGCCCGGAAAAGTATATTTTTTAAGAGGAAAATTTTTTGCTGAGTATTGCATGATTTACCCAGCTGTTGTTATACTCCTTTCCTCTTGCTTCCCAAAGCAGGGGTGCCCATTAAAATCACATCGTTGGTTTTCTTTTCCTGGCTCCTGCCCAGAAGTAAAGAATGAATGAATCATGTTTAACAAGAGACAAGAAAAGTTAGTTTGAGCCCATGAATTTCCAATGTCTTCTGTATGTTGCTGCCTGTCCTTGCTCCCTGTTCCACTCTTAACCATGGGTATAACAGAGTGAAGACCTCAGCCCCTGTCTGAAGCTCTGCCACCCCACAGGGAGGCTGGGATGCGGGTATTAAGGTGTGTTTCACTTGTTAGGTACATCTTATACTTGCTCCTACATAGCAACGTTTGATATCTTTACTTCTGCATGACTAGATATTTGTCTCTCTACTTGTTAGGAATTCTGGTGAAAAACACAAGAAAGATTGTTGAATGTCTATTATCCTATTTAAAAAAATAGCCAGATTGCCTGAGAAGGATGTCATTTTAATTTTAAGATTTATTTACCTTGATTTGAAAGGCAGAGTTTTGATTAGAGGAGAGACAGAGATCTTTTGTTTTTTGGCACACTTTCCAAATGCGTGCAATGGCCAGTGCTGGGCTGGTCTGAAGCCAGGATCCAGGAGCTTCGTTGCGTGTCACCCTTGGGTGAAGGGCCCCAAGGCCTTGAAGCATCTTCCTCAGGCACATGAGCAGGGAGTTGGATAGGAAACGGAGCGCCCAGGATACAAGCCCTTTCCCATGTAGGATACTGGTGCTGCAGGTGAGTTCCTAAGCTATGGCCTTGTCCACAAGAAAGCTGATATGAAAATACAAATAAGTAAGGATTCATTTTATTTGAAAATCAATATTCTCCAGAGGGAGAGGCAGAGAGAAAGGGGCTGGTGGGGGTATTTCTCCATCCTCTGGTTTATTCCCAAAAAGACTCAGGAGCCAGACTGGGCCAGGCCAGCACCAGGAAGTAGAAGCTGCATGTGGGTACAGAGGCCCAGGGACTCGGGCCGTCTCCCGTGCGTCCCCGTGTGCATCAGCAGGGAGCCGCATTGGAAGTGCAGCAGCCATAATGCACTGGGAGTCCACAGAAATGTCGACACTACACGCAGCAGTTTAACTCTTCATGCCAATACAGGCCCCACTTTTTCCCCTTTAATTTAGTGAAATAACAGTTTTGGGGTACTCTGTAATTGCAAGCTCAGTCCTCCAATAGACAAAGTCCTGTACCATATACGTAGATAAGCTGCTGATCCACAGGGTACATGTAAGGGTTATAGACAACTGTCAACTCACATGACATCAGTGTAGCTCAATAGACATTAAATTTACATTGTTGTAATGTTCTAAAGTGAAAATATGCAGATAATTTATCTGTGGCTACTCCAGATCCAGTGAATTCACTCATGATAGCTAAATGAATTTACAGTGCCATCCCTTCTGTAAAACTGGACAAGTGCTTGGAGCTGGGCTGTGCCAGCACTCAGGCGCTAGCCTGTGCTCATACCATACTGAGAGCAATGCCTGAAGCACCTGGCTTCCCACCCCCCAGGGCTGCGCTCACAGGGGTGAACCTTCAGTTTGAATTGCAGGTTTCAATTTAAGCTACATAAACCTCTCAAAAATGCAGCAAAGTTTTTCAATGGAATGTCCTAATTGATTAAGGTATGTATTGTAATAACTGTGATTTATGTTAAGTATACCATTAAGCATTAAAGCAGAAATGCTCCAAGACATTAAAGAATACCTGAAATTGTTTTATGGGAAGCAGTTATATCCAAAGTGACTATGAAAACCACTTCTTAGCATTCTTTAATATTTATATCAGTGGTATGGCTTGAATATCTTTTATGTATTATTGATTTTTCAAATGCAAATTAAGCTCCGCCTTATCCAAGCAACTATAGTATTTACTTACAAAGTAAATTCTCAAGGCAAGAATAATAGAAATACACATACAAAGGGGAGAAGAGAAACTCTAGAATATTTAGAGACAAAAAGTCATTATTGCAATCCCCAATTTCTATCAAAATAATACATTTGTACGAGAGTGCTTTTAAAATATAAAGTTAAATTGTTTGTCATAAAAAGCAAGTGTGTTTTGTTAACACATCTTTTGAATTTCAGCTTGAAGTGGGAAGTACTGGGATTAGATACAGGTTCCCTATACCAGTTTGCATTGTAGGCATACAAAAAGATTGAAAGTGAATAAACAAACAAGCATTGCTAGTTCTGCTTGTGATAAAATCTAGTATCTATAAATAAAATGACATTATAGAGCATTCATCAAAGGTCAACTTCCAAACAGATTGATGAATCTATCTGTGGAGCTGACACTGGAAGTGAAACTTGAAGAGGGGAGGTGATTCAGCCACTGGACAGGAACCCTGAGATGACTGCACGTGGACAGGAAGCCATGGCAGAGCTGGGCCTGCTCACAAAGGCTGGACACACTCATCACCAGTGAGACCCACCAGCTACTGGGGGAGCAGAGAGTTGCGAAACATTGAGAGCTGTGGAAGGAGTTCATATTTTATGCTATTTAGTAAATTGAAACCAGTTATATATGTTTTAACCAGGGTATAATGTTGCACAAATGCCATTTAGACATATGTGCAGAATAAATCAAAAGCAACAAAAGACAAGAGAAAGAAGAGAAGAGAAGAGAAGAGAAGAGAGGAGAGGAGAGGAGAGAAGAGGAGAGGAGAGGAGAGGAGAGGAAAGGAGAGGAGAGGAGAGAGGAGAGGAGAGGAGAGGAGGAAGCTCGTGCAGTGCCCAAGTCAAGGGCTGTCACCGCAGGCCTTGCAGTGTGCCAGTTGGAAAGAAGCACAAAGCCTCCTGACAGTCTCCATTTACAGAGTTAGAGAGTTGCGACCTTGGCAGGACTTCCCACAAGTACCTGGGTCACAAAGAGCAAGTCTCACTTTCATTCTTCCTAGTTACATGATTTGTGCCAAATAGTTCTCATTCAATAACAAGAAACAGTTCATGTATTCTACCCTGATTACATGGTAGAAAATGGAATAAAAAGACTGGCAAACTGCTCAACACAGCAATGCTAGTGTTCATTTTTATCTAATAGCTAGGATATAAAGATGTTAAACGAAGAATTGTGTTAATGGAAATATTCTACCTAAAGCCAGAGCTGCTTGTCATAGCAGTTCCCACTCTCTGAATCTATGCATGGGCTTTCAGAAACTGGCTTGTTTAACTATTGTTTACTTCTTATCTTCTGAAGATCCCATCACACTTCACATATAGAAGAGACAGCAGCCAAACCTTAGGGCGTCTGAACTAAAAGATGCTGGATTAAATCAGGATGCTAAATTATTTTATTCTATTTTCCTGACAAAGAGCTGATCCTCGTTACCCCACTGATGGTGGAGAGAAAGAGGAATTCTTCCAATAAACACAACAGGATCACAGATTCTTGGGGAGCTGAATGAGTTTGTGCAATGCCCTTTAGATTCACTTGGACTTGAATAGCGTAGAAAAAGTGTGTGTGTGTGTGTGTGTGTGTGTGTGTGTGTGTGTGTGTGTGTGTGTGTGTGTGTGCGCCTGTGCGTTACCTGGCTGATACACATGACTTGTGCTTGATGGATGAGATCACATAAGCAGACCCATTACCATGTGCTATCTTAACAAGGCTAATTTCTCCTTGGGACATATTTTATTAATGAAATAGACTAAAGCAATGTTGACAGAAAAAGCTGGACAGTCCAGTATGGATTTTTTTGCAGGTTTCAGTCAGATATTGAACATTAAAATAATACTCATTCACTCTTAGGGTCTTGGTTGAATTCCAAAACATTGAACCTAACACAATAGAAAGTCCCATAGATTTCAGTGAAGAAAAGGTTTTGGTGGCTTTATTTGGTAACTGAGTATTGGTTGGAAATATATGAGGCAATAGTGCTTGTTAAATTCTACCAGGAATTCCTCAATGGCTTTATTTTCTCATGTAGATAAGCTGATATTTAAATTTGTCTTTGTAGGTTTCATAGAGAAAAGAGAGAAGATGAAAGCAACGTGTCATAAAAGTTCTCATACGATTTCTTACGGTGTATTTGAGTTTTTAAAGGTCTGAAATATGTCAATCTGAGGAAAGGCAGAACAATAAAAGACAAAACAAAAATAGCACATCGGACCTCAGCTTTGTTGGTGTGGCTCCATCGGCCATGCAGACACTTTCCAAAGAGGAGACTGAGAGCTGAGAGCGTATAGCTGTGAGTTATACAGAGGGAGGGAGGAGGGCAGAGGAGGGCGGGGAAGGAAGGGGAGAGGAACAGAGCAAGAGAGGGAGGGAGAAACAGAGAGTACTTAAATGCAAATTGCTTGCAAAATTATTTAAAACGACTTGCTGAAGTGGTTAAATCTTACAATTTGGTAATCTGGTTAAACTATTCTCAATCAAAAATTACATATCATTTAGTATTTGTGAAGTATTTTTAAAACTATCCATTAGCGATAAGCATTCCATAAGTGATTCGACTATACATTTCATTTTAAAGAAAAACCAAAAGTAACTAAATGGCAGGTGAGTAAATTAACTTAACCGTGTGTGAATCACTGGACTGATATGGTGGAAAATTGTTGAGACAACTCAACTTATGCATTCAATGTATCCAAATTAAAAGAGAAAAATGATGAAGGATTTAGCAAAACAGGACCACATGCAGTGTTACATCATTTAACAGACTTCACAGTGTTTAATGGACACCTGGAATTCTACAATCATTTCCTATTTAAATTCTGCAAAAATGGTCATTGCAAATGAGTTATACTAATTGTGTATCCCAGAGGCCAACATTTTACTGCTTACAACTGGTAGTGATGTGTGCTAAGAGCTGACACACGTGTCACATGTGTCAATTTACACACCAGTGGTAAAATTTGTGGGTTAACACACAGATGGAGGAAAGCCCAGATACTTAGAAATTTTTCTGGAATTTCAAGATTGTGGATTAGGTTTAAATAGATGAAGAATTACCAGCTGAGGGTAAGAGAGAGGATGTGATTCCAGAAATTAGGAGAGGACAGGCCGATGGCAGAAGGACACCTGGAGACCAGTGGACACGGGGAAGCAGCAGAGACAGCAGAGCAAGGCTCCAGGGAACCTTCCAGCAGTGATCAGAGCTCCAGCAGCCGTCACATGGAGGAAAGTTCATCCAGGACTCAGGAGGTGAACGCAGACATAGAATTGCAGGTCCTGCTGATTTGTTTAATCCAGCCATGGGCAGAAGCAGAGTGGCTGAGTCCAAGCAGTTACATTCAAGATTAATATCAATTGGTAGTGGTCCAGTCTCCATCTTGGTTACTGTTCTATTCAGGTTTCCCATGTCTTTGTAACCCAATTTTCTAGATAGCATATGTTGAGATATACACCTATTTCTTCTGAGATTTTTATGTTGCTTATAGCTGTTTATGGTAATTCCTGATGGTTTTTCACAGCAGCAACAATGATTGAGCTATGTGGAAAGCAAAAGAACTTCAATGACAATATAAGATTGCCTGTGTAAGAATAATTTTTTATTTGTTACTTTGATTCCCACTGATAGATATATGGTAGGCAGACAGTGACACATTTTCTTTGTGTTCTTCTAAGATGTGTGTGTGTGTTTGTTTATATGTATTCTTTCTTTCATCACACTATGCATAAATAACAACATGGATTCATTTTTATGGGGTTCAGCTATTTCCAATTTTTCTTGGTTAAATTCTAAAATTCTACTCATGCCTCAAAGTTCGAAATAGATAATCTGTTCTGGAAAATCATGGTCCCCTAGTTAAATTTGGGGTGTCATTTTCTCTGATAGTTACGTGGCTAAGCTGACCAAACGGTGTTAGAATGGCATGCTCACTAACATTCATTTGGTTGGACTGTTAACAGCAATGGAAGGAAGTCTCTTCATGTTTTACATGAGGCTGGCTTCATAACAATGAAATACGGCAGAATATATGTAGGTAGGGAGCCTTCTTCGGAAATCCGGATGCCAAAAACACCAGCTACGCCATGCTCTCTTACAGCTGACATGGAATTTTTTTCTTGCTACCTCATGTCACTTTAAGGAAGAAATAAATATAGTTTCCAATTGCTTGTGGATTGCACTGTTTGATTTTATATAGTAAAATCTCATTTTTACATAAAAATATCAGGACACTTGTGTGTACCTCAAGAATTATTAAAATTAAATTTATCATTAAAATCACACAGCTTAAATTTCTTTGTATGTACTCATGATTGTCAATCTCATCAGAGAAGGATAGACATGGCATAAAATAAATTCGGCTTCTTTTATTTGATGCGCTAGGCATACATTCTGTCAACTTTGCACTTACAGCTTAATGAGAAGGAAGAAAAAAAAAAACCAGAATTCCAAGGTCGTGTTTAAGTCTAAATCATCCCAGCTCCACTGGCTGGTGAACATGGGGCAGCAACCTGAGGGGAACTGGAAATGCAAGTGTGTGTTTGTTCAATGTGTGGGCATAGGAAGCAAGTCCCTGCAGACCTATGCGTTGACGGGAAGCTTTATTCCTGAAAGGAAGAGGAGACCACCGCGGGAAGTCCCAGCTGTCTGCCCTGTGTCTGCACGAGCTCCCTGGGGCTGTGCCAATGTGCACGGGTTTCCTGTCTGACCTGAGGTGACTGTACCGATCCCTGCCTTGATTAATCAATACTTCTCTCCGTTATGGTCAGTTAAACCAGACAACTTGCCTTGTTCCTCTTATTTGCTCTCCATTTCTGTATAATTGGCATTTAACAGCTATTTAAACTCCTTTAGGTCAAGCATTGACAGGAATTGACAAAGCCTGTTGGAAAGAGATCATTTTGCAGCATTTCTCAAAAGCTTTCCTTCAGTGAGCACATACTTTCTTTGACCTTTTCTGGGTATTTTTGTCAATGCTGTTGCTCTGGTATGTTTTAGCATAAAGGAGTTTGTAATTATATATGATCAATTCAATTCCATTAGGTTAAAATAAGTGAGGCATGGCCACATACTGTGCTGGCTTTTGTTTCTAAACCTCGACATTCTTCTTTGCCTGATGTGGATGAATACACATTTCACAGAATATGTTATATGATGAGTATAACTCAGTTCATAAAATGCATCATTGTTGATTCATGGCTAGTGTGTGTAGGGATCATGCAACATTCTCTGCTCTTAAGTAGCTTCCAATTGTCAATCTGGCCAAAGAAAATGGTGCTGATGGGGGCCCGGTGCAATAGCCTAGTAACTAAATCCTCATCTTGCACGCACCAGGATCCTCTGTGGGTGCCAGTTCTAATCTTGGTGGCCCTGCTTTCCATCCAGCTCCCTGTTTGTGGCCTGGGAAAGCAGCCAGGATGGCTCAAAGCCTTGGGATCCTGCACCCGCATGGGAGACTTGGAGGAAGTCCCTGGCTCCTGGCTTCAGATAGGTGCAGCTTTGACTGTTGTGGCTGCTTGGGGAGTGAATCAATGGATGGAAGATCTTCCTGTCTGTCTCTCCTCCTCTTTGTATATCTGGCTCTCCAGTAAAAATAAAATGAATCTTTTAAAAAATGGTGACCCTCAGAGTGTGCCTCACATCTGGGACCTGGGATGGGTGGGAGGTAGGGTGGGGCTTCTCCCTTTGTTTCTCCCCTGACCTCAAATACAGGAAAAAATGATGATATTAATGTGGAAATAATGGTATTATCCACTTTCCTGTAGCCTTGACCCTTTTTACCCTAATCAACTAAGTAAGATTATTTTAAAAAGAAGAACAAAAAGTGGTATTGTTCGTCCTCTCTCTTTCTCCCTCCCTGTTCTGTTCCCTCCTCCTTCCGCTGTATATATTTTCACACTTCCTTATATACCAGTCACTATTGTAGGCATTCGAATTACATTGGGCTTTGTAGAAACAAACTCTTCCCTTCATTCACAACCCACATTCTATTGCAGACATAGTGTTTATCTCTAACACTGATAGAATAATTTATCTTGTCTCCACAGTGTTTTGTGTGTAGTTCAAAGAAGATTACTTGGGCAAAACTCTTTATAAAATGATTCTTCTTCAAGTGCTCATTGCTTATTTACCATGTGCCTATCTTTATTTTAGATGCTACAGATGCAGCTCTCCATAAAATATTCATCCCTTTAAGAATTGAAACTCATGGAACAGAAGGGAAAGATATGAATATAAATAATTCTTATAGAATGAAATAAACAAAAGTACAAAAGGCATTGACAGGTAAGAAAAGAGGTGTCTAATGTTGTCTAAAGGGAGTTATATCATCAAATGTTTGACAAAGGATGTTGATATTTGAACAGAGCTTGAAGGACGATATGCCTGAGTGATCAAGGGAGTGTAGGCATTACGGTAAAGGAAATGGGAAGAATTATGTACGTGTGAGCATGAATACACACATAGAGGGTCCTGAAGATTGACACAGTTAAGGAAGAGAATTTTCCGAGAAAAAGACATCAAGTTGGTATTACCTTAACATCTGTTAGTTAGGTGAACTCATTTTAGCAGACATACTTCTGCTCTATACACCTGTCTCCCCAGGAAACAACATTAATCTTTATTCGTTCATCTGATAAATATTTGTTGGGTGGCTGAGGTGCCAAAACCTTGTGAAATATGGTAGATAGGGAAGAAATACTTGTTTAATTCTATCATCTCTATTCACTTCGACTATGCCAGATGTAGGGCAGCAGTGAAAGCAGGCGGGATGAAACTGTCTTCAGCAAATACACATCTTCAGACTGAAAGAGCATCAGATATTCTCCAATGCCCTTTCTGCTTCTTTTTGAGGGTTCCCTTTATTCCTCCTAACTGTCGAAGAGCAAGCTTACAGGAAACAGACAGATACTCCAATCATGGTCCACTGTGAATGTCCCAGGCACAATTTCTGATGATCTGAGATCTAGTATGATCTCAGATTGTGCACCAGCTGCCATGTCCTTGAGAGGATGTTTCTCCCAGGCCAAAGAACTGCCCATCTGAAAGGTTCAGACACAGCTGCTCCTAGCAGCATGATAACTAGCAGACTGGGGAGAGGAGACGGAGGGGTCAGTAATTTTGCTTTTGAACTAAGCGCTTATATTATGTAAGTCTTCACAAAGCAAAGGAGCTAGGGCAGTGGCGAAGGGGTTTGAGAAGGACTGATTTCTGCAGAAGGACCTAGAAGTGTGCAACTATGGTGATCCTTAAAAGGTGAATGCTTCCTGCAAATAAGATGAGAAAGTATCCTTCAGGAAGCTATGAGTAAGGTAGTCTCAACATAGAGTGGTACAGTTTTGAAGTCGAACACAGGTAGTATTGGTAATGGCATAGTTTATTAGCATCACCATTTGGCTTTTCAAGTTCTAGGAATTTTAGTTAGGCTTAAGTCTTAATTATATCAAATAGTAATGCCTTGATTTTTAATACCAAATTAATAAGCATATATTAATAATGTTTTATTGTAAAACTTGCCTACATGGGATTACAGAGTTCATTAGGCGTTTTCATCCAAAGTTGATTCAAATTCTACTCCAATTCTCTGCCCAATGGTAGAGTTAACTCGTTCGATTGAAACAACTTTGTAAAGATACTCGCACCTGCCTTTATGAAGGCGACGGCTGTCACTCAACTTGGGACCTAGTTCTCCTCCTCACAATTGGCGGCTATGATCAATTGTCAGATACGACTCACATCGCCTTCTTTTTCTCCCCCCATTAAACTTCTCACCCATTGTCCAAACTTCAAATGTAGAAGAAAAATTTTCCAATTCACAGTTCCAAAGCAGTGTTTGATATGGAGATTTCTAAGTCTTTGCTTGTCATATTTCATCATTGGGCTACAGTTTCCTGGACACTTAAACCACAGATTTTCATCAAGAGAGTCTTACTACATTTACACCTCTATCTCCATTCAACCTTAGATTCCACCAACTGTGGTTTAACAAATATTTTAAAATCTAAGGCATAAGTACTGTGAATATATACATTTTTCCTTGTCAATATACACTAAGCAATAAAGTATAACAGCTATTTGCATAGCACTTCAATTGTATTAAGCATTATGAGTAATCTCGAGATGATTACACTGAATGGAAAGATTGTAAAAGTGCATGTAAATTCTAAATATACTTTTAAAATAGTGTTGAATGTCTGCTAATTTGAGTATCTTTGAGGATATTAAAATCAATCTCCCAAGGGTATTGAGAAACAACCACACCTAGGGTAGTTTGAAATGTCTTTGCCCAATATGCTACTTTCTGCAAACTTAAGGCAAAAAAAGGGAATTGGAGTGCCTTCGGAGGCCAAGAACTCTGAAGTCATCCACTCCCGCTTGGATCCAAGACATGGGATGAAAGAAATCCAAATCCTTCCTCTCAGGATCCAAGGGCATCAGAACAACAGCCAGGAGCCCTGAGCAGTCCGCAGAAGCAGAAGAAAAGTAAACTTTCTTCAGGACTCGGGAGGAGAGCTTTCTCTGGTCCTCACTTGGTTCCAGCTTTGGGTCCCCACCCTCTCTACAATGATCATCAGGATCGCTCCAGAAACCCCTCAAAACAAACAAACAAACAAACAAAACTCTAGAATAGATAGAGAACAACAAGGAAAGCTTGGAATCAGACAGGAAATGGTCAGTGTGGATACACTTACACCTTACTATGTGGGACACAAAGATTGGTTACTCCTCACTACAGTATCGAAGATTTCTCGGCACACCCCTCCTAAAAAATGTTCTATATCTCAATTGTTGACATATGTCCTGTTAGAGTTATAAGCCAGTCTAGACTACCCGAAAAATAAAGCCAAGTCCAGCAAAATGATGCTTTAACGCTATGTAATGCTAAGTACTATAATGTAAATAGACACAAGTCAGCTGAAAAGTAATCTAAAGCCATTTTAAGGTGTATAGAACCCAGCTGTATATAAACTAATCATTGAAATGTCAATGAAGGAGTCACAGGATGTGGTAAAGAACTTGCATTTTTTTTCTTTTTTGACATGTTGGCTACTCAATACTATGTCAATTAATCCCATAACATTGTACATTGTTGCTGATGTTATGTCAGGGCTTTTAATTGATAGGGATGATACCCTGCCGGCTCTACCTTCAGACCAGAGATGGTCTCCCCAAGAAACCATTGAACTTATCTGGACAATTAGATGCTGGACTCTGCGCTAGGTATATGCTCGCAATGAAAGAATTTCAACTGATCTTGAATTGTGGTAATGCAACAGGGTGGAGGATTCCACCATGGAGGGAGGATTTGGGGAGGGGTGCGGGGAATATCCCAGTGCCTATAAAACCGTATCACATAATGCAATGTAATTAATTAAATAAATTATAAAAAAGAATAAATTTATATTCAGGAACATGAGCATGACTCGTGTACATTAGAAGGATGCACTAGTTATTAATGCCCCACTGTGGATTCCCACATCCAAAATTGAGTGCATGGTTATAATCCTGACATTTGATGTGTAATTAACAATAGTTCCACTCAAAATTTTAGCTTTCTGTCAATGGGTCCCCAGGAAATCAATGTGTGATCACTCAAATGATTGGGTTCCTCTACTTCCTGTCCCCTGGAGACCCTCGGATTGCGTTTCTAGCTCCCAGTTCATTCTGTTTCAGCTACAGATTCACTTGGTAGATGTTTCCTGAATGTGTAGCCTCAAGGCAAGTCCCCCTGGGTTCACATCAGAGATCTGTGCTGAGCATGCCGCCATCACCCACAGGGCAGCAGCATCTAATGACCTGTCTCCAAGGAAATACTTTCCGTACTAAAACGACTCAGCACCAAAAGGTGCATTTTATGGCACTGTATTTCTTCTGTGATATTTTGTGCCACATTAAACTTTATCCACAGCAATTGAGATTTTAATCCAAGTGTAAAGCAAGACAGCCAGGAAGGGGGAAAGCATTATGGTGAAATCGAACTATGAATCTGCCACAGTGGCATGCATCACTCACTGGAAGAAATCATCTTGCCACCCTGGCTCCAGATAAGAAGGCAAAATCCAGAGACATGATACTGTTCTGGAGAGATGATGGAATACAGGCACCTCCAGCTTACTTGTCCATCGCATCAGCAACTTCCTCTGTGCAAGACTCAGAGCTCATTCCTACAGGGCACGACGACATGTGTGGTTGCACTTCTTCGTTATTTCAATCATTCACTCAATCATTGCATCTTCCTGCAAATGTGGGTCTACACATTAATCCTGTCTTCTACATAAGCCCAGCTCCTAAGCCACCTTACTCAGTGTTTTGCAATGCATCATACACAACCAGCAAATTTCATTCCTTTTTTCCTGGCTGTTGCTGAAAAAGAAAAGCAAGCACTGGCCTCCACCTGAGGATTCCATTTCTCTTACAGCGCTGGATCTTAAGGCAGGACCAGGGATTTCTTCATTAGTTGGAGTAAACACAGAACTTGCTTCTTCTCTCTTCCAAAAGGCTGACAATGTGAATTGTTTTACTCACTATTCCTTCTTCATGATTATTTATCTGTGTGTGGGTGGAAAATCACAGCTTTTTGATACCAGAAGCATGTTTAATTCCTTGGTGCTTTTGCACTTGTCACCTCACATCTATCCTCTAACACTGCTCGGTGAATGGACCACAGTGTGGTCAGTATCTGTCTGAACAGGGATTGGAAACCAAATAGTGTGGCTTTCCAGATGTAGGTCAGTCTTACCAGTTTTTGTTCTTCACCACACTTGACAGACTGTTAGTTAGACCTCAGATCGTGATAGCAAAAACAGCCCCACTTTCTGAATTCACGGTTTCATAGCTGATTCTTTCACTATTCTAAGCTGAGAAATTTCTTGACTCCACAGAAATCTTTTTTCCATTCATTCTGTTCTTTCTCAGAATTTGTCATCATAGTGTGCACATACCTCACTATGTACTCAAAAACCAAATATTTCTCGTTATTACCATTTACCTTAAATACACTTTTGACTCCCTCATCCTCTTTCCTTTATTAGCCTCGCAAGGTAATTTTGACCCTGGGAAAGTTCAAATTTCCCTTCTCTGCATCTCCACTTAGACATCTGATGTTGACTAGGAAAAAGCCAACAAGGAGGGCACTGCTATATGAGATTACATTCCACAGCTCAGTGCCCAGAGTAAAAATCCGGTGCACACTCCTGATTTCTGCTTTCTAGGGCACAGCAAATAATGAATGAAATGCCTGAGTTTCTGGCTCTTATATAGGAGAACTGTATTAAGTTCTTAAATCAGGGGAAAATCAAGATGGCGGAATAGGGTAAGGACATGTTTAAATGGAGGAAGAAACATTTAATCAGGATGAAGCAGAGAGGACACATTCCAGGAAACAGGAGCGGACAGAATAACAGCAGAGGGGTACCTAGAGACTGACAGACACAGGAAAGCAGCAGACACAGTGATGTGGTGTTGCAGTGACTGACACTCCAGCAGCATTCAGCTAACAGTGATCTAAACTCCACCAGCAACCAGGTGGGAAGTGATTTTCCCTGGGAGCTTGGGAGGTAAACCCAGATAAAGAACTGTCTGTCCTGTTAGTCCATTTGATTTGACCAGGAGCAGAGACAGAGCAGCAGATCTCAGATGGACAGTGTGAGAACAGGGTGGATTTCACAACGCAGTAAGCCCCCTAGAGCCAAATTGGGCACCACTTTGCTTAAGGAGGCAAAGGCAGGAGAAAGGACAGAGCATACACTGAGCTGGGAGTGACTCACCTCTGACTCAGAGAACTGCATCAACATGGTGTTCTGCAGGTTCCACCCAAGACAAGTCTGGTAGCCCTCAGACCTGATGGCCAGCAGATCAAGAACTCTAGTAGTGGTATGTCAGGCACCATTGTGTACACTGTGGCAGAAGCTTAAAGATTGCAGGGACAACAGTGAACTGCGCATGTGCTGAGCTCGTAAGAATTCACTGAGTTCTATTGATTGCAGTGGTCCCAGAGGAAAATAATATCAACTGGGGCATCATACAGATCAAAATAGGTCTGTGTGGCACCCAGACCTACAATAAGTAAAATCAAACTGTAGACCTGTGCCTGACAGCTTAGAAATCTGCCCCAAGGAGAAGACTCTGCTAACCAAAAGTACAATGACCAAGAGCAAAAGAGACAAAGGCACAATGAATATTACTGAAAACTCCCCTGAAAAGGAGCAAAAACTTATGTCAATGTCAGAGTTAATTAAGGAAGATATCAAGAAAATGGAGAACACAGAATTCAGAAAACTCATTTTAAAGCTTCTGATCAACAATGAGAAGCACAAACAAGAGTTCAAAGAATTTAAGGAATATTTTACACAGGCAATAGCAGCAATAAAGCAAATCAAGGCTGATATATCAGAAATTAAGAACACAGTAGAACAAATTAAAAATACGGTGGAGAGTCTCCAAAACAGAACGAAGCAAGCAGAAGAAAGAATCTCAGAATTGAAAAATATTTCCTGTCACCAGGGGGAAACAAACAAAAAGCTGGAAGCAGTGCTGGATCAGAACAGAAAAAGTATTCAAGAATTGAAAGACACTATTAAGAAGACAAATATAAGAGTTACAGGAGTCCCAGAAGGTGCAGAAAGAAAAGCTCTTTCTCCTTCTTTTCTTGCAAATGTATTTAATGAAATAATCAAGGAAATTTTCCCTAATCTAGAATAAGAATTGGGAAACAAGAACCAGAACTCCCAATAGACTTGTCCAAAAGCAATCTTCACCAAGACGTATGATCATCAAGCTCTCTTCAACTGAGCACAAGGAAAAGATCTTTAAACGTGCATGTGAAAAAAATCAATTGACATATAAAGGAATGCCAATTAAACTCACAGGAGATCTCTCACAGAAAACTCTACAGGCCAGAAGAGAATGGAGTGACATATTCCAGATTCTAAAAGAAAAATAATTGTTGGCCTAGGATAACATATCCAGCAAAGCTTTATTTTGTCTTTGAAAATGAAATAAAATTATTCCACAGTAAATAAAAATTAAAGGAATTTTCCTCTTCCAAACTTGCCCTACAAATGATATGTCAAGATGTTCTGTTGACAGAGAAGAGGACTAGAACCCAACAAAACCAAAGGCAAATGTGCAGAACATCCCAGTAAAATGACAACATAAGACTAAACCAATGAACAAGCCATCCCTAAAATGACAGGACCAAAGTACCACCCATATATATTAACCCTGAATGTAAATGGCTTAAGCTCAATCAAACATCATAGATTAGTACACTGTTAAAAAACAAAACCCATCTATTTATTGACTAGAAGAGACACATTTCACCAATAAAAATCAGTGGAAACTATATCACATAGGTTTTGTTGTTTTCTATTAGTTTCATCTCTTCAAAACACTTTCTTCTGATTAAATTCTTCAATGACTCATAGATCATACAGTAGCATCATTTTCTTCAAGACAGTTTTTGATTTTCAGTTCTTCAGGTACACGTTAGTCATTTATTAGCATGTTCTTTAACTTTCTGGTGTTGTTAATTCTTTTTTCTCCCTGATGTTGATTTTGTTTGTGGCTCTTCATTTAAGGGGATGTATGGTAGCTGTGTAATGGAGACTGTCATATCTAGTGACATGTTTTTAACTTCATGGCATTGTAAATTTCTATTTTTCTTTCCATTGTTGATTTTGTATCATGACTTTTCATTTAAGTGGAGGTACAGTATCTGTGTAATGGAGACTAACATATCCAGAGTAAGGATACATTGTAGTATGTATTTCCACTTCCAGACAAAGATGGACTTACAATGAAACGGTTTACTATATCTTGGCAATAGGATGCTGGACTCTGCCATTGTCCATGCCCTCAATGATGGACATATGACTGTGCATGAAGAACTATATACTTCATTAGTGATATAAAGGAATTAGGTTGGGGGTGGGAATTGGGGATGGGATAAGAGCCTATGGAGTTGTAATCACAAAATGATGATGATGATGATAATAATAATAATAATAAGTAAAATGTGAAGTCAAAGATGCATAGATCTATGTCAAAAAAAGTTCTTAATTCAGACTTTAGCCCTAGAACATCTTCCACCAAATGACCAGACAGGAGAGGCATCTCTGTCCTTCTCTTCCTTCTTGTTCTTCTTCCTCCTCCTCTTACCCTTCTTCTTCTTCATCTTAAACTTCTTCTTTCTCCCTCTGTTTCTCTCTCTCACACACACACAAACACACTCACACTATATTTATATGCATGAAAACAAAGCAAAGCTTAAATTATGTTAGATGATATAAAGTTGAAAATATATTCATAAATAAAGGAAAGAAGGGGGAATGATGAATGATTGAGGAAATGAAGGAAGGAAGGAAAGGAAAGGAAGGGGAGATACTGCTGCTAAAGAAACAAAGACAGTAGAGTACTAGAAAACATAATTAACGATTTCATATGCACAGCCTTGCTTTCTGTGGTTTAAGCTGTATTCAGCTGAAGTCTGAAAATACGCAAAAGACAATTCCAGAAACAAGCACTTCAACAGTTATAAACTGTGCAGTATTCTGAGAAATGCAACAAGCTCCATGCTACCATGCTGGGCATGTCCCTATGCTTTCTGTTAGGTGGTCACATTGTCTCAGATGTCAGGATAGAGCAGCATCTATGTCAAGTGATTCATATTTACAATAGGCCAATGCTCAAGAGTGTTGATGTCACAATTGAGTTATACCAAAGAAATGCCAGGAGCTGATTTCTTGAAGCGAAAGGCAAAGGTCATTACTGAGAGAAAGGGAGAGCGGAAGAAAACACAGTGTGTCGGCAACTAAACTGAATTATTTCCTTCTCCTTCCCTTTGCATAGGATGTTTGCTTCAAAAAACATCAAATTTAAATTCTCTCTCTCTGCCTTTGAAACACATGGCAATCTTGACATACTCACAAAGCCATCTGTCAACTTTGCAACCTGAAAGTCCTGGGAATCACCTTTGTGAATGTAGTTATGCAGGAAGATAGAATCCACACCTCAGCTTCACAAGTCAGCAGGAACCCAAGTACAAAGAGTGTTTGCCTCCTAGTTAACAAACTAGCAACTCACAACATGGTGGGAAATGTTATTCTTTGTTCAAAGCCAATGGGGCAATGTGGATGAATGACCAAATGGCAGATGAAGCTAACATGAACAGGCACTGCAGATGGCACTATGAAAATTTCTAACTTGATTATTGGTTATTGATTAACTTAAACACACATGGAATGGAATTCATCTGCAAGGCTGCAAAAAGGACTACACCGTTTTCTGTATTTGAAATCTCCTTGGATTTCTTGTGTTTCAATGCTTATTCAGCACTCACTAAATTTGTGTTTCTTCTTCTACCATTATGGACAGCTTTTGTGGAGTTGAGAGAATGTCATGTTTTTCGTTGTGTATCACAGCAAAATAGTCAACAATAGGATATGATTGCATGGACAAAATTGATGATGAACATCAGACTCCCAATTTAGTCATTACCGTCGCTGACCCATAGGTATTATGGGAAATGGGGGGAATGTGTAATTGTGACTTTTGACCTTGCACATTTGTCAGACTTTAAACAAAGCATAAGAATATGTTTTCCATTTTGGGACACGAGCCATGCAAAGGTTATAGGACCACATTTAGTATGAAATATCATTAATATATCAATTTAAAAATATTAAAAATAACTAAATTCTACCATTTATTTTAATATGAATTCAAGTGATGGATATGATCTTGATTTAAATATTCCAAATTCCCAAATAGAAATGCAACGCATTCTCCCTTCTTTGTGGGAGCTAAAAGAAGTCCAAAACAAAAATTGAAAGAATTTGCCGGCATTCATAAAGCCTCATAAATGATACAGCAGGATGTTCTACAGAAACAACATCATGAAGCAGAGAACTACCATCATGAAAGAATGACTGACTGACCATGAATGGATAAATTTTTCCATGTTTACAAAAATAACAAAAGAGCAGAAGCGGTCATCCTAGCATCAGATAAAATATAATAAACAATGAAGCTGTTGAAAGAGACCAAAAAGGATGTTATGCAGTGACTAAAGGTTTGGGTCACCAGGAAGCTGTGGTTGTAGTAGATGTATATTCTCCTGATGCAACAATACCTGGTAGCTTCAAACACATATTTATGAATCCAAAGCAAGACACATGCTTTAACACAATATAACACGTAGTTTCAATACCTCACTTTGCTCCATGGCAGTTCAAAATTGGCAGCAATGAACCAACCAAAAACAGCAGGGCTAATGTAAACAATTTACCAGAGATAAGAAGACATGTTGCAATAGATATCACAGTAAATTTTTTTTAAAAAATCATCACAAGCTACAACAAACAGCTCTAAGACAACAAATTAAAAAACTCAGATACACATTTGTATGTTTGAGTTGTGAAGACATGAAAAAAATCTAAAAACAGAATCTCAGAAATCAAGAGAACAAAAGGAAAGTCTGTGAGAGGAAGAGGAGATAAGGAGGAAGGGACACATCATTGTATTCTCAGATTTTTTTTTCTGTGAACTACATTAAATCTGTTGTTTGAGTTAATAACACATGGACTTGCAACTAATGAGGAAAAGAACAACTTGGGGCTTCCATATTTGGCATGTCATTGCTTCAAAGAAAGACATCTTCCTGGGAAGCAGATGGCATTGTGTTAACTTATTCCATAGCAGCGTCTGGGTTTGCGTATCAGCTCCATTCCAAGTTATGCTGCCCTTCTAATGCACGCACTGAGAGTACAGGTGACAATTTGGTAGTTTAGTCCTTTCACTTAGGTAGGCAGCATTAAACAAGTTACACGTTCCTAGCTAAGTGAGAACGAGCCCAGTAATTGTGAGTATTGGGATGTTAACCAGAAAACAGCTACTTCTCTGTCAATGTTTGTCTTTCAGCATATTTATACACAAGAATAGCTGCACACACAGGCATGTGCACGCATGTGGCAGGGGTAGAAAGTTCTTGATTGTGGAGCAATGAAGTTGGATTCCATGATACTACTTCTAAAAGCCCATATAAAACTGACATTGTGGTCCCAAACTTTATCTTGTTGCTTGTGACATCAGCATCCTAGATGGAGTAGACATTCCAGTTCCACATTCTTGTCTTCTGATTGTGCTTCCTGTAATACTTCTGGGAAGGCAATGGAAATAATCTGAACACTTGAGCTGCTGCCATTACGCAGTAGATGTGAAAGAGGTTCCTTGGTCCTTTTACAGACCTGGCCTGGAACTGGCTGAATTGGCTACTTGGGAAATAAACCAGTTGGTGGGAGATTTTAATGTCATCTCTTGTTTTGAAAGCCCTCATGACATTGTAAAAGGAATAGCAAAGGCTCTTGGCTCACCAGGAGGTATAAGATACATGTGGAGAAAAGGCATGGAATATTTCTAGAATCAAAGAAGCATGAAGTATACAGTGTTTATAAATAATATGGGGTTGTCAAAATCATGCATAGAATGCTCTAGGAGCTGGCAAGTCTCTGTTGTGGATACTGGATACAAAATTGGATATTAACTTTAACAATCTCATAGTTTTAAGTATCCATTAAGGCAAAATTTTGTGTCATGAAAAGCCAGCACTTACACATATTTCACTGTTTTTACTTTCCACAGGTATAAGGCAAGCATTAAGGTACTCACTTAACACATAAAGAACTCAGAGAACCGTCACTTCCTGAATCACCGAATTATCCCACCACACATATTGTGTCTTTGATTAAAAATGCACCAGATTACAACCAGAATTTCATTAGATGCATTTTTCATATTTCCTTTTATCTCTTGCAGAAAAGGCAGATGGCTGCTTATAATTCTAGAAAGCTATCTCTTGCTAGTATGCGTATGAGTAACTGAATAATCTGAATATGAGTAAATACCCACAATCCTATAGGTACAGCAGCACAATATCCAACCATGAAGACATGGAAACAACCCAGATGCCAATCAAAAGAGAAATGAATAAAGAAACTGTGATATATCTACTCTATGGAGTACTACTCAGCCATTGAAAAATGGGATTCTGACATTTGCAACAAAATGGTCACAACTAGAGATCATTATGCTCAATGAAATAAGTCAATCCCCAAAGGACAAATATATGTTCTCCCTAACATCAGGCAACATGATGCAAAATACAATATATATATATATATATATAGATAGATAGATAGATAGATAGATAAACATATATATGTCTATATGTGTGTGTATATATATGCATACATATATATGTATAAATACATATCTAAGCAAACATATATTTACACATATTCACCTAGAGGGATTGTTTAATGGAGACTATTATAATGAAAAGTGAAGATAGATTACAGTATGTATCTCTACTTCTGAATAAAAGAACTCCCAATGAAGCTGTTAAGTATATCTTGATAATAAAATGCTGCAATTCCTACCATTGCTTATACCTAAAATGTCAGGATACACTACTGACTATAGTTGAGAAAGAATACTATTATGATAATATAGGGAAAATCAGTGGGGGCAAGGGTGAATATGGTGGTGGGGCTGGAGAATCTCTGAGCCTATGGAACTGTATCATAATAAATTAAAGAGTGAGTAATTGAATAGTGTGAGGATGACACTGTATGACCAAAACTCAAACTCACATAGCCAGAGAGTTTGCTGATGGTACACGACTATCTGAAAAAAGCACATGGCCTGGTTTACCTTTCTCAAGCTGCACCTCTCTGTTCTTATAAGTTAGTGATAACATGTATTTAGAGGATTCCATGTATTGGGTAAGATGTAGAAACCCAGTCCCTGCACATCATGGGACCAGAACATGCCTTAGCCCGTCCCATCCCATCCTCTCCCCAAGGACAGAGTCACTAACATGTAATAGTTACACTAACATGTAATATATAACCATATTTTTATGATTTCCCAAGAAGCTAGTGCCCATTTAATCTGGATTCTGTACCTAGGTTTCCCTCCTTGTTTGCTACCTTTCTCTTGTTTGTTCCCTACAAAATACTTCCCATTTTAATGAGGCTCATGGAAAACAATCGGAAAATGTTCAGAAGCCCTGATCAACTCTCAGCAGGATCACCCTGGCCTCTCTCCTTGGTTGGCTCCCTTCCAGCTTTACTTTCACCTTGTGACATGTTAATGCCCTAATCCAGACCACGCTTGAATTGTTGAGGAAATGCTTATTCAATACCTAGCATGCCTATCCATGTCAGGTGTGTATATATGTGTGGATGTGGGTATCCATAACATCAAATGCAACACCATAAGAAAGCTATGAGAATATAGGGAGAATTATTTATTCTGATTGTGAAGAGGGCAAAGTCCCTAGAAAATATGGATGTAGGGTTAAATGCCCAACATCAAAGTTGTGTCTACTCATGTAAGGGCAACAGATGATGGAGGCTTAAATTCTTAAACAAGTCTACAAAAACATGGCCACATGAAGTAGAAAGATGAGTGCACCAGTGTGGAATGTGATCAAACATTTTAGCAGACAAAATGACAGTAAACCAACTAAAAAGTCTAGGTTGATCAGACTGGCAGTTCTTGAATTGTGTATTAGTTAAAGGAGGACACCCAGCTCCAAACTGATAGCCTGAGTTTTCAGTCTCTCTCTCCTCTTTTTCTCTGTCTTGGTCTATGATGTGTGTTCCCATCTCTCTCCTCCCTTCTTTCACTTTGTGTCTGCCCTTGTCATTCCTCTGTGTCTATTTGTCAGTCTCTGATTTTAGTCTGTCATCGCTTTGCAAGCAAGCAAGATGGTAAAGTTGCATGAGTTCTATTAATTCCATAAATGGTATAAATTCAATATGTTCTATAGGTAAATTCTATAAATAAAATCACTTCAATTCCATCAACTTATTCCACCTATACCATGAATCTTGTCATTACAAGTTTCTCTTGTTCTGCTTCTGTTGATTTTTTTTAAATTATTATATTTTTATTGGAAAGCCAAGCCAGATTTATGGAGAGAAAGAAATAGAGCAAGATCTTCCATCCACTAGCTCATTTTCCACGTGGCCTCTCCAGCCATAGCTGAGCCAGTCTGAAGCCAGGACCTTTTCTGAGTCTCCAACAGAGGTGCATGGTCCCAAGGCTTTGGGCCATATTCTACTGTTTTCCAAGGCCATAAGTAGGGAGCTGTGTTGGAAGTGGCACAACTGGGACATCGACCAGAGCCCCTTTGGGATGCTGTTGATTGTAAGGTGAAGACTTAGCCATTGAATCATCACACTAGGTGTTATCTACTGGTTTCTCATGCTCAGAGATTACACACAAACTCTTCTGCTGGCACTTGGTCTAATCTTACTCACATGCTGAGACAGTGGCTGAGCTGAAACTGATTTATAAGACACATCAAAGGGAAAGGCATGAATTGAGTCCTCAGGTATGAACATGTTAAATGCCTCTGCTGAGTCAACCACAAGGCCAACTTGCTGTGCAGCTAACACTTATAGTTCTTATGTGCTCTATAAACCTCCGCCCTGAATATGGATTCCACAAAAACGCAACGCTATAGCCACCCAGAGGGTTTATGACCCATAACTCATTTTGGAAAATGGCTTGATTCACTTGAAGCAGTAAAATCTGAGAGCTTCATGGCTCATAATAATGTCAGAGGCAGCCATCCCCCATGCTAACTGCGTGCAGAGAATTAGAGCCATGCTGACTAAACACCGCACCAGACCAGTCCTCACAAGCATCTGGGGGCCCACCCTAAACACCTGAATGAGTAATGATCAGACCCAGTGCATATCTCATCATCAACAATCCAGGCACACTTGCTGTGGACCTTCTTCTGGAAATAACTCTGTAAGGAAGATGTGCTTTTAGGGTGTGGAGGGACCTCCCATAAAAATTAGCTATGAGAGGTGAGTTTGGAGATAAACATTTTTATTCCTAGTTCTAGTTGTTTCCCTTTTGAGCTCAAAGTAGTTCCCTTCTTAATTGTTGACAATTCAACCCTACTGTTTCCTCCTTTAAGAAGATAAAAACAGATCTCCCACATCTCACAGTAAAGCATCCTTCTATGTATCATTGAGCACTTACACCAAAGGCTATCTTCACCTCTAAAGCAACTGTTCCCTCGTCAAAGCTCAGTTCCTCCAGTACTCTCTCTATATACTATGTCTACTGTTTATCCACTAATGCCAGAGGTTATTTATTAAGCTAATTTATGTGTAAGAGTTGTCCATTTAAATATTTATTTGTTTCTGTTTTGATTGGATGCTTTAGATGTTAGACACAGGGCAAAATAAATTTAAAACAGCTAGAATGGGAGTCCAGCAGCAAAATTCTAAAGTTCCAGAAAAAAAATGTAAAGGAAAAATTAATATATTTAAACAAGATGTTTAGGGAAACATGCATAAGCCAAGTCTGGAGCCTTTTGTCTCCCAGTGCTTGAGAGTACTTCTGCCATCCAATAACGATGCTTTTCCATCCAAAAAGGAGAAAGGAGATCATGTGCCATCTCTTACCTGGCACGTTGTTAAGATATTTAAGAAGCAACAGTTGTTTGCATATTGTGTTGCTATTACTTCCACCTGCTGGGCACCTACTATATAATTCCATTTTTGTTTTCAAAATCAGCAACAAAAAGTAAACGTTATCATCCTGAATATACATTGGAAACAACAAAGGCTCATGACTTTTAAACCCCTGCAGAGATCACCCTGTACTACAGAGTGTTCAAACCTCATTAACTTGTATTTTTATCTCTTCCTTCTTCCAGTCGCACAGCACTGCCATGAGCACAGTGTGACTGTGCATTGATCCCTGGGGCCCCAGTTCCAGGCTTGTCTTCCAGGCTACAGGAGGAAAGGCTTCAGAGCCCATGAGTGTCTGCAGGTGTCTGCAGGCCTCTGCCTCCAGGGCGTGGCACATTTGCAGAGCAGGGCATTTATCTGGGTCTGGTTCTGTTCAGTCTAATTATTCATGAGATGATTCATCAAGGAAATAACAATAATTCATTAGGATGAAAATATCCATTATACAAGTTCAAACAAAAGGTAAGCATTTAGTAACTGCGTGTTTCCAGTCTGCTTGGCTGGTGGTGGTCCAATAGCATGTTTGAGTGCCATGAAAGCTAACCTTACTGATTGGTCAATTATTTATCCTGAAATAAAAGCAGAATCAGATGAGCTCTTCAACAAATATTGAACGAGCAACTGTTAGGTAAAACACATAGAGTAGAGGGTGGATAATGTAATAATTTGTATATTATATATAATATGTACACATACATAAAATGTTAAGTCTTTTGCCCTTAGACTTTCAATCACTAAGATTCTCAGATATCTCTTCATGCGATGTGACTTGTCACCCTTATTTTGGAAAATTAAACATGCGTCTACCCTCTGGTTCAGCAGTCACATGGTTAGGGTAGATGTCGAAAAACATGGCACTAATGCCTGCACATTCTCACCTTTGAAAATGGCAATGGAATGATTGGCAGTATCTTCCATTGCAATAGCCAAAATGAGGATACAATGCAGTAGGACTGGTAAGCAAATCAGTATTCACAATCATTTGTTTGTGTTAATAACATATCAATTAGAAGCATAAAATAAAAAACTACTATTACATGTTAACCAGCTTAGAAATCTGACAAGCTTAATATTGAGCAAAGGAAATAAGGCCTTAGGATCACATATTTTATGATTCCATTTGTACAAAGTACAAGAAAAAAAAAACAAAATTTATGTGTTAGAAGTCATTAAATCAACTAAAAAGACAGAAAATAAAGTTGAAATACACTAACTTAAAAAAATACAGGTCTTCTGAGGGGTCAGATTTGAGGATGATATAGTTAAGTTCTCTCTAAGGAAATTATGTTTTCTGAACCCTGGTGTGTCTCCTGCCTTCCTCCCTCTACACACGCGACTGGGTAGCTTCGGTGATGAACAGCGTGGACTCTGCAGCCGCGCTTCCTGCCTTTAGCTCCACCTCTCACTCTGCCAAGGACTCATCTGAAGCCATAGAATGGAATGTAGTTTGCAAAACCTTCACAAATACAAGGACAAGAAAATTCAGATATCATGAACAACTCCTGACAAAGGCAGACGGCATGGAGACGTGAACGCTCCTCCCCTCTGCCCATCGCAAGGCTCCTTCGCTATGGCTTCCCAACAGATCTTGAAGCCCCACTTTTTCCACGACAGCAGTTTA
The DNA here is from genome assembly GCF_017591425.1 of Ochotona curzoniae. Classification (NCBI taxonomy): domain Eukaryota; kingdom Metazoa; phylum Chordata; class Mammalia; order Lagomorpha; family Ochotonidae; genus Ochotona; species Ochotona curzoniae. The sequence continues at coordinate 2,402,686 of NW_024466413.1, forward strand.
ACACTTATACCTTCCCTCTTGTATACGTCGGTGTGCGAACCCTATACCTCATAACACATTTAAGAAAGGCACTTGCATATAAGTCTGAGTTTCATGAGAATATCATGGATAAGATAACCCAGGATATTTACAAGGAGCTGGCAATGCAAGCAGACTTCAGGAGAGGGGCCCAGGCAGAAATGCCTTAAGGCGTCCTTCTCTCTAAACCAAATCGTTCCCATCGTTCAGAGTTCCACAAGGATGACTGAAGCACAATAATCAACTTTATGTCCCGAAACTCAGTGGGCATGACTTATCTTTGAAAATTTGAGAAGAAGGCCAAATATAACCAATGTGATGACAATGAAAGCACGAGACTTTATACTGAACTGAACACGGAGTATTCCTTATAGTCTTAGCGCCAGGGTAAAAGGTGTGAGAAGTCAGAATGGCCTGAAATTATCACTGGCTTCCAAATATTTCATCCCCTTTGACTCCTTAACATGACACATTAGTCCTCTCCTTTACACGAGTCTCATCCTGGACCCTTCTTCCTGTTATCCTGTTTTGCTCTGTGAACCTTAGACAGATTTCTATTTAATGTCCTTGAATGGCAACCCCCATTTTGAATACAGTCTTTGTCTTCACACTGCTGTTTCCTAACCCTGCCATATTCCTTCACTTTACAAGTAGATTTCCTGGATAATGATTATTACCACTCAAGTCTCTTAAACCTTCTGGAGCTTGCGAGGTCCGTGATTACAGCTCAGGCAGACTTGCCCAGTAAGGTGTGCTTCCTGCTTCATAGAGGGGTTTCTCACTGCATCCGCATACAGTGGAAGGAACTAGCTGGCTCTCAGGGTTTGCTTTACAAGACACTACTTCCACTCATGAGATCAGAGCATGTACAATTGGAGTTGTTCAAGTGACAACAAAGAATTTAACACACCAGACAAAGTATACTTGGTGTAGTTTAAACACTTGATTGCTTTTTTTTTAAGATTTATGTATTTTTATTGCAAAGTCAGATATACAGAGAGAGGAGGAGAGACAGAGAGGAAGATTTTCCATCCGATGATTCATCCCCAAAGTGACTAAAATGGCCAGTGCTGCGCAGGAGCCAGGAGCTTCCTACAGGTCTCCACACGGGTGCAGGGTCCCAAGGCTTTGGACCCTCCTCGACTGCTTTCCCAGGCCACACGCAAGGAGCTGGATGGAAAGTGGGGCTGCCGGGATTAGAACGGACACCCATATGGGATCTCGGTGTGTTCAAGGCGAGGGCATTTAGCTATAGGTCAGTATCAGTTAATCCACCTTTCTCAGCCTCAGCTTTCTGCTTTCTCAGTGAGCAGGGCTTGCTGGTGGGTCCCCCAAGGATCTCAGCATGTTAACTGTGTTTTGGGCTGTGCTGATCTACTAGAGACTCAAGGCTGGTAGGATCAGCCATGTTGACAGTGTGAGATGAAAGCCAAGAGCTCTGATGCATGCAATAGATCCTTTTATTCCACAAGCACAACCCAACAGCCTGACAGCGTGTCTGCCTCTGTATTCAGTGGTTCCCAAAATGCAAGGTCTCTGATGGGCAATCGAGCGCAAGATGAATGACTCACTGACTTTAAGGGATTGATGTACTGAAATAGTCATCAACAGTGAAACTTTGCCCCATCCGGTGTGGTTAAACAAACGCTTACTCTGCATCTGCATGCATGCTTTTCCACTTGAAGCCCACACTAATCCACTTTTTTTTTCCATTCACTTAACTAGGATATATAACATGTTTAAGACTGCAAAAATGCATCTCTAAATGTGCTAAGTATTGGCTTTTCCCATCAACCTATTTTGGAAGCAACTTTAACTGTGCTCTGAATAGAAATCTGGACTCCTGGAAGCCCAGCAATTTCTTTCATTCTTATTAATGCCTTACTGCTTCTCCAAGGTCCATTTATTCCAGACTCTACCTACATCCACTGTAAATGATCATATTGCTGGCCAGTTAATAAAAACATCTTGCCCTTATTCTCTCATTCATTACCCAAGTCACAAGAAAATCTTCTCCTTCAAAAACATGTTTTTTAATCTCCAGTCACATCCATATCTTGTTTTGGGTTCACAGATGTCATAGTAACTTGCGTCTCAAAAAGGGGTATTTTTACAGCTTTAGGCATACTAACTTCTTTTTTTGCAATGCCATGTTGGAAAGGCCTGAGGACTGCCAATTAAACTACCTAGCTACAAATAAGTTCTTCAGAGTGAGAGCTGTGGGAGTGACAACTGAGTCTGGAAGGGGCACTTGAGCTAATGGTTAAGACCCCGTTAGGATAGCCACTGGTTGGAAGAATGGCTTCTTTTCCACAGGGTGTGACATCATAGTGACTGAGCTTCAAGGAGGACACAGGGAGAAAAGACCACTTGTCCCTTTGACTTCAAAATCACTTAAACTTTAATGTCAGTGCATATGTTTCATAGAAATGAGAATATAAAAAGTAAACGTCAACAATTCCAAGTCTTGACAGTGTGGCAGTATGTGCGTAATGTGTGTGTTCTTTTAACCCATCAATACGACCTCACATCACAATTGATTCTATATTTCATTACGCATGTGTGTTTTAAAATCAGCTAGAACAACAGTAACATTCCTGCTCTATCACATTCTGCCAATGAAACTTAGCATAAGTCATGTGTTACTTCCAAGACACGACAGTCATGCGGTTAGCTGTTTAGTAAAAGGAATACAAAGCATTGGAAGCATATTCTTTTACAAACAAAAAAATAAACAAATGCTACATGTTATTATTTTATTAATAATTCTTCTGTGTTTATGCATATTCCAAAGTCTTCTGTAAAAATAGTGCTTTATTGGATGTATGATACTTTGTTCTTAAACTGTACCTGGTGCACATTTGGTGAAAACATGAATGTACAAGTAAAATAATTTATTTAAACATCATATTTAAATACTTTGCCAATTTTCTGATTGAACACATTTTACATTCTCAATTCTACTCTTTATTTTTATTTATGCATTTTATTTCAGTTTCTGTTGTATCTTTAGCTCACTTGATCCGTTTCTGTATTTCATTATAATGACTGTATTAATTTTTAATTCTTCCTGGTGAAATTTAGCACTTCTAATCTCACTACCTTTCATTTGTGTTAGTGTTATTAGAGCCTAGACCATAAAAAAAATGATGACATGTTTACTATTTTCACCTGCATGAAGGCTTATGTCTAGGATTGCCAGTCTTCAAGGGCATATTCTTCATGTAAGTCTCAATGACTTCTTGCTCAAGACACCTTCTAGAGCTTTCCAGACATGCCTGACATGATGATCATGCCAAGACACCTTCTAGAGCTTTCCAGACATGCCTAACATGATGATCATGCCCCTGTCTTTTGTGGTAGACAGTTCTGTATGTGGTGGAGAAGACCTATGTAGGCAGAATTATTATACTGTTTGACAAATAGCATATTAATCATGTGTGTTTTTAAAATTATACTTGTGTCACAAACATGTATATAACCATCTGTTATTATTGCTGCTTAAAATAAACAAAATGCATGATTTCCACCGGGGACAAAAGAGCACAAATTTTATGAGAGGCAACTATGTTTTTGCTCTCAACTCCTGCATCTGAGACTTATGAAGCCATGTTAAATCCATTGCTTAAGTGTAGTCCACTGTCTGCTTTAATTTTTTCCAACATAGTAAAGGCAAAAGTAGCCATAATGGGTGAGCTATTTTTTTCTCATTCAGCAATCATATTTTTTCCCTTCCAATGCTTTTGGACTCATGCAAATGCAGAATTGTTAAGAAAAAAAATGTAGACTCACGAGTAAAGAGGAAATTATTATTATGACAAGGAGAACAGTGAAATAAATTTAGCTACATCAAAGGCCACGGGCCTTAGTAAATACAAAAGAAGAATGATGTGTCGTGATGTATATAAAACAAATAAGAACTGAAAAGAAATAAATGCTTCAGTGAACTTTTCTGTTTGTTATGCAACTGAATATTTTGTGATTCATTCCCTCTGAATGTATGTGTCCAAGCAGCACCCATATGTAAACTGCCATTCCTGCTGTTTACATTATTCTCAATTCTGCTGGAAGTTCATTAATTCCTGCAAGGTAAAAGAGAAGTCCTAAGTAGATGAATGCTCAGCATCATTTGCATCTGTGTATACTCACTGCGTGTGTATCACTGAGATGCACATACAATGTCTATGGGATTTAGACGTGGTTTCAGCATTTACTGCATCTGTTTTCCTCAGAAAATCCCTTCAGTTCTTCAAGTGCTTTATTTCTTGGCATGTATTGGTTTGAAAGGCTGGTGTATTATCTAAACATTTGTAACAGATGGCAATGGACCAGGCCAAAGCCAGGAGCCAAGAACCCAATCTAGATCTCTGAATTGCCAGAGACATTGCCTACTCATCACATCCTGGGATCCAGGCCGACTGATAACATGATCACCGGTTACCTGAGAGCATCTTAATTGTTGCACACAGTCCTTCTAAACATTTCTGATTTTAAACGTGAGAGGCAATTGTTATCTAAGTGGATGAAATGATTTTAAGTGATGTTAAATGGAATTAGTAGAGTTATTTTTAAAACAAACCGCTTTATGATATTTATGCTGCACAGTGTAATTGAATTATAAGCATAAACATGTATATGTCAGCTGGCTGAATGTGAATGAATCTAGTGCAATTAACTGCTTGCCCTGGAAGCATCAAACAAACCAGAAATGTAAGTATTGATAAATAGTTTATGTTACAAGTGCTATGCCCTACAGCATGAGTGTCACTAACCAACACATGATCCCTAAAGTATATTGAGTCCATGAATAATACTTTGCAGAAGCATCTGCTCATAAACAAATATAAATGTTTCCCAGGTTTATGGTCATTTCTTTCTTCATATTACTAGTAACTTAATCCTAACAATGTACCTTAAATGGCATTAATATCAAGCATGTATTAAACTCCTAGAACTAAAAGTGAACAAAAATATCAAATTATCTGATCAAATTTTAGCCTAAGACTTCAGCAGACAATTATTTTAAAAAGACACATATATGATTAATAAACGTACATGTTGTCAGTCCAATTATCAGAAATAAACAAATCAAAACCAACGAAACATCATTTCACATCAGTCAGGATAGCTAGTATTGAACTTAGAAAAGTTTTGCACAGAACATAAGCAAGTTTGAACTGTTGTACATTTTTGGTGGGAATACAAATGGATCAGACATTATTGAAAGACACGAATGAGGTTCCACAAAAGAGAGAGAATTTCCACATGATCCAGCAGTCTCATTTCCGATTATTGATATAAAATTACTGAAATCAGGACCTGGAAGAGATGTTTGCCTTTCCCTTTTGCATTTCACCATTATTTGAAACACTTAAAAAATGTATCAATGAATGAATTGTAAAAAAATGTGGAGTGTACAGATAAAATGAGATGGTATTCAATCGGCTAAAAGAAGAAAATATTGGTAAGTGCAGCAACACAGGTGACCTTTAACATTCTGCTTGGCGAGGACAGCCACTCATAGAATGCTAAACCCTGCAGAAACACATTAATCCAAAGTCTCTAAAACCATCAGGCTCAAAGAGGAAAGCAGAAGGTGCCGGGAGGCGGGAAGTGAGGAGCTGCTCAGTGGGTGAGAACTTGTGATTCTGGAGACGTAACATGAGCTCATGGTCAATATTGGTGCTGTACACTACCAATTATTAAGAACATAGGGATGCTGGTAAGTGTTCTTACACATTAACACATACTACAAAGTGATGGATGATGGCAGTAAACAATTTTGAAACAGAATTTTAATTGATTCTCAAGTAGCTGACACAACATTCTCATAATAGAAGGAAAGTAAAATGCAATAAGCATTGCTTATATGTTCCCAGATAAAATAATGACAGCACACTAATCAATACATAGGCTTAACTTTATCCGCAAATCTGGACTCTGCAGGAAAAATATCTGTTTCATAGGACTGTTTGAGAATCAGTGCACATCAGTAAACGTTCTCGCTATGTTTCGTATTCTAAACATCTCAGGCTGAAACATTGTTGGAGATTTTCTGGAGTTCAGAAGTATAATAAGTGAATAAGCAAGGGAAGATCTTTCTCTCTGCAAATCTGACTTTCCAATAAAAATAAATAAATCTTAAAAAAAAAAAAAAACTACAGGGGAACAGAGTAAGATTAACACTTTGCAGAATTTGTCATTCAGTTTGCAAGTACTTAATGTCCAAAATGAAAATGTAGAACATGACATACTGACAACCCAGATTTAATTACAATGTTCTAGAGATATTTAAATGCAATAATATGCTCAGGACATTTAAAAACTCTCTACCAATACAAATACATCTTAGTCATTTACTATACTTGGTAAAAAGGCCTACAGAGAGTAGCAGAATTGTGGCCTAATATAGCTCTCAGAGCCAAACCAGAATTTCCATCAATATTATCACGTGCAGTTCTGATGCTGAGTAAACATTTTGAAACAATTTATTTTATAAATGCAAATTGATTCATTTATGATTTTTTGTATTTTATTTATATAAAGACATTTTATGTATTTTATACATACAAGTTTCAATATTTTTCCTCAATTAAGAAGGGCAGATATTCATACTTTCCCTTGAAAGGAAAGTTCATCAATTGGTCTTTCTGGACACGTCATCCATGTGTCTTAAGAAACAGAACAGGGCCTGGCGCAGCAATCTGGTGCCTAAAGTCCTTGCCTTGAACACGCCAGGATCCCATATGGGCACCAGTTCATGTCCTGCTGGCCTCACTTCCCATACACTCCCTGCCTGTGGCCTGGGAAAGCAGTCGAGAACAGCCCAAAGCCTTGGGACCTGCACGCGCATGGGAGACCTGAAGGAGGCTCCTGGCTACAGATCGACTCAGTTACAGCCTACTTGAGGAGTGAATCAACAGATGGAAGTGTTTTTTTTTCTCTCTGTATATCTGATGTTGGAATAAAATAAGTAAATCTTTGAGAACAGAGAGACACAGAGCACATTTGGCAGAATGGAAGAGGGCTCAATCACTTCCCTCTTTTTTCTGTTCCCAGCTGAAGCCCTGTACATCTGTTCATTTTACACCTTTGTGAAGTGCTATTATTTGCTTTTGCCAAGTTTCAGGATAGAAAATACTCTTGAGATTATTTAAATATTTCAGAGTTTAAACAAGATACAATTGAGACACATTATCAGAAAATATAACTTACCAACTTTGGGGAAATTGAAACTTGATATCCAGATGTTTCATATCATAGTCAACTAGAAAAATATCCAATATCTTATGTATGATTTATTTTTGCTGAAAAATGTATTTGGTATGAGTTATCCAGTCAACATGTGTTTATTTCTCACTCTGAAATCCTGTGACACTGTGTAACATTCGATGTAAAATGCCATTCCGCATGTCACTCGGTCACTAGTTTCCTGTTTGGGCTTTTATCATTGGACTTTAAAATTCCATCTATGAATCTCCAATGACAAGAACATTACCATATATATTCAATACAATTTATCAAAATAAATTTAGAAAAAAATCATAATTATCTCTCAGAGCCTTTTCTTTTTCTTTAATGGGGAAATATTGCTTAGGAAAGAGACTTCTGGCTTAACCACTTGTGGCTTTTTTCATCAAAAGCATCTGTGACCTACATAGCTTGGAGTATAGTTTATGAGCCTCAATTTCCTCATAAACAATTTAAGAGAATGAGATGAGATAATTATGAATTATCTAAAAATCTGACAATCCTCAAAACAGTGGAAAATCTCTAGGATTTGGTAGGACTTGACAAAAGCCTTAAGAAAACAAAAGAATAAGGGATTTCTTAAAAAAAAAAAAGTCTCCCAGGCAAGGCAGAGTTACAGCATAGGCACATGTAGCATGGATAAGGGGTTCCAAAAGACTCAGCGCAGACTTTGTTGTTACTTTGGGTGAAGACACGTCTTCCTTAAGCACACAGCCTTAATTATAAGTCTTCTCCTTCCAATTGTACTGCAAGTACCAGCAGCGTAGCTGGCTCTCATCAGCAGTCAGCTACCTTCCTGGCGGTCACCTGTCTTTTAAGGAGCATTCTCCCCAGCCAGCGTACAAGTCTACTACCAAACACAAAATGAAGACTACATTTCATAATGCAACACTGCATAGGACAGTCTCCTGTGTTGAGGCATTCACCGTTCTCACGATGAGTAAGGACTTTGGGGATGGAAGAAATGGGAACACATCTTCACGTGCTGCTCTTCAGTCCCAGCGCACTCGCGTTCTCAGCTCCAGTCCTTTGCATCCTTTGGATGCTCTCTGCCATGTCCTGCATGTGGACAAACCTTCCTCACTGTTCTGGTGTCTTTCTTACCACTGCTACTAAAAGTCACCTACCATCTTGATCCTCGTTTGCCCTTTATTCTCTTTATTTGGGACTTATTTTCTTTTACATTCTGTTAGAGTGATTTGCTAAATTATATGTGATTCTGCAGTGAAGTCAGTAAGCAGCCACATTTTTTTTTTTTGATTTATGAAACACTAAAGCATTCAAACGCAAACCACCCAGGGTCTTGCTTGCTTATCTACCTCTGGATTATAGATTGGTAAAATAGGTAAAACCTTGATTCAAAGTTAGAATTTAAAATAACGCTGCTCTACTGGCGTATAATTATTATTGCTGCTAACGAAAGACAGCAATTCTCAGGGAGCAGGGCAGGCACTCCAGCTCTCAAATCTCCAGCTTCAGCCCCTCGGACCCTGTGTTCCCTTCCTTGACCTACCTTTCATTTCAGGCTCCGACAAACGCCTTTGGTCCACAGAGATCTCAAACTCTACATCTTGCAGAAAAGAATGCCTGTGTATTCTTGTCATACTTCTAGACCTGCATTTGAAAAAAAAAAAAAAAGATTTACTTATTTCTATTAGAAAGACAATTTTTTTTCAGAGAGGACAGTCAGAAAGATCTTCCAATCTGTTTCACTCTCCAGATGGCTGCAACAGATGGAGCTGAGCCAGAAGCCAGAAACCAGAAGCCAGAAGCCAGAAGCCAGAAGCCAGAAGCTTCTTTCAGGTCTTCATGAGTTCAGGGTCCCAAGGCTTTGGGCCATCCTCTATTGCTTTCCTCAGACTTTAAGCAATGAGCTGTATCAGAAGTGTATAAGCCTGGACATGAACAAGCACCTTTAAGGAATGCTGGCATTCCAAGGTGGAGAATTAGCTAGTTGAATCATTGCATCAGTCAGTAGACCTGCATTATAAGCCACATGCCTTAAGAGACATGTGTGTTAAAGACCAGACCCCAGGATCACACCACATGGTGTGGACTCCGGGCAGGTGAACAGGCGCCACAGTCGCAGACATGATGGCTGTGGATTGCCCATGGATAGGGGCTGAAGGATGTACGGGAGGGAGGGCTGTGAAGGAAGTATTTTGCAGGTGAAGAATGATTTCTGAAGGACTTCGGTAGACCAGGCCACTGCAAGCTCATGTAAACGAGGTGGCTGACACCTGGTGGTTGGAGAGGGGAGACCCACCTGGGTGACCTGGGCTGAGCTAGCTGGCATCGATTACAGACACATTAAAGGTAGAGCATGGGTGAAGGGCCAGGGTGGGGGGCATGTTTGAAAAGACTAGGCAACAGTATCAGGTAGTGAGTATTGAGGTAAGTGATGGATATTGTTAGGTTGGGTCATAGCACTAGCTGGCACATGAGAGAACCATGTCTGGAGGCAGTTTCTGTGGGTAATTTGTAAGCTCATAACTGTGGGACTGCAATATTTGCTGATTTTCACAAGAGCTGGATGTGGTGACAAGCCAAGCTAGGCATCACCATGAAGAAACTCACCAACATTCATGGGAACTGGGGTTGTGAATATATTTGATTGGTCCAAACTTCAGCACTCTGAGGTACAGCATCCACCATCACTCACAAAAGCTGAAGCTGGGGAGTGCGTTACATTAGCCAGCAAGCTAGTACCCGCCGACATACTTGAGATCTAGTGGGCCTCATGGGAGAAATTGGGGAACTCCCCTACTAGGTTATAGCTCCTGCTGATGAGCATCAAATTTGGACATAGGTGTAAGCTAGATAAGACAAGGCAAAAATAGGCTGTCTCAAGTGGTGTAAGGAGAATTCTCATTGGATCTTTGAGAGAAATGGTAATTTGCGAATATTGCATATGCAAAGAAAAAAAACAATACTTTTGTGTTAGTGATGCTTAAAAATCATGGCATGTTTTCCAGTAAATGAATGAAGTTAAATTTTGGATTATTTCCTGAAGAGATGGTACTCATTATCTTTTATTATCACTTAAATCAACTTTAAGTAACTCAACATCATGTCAATTTTAGAACATAGCAACATGGAATCATATAATTATGTTTGAATCAATGTGAATTTCATGAATACACTTATTAAAAGTTTCCCTCTCACGTGATTAAATAGGGTTTGACTTTAAAAAAGCAAACAAACTTGTGAATGGGCTTCAGTGAGACTGGCTAAACTCAATTCACAAAACTGTCTGTAAAGAGTCCTCCAACTTCATAACTGAGTGGGGGAAAAATTCAAGGCCAACAGGTTAAATTCTAGTAAACAATTTTTCTTTACTGATTAAGTTTATTCTTCTAAACTGATAAAATTTTAATAACAATGCAAATGCCAATGAATTGTACCTTTTGCTTCATGATATCCAAGTAATGATTTCTGATCCAGAACCCACTGGTGAAATATTATCATTATGAATTTGCTAAATATTAGTAAAAGGCAGGAAATACATTAGAAGCGGCTTCTCCATTTGTCTCTCTCAATATGCATATTTCATGATGCATGAAATTCCACATGACACCTTTTCTCTCTCACACACACACACACACACACACACACACACACACACACACACAAAGGAAGTCTAAAGACAAAGAGATGATGGCTTTGACTTACCAATCCAGTAAGGAGATGGTCAGCGTCATCATGACACAAGTTTGAACTGAACAATATTGTGCAAATACCATGTAGAATTCCTTCCAGATTGTCAACCAGGAAATTACAAGGAGAGAGAGCATGTGTCTGTTTTCACCTGGAAATCGGCAGTGAGGGCTGTTTCTGAAGTCATTTTTGTCTGTACTTGCTGGTACTGTTGAGGATGCTATGTGTATCAACATGGATTCCCATGCCAAGACAGCCCAGAATACCTGGAACAAATGCACAACACGAAAGGCACACACTTGAGCCATGACAAGTATAGATTCAACATGGGCTGAAACCTGTACACAGAACTTGGCTATAGGCATAGATGAAATGGCTCTGAGACCAAGAGGCTCTGAAACATTCTCACTGCAACCCGCTGTAAGTACTGCAGAATCATTAAGGCAGTGACAGTTGCCTATCTGTACAAAGAAACTGGTATAAGTAGATTCATACAGCAAGTTACAGTGTCCACTGATGAAGGCTCTACTTAAATCCATTAACTCCCATTACAATTCATTTCACATTTTCTTCCTTTTGGACTTCAGTTTTGCTCAGTTCCTTCCCTCTCATATGAAAGACTTTGATTTCTAATAAGAGTGATGTGTTGAGCCACTTGATGTTGCTGTCACATTTGTAACAACGGAGTATTTGCCGTGATTACTGAGTAGTAGGGCACAAAGAACACTCACGGATGGACACGCATCTCCATGATAAGCATGGAGCAATATACCTAGCATCATTTTCTGTTACCTGTTATGTCTCTTAGGTATGATGAGTTTAAAGTGACCTGACAGGATGTGTGACTCCCAAGATACTGGAGTCTTCATGTGTCTTGAGACATGAGGCTTACTCACTGGAAATAAGGGCTTCTAAAGAGCAGATATTTGGCGTGTGACATTGACAATGCTGGAAGGTTACACCTACATTTGTCCTTTGGGTTCTGATTCCACCTGTTGCACCTGCTGAACAGAGTACAATTTGATTGGCCTCATGGCCTCTGTGACACAATCATCACATATGCAAGTGGTCAGATAGTTCTTTCAAAGATCATCTCATGACTATGAAGGGAAACCAAACCTTACTTTCATTACACCCTTGCCCTGTAGCTGCAGAAAATACGAATTCTGTAGTAAAACAGTCATTAAATGTCTTCTGTATAGACCCTGGGGCTTCATAGAATGCAAATAAGACTTAGCAATTACAATGCAAAGATGTATGAGTGAAGTTCTCACCCTCCCTCACCACAGTGCATTCTTTCAGTGGGAGTGATTCACCTTCAGAAGTCCCTGACACTCCCTGGATACTGGCATTATGGGTCCATTTCTAGGAGTAGCAGAATAGCTGGGGTTCCCTACATTTATTCTAAGAGTAGAAATTAGGAAGTGGGAGTGAGGGACTCTGTCCATAGAGAAGGATGCTTTACCCACCTGCTCCAGGGCCCTGGTATTCATTATTCCCTTGCTCTTCCAGCTGTGCTGATGTGTGCCTGAATAAGATTCTGCACACTTCAACTCACATTGGTGTCAAAGCTGCTGTGGGGTGGAAGTCTGGGGAACTACATTGTGGATTTGAAGTTACAGCATCTTCATGAGAAATGAGATGATCTAGCAGGGCTCTGTATGTCAGTGCTTAGCACAGATAGAACCAGGTAGAAACCAAGAAAATAGAAACTGGCTCGAAAGAAACTTGCAGAACCTCGTCCTTATCCACGAGTGAGAGCGTCTTGTAAGAACTGGCATAGAATTCTGCATATGCTTTGATGAAAAGATGGATTTCTGGGGTAGATCTTTGAAACATTAGTAAAGATGCCATTTGGTAGGCCTATATCCACATACCTAGTTTGGGTCCCAACTCTGCTTCTTATCCCAGCAAACACTGGCTCAAATCCTGGGGTCCCTGCCATTCACACGAGAGACCTGGATGGAAGTCTGGGCGCTGGTTTCAGCCTGGCCCACTTTGGGCTGTGGTGAACTGATGAGTCATCTATCTCTTTGCTTCTGCATTTCTAATAAATAAATGAAAATTGTGAAGGTTTATTTTAAAAGATGGACTTCTTGTTGGTTAGACTACTGAAGACTACTAAACCTTATTTTGCCATTTTAATGTGCATTTACCCATTTAATGAATAATCTATACTTTCCTAATAAATAAGGCCAGAAAGTTTAAGATACACATGACATTATTTCCTTACGGTTTATTATTTTCCAAAACATTTCTTATGCATTATGTTTTTTATTTAATTTTATGGTTTCCTAAGCAATCATATTTTACTGAATCTTGTTTATAAATGTGAAAGCTGTGTTTGAATCATGTTATCCTAGATTGCCTAAATAAGCAGAAAGCAAATGGCTGATCACTGGAAATAGCCAAACTGACTTAAACTCATGCAAAGTAGGAATAAAACACTAGCTGAGCAAGCTTGACTAGAGTTTAAAATGTAGTTTAGTTTGTCAAACAAAACAATGGTGTTTGGACATGGGGCAAAGCACCCAAAGTAAACTTCTTCTTTTCAAGGATGTTCAAAACTCAAATCAGATATTCAAAACTCAATTTCCCTGGTGATGGGAATAAGGGTAACAATATATTCTTTCCCTGACCCTAATTCCAGTTGCCATAACAACTTGAGAGAATTCTATAAATGAAGATGTGTTCATTGTACAATTTAGCAGCGAGAAGGAAGAACGATATACCAAAATATACATGTTCCTCAGTGTACCATCTGCAATGCTGAATTCTTTAATTAGCCTACATGTAAATACACTTTCTTTGAAGCACAGTGGCTGTAACTGCACTTCATTCTAAAATGGCTCTCTGCTTTCCTGACGATAAAGGACTTACGTAGCCGTCCCAGTCAAGTGGAGTAGACTTTACTGTCCGCAATGAGCTGGTGAACAACTTCAGCTCCCTCATGCATTGTCACAGAGGAGATCCAGGGAAAAGAAATAATGTAGGAAAGGCAGCAGAGAGCCAAAAATTAAAATTAAAAATGAGCTATAGCATCCCTCAGGAACTGAGAAGTTAGGACAAGACTTTCTCCAAGCCAGGAAACCAAAGATCCCTGCGTGGACACAAAGATGATTGTGGTTTGTTTTCATCTGGGGGGAAGAAGAGTAAGACAAACTTTCTGTAGAGAAAATAATGAACTCAGTACAAGTTAGTCGGTGCTTTAACTATCCATGATAATGCTACTGGGGTAACCTGGTGCAGATAGCCACTTTGATAGTTACCCAAGGCAAGACAATGTTTCTTCTTTATTTCCAGCTTCCATGATGCCTGCTGTAGCATCTATTGTCCATTAATGAATTATTTAATCTCTGGCATCCAGAGCATCTTTTTACTGAACTCAGCCATGTGTTTTTTGCTCATCTGTTCCTATATAATCAGATATACATATATATGCATATCTTAGTAACAATTTCTTTTTAAAGACATATTTAATTATTTAAAAGAGTTACAAAGGACAAACAAAAATGAATGAGAGAGAGAGAGAATGAGAAAGAGATCTTCCATCTAATGATTCATTCCCAAGATAGCTAGGATATCCAGGGCTGGACAGGCAGAAGCCAGAACCTAGGAGCCACAAGTTTCATCTGGGTCTCCCTCCTTTGACAGGGGTCCATGGTTGGTCATCTTTCATTGATTTCCCTAGGCCATCAACAGAGAGCTGAATCAGAATTGTAGCTGTCAGGACTTGAACTGGCATCCTTGCGGGTGCCTGTGTCTCAGGATAGCAATGCTCTTATCAATGTCTCATTGTTAACATAACATTCTCTTATCTATGTCTCATGTTGTTTGAAGCTTGATTTGTTTTTCAGGAACATGGTATATTTTCCTCTATTCCTATATATAATCTTTTCTTGAGAACCATCACTGGCTTCTCTGTCCTCCGAAACAAAGATAGAGGCTCTGCTGGTCAGCTTCATAAGTGGTCACACATTGTTCCCTAGAATGATTCTACATATAATTCTGGAACAATTCTAGATATAATTCTAGATACAGCAGGTGAGTGCTCATCATTATCTGTCAAAAAATTCTAAGAAGATGCTTATTATGAAATCCACCCCAAATTTAAGTTTTTAAGTGAACTTATGATTTCATTCAATTTTCTATAAAAGTGTTGAAGTTCTCTTGTACAAACTCATCAAAATATGTGAGCATTATTGAATTGCTGTAATGTGCCTGATAGTATATACAAGTTTCTGTGCTCGCACATTAAAGTTTGTTGTTTTTTGGAAGGAAATAACATCCTGCAGGTTAGGAGGACGTTCTTCAAGATGAACACTCTCAGAAGTTACAGAACAAGCTAAACACACAAATATGTGTTTCTGTAACTTCTGCACGCTTTCCACACCTACACAACAAAACCACTGAGCCTACAGTCAAAGGACAGCAGTGTAAATGTCTGCAATACAACTTGCAACATACAGACTAAATCATGAAAATCATCATCTTGAACATTCACTTCTGATGAGTAATTTCTTTATGTTCCATTTCTAAACATGTCTGTAACATATAAAAACGAAAGGACCCGATATTAAGCATGATGGACAAGTTTTGGAAACCATACTTAAAGCACCACCAAAAATTAGAGTATTTTCACATCATTGTAAGATCACATATTTGATTTGTTAACAATTCATCTAATGTGTGATTTTGTCATAAAAAGACAAAATTCTTGAACTCATTATCTGAGGTAGCTAGGTTTTCCCACAGTCAGTGCATGCATTTGTTTTCATTGATAGATTGTTTTTATTGTACAAAATATAACATTTTGTCAATTCTTCTAATAGATTTTTAAGTTTCTCACACTTATGAATTATTGTGAAAGATCTACTGAGGGCAATGCCTTGGGGTGAACATATCTAACAACGCAATTACTCAATGAAAAACTAGGTTTTGTTTAAACTACACAAAAAGCTAATCATTTTCCCAAGTATTTGTTCAATTTCCACACCTACCCAAAACACGAGAATTCTAGTTTCTCTCCATCTTGACATTCACATACATTGCATTTATGTATATAACATTCACATACATGGTATGAGCCTACATGACACATACATAACATTTGCATACATAACATTTACCTAAATGACATTTACATACATAGCATGCACATGTTATTGACAGGATGGCCTCATCACATCGCATTTTTAAAATGTCAGGGTATTGAGCATCTTGACATGCTCTTATTACTCAAGCATACATTTTATGAAAAAATTTGGGCCCGGCGGTGTGGCCTAGCAGCTAAAGTCCTCGCCTTGAACTCACCCGGGATCCCATATGGATGCCGGTTCTAGTCCCAGCAGCTCCACTTCCCTTCCAGCTCCCTGCTTGTGGCCTGGGAAAGCAGTCGGGGATGGCCCAAAGCTTTGGGACCCTGCACCTGTGTGAGATACCCAGAAGAAGCTCCTGGCTCCTGGCTTCGGATCAGCATAACATGGACCATTGCACTCACTTGGGGAGTGAATCATCGGATGGAAGATCTTTCTGTCTTCCCTCCTCTCTGTATATCTGACTTTCCAATAATAAAAATAAATCTTAAAAAAATTTGTGTAAATATATTGCCCATGATTTTCAAGTGAATAGTATAAATCTGAATACTCTGTAGAGTTTGGAATTGTCATGTATATCTCTGCAACTAAAAATTGTTCTGACGTGACTTGATTGTTCATTTGTTAGCAATGACTTCAGATGAGTGGAAACATTACTTTATTAAAGTCCATTTTATGTCTAATTATGTAGTTCTTGCCTTTCATACAATCTGAAACATCCTTAAGAAATTCTGCCAGAGTTCAAGTTTGCACAGCTAATTCTATGCTCTCCACAGTTAGTTAGTTTTAGCATTCACCCATGCTCTCTAACCTTACTAATAACAGGTTTTCATTATTTCAGATAAATCATTTTTATTCATTTTTTCTAACAGGATGTTCAAACTTTCCACACTGTTTGTTGTAAATATTTTATTTTCCTGTGCATTGCTCAGCTATCTTTATTAAGAATACAGTGACGTAAAAATGATGATTGCTTTTATGCAAAGGCAGAACGTCAAGCAGCAGGCGAGGCTTCCCCCCCGTCTTTCCCCTCCAGGGGTTGTGAATGCCGAGTCTGAAGCCTCAGTCTAACACCACCAAGGAGTCTTCCCTTGCACCCCCCAC
Organism: Ochotona curzoniae; assembly: GCF_017591425.1. NCBI lineage: Eukaryota > Metazoa > Chordata > Mammalia > Lagomorpha > Ochotonidae > Ochotona > Ochotona curzoniae. The sequence continues at coordinate 2,419,812 of NW_024466413.1, forward strand.
CTGATCACAGACCCCGGCATCACCCCCAGGCAGCCCCTGGAGAAGGCACTCTGCCTCAGCTGAGGACACAGCTTGGATTCAGGCCCCTGCCCTCTGTCCGGCAAGCTGCTGCCTCACTCTCCACACACTCCATCCTGTGGCCTCTGCTTGAACTAATGACCCACTCCCCTTCGAATGCAAAAGTTCCGAACACAAAAACCCAGCGGGGATTAGTGCTTCATACTTGATGTTAGGATTGCTTTAGATCTTTATTAGCTAGATTGGGTGTTTTTTGATGACATATATCTTTTAATTATCAGTAAAAGAGAAAAGGTGTCAGGAATTCCATAGGGACAGTTCCAAGATAGCATCCCTACTTCTTGCCCTCCCCTTTTCTCATAATCCCTCTCTCGTGTTCCCCTCTCTTCCTTTCGGCACTCGTTTCAGAGACATGATTTTAATCCATCTGTTTCCACATGCTTCTCTCAGCACTAACATAGAATTCAACGAGCAAAATGCAGGAAGACCACAGCTCCACAGGAGCATAACCAAGAGCCAAAAACATGAAGACGGAAAATATTTAACATCTTTCCCACAGGAACTGACAAATCTTGTAGATAGCTGCACGTGAGGAAATGGCAGATCCAACAGCACTGACAGCTACATTTAATTCACACCTATGCACTAATTTATCCCATGAGAATATGTGTTTTTTTCTCACAAAAATATACCAGATTCTGTCTGATTCCCAGAGTACACTTCAATAAATGTAAAGAAGAGAGGTTATACGATGGTGCTTTCAAAACACAGTGGAATTAAATTGTGTCAATATTGAAGAAAAGCAAATATTTTAAAAATACATTTCTAAGGCCTGGCACAATGGCCTAGCAGTTAAAGTCCACACCTTGAAAGTGCTGGGATCCCATATGTGTGCTGTTTCTAATCCTGGCACCCCGCTTCCCATCCAGCTCCCTACGTGTGGCCTGGGAAGGCAATTAAGGAAGGCCCTAAGCCTAGGGACCCTGTACCCATGTGAGAGACCAAGAAAAGGCTCCTGGCTCCTGGCTCCTGGCTTCAATTGGCTTAGCTCCAGGTTTTGCGGCCACTTGGGGAATGAAGCATCGGACAGAGCATCTTCTTTTCTGTCTCTTCTCCTCTGTGTACAATAAAAATAAATAAATCTTAGAAAAAAATACATTTCTGGGCCCAGAGCAGTAGCTAAGCTGCTTAAGTCCTTGTCTTGCACACACTGGGATCCCATATGAGCACCGGTTCATATCCCAGGTGCCCTGCTTCCCATCCAGCTCCCTGCTTGTGGCCTGGGAAAGCAGCGAGGATGGCTCAAAGCCTTGGGACCCTGTACCCGTGTGGGAGACCCGGATGTTGCTCCTGGCTCCTGTCTTCCGATGGGCTCAGTCCAGCCTTTGCAGCCACTTGGGGGTGATTCATGAGAAGGAAGTTCTTCTCTGTCTCTGCTCCTCTCTGTATATATAACTTTCCAATAACAAAAAAATAAATCTTTAAAAAATACATTTCTAAATTCACATAAACATAAAAATTAAGAAAAATGTACGTGTGGGCTTTTGACCGATCACTTGAGATGCACATTATGGAGCTTGCTTTTCACATCAGAGTTCCTGCTTTGTGCCTGGCCGTGGCTCCGGACTCCAGCTCGTGCTAGCGCAGGCTCCAGGATGCAGCAGATATTTCCACAAGTTCATGGAGCCCTGTCATGTGCAAGAAAGACCTGAACTGAATTGATGCCTCTTGGTTAAGGGCTGTCCTGGGCTGGCTCATTGTGGTGTTTAGCGGGTTAATCAGTGGGTTGTGGCATTTTTTCTCTTCTCTCTCACTCCCTTTATCTCCCCTGACTCCCCACTTCAAAAATATGTGCATCCAGTTGCATTCACTTATCTTGGTTATTTTGTTTCTGTTAATTTTACACTTAGCTTCTTCTTTGCTTCTAGTTCCTCGAGGCATAGTTTGAACTGATGTATTACTTTCTTATATAGGATTTTTCATTAAAAGTTTCCCTCTTTGAACTCTCTTCATCTTATCCCTTAAGCTTTTTTTAAATTTTTATTATTATTTTACAACACAGTTCCATAGACTCTGGGGTTTCCCCTCCCCCTCTCCTGCCCACACTCCACTGATTCCCCTCATATTATCACATTCATATTTATAATGTTCTATTTCCATTGTTGTGTCATTGGTTCTTGTCAAAATGTTTTTATTATCAAGTATTTATGAGTTCAACAGTTGAATTCTTATTATCAATTTCTGGCTCTATGTATTCATAAATAACACTTGGTCTAATTTTAGCCTTCTTACCATTTTTAAGACATACTTTAGAGGGACTAACATTGTGACATAGTGGGTGAATCTGTTAAATGCACACTTGGAAATTATGTAGGCACTGGTTTGTGTCCTGGCTGTTCCAATTTTGGTCTAGATCTCTGCCAATGGTCTGCAAAAAACAGCAGAAAACCACCCAGGTTTGGGAGCCCTAAGACCCATGTGGGAGATCCAGATGAAGCCCAAGGCTCCTGGTTTGGCCTGGCCCAGCCCTGTCTGCTACAGCCATTTGGGGAATAGATTAGCAGATGGAAAATTCTCTCAATCTCCCTCTCTCTATCTCTTGCTGCGTTTTCAAATAAATTTAAGAAAATGATTTTTAAAAGACTCATCCCATGTGCTAATTGTCCCTTGTTGTTTATCCTGTAGAAGTTCTGTCTGTGTGTCTACATGTGCATGAAAACATGTGTATTCAAGATGTATGTGATGGAATACTCTGAATGTCCGTTACGCCATTAAAATCTAATATACAGTAAAGTCCGAAGCTTAGCTGTTTTGGTTCCAGATGATGTTTGAATTGAATAAATGTCAAACTCTCATACTATTGTTGGATTGCTATATATTTCTCTTTTCAGTTCTGTAAATATTTATTGCATTTGGGGTACTATGTTATGTGATATTTGTTTGATATATTTTTGGAATTGCTATGCCCCTTTGATGCATGAGGCCTTTTATTATGATACAGTGTAATAACTATTTATCTGATGTTAAGGTTGCTGCCTGAAAATCTATTTCATCGAATGTAAGTACAGTTGCCCTCTCTCTGTTTCTGTTAATATGGGATATCGTTTTCCATGTCGTAGCTTTCCAGCGGTGTGTTTTTAAATGCTACAATATAGTTCTTTAAGGTAGCATATAATTTGGGTCTTGTTTTCCTTTCCATTCAGTCTTTCAGTGCTTTTTGATTATTACTTATTATTTAAAGTAACTGATATGTAGGTAATGCTATAATCATTTTGATTGCTTCCTGTGCCTGCACCTGTAATTTATTTCTTCTACTAGAATATTCTAGGTGAGTTGATTCCCTGTATTTTACAGTTTGATTCCTTTCCTTTGTCTCTCATGCACAAACTCTATGTTTTTGCTTCATTGTTATTTGGATACTTGCAGAAAACACAGTTATGTCACACGATAGTAAGAAGGTAGCAACTTAACTTGAATAATATAAAAATGTGTATTTTGACAAGCCCTTCCAACATTTCATGGTGTTGAACATTAATGATGTTTAATGAAATTCCATTTCTTTATTTTGTTAATGTTTGATTTTTAACATTTAAACCAGACTTAACTTTTTTTAAATCTGTTTAGTGGATTAGAGCATTTTGATTTTGATATTTAGTTACAATCATCAGTCAATTATGTATGATTGCTTTACATAATTAACATTTTTCCCATGAAGTGGTGATGAATGTTCCTACTTTTTGGTTGCTTCAGAAACTCTCTTTAAAAATATTTATTTCTTTCTTTATTTATTTGAAAGAATACAGAGAGGCGGGAGAGAGAGAATACAGAGGATGGCCAACGGTTGGACAGGCTGTAACCAGGATCCGCATGGTCTTCAGATCTCCCAGGAGGATTGCAAAGATCCAGATGCTTGGGGTCACTTCGGCTGCTTCTGCAGGGTTCTTACAGGGAGCTGGCTGGGTAGTAGAGGCAGCCTGGACATGAACCAGTGCCCGCAGAGGATGCTGGCATTGTAGCCAGAAACTTTCTCCACTATGCCACAATGCTGTCGGCTGGGAAAATCATTACCACTTTTTAATTTCTAAAGTACAATTTGTCTAATAAAATATTCCTGCTTATCCTTTTTCTATTAGCACTTTATCATCCCGTGTGAGCCTAGTCTGTAAACCTCTGCTGAGAAGGAATCACCTAGTCTTACAATTGTTCGTTGTGTGAGATGCATCACTCCACTGCGTTTATAATTTTGTTTTTGCCTATGATGCATGATAATTTGGTAATGAAGGGGAAAGTTCAAAACCTGCTGAAGTATATTTGGATGTTTGGATTTGAATACCATCTCTCCCAATTTTTAGAATGTTTTATAAAGTGTCTCTTTCAGTACACGTTTTAAATTTCTCTCTCATCTTTCCCAGTTTGCTCTAATATGCATTTATGGGGATTGCCTTCACAGTGTCTCCTAGTCCTACAGTCTTCTACATTCTTTTTTAAAATTTCCTTCCTTAGACTACTTTCAAACAAATTACTGCAAGATTCTTTCTTTTTGGGACCCAGAGCAGTACCAGAATGTCTAATTTCCTCACCTTGAATGCACCAGGATCCCACATGAGCACCGGTTCTAATCCCAGCAGCTCCACTTCCCATCCAGCTCCCTGCTTGTAGCCTGGGAAAGCAGTCAAGGACAGCCCAAAGCCTTGGGACCCTGCACCCATGTGGGAGACCCGCAAGAGGCTTCTGGCTCCTGGCTTCGGATTGGCTCTGGCCATTGTGGCCACTTTGGGAATAAATCAACAGTCAGAAGTTCTTTCTGTCTCTTCTCTTCTCTGTATATCTGACTTTCCAATAAAAATAAAATAAAATAAATCTTAAAAAAAAAAGAAGATTCTTTCTTTTACTTGATTATGCTATTAAGCTATTTACCTTGTATTTTCATTTTCTTTATTTTGTTCTTCAGCTCTCATATTTTTATTAATAATGACTTACATCTTTGTTCAAATTACATTTTGTCCATATACCATTTTCCTGATTTTGTTAAAATACCCGTCTCAGTGTTTTCATATCTCATTTATTATTTTGAGCTCCCTTTCCAGCATTTGAATATCTCCATACTTCGGAATTACTGGAATATTTTTGGAAATGATAGTTCTTTGGATGTTGTCATAACTTCTCTCATGGTCTAACATTTCCACCTTCTTCTTCAAACAGGTTACCTCTTCCTGTTTCTATGGGCTTACTTCTCCAGTCCTATGGACATGTTAAGACTGTCGGCTGGGTACCCTGCCTGAGATTCTTAGTCTCTGTGCTGACCTTTCACAAGAGAGAGCGTTAGTGAAGACCACAAGGATCCCGGCAGGTAGAGTGTGTGGGATGTGCAGCCAGGGCAAACAGGGCTTCAGGAGACAAGGGGCCTGAGGGGCTGCTCTTCTCCTTTGCCTTCCCAGTTTGTTTCGTCTGGAATGGACCCACAGTGGACTTGGATTCTGAGACTGGTGATCATAGCAGCAGTCGATCCAGACTGAACCCTTGCGGCTCTTGCTTCTTTGGCGGTGGGCACTCCCATAAGGGTGTAGACGTGTCCAGGGCCGGCGTGTGCATAGATCACTGGATGAGTTAAAATCCAGGATTCCACAAGCGTGCTTTATCCACTGGACTCAGGGGTGTGGTAATGGGTACTGAATAGCTGCAGAACCCATTGTACACACTTGAAATAAAGGGGAGTGAGGGCCTCTCAGGCCTCAGGCATTTAGGACAGAAATAACCTAGGTTTGTTGGAGAGGCAGAGTCACAGCTAAGGCCCTACAGACAGAAGAAAAGCATTGAGTAACGTGGGACAGAGTGAGCCACACAAGGAAGCATCCAGGACATACTGAGCTTACATTGAATGTGAGCGATCCATGATGACAGGGACAATGCCAAGTTCCAGACCAGAGAAAGATTTAAGAAGGTATTTCGAAAAGTTCATGAAAAAAATTAAGCAAAGTTTATTTTTATGCAAGAGTAATCTTTTAAATAATATAAATTTTCTATGAACTGTTTAGGGACCACTTTTAGAAATGAAAAAATAGAAGTAGGTATTGGTGATCTATAAAAAGAGAAAAGAAACAGATATAATATATAGGTAATTCTAAAAATGTGAGAATAGATAAGGTGATTACAGTGATATAACAGTGAGGACAAGATGAGAAAATGAAAAAGACCAAGACAAAAGCTCAAAGCAAGGCAACAATCACAGAACATTAGAGAAAAACTCGCAGCAAGAACAGCGGTGGAAACCCAGCCTGCACAAGCTACTAAAACCAAAAACATTTATTTCAGTGCCGTAAAGACAGTCAGAAATATTAAATGCTTTCAAATCTTTAAATGACTTCAAAGTAATGAATAAATATGTTTTCTGAATATAAAATGCTGGGCAGAGCTTGCTACTGTTAGTTATTACATAATAATCTGATTCTACGACACGTTTGTTAGTTACTACACGATAGTCAGACTATGACACTTTCAGAACAGATGTAGTGTAGCAATGTGATACGATCAATAATTGTTTATGAGGTAAAGGAGCATCCATTTTGTGGTGATTAATTTGGTTTCTTGGATGAGTCGCTTTCCATTCTCTGATAGGAACTTGTAGGGGTCACTCATGTACTAAAATTCAGACAGTATCATGACCCAGAGCAATGGCTGGTGGGAAGACAATTAGAATTATTGCATTGCTCTAAATTCAAGCCAAACAAATCATTTGCATTGCCATAGTGTACGGGAAATGGAAATAATCCATCTGATTATCCAATTATGCCCTAACTTTATATCTGCAGTGTTCCCTATGAATGTGACAACTTCCGAGTAATCAGTTTCTTTCCCTGGATGCGCTTGATGGACTTCCGGCAAAGGCTGCTTCTGCACGATACTCCGTTTTTGGTTTTGGGAACTCCGGGGTGAGTGAAAACAGATCTCACTTCCCAGTTGTTCCTTGTTTTAAATGTCAAATACAGAACAAAATTCTCATGTTCAGAAGTGTATTTTTCAGCTTTAATCACACACACCATCTCTAATATAGCACAGTTTTCATGTAAGGATTGATTTTTTTACATGTTTATTGTTTTGGTAAATTATTACATATAGTGAAGAAAATACTCTGTAAAGCATTTTGTAATGTTTAATATATGGAAAAACTGAAATCTAAAACCAAATGAATGCATTATTTGTAATGTGCTATAATCACATTCTGTGAAGTTATTCAGGCAGAATGTAAATGAATGCGTGTGGATGCAGCTGTGAGAGACATGATAGATGATACAATTACAGATAGAGATACATAGATAGAAAGACACATAGACACTTAAATGGATACAAAGATCCAGAAATTTGTTTTTCAAAGAAATTGTCAGCTTACCAGAAACTCAGGCAGGTAAAAGACAGTGAAACAGAAAATGTATTTGCCTCACTAAGATCTTCCCAGAAAAGTAGATGATGTGTGTTCACCAGTAATCTCAATGTAGCATAATAGAGCCTAAGTACAGCATAATGTGACTCTATTGCATCATAACTTAAAAATGGAATTACAAGTTGGTAAATAGGAACAAATAATGACATCTATCACTGAACATTTATATGACACTAACCTAAAACTAGGCCCTGTTACCACAGGAGGGTTACGTGATCTAGGATTTTCTATATTGCTTTCCCTTTTGTTAAATGTATGTAAATTTCCTGGGACTTTATGTTCTGGAGATTTTCAGACAGTATTGGGGAGTTGGCAATGGATCCACAGCATACTTTTCGAAGTCACTGGCGCTGAAACTCTCTTGCTCTTCCAACACTATGCCTCCCCTTCCACAGTGTGAACGGAGCCCCGTTTTTCACAGACACAGGCCAGCGTCAAAATGCCCTGATTTAATTCTGTGTTTGGGTCTATGAGATATGTCATATGGCGAATCCTTCACCTGCAAGCCCCAGCATCCGATATAATCACCTGTTCATGTCTTGGCTGTTCCATTTCGCAGCAACGGAGGATGGTCCCATGCCCTTGGTACCCTGCACCCATGTAGGAGCTCCTGGCTTAGAAAAAGTTCAGCCCTTGAGGCATTTGGGGAGCAAACCAGTGGGTCTTTCTGTCTCTCCTCTCCATAAATTTGCCCTTCCAATAAAAATCTAAAAAAAAAAAAAATAGGTTCACTGGTTACCATGAATAGCTGCTCTGAGCAGGTTACTTACCACTGTGAACACGTCTCCTTACTCAAGCGATACAAAGCAGCTTCTGAACTCTTTGAACTAACAAAACCACACTTAAAATCATTCAATGCAGCATTTAGCTGAATATCAACTCATTAAAAGGCTAACAGAGAAAAATGTTTCTACCTACTGCTTTATTGATCAGATGAGCCAAACAGGGTGTGTCGGGGGAAGGCATGATGCAGAACTTCAATGTGAAAGGGGATAGCAGGGACCCCATTGCCTGTGCTCACTCGCATGGATGCTGGAGGATATCAGTACAGGTGACAATTACACTAAGCCTCTTCATCTGACACAAATGGTTCCTTCTTGTGGGTTGCAGGGCCCAAGACTCCAGCAGCTCCGCTTCTATTACGTTTTCTGCTATTTGATATGCTTCGCTATTATTGGACTGACTTAGAAAATCAAAGATTGAAATCAAGAGCTGGCAAAAATTATATGCATCTAAAGTTTACCACATGATATTACAAAAGAAAAATCTTTCACATTTATTCAATTGTCTCATTGTGCTAATTTTAACTTCCTGAGATCACTCTGGTGCCGGGGATACGCGAGCAGCTGCATCCGTCGCTTCCTTGGGCTCGTGACGAAGCAGCCCAGGAGCCACTTGTCTGTGCAGCTGAGGAATATTTAACTACAACAAGAAGAAGAGGGAGCCGGCTTTGCAGAAGACATTGAAACAACTACCAGTTTCTGCACCTTCTGATTAAAAACAAAAACAAAAATGCTTCTTGGTGTTTTGATTTTGATTAGTTTAGGGAAAAATAGACCGGAACTTTTCAAAACTCAACAAAGATTCCAATATACTTTTCTGATTTTTGATTAACTATGCTCTAGTGGAATACAACCTGTCAGATACCAAAACCCTGTAGATTCTGTCTTTATTGTGTCTCTGGTACCTAGAACAGTACCTAACATTGTAAGTGCCCGATATTTATTGGATAAAGAAAATGCTTTCTCTCATCCAATAAGAACATAATGAAGAATGAACCTTTATGACCACAATGCTATAACAAATTTAATTTTAGAAAGGAAATAACAGAGTGTAATTTGAGAATAATAAATATAATTGAAGCAGCCATCCAACTTCTTATATGGACATACAACTGGTGTAGTGGCTGTTTGTGTGTGTTTGGTGTATGTCTGTGGTACGTGTGAATGTGTGTGTATGTGTGTGTGTGTGTGTGTGTGTGTGTGTGTGTGTGTGTGTGTGTGAATGTGTGTATATGGAGAAAGATTTTAAAATAGTGCATCCCTGGCACCAATTACTTTACTTTTGCTAGTATATGCTAATGAAATGATCCTAAATTTGGAGGAAAATGGTCACATAGATGTAGTTTTCATGATTTTCATATATAGAAAGGCATTTTTATTGCATATGAAGTTAGAATAAATTTTAAATAAAATGAGTCATGCTGTCCAGCTATTAAAATGATGTGGCCATAATCTGTACTACCCCGGAATATTTAAACATGTTCCATAACAGAACCAATAAATCAAGCTCCCACTTTCCCTAGTAGCTAGTACAAATAAAAAAGGAATGAATGTACAGTGTGGTGAATATCCTGTAGTATCTGAACTGGAAAAGACTGAGCTGGGCTAACTAGGCCAAGTCGGAGGTCCAAAACAATGTGGGATATCAGAGCGAAGACAGATCTGAAATACGGGTGGTACACTACAGAATGAACAAGTAACCAGAAGGTGTGCGTGATAGAAATCAGAGTTGAGCAAACCCTCAGTTCAATGATCAGGAAAGAAAGGGACAGCTAGTCATCAAACACAAGATTATCAATTAGAGAAATAATGCAAGCTATATTATCTACCCATTCAAAGGTGGAGAGTAGTTCAGAAAATAAGCAGATCTTGGAAAAAGCCTTGGTTATCACAAAAAAGAAAAAGAGAGAGAGAGAGAAAGAAAAAGGCAACAGGTGTCCCACAATTCTGCCACAGTGGAATAAGCTGACCCCTGCAGTGTCTGTGTCTCAGATGAGAATTCCATTCCTCCTGGTTGTTCTGTTCAGTCTGACTTCCTGTTAACGTCCCTAGGAAAGCAGCAGAAGATGCCGCATGGTCCTGGTCCCCTGTCACTCACATGGAAGACTAGGTGGAATTCCTGGCTCCTGCTTTGACCTGCACCAGACCTGGATGTGGCAGTCATCTGGAAATCTCTCTCTCTCGCCCCCTCCTTTACACACAAACAAAAAAGAAAGACAAGTAAATGAATAACACATACTGACAAAACAGTTGCAAGACAAAGACAAAAAAAACTTAAATGCCCTCCTTGCTTCCTGTTCTCTCCCCCTTGCTCGCTCCCTCCTTCCCCTCTCTCCCTCCCTCCCTTCCTTCCATCCTTCCTTCCTCCATTTCTTTATGCCTGTCTGCTTTTCTCCCTCCCATTTTCTGGTTAACGATTCTGTTTAAATCACTATGTAGATGATTAAAAGGGGGAAAAGATTGATCTTGACTTCTGCCGCATCAAGCTTAATTTTGAAACAGGAACATGAAAAATTAAAAAAAAAACTTTCGGAGAAGATTTTAGTGGAAACATTCTGCATGACACAAAGTGATAAAAAGAAAATAAAATTGGATTAACATGGAAATAATCTAAGTGAATAAATATTTTAATTATAAATTATTTAGAGGGAGAATTATGTCTTGTACTCAGACTGAAGTATCTTATACTAAGAATGCTTATTGCTAGATATTCAAATGTGCTAATTTTTATAAAAATTGTGATAGCATTTGAAAGGAGAAGAAAGAGAGGGTAAGAGAGAAAGAATCATAATTAACTGATTCTTGGTTCTCTACTCAAATGGTCACAACAGCCGGGTCTAGTCCAGTCTTAACCCAGGCAATAGGACCTCGTCCTGGCCACCCAAGTGTATGGCAGGATTCCAATCACTGGAGCCCTCTTCCACTGTGGTCCCTGGTGCATTGCCTGGGAACTAAATCTGAAGGGAAATATTCAGGATTCAGACTTCGGATGCAAATGTCTCAAGGGGCAGTTCAACTTGCTGAGCCACAATAGCAGTGCCAAACACACTTCGTTTTTAACCAAATTTGTAATGTGATGATTGTAAGAATGCCAATAATAATCTGTACTTTGTTTTTTTTTATTCATTCTTACAGCATATTAAGAAATACTTGTTATTAGTCAAGTATACAGATAAAAAATAGTGATTATTTTGAATGAAAAGTACATTCATCTGCCAAGACTTTTCTCTTTTAAAGTAATTTTTTTAAATTTTTGTATTTTTAAATCTTTTTTTCTTTTTCAATTTTTTTAAGATTTATTTATTTTTATTGGAAAATCAGATATAAAAAGAGGAGGAGAGGCACAGCGGAAGATCTCCTGTCCAGCGGCAATTGCTGGAGCTGAGGCAACCCGAAGCCAGGATTCAGGAGCTTCCTCCAGGTCTCCCACGCAGGTGCAGGGTCGCAAGGCCTTGGGCCATCCTTAACTGCTCTCCCAGGCCACAAGCAGGGAGCTGGATGGGAAGCGGGGCTGCCAAGATTAGAACCAGCACTCATATGGGATCCTAGCACATTCCAGGCAAAGACTTCAGCCACTATGGTATCGTTCTGAGCTCTCTTTAAAAGCAATTTTATTTTGACTACAGGGTCGCTGCAAATACCCTTCTCTTGGTACTTATTGACACTCAATAGGATGATAATAGCATTCTGTTCACACATATCCTGCTGAGCTTCTGTGAGGCCGGTGTCCTTGTTGGAAAGATGGCAGTGAATAAAAACAACAACCCCAACCTTCATGGACAGCATGGTAGACACTAGACTCTAAGGGTCATTTCAATGAAATGGGTGATGGCATCTCCACGAGGAAAACAGAAAACTTCTGTAGAAAACCATATTCCAAGCTTCGTTTACAAACATGTTCAGAGATGTATTGGCCCGTGGCCCTTTCTGTAGATTGAGTGATATTTCTCACAGTCATTATCGGGACACAGCAAGCGTAGGCCCCTGGCAGTCTGGCGTAATCTTTGGGACTACTCTAGAGTTCATGTTCATGTGAGAGGAGCCACGGGAAGGAGCAGTTCATGGCTTATGCCATCAGATGACCTAATAAGCAGCTAGGACGAGGTCCTTCCCAGAATGAGTCAAGGGAGAGCTCCTTTAAAGCCGTGCAAGATGCTTACTTCTGCCTACAAGCTGCCTTTAGAAAGATAAGATATTTACCCCACTCCTCTACATTTCCAGTTTTATCAGCATGGCAAGGGGAGGTAACCTCACCTCTCTGAGTTTCTAGCTTATCAGGAGAACAGAAAGAAGTTGCCCGTGCCAGCCCACCGAGGGCCAGGTAGCTTTATCATGGCAGGCTGGACAGGACTGCGATTGTGCCCTTCTGGCGGGTTTGGTCTCCATCCTCTGTTTATTAGCACCTGTTCTATTTATTTTCCAAAAATTGTAATTAAAGGACTTAATCTTTCTTGGAATCTCACTACTTGTTCCAATGGCAGGAGGTTTCAGACTGTAATATGCCTTGCTCTGTTCATTGATGTGTCCGTACAAACATTCCTGTCACCTTATTTTGTGCCATCTTCCCATAACACGGGCAGTAACGTTATGGAATGAAAGATGTTCTGACCTAACACCAAAAGGCTGTAAATGCAAAAGAGGTCATTTAAAAATGTTGACCATCTGAACACTATTATAGTAAAACTGGGAAAATCTTTCGGGGGTGGATGTTTGGGGCCGAATCCCAGCCTATGCGAAATTGTACCATATAATTCAAAAATCAAAATAAGAATATATTACAAAAAAGAAAACAATTGTTGACCATCTGAAAGAAGAGACAGTTTCTCTCTTGTTCTCTTACTTTTTTTTTTTTTGCTATTGTTAACGTTATTTCATGTTTAAGAATTTCTAATTTGAGAAGGTCTCCTAGCCCAGAGAAGGATGGAATTAGTAAAATACTATTTGTGTTGTATTCATTTTTTATTGAAGAAAGTAAATCATCTTGACACCTTCTTTCATTCCTTGTGAATTACAGCAACGATGTCAGCTGTGATAAAGCGACTTGCAACCTGCAAACAGCAAGGAACATAACTGCAGTTGACCCACCACGGTTTGTGGGAGCATGAGATAAATGTTGTAGCATGGGCCGTTTGCAGAAATCTTCATTTATTTATGAAGTACACGCCATCTAGGTCAGAGATGCTATACATTGGGGCAAACTAATCGCTTGCAAAGCTAAAGGATTTAATGGCTGAGAAAGTCATCGATAACTTTTCCCTTGAGAGATCGTGTCAGAGATTAAAAATTCAGCCTGGCTAGTAGGGCAGGATGCTCAGGACTTTGGGTGACTGGGGATGTTTATGGACCACTGCTCAGCCCCCATCTTTAAAGAAAACGCCCCTTCCTCGTAATGTCACCCTGGTCATCATTATTTTTTTACGAACTGCTTGGATAGTATTCTGATTGTTCATGTTCATACTCCAAGGTAATATTGTGATGCTTCCTTTCTTACCAGGAAATCCACATGGCTCATTTATGAATGTACTTTATAGAGATGACAGGGCCAAGCCTGGGGGACAGTGAGAACTGCTTTTCTGAACAGTCTGCGTGTGTATAATCCTGCCGCAAGTGCGGACTTTCGGGGACCACTTTTGTTCTTTCCTGAGACATGACCTTTGCTGTATCCCTTCGCCGGACTTTCATAACGAATGTTTAACCACACTCATATGGTGGCTGATGGAAATATCCCACTTGAAGTTGTCGAAACACTGAGTAAGAAGTAATCTGGGCTTGTTTTCTACAATATATAACCCCGTGCCTTAGCACTTCACTTTCCTGACATTGAGGTTTTGGTTTGTAAATCCCTTGCCGTGGTGATTTCCTCAGGCTCAGCCCCACCTTGTGCAGCTTGGCTATTCAGATGATCACACAGTTCTCCCCTACTCTGAGCAAATTATCAGCTCAGTGAAGCTGACTCAGCTCCATACCCAGACACACTCAGTCTACATCCTCAAGGGAGATGGACTTCATAGCTCTAAACGTTAAGGTCATGATTGGGAATAAAGCACCGACGTCAGCACAGAAATTAGAGGAAGTGGAGGTCAAGGGGCCAAACATTTCAAAGCTGATTTCAGTTGAACCGGCTTGTTTGAAAGTTGCAAGTCATAGCCCCTCTATGTCTGCCATCTAGAAAGAAGTCTAAAAGGAAAGGCCAATGCTATTCCCAGGGATTCAAAGTACCGCCTAGAGGAGCAAAGAGCTTATCCAAAGACCCCTCAGCTACATAGCAACAGAAGAGGAAACAGAATTAAATAATTTAAAAGAATGGCTTTGGGGGCTTGCGGAATGAAAACTGCTGGTTCAACAGAAGTTCTTACTCCAAGGATGTACCATGCAGGATCATACATCAACATGGGTGGTCCCATTCTAACTTCTCCTATGCTGTTTGCCTCTTTGTATTATGGCACAAAATGAGCCATTCATCTGGTTCTTTTAATTACCAAGGATAGGGTGTGACCATTACAAAGCCAGTAATGAATATTGCCATATATGTGTGTGTATATATGTATATATATGTAGATTACACTGGTCACTTGAATCTGCCTAGATAGCATTTTTCTAACATGATCTCAGATTCCTCATATCAAGCATGTAAAAATCCACCTTCCCTGAAATCCCTTTTTATTGGATGAACAGGCAATCTGAACCGTAATGTAAATGTGACCTTCTACTCAGGAACAAAAACAGGTGCCTTCAGCCACCCAAAAGTGTTTGCTTACACTTCGTTGCTGAATGAGACAGAAAATCTGAGCCAGTGAGCTCCAGTGCAGCAATCAGAAGTAGGACTTCTTCCATGCAATGCATTTTTGTATTCTTTGACTGTCAGACCTTGTGCCTCTTCAAATATCAGTTGTTTTTTCCATAAAACATTAACTAGATGTTGCTTTTTGGCTATGTTCTTGCATTATCTAGGTTTGCAATCTCGGTATTTTTAAATGGAGTACTTAATCTCCTTAGATTTAAAATAACCAGCCATATATTTGAACTTCAATTTGTCAACTTCTTTCTCAGTACTTAATTTTTTTCTCCATTGAGTGATTTTTTTCTCTGTTTTTTCTCTTCTCCATGTTAATATTCCTTTTATCTACTTATCTATAGAATCACATTTAGAGGCATGCTCTCTTTGGGGTATTTTAATGTTAAATAAGAAACTACAAAGCCCATAGCTAACTCAGTACAACTGTGTCCCATCCAGGCTACTAAAACTTCAGAATACTTTATATTCTGAAGTGACCTTCTCAACATATTAATATATCGTGTTCTTGGATTCTATGTATTTTCATCTCACAGATTTTATCATTTCATAGCATAATTTAATCTATACCGATGATCTGCAGATATCATTTATCATTGCTGCCCGCTGTTCTGAGCTGGAAACTTGAGGCCACATTCCCTGAGCTTGTTTATCCTTTATCAGCAAGGTTGCAGTTTACCTTCACCACTGGGTGGCGCTAACTCTATCCGTCCAGCCGTAATGACATCCCGGCTCTAGCAGGACAGGTGGGATTTTGTTTTGTTTTGTTTCGTTTTGTTTTGTTTTGTCTTGTTTGCAGCTGCAACTTGGGGTTGAGAAATGCACGGTCAAGCACTTTTAGACAAACCTTCCCTTCAGGGTGCCATGCAACTGAAGCCGTTGGAACTGCTAACAGTTTTGCTGTTGATGACTCCAGCAGCTTCTCCAATGCTCACAAACCCAGCTCTTTGACGGTTATCATCAACACCGAGCTCTTTCATTTACAGGCTTTTTCCCTTTGGGATATATTTTTTTCTTTGCTAATACTCCTTGAATCATAGAATTGTAGTATAGAACGTTGTGTTTTGAAACATATTACGGGAATCAAGGATAGATTATTGACGTCATTAAACAATTTGGTACCGAAATCCACAAATAAGAAAGTAGTTTAAATTGTCATGATTACTTACCTGAAATCAAGTGTAAGTTAATTAATTTAATTAAGTGATAATCCAAACATTTGAAGCAGGCTCTGCTGTATCAGGCTACCATGAAAACACACGAACACAAAAGAAATGCAGACTAAGAGCCCTATGAGCTGCAATGCTAACCTAGAGCATGCTGAGGACTTTACAGAAGCAATCGTCACTGAGCTGAGACAGATTCCCTCAATGAAGCTTGACTTCAAGGATTCTATTAACAGTGTTTATGTTACCTTGAACTAAAGTGTGGGATGCTTCCACGTGCATCTCCTTAGAAGCAAATGATGGAAAGGGCCGCAGTACAGGATTCTTCTGAGTGACTGGTCTGCCAGCCGTGGACACCCACATGTTAACTGGTGATCACAGAGAGGGCAGCTTGGACTCTGCAAGTCTCTATCCTGCCAGCAGCCCAAGCGCTGTGGAGCCCCGACACTGTCTGCCTTCCCTTTGTGTTGGTTTTGGTTGACCGTAGCCCAAGGCTACAGATTTCCTAGTCACTGACTATCTGGGCTGTCTTCCTTGTCGCTAAGTATTTTTCATGGCTTTGGGACACTCTGTAAGGAGCTCATGGTCGTCCTGTCCCTGTTGCACCCACATTTGTTTCACACTTGACCCACAAGCAGAGTGGACTCCCTTGGACTCTGACACAGCTGCACTGAGCATCGGGTTCTATTTACCTAGTTACAACTCTCCATCTTCATGCGTTCTGCTCTTCCTCCTAACCTCCTGTGTTGCCCGTTTTAAAATCTAGTGGCTGGTCATATCAGGAGCCACCCAGATAATCCAGGATCATCTCTAAATCTCATGATTGCCAACTTAATCACACGTCTCAAGTTTCATTTACTAAGAAGATGTAATAACAAGTTCTGTGGATGAAGATGCGGCTGTGCTGTGTTGTCCTTATTTTACCTTTCATCAAGACATAGTATGAAAAGGAACAAAAGCTTTCATTGGGTCATGCATCCATTGTACCATTATTTACTAGATGGCCACAACTCTTATGGAAATGTAATTCCAGCACTATCTAGTATCCAAAAAATTCTTCCCTCCTGCTGTCATACTTTTAACACAATGTGCTTTAGTGCATTTTCCACTATGTTGTATTATCATAGCATGCTTTAACCTTAGATGTTGTCCATTACACCAACTTTTTTTTTGTTTATTTTCATTGCAAAGTCAGATATACAGAGAGGAGAGACAGAGGGGATGATCTTCCGTCCGATGACTCACTCCCCAAGTGATCACAACAGCCAGTGCTGTGCCAATCCGGAACCAGGAGTCAGGAGCTTCCTCCCCGTCTCCCACGGGGGTGCAGGGTCCCAAGGCTTTGGGCCGTCTTCAGCTGCTTTCCCAGGCCACAAGCAGGGAGCTGGATAGGAAATGGTGCTGCCGGGATTAGAACCAGCACCCATATGGGATCCCAGCACGTGCAAGGCGAGGACTTTAACCACTATGCTATCGCACCGGGCCCCATTACACCAACTTTATGAATCTTAAGCTCAAGGGTACGTTAGGCTACAGAATCTTTCTTGTTCCTGTCCCGTGTTTCTTCTCCATGCAGCTAACATTTGGTTGCTGTTAATATTGTGCTCCAGAGTGACACAGATCACCCCTCTTCCTTCTCTTTGGCAATCATCCAGCTCTTGACACACATCTGTCAACCTTCAACCACTGTAATCTGACTCTTCAATCTCTTTCTGCTAAATACAGAATGTGGAACTCTGGCTCATAGCAGTTAGACATGAGGGCGTTTCGATTTGTTATTGCTGGCTTCATGAAGCTGTGTCTAGATTCAAAACTGCAAAAAGTGACTCTGAATGACCGACTTGTAAATTCAGATCACAACAAGGGGCATGCAATGCCGTGTCCATGCAGTCTAGTTGACCCTTGGAGCAGGACTGATCCTCCCGTCAGTTGAGGAGAAGAGCAAGCAAAGACAAGGATCGGTTCTTTCTCATAAGCCAGCTGGGAGACTACCGACTAGCCATGGCCAACCAAGCTTCAACTCCATGGAACTAGAATTGGTTAGCCTTTCTCAGAAGAAAGACCCCAGCCCCTCATGTGGAACCACTGTAGGCAAAGAACAGAACAAACTGAAAGAGGACTGGGGTCTGAGACCAGACAACAAGACAACCAGGTGCCTTGAACTCCTCCTAACCAGAGTGAAAACAACTGGGAAGTTGTGGCTTTCTGGAAATCAGCTCCGGTTCCCTTCCCGCTTATGCCTTCCCAGCTGAGAAGAAGGGGAGATCAGGGGTGGATGAGGACACGAAACTGGGAAATAAGAAGAGCAAGTTAAAAAGGAAAACAGAAGATTATTTTAATAAACAAACAGATGAACAGTTAGAGAAGGAGGGGGAGAAGAAGAGGAGGAGGAGGAAGAGGAGGAGGAAGAAGAAAAGGAAAAGCAGCAACAGCTGAGACACCCATAGGTCTTCCTCTGAGTACCTTGCAAGAAGTATTCACAGAGGCAGTTACGGGGAAGATAAAGCTGTTCAAGTTTATGTTCCCCAAAGGTTGAGAGATCATAATATGTCAGCAGCAGTGTTTTGCGAATGAGTTACTCCTTTAATGTTACTGAACTGAATTGGGAGGGACTAGGGAGCTGGGCAGGATGCCAAGCATTTGGTTAATGCCGTGATGGATATAAAGTAGTGAAGCACTCCCTGGACAGAACTCTCAAACTCTCGGACTTCTTCTGTGCCTGTGGAACATCTTACGTGGACAGCGATTTACAAGTGAAATAATTCCAGGACTGTGAACTAAGTTAGACCATTCTCTGTGCTAAAGTCTGAACAAACAGAATCGCTTAGGGTTCTAGGCACCGATTGTGTTGCAATGAGTACAGGCAAAAGCTGTTCATGCTGAAACTCTGAATGTTTGCTAAACTAAGCATATTGCACTGATAGTTTGTAAATTACTGGCACGTTAGCAAACTCTGTAACTAGGAAAAATGAAAGGTGCATAACAATATCCTTTCTTCTAAAATACAGTTATGCAAAATCATGGCAAAGGGGCAAATGACACACTACTTACAGCAGATTTTAAGGACCTAGATTTTCAGCTAAATACATTTCAAAGATAAATACAGTATGCATTTGCATTTCTATTGTATTTATTTTTGCTTTTTTTTTTAACATTTCAGAAACAGCTATTTAGCAGGGAATTCTTCCAAAGTTATGACTGTTTGCACTCTTCACATGTTGATCTAACTATTTATCACAAAACAGTTTAATCATGTAGTGGCATTTTGATATACAAGGCATTTTATTCATGTGTATAAACAACAACAGCAAGTAAATGCATACCTTGGGACGCTAATATTCCGTATCTATGAGCCTAAATTTGGGTTTTCTCTGTTAAGATCCAGCTTTCTTCTAATGTGCCTTGAAGGCAGCACATGACAGCTCAATTATGTGAAAACCCCCCAAAACCATGACACATGGGGAGACCATGCAGGGGTCCTGGCTCCCGTGTCTGTGGGCATAGCCCTGGCTGCTGGGAAAATTAGAGAAATGAATCAGCAGTTAGAATCTCTCGGCTTATATCTCTCTGTCTCTCTCTGTCTCTCTCTCTCTTCTCCTGCCTTTCAAATAAATAAGCACACTTTGAGAATTAAAATGCTTTTATATCACTTGTATTTTTTACCCTTGGAACAATTTTCATGGATCACAATTCTTGCCTCCAGATTTTCACATTATTTCTTTTAGTGCATATCTATCTAGTTTTGCAGAAAATAAGTGGCTTTACATAAAAGTGCCAATGTTTACAAAAAATATATATAAATACCTCAATTCATGTTCTCCTGTTTAGTTGGTTTATGTCCAACTTTTCACAGCTGCAGGTGTTTGAGGAAGGATCAATGGTCTTTTCTACTTTATTTCACAATCTCTAACAAGATTCTTAAGTCCTAGCCGCCGCACAGGGTCTGCCGGTGAGTTGGAATGGTGTATTTCCTCTCCCTAATGGGCCAATGAGCACTCTCCACCCATAATGCATGCCCAAATTGGAGAAGATATATTAATTTTCAGACAGTTTCCCACTCATGGACTGTTGTAGGCATTTGAGGAATGAATCATTGTATAGAAGAGTTCTCGCTGTCTCTTTCAACTAAATATAAATTTATTTTTAAAAAGAACAAGAAAGAAAAAGCAAGGAGAAATGAATGAAAGGGTTCTCCATTTTTCTGCTGATTTGTTATTTTTTAAAAGATTTATTCATATCACAAAGTCAGATATACAGAGAGGAGGATAGATAGAGAGAAAGATCTTCCCTTCGATGTTTCACTCCCCAAGTGATCACAACGGCTTGTGCAGCGCCAGTCCGAAGCTAGGAGTCAGGAACTTCCTCCGGGTCTCCCAGGGGGCTGCAGGGTGCCAAGGCCTTGGGCCATCCCCGACTGTTTTCCAGGCCACAAGCAGGGAGCTGGATTGCAGGTGGAGCTGCTGGGATTAGAACCGGTGACCATATTGGATCCCAGCACATTCAAGGCAAGGACTTTAGCCACTAGGCCGCCGTGCTGGGCCCCGCTTATTGTAATTTTAAAGTCAAAGTTACAGAGAGAGACAAAAAGAGAGGGACAGAGAAAAAAGATGTATTATTAGGTTCATTCTCCAGATGGCCACATCGCCAAAAATCCAGGTCTTCCACATATTTGTCAGAGGTCCAAGTGCATGGGCCACATTTTGCTCTTTTCCTGGGCACATGAGCAAGCTGTGCTGCAGTAGCAGGCTCCTCCGTTGTTCTAAGTTGTACTGTGTTTGCATTTTCAGGACCACCACAAAATGGAAAAGAAGACCACCCTAATGCCGTCGTCTCAAGTCTTAGTGTCCACCCAACCCTATGCGGCAGAACACATCATGGCTTTCATGGACATGAAACATTTTTGCTTTTGTATTTCCCTTTCTCTACACAAATACTTTAATTATGCGCTGGGTGGTTTTTTTTTTTTTTTTTTTTTTGCTTGTTTGTTTTGTCTTTTGTTTTTGTTTTATCTTGACTGTCAGATACACTGCTTTGCAATGCCTTCCCATAACCAAGTAGGGCCAAACACACAGCTGACCTTAATTTGTTTAGGGGCTGGTAAACAGAGGCAGGGGGTCAAGTCCAGAGGGGCTGGTCTCCACAAATCTGGAAGAGTAGTGAGGGGAGATGGGGCTCGCTGGGCTGGTGTGGTGGCGGCACCGTATGTGATGCTGGGCATGACGGCCCTGACTTCCGCTACCTTATGCTTGAGGTCCTTGATGTCCTGGTCTTTCGAAGGATTTGTCCCTGGGCAGTCTCGAGCTGCCGCTTCGCATCCCCCAGCGCCGAGACGAGGTGCAGCGTCATTCTCATGTCTGCACTGAGGCTGTTCTGCAGGTGTTAGTCTTGTCTAGCATGGCGAGTTACATGCTGTGATGCTGTTGATGTTACTGGGACTGGATCACACCTACTAGCATGTTCTTATTTTTAGGTATTCTAACATTTGCAAGGGTTCCTAAGAACAGTGTGGACTGTGAACACTGTCAAAGCCATCCAGTTTCAGGGCTGTCTTCTCTACCTAGTTCTCCTACTAAAATACTCTTAATGTTCCCGTGTAGCTTCTGTTTGTCCTTTAGAACCTAGCTTTAGTTAAGATGCCACGTGGTCTCTTCTGGATCTCTGCCAGTATGATCTCAACCAGTTTCATAGCTAAATAAAATCCTCATTCCATGATGCTTTTTTGGAAAGTAACATTCTCTTTTTCTAGTTTTAATGAATTATCATTGATAAATAAAACTAACGCATGTTCAACATTCATATTCATCACCCCAGAGCTACGATTTTTGTTCGTGAGTGTGTACGTGTGTGCGGTTCACTGGTACTTGCTATGTATGTATGGTTAGTGCACTCAACATCTTTGTTACTAAAGTTCAGTTGTGTACTACCAACTTTAATCTTCAATAAATCACCTTCCACGTGAGAAAAAGAAAATCACTCATTTATCTGAATATCCTTCGATTAGAATGCACCTCCTCCCTTAGAATAGGCGATGTCCCAGCAGAAAGTTCTGGTCACTCAAGTTTGCCCAGCCTTAGTTGCATTCCCTTTCTCTCTGGAAGGTATCAGGTTGTAGATCATGGGTTCCTCAGCATGATGACTCCTCTCAGTTTTTCCAGCAGCATTGCGAGGGCCTGACGTGAAGGAAACTGCCAGGGAGCTCGGATAGAGATAACCACTTTGTATCACTGTTCTGTCACCACCTGCCTACGGAAATATAAGCCAATGTCACTTCTCCTAAATTGGTTCCTTGGTTTTAACGTATCATTGAAAGTCATAGTGGCTGCATAAGCTGTGCTCATATCAAGTGTGACACAAAGCACTCTTGTCTCACACAGTATGGACACTAGGGTCAATTGGCTAAATCCTCACCCTTCAAACAATAGGATCCTCTATGTGTACTGGCTCATGTCCCAGCTGCTCCCTGACTGTGGCCTGCAAAAGTGACAGAAGGTGCCCCAAAGCCCTGGGACCATGTATGTACATGGGAGAGGAAGCTCCTAGATTGGCTTCAGATCAAGTCAACTCTGACCATTGTGGCTACTTGAGAACAGAACCAACGTATGAAAGTTTGTTCTCTCTGTAAATCTGCCTTTGCTATATGAGTAAATAAACCTTAAATAAAGAGTATGGGCATTGACTGAACTGTGTCCTTAGGTAGATAAGACTCATCTCACTACGGAGTGGAATTGTGTCATAGAAACACAGTAAGACTAGAAAACAATGACCATCACTATCAGTTTAGCCACTACACCTAAGTATGTGTGGATTTGATCATCGTATCTGCCAGTGTCCATTTGAATTTTTCTCACTTTGTAAGCAACACTTGGCTCCCTTACCACCACACACAGATGTGCACACATGAACAGAATTTTGTCCTGTGGTCACGGCTTTCCATTTCAATCCTTCAGCAGAACAGGAAGAGGTGGTGCTTCGGGTACAATGTCAATAGAAGGAACAAGGAAGTGGGTTGGGTTATAGCTCTGGTGAATAAATTTTGAAGTGAATTTGATCTTATGCTTGACTGGAGAAGGGCGTACCATTGGGGAGTAAATGAGCAGGAGTGTGAGTGAAAATTTGTAGAAAGGCAGATTAGATGCTGCACTGTAAACAGCTTGGAGTATTAGTTATTAAGCCTGGGCATCGTGCACAGACAGACATGAATAGAAAGAACAATTGCTGAAAGCAAAAAGAATGTGTCTGCAGTGAACTGGCCAAACAATGCCTACATGAAGGGACTTGTGACAATAAAGCTAGTTTCTGCTACGAGAAATGAAGGAAAGCAAAGTCTACGAGAATGTGTGTGTGTCCATCACTCATTAAAGCATAAAGATTTGTACTGAACTATCCTTGGGCTTTCTGTTGGCTCATTTGTTCTCTCACTCTCTCCCATGTTAGCATTCTGCTCCTTATTAGAATTCCCTGTGTTTTCCAACTCTAAATTCCAACTGGAAGTATGTTCCTTGAACTACGTAGGGTCTTTAATGGTAATATTTGTTAACAAACCCACAAATGATTTATAAAACCATGTCATGTTGATAATGTGCCTCACAAGATGTACAAACTATGCCAGGTTGAATTCTCTGCTCATTTCCTTCATCTATGTCAGGATAACACTTGAAGTTTCAAAAGCGGGCAACTATCAATTCAGTAAAGTTTAGTCCTTATATTAAATAATTTCAAGTATCTCAGGAGGCAAATGTTGCAGATTAAACTGAGATGAATTCCTATTACTGATTTCAAATATAAGAGCAAATGACTCTCAAGGCAAAGGAAAGGTCAATTTTGCTCCCAGGATCATTGAGGCCACTTTGATCCAATTCTAGCTACTTTGCACTCTGGATGCCCCAGAGTCTATGAATCTCTGGGGAAACATTTAACCACTAACTAGTGCCTAATGGGCCTGACACTCTCCCTTGACAGGACAAATCTCAGAGTTGAAAGGCAGTGGAGAAATTATCCCATGAGACTTTGCACTGACAATACTCCAAGGCGAGACTGGAGAGGTTGTAAACTGGTCTCAGGTTTCAATAACCATCTCCAAGTAGATATGTCCCTAGCCTAGAGATCATTTCTGAAAACCATGGAGCATTGTAAAGTGTAAAATGGAGATTAAGATAATGATGTCAATCTCTAAATGTCATGACATTTTAGAAGAAAATTAAAAGATGAGAATTACTACTCCAAATATTAGTGTTAACTAGGACTATAGTAAGACTGGGTTCATAATGGTAGTTAGCATGTAATAGAGAAACAATAAGGGGAGAAGACACTGACTTCATTACTTTAGGAGGATTTTCATGACCCTTCCATCCCCTTCTTAACCCCAATTCTACCCACCAGGAAAATGAGGCTCTGCTTGCCTATTGACTAAAAATTAGCCTTGACTATTGCAGCATCTTACATAAACTCACAGAGTACCAATAATGCGCTTTGTTGTGTCTATATTCTGATAAAAATATACATATAGATATATTAGAGTCATCTGTTCTAATGTGTGAATCAAGTTTGTTCCTTTAAATTGATAGCAGCATTATATCATGTGAATGCTACCATTTGTTTATCCATTCTGTTTTATTAATTGCTCAGCTTCTAGGTGTTAAAGCCAAATGTAAAGATACATCTATGTGTCTATCTATTTAAGTTCTTATGTATAAACACCACAAAATACAACAGAGTGGACTAGTTGAATGAACAACTACGTATATGAGCTTCATACCTTGACTAATTAGCAAAGTTAGTAATTCCCATGGCCTTTTTCATTTGTATAACTTTGCTAGCTAGTGGCTGAGAATTTTTTAGATTTTATTGACCATTAAAATTGTTTATCCTATTTTAAGAAAATTCAGTTTTTGTAGCTGTTACTATTGACTAACAAAATATTTATATTTGTATTTATATTTGATTCTAGGTGTAAGTCAAATAAAACATTCACCAATATATTCTTTCAATGTTTTTATTTGTTCATTTGTTTGTTTATTTTGGGGCTCATTGTTGATGTTGCTTTGTAGTTTTTTTTACAAAGATAAAAGGAGAAAGAGAGAGAGAATCTTCCACCTGCTGATTCACTCAAATGACTTGAAATGGGAAGGTCTGGGACAGAGACCCGGCCCGCTCCCACACCCTTGCATGTGGCTGAAGGAGTTCCAGCACCTGAGCTGCTTTCCCAGGCACATGTGGAGAGTGCTGGGTTGCAGGTGCAGCAGCTGGAGTTGCAACTGGCACTCAAATGGGATGTTGGCATCACAGGGAACCACATTACACTTTTTGTCTTCAGTGTTAGCTTTGAAGAAAGGGAGTGTTTAGCTTGCATCAAGTCTAGTTTGTTTTATTAGAACATTACAGTCTCTGTATTAAGAAATTCTTATGTAACTTAAGGAGGTAAAGGTGGTATCTAATATATTGGTTTTATAGTACATCTTTTTAGTTGTGTAATGCCTATTATATTAGTTTATAGTACATCTTATGTTGTGTGTTCAGGAAACAAATATCTTTTTTGTTCTTGGCAAGTGAGTAGCATTTTTTTTGCCAGAGGCTATTTTGCGTATGTGTGATATCATTTGTAATCCATACAAATTTAACAAAACTCAAAAATTAATCTGCATGATAAACATAAGTTAATGGTACAAGTACACACAAATAACTCCATAGTTGAGGAAGAACTTGTAAGCACAGTACCCTTTAATATAGTAGAGAAGAATCTTACGTAGCATTACAAAAACCAAACCAGAGATGTGAAAGACCTTTATGATGAAATTATAAAACCTTAAGAAGAATGAGACGCTTAAATATGAAAAAAATTACTATGTTCCTGGATCAGTACAATCAACATTATCAAAATGTCCATATTACCCTCCATCTGCAGGTAACTATACCTAGGCAAATGTTAACTTCCCCGGGAGAAAAGAAGCCAAAAACTGGTGGACATTCTGGGCCAGGCTAATGCCAAATCTGTCTTAACTATACCAGAATGCCAGCAAAGTTGCTTCTTTTCTTTCTCTTTCTCTCTCTCTTTCTCTCTCTAAAGATAAGTGGAGAAGTCGGGGAATTCCAGGCTGGGACATCCCACCCTGCCCTGCAGGTTGGGGGAATTACACATTACCCAGGGAAGAAATCTAGGGATAAATTGGAGTGGCTGCACCTGAGGGCTTGTTTGACAAATGATTTTCTGGGGTGCTCCACAGACCAGCTCCCTGCACTCATAGATAGGCAAGTGATCTGAGATGGAGTGGTTTAAAAGGGGGAAACTGGAGGACATGACTAGGTAAAGCCAAAGCACCCACCCCCATGGGAGACCTGAGTTGACCTAAAAAGCATCACCCATTACTACCTAATGTTTGCAAAAGCTGGAGCTGTAAGGCATACTGACTGGGGTAGGATACAGTATCCTCTGAGTGCCAGAACACAGGTGAGTCACATCAGAATGGGCCACAGTACCTACCAGAATGTGAAGGAACCAGATACCGAGGAAGGTTCTGTAGGGGAATTGTAGACTTGCCTCTATGGTACTGTATCATGAGTTTTGGGGGAGCAATAACAGGCCAAGCCAGGCTGGATCACAGAATTCACCTCCCAAGAAGTCACCTGACACTCACATGAGCTGCGGCTGGGAGAAGACCACGTAGACCCAGGCTGCCATACCTGTGAGCACATGTTAGGGCCGAGACTAAGTACAATGCCAAGCAGGACCGCTGTCCCCACTAGCATGTATGAGATCCAGGACTGGGAGCAGGCCTTGCACAGGGACTTGGGAAACTCTATGAGCAAACAGCTTCCTCTGAGGAGCTCAACAGCTGGGTCTGGGTGTTGGTCAGGCTAGGATGGGCTGTATCACCCATCAGTGAGAGCTAGAATGGGTACAAGCTGGTTGGACTAAGCTGCAGTACTCACCGGTGAGTGACAGGATGAGGGCTGACCATGTCAGCCTGGGCAGCAGCATCCCATACACACATGAGATCCTTTAATGGGATCAGGATTGGTGGGAAACTTGGAAAACTCCCCTGCTAGACACAACTCTAGCTAGTGAACAGAAGATTCAGCACTGGCGGTAGACTAAATGATGGTGGGTTGCAACTCCTATTGGCACATGTATAAACTGTGTCTAAAAGCAGGCCAAGCAGGGTCAGTCCACAGCACACACTGGAAAGGGTGAGAGCCAGGACAGGGTGCAAGTCAGGCCAGGTTGTACCATAACATCTGTCAGCTGAAAGGAGGGATGAGAGTGAGCCAGCCTTGGCTAGGCAGCTGCATCCACCAGTGAGATATGGGACTGGAGGCAGGTAAGCTAGATCAGGCTGTATCACCTGTTGGAGAATGTTGAGACTGGGGGCAGGCCGTCTCAGACTGCACCACAGCACTTGTTCCCACACACAGGACACAGATTTGGGAGCAGGCCTGGTAAGGGAGCTTCAGGGACTCTCTTGCTGGGCTGATGCTTCCACTCATGAGCCTGAGAGTTGGGACTGAGAGTAGGCTGGTCCGGGGCCAAACCAGACTGGGCTAAGCTGCTGGACACACTGGCATGCCCAAGATCCAGAATGGGTGCATGCCAGCTGAGGTAGGATGTCGCACCAGCTGGCAAGTGTCATGATTAGGTGCAAGTCCTATCAGGCTGGACCACAGTACCTCCTGACAGGCCCAGGATCCGGGGCTGGGAAAATGGCTGGCAGAGGTACTGTGAGCACTCTCCTGCCAGGCTCCGCCTATGGCTGGTAGCACAAGAACAAGGCCTGGGAGCAGACCAGGCTGAATGATGAGGTGGTCTCTGTCACCCTACATGAGGACTGAGTCTGGGGGCAGGTTAGGCTCAGCTCAGCCACAGCACCCATGGGTAACCTGTAGTAAAGGCTGGCACATGCAAAAGCTGGGATTGGGTTGGGCCTGTTAGGGGCTATTGGGAGCTACCCCCTCCAAATCACAGCACCTACTGCTATGCATGAGGGCCGGGTCTGTTCGGGCTGTCTGGGTTGGGTTGGAGCACCTGTCAGTTCATGTGAGATGTGGGGTTGAGGTACAACTGAGCAGGCCACATCCACAGGTATGTGTGTTGGCTGCTACATTTGACAAACCGCACTTAACCCTGTACTGACTGACTCATCTAAGAATCAAGTCTGAGGTCACCCCAGGTGAAGTTTCTTAAGGGACTCCCCAACTGTGCCACTGGACTCAGACCCTGCCCACAAGGGACATCACAGGATGTGTGGTCCAACCTTGGAACACACGTATTGGGACTAGGCCTCCTCTGTGGATGATACCTGTGCAGTGGACAGCATGTTCAGACGCACTGTGTAATTCAATGTGCCAAAATCCTGGGGTTAAGGGACCAACACTTAAAGGTAAATCATTTCATTATTTTCAAATTAATATTTAATGTATTCCTGAGATAGCACCACGTTATCAATCTGTACACTGACCTTGCTTTGCCTTGTCGAATCATGCTTTCAGGACACCTGTGTCCGAAGTTGGAATCTAGAGGACAGTTTTCACAGTCAACCAGATCAGACTCTGAATACTAGTCATCTTTCAGGTGACAGGCATTAGCCTTTGTTTTCCTTAATCTGAGTCTAGATTTCCATTTGACTGTGGAGCCTCTGATCAACGTGACCTTGAGGAATGTAGCCAGTCCTCCCGAAAGCAAGACTTGTCCTTTCTGAGTTGGGGATGTTGCTGTGGAGGTCTCACCCGGGCGGCTCCTTCATGTGCCGTGCACTGTAGCGGGGGCAAACCCATCGGGCTCGGTGGCTGTGTGCTTTCCCACCCCTCACGGTGACATCAACACCCTTCTCTGTGCTTTCCATGGCTTCACACACAAATGCACTCATACTTTGTGCACTCCTCTGTTTCATTAAAGCAGGCAACTGATTGTCTCCTTTTTCAGCCTGCTTTTTATCTGTTTAGAGTACTACCGGAAAGTTCTTCTACCAGGCAACCCAGCAGTTTTTCAAGAGGGAAGTGGACCAAACATGCTGCTTCTGCCAGGCCAGCGTGAATCTCTGTGCTCACAACACAGCCAGGACTTGTGCTTCTTTAGTGCTGGTAAGTAAGGTGTGAACACTGCCTCAGTGTAGCTGCCTTAGAAGGTGGTCTATCACAGCACTTTTTTCAGGTGTGAAGGCCTGCAGAGAAGGTGAGAATTACAGCAAGGCAAGCGTGGGCCTACATTCTGGGTTGTCACAAGCCTTGGCTTTGGTCTACCCAGAATCAGGAGAGCCCATGACCTTGGCAATTTGGGCACACTGTGCATATTTACAAATGGTTCATCTTAACTAGAAAGTACACTGGGTTAAGAGACATAAAAATAATTAGAAAAACATTTTTTTCTGGCTGTGGCTGTGAACGCTTTTGACATGAGCACGTGAGGTTCCCCACACTAGTGTGAGTGGGCATCACCTAATCCCTTGAAGGTCCGCGTGGAGCAGGAGTTAAAGATTGGGAAACCCCTTGCTCTTCAGCAGGAATGTCCACCTTCTGCTGCCCTTGGACATGAACATGTTTCACTCTCAGGCCTTCGATCTCTAGAACTAAAACCAGAGACCCACTTCCAGAACCTTCCCCTGATTCTCAAGCCATTGTCCCACACTGGTGTTTACACCATCCTCACTCCTTTTCAGGCTTGCAGAAACGGTAGCCTCCCCGAATCCCCAGCTGGAAGACAGAGCATCATTAAGCATTGGGACACACATGGCCATGTCCATTACTGGCAATAGGAAGTTTTCTTTTTCCCTGTATCCTGTAATTCTATTTCTTTCAGAATCCTAATGAATGGATAAACCTCTAAGGTTCAAAGTTAGAAGAGAGACTGACAAATCATATACCGTATTTTTCCGTTCATTGTGCCATAATTTCTATAACTTGGTTGACTACCTAAGGTATTGTATGAAACTTAGATTAGGGATGTGACCTTTAAGAAAATACATTTAAATTCCATTTTCCTTCATAACAACTGGAACAGAGCACAAAATTATGGCATAGTTAAACATCCTACATAATGAATTATACTTTTTTAAAATTGCAGCAAAATACACTTGTCTTTTGATAACATCTTTCAGTGAACTTTGAGTAATTCCCTAATTTCTGTTCGGTCTGCACAGTGCGTGCATGAAATGAGAGTCTATACATAGCATGTGAAACTATGAGCAATGCATTGCAGGAACCTAACTGACTCATTAACTATATCATTAGCTTTATAACCGTTTTAAATTTGCTATTTTTTATTATTAGCATTACTTATTGTTGTTATTAGGTTTTGAAGTTTGGAGCCAGAGGAACAAAATCAGAATTCCTAGTCCTTATTTATAGCTGTCTAGAGATAGACATGATGTCACTCTGAGTTCCAATACCATTTACTCTTTAAAACAATTTCACCATTAAATATGATTCATGCAACATACAATACATTGTACCTAATACAAAGTACACGCTTAGAAAATGCTTACTTCTGTTCTGTGGCATACCATGAAAATAGATACTGTTCCACTACAATCCAGGTAGGACTATTTATTAATTTGGAAAAGCAGAGCATGAAAGAAAGAGACTGACAGAGACAAAAAGTTCTTCAATCGTTCAGTTTAGGCTCACTCCCTAAATGCTTGTGATATCTAGGACTAGACCAAGCAGATTCAAACTTAGACCAAGCTGAGTCAAAGACGCTCACACAAGTTTCCACCACAGGCAGTGGACTATTATATGCTGGTTCTTGGCAGAATTAACAGGAAGATGGATTCAAGCAGACGTGCAACTTGATACTAAGAACTCGGATATAGAGTATACACGAGACCCAACCTGTGGCTTATCCTACTGCGCCAAAATATCCACTCTGAGAATAAAATATTTTAACAATGACCCACTCGAAATGCTATGTCCTCCTACTCCAACTTCACTCTGGAACATTTTCCTATATTTAAGTGAACTTCAAGGCAGCTGTGAGATGATAATTGGGACTTATGAGTGTTCTACTGTGCTGCTGCATCCAGTGTCCTTACGCGAAATTATTGTTCTTGAAAGCATACAATAGCAAGAGACAGAGAGTATGTGAGAGAAGACTATGCCAGTTCCGTGCAATGCTGAGCGGTAGCTCCTCTCCTCAAGTTCTTACATTATCATCATCCGTCCCTCTAGAAGGAAACCCCTTTCACCCCGTGTTTCAAGGAAATAAGCATGTGACCAGTGAAGGTCACAAGTTGCCTACCATGAGGGTGGCACCATAAACAGTAGACCGTCAGACTGTTCTAAGCTATCTGTGGGTCATCACCAGGAAGTAAACACGCAGGCTAGACCTGCTCAAGAAGACATTTCTGTAATTCCCATGGGAAATGTTATTATAAATCCATGTTCAATGAAGAAACAATCAAAACCATGCAACTAAAAAGAATGAGGAAAGTCCCTACAGATTTTTCTGGAAGTTAGTTATTACAAATATTATTATTTTATAAAGAGCGTGATAACTGTCAGCTTCTCAATTTTTAATCATTGATTTACTTTTTGCTCTTATATATTCATCTCATTTTACCATTTTTATTCACAGTTTGTATTTTTTGATAATCAGCATCTAGAAATCTGTTATCTTCAGTACGATTAAAGGGCTTTTGAATTATTATAGATTGGGTTGGTCATGGTTTTGTATCTGTAAACCCTTCAATTCTGGGACATGGTTTGCCTCTGTCCCTGAAACAGAGAGAGGGCATTAACACCCACATCTAAGCTACAATGGTTCTCCAGTGACATGCCATGAAGGTACTGAACTATAGATGCTTGGAACATGCATCCTTCTTTGTGTTAACTGAATAATAGGTTGTATGGAAACGTGTAGCAATTGTCTGTCTATTATCTTGGCTTCTAATATCTTTCTGCCTGCCCCCTGTCCCATCAAGCCAACAGACTTGCCTTCAGAAATAAACCTTTGACATTCTTTACATTTTGAAGCCTCTGTTGGGTTCTACTGTCCCTTTGTCTGTCGTATATACCACAAGAAGGAGCACATTCAGGTGGCAAGAGCCCCCACTGACACGTGGTTAGTGATACACGGAAGCTTTGTATGGAAAATAAGACAAGTTAGGCGTGCCTTGTCTTAGGAAGATGAATAAACTTTCAGTGTCCACTGCTCGTTTAGTCAATTGATTTTTGTGTTGGGCACTTTTAAGATCCACTGGAGACTCTCCTGGCATCGACTGATTTGCAGGTGGGAGGCCAAGTTCCTCAGAATATTGCGAAAGACCTTAATCTTCGTGCCAGTCTACCTCTTGCAATCCATAGACTAGTCAAGAAAAGCATCTCTCCTTGGTTTCATTATACACAATTTCTGTGACATATATTTTATATCCTCTTGTTAGGTGTGCACAAGCCATTCTTGGATGAGTAATTATTAATCACTTTCAAAAACCAGGTGAAGTGTTCCCTTTCTAAAAATCACACTTACATCATCGGTGTCAACCTTCTCCCGATTCCAAGGGTTTACCTTGGAGCTGCGCTGCGGTACTTGGCACATCGAATCACAAGCTAAAGGGTTTATTTATTCATTTATTTATTTATTTATTTATTGACTTATCTCACCGCACACATGACTAGATGGGAGCTTCTTGAAGCCAGGAATTTCGCCTTTCATCCCTCTACCCATGCCCTCTTGCAGTTTACCCAAAACACCACTTCACCGCTAACACATAGTGTAGACTTACAAAGTAACTTCGCCATTCACGTAAAGAAAAAACGATTTTGTTTAATTCAGATTTTACTCACAGTAGCTTCAAAAACCACTCAATAATTTATCTAGACTTTAAGTATAATATTGATAATTGATAGAAGTAATTTTTGTGCTTTCTCATACAGCTAATCTCTGGAGAGCAGTAAAATCGCTGGAGAACATGAATTACACAGGCCCTTTAATTTAACAGTAAGTTCAGCTTCAAGTTAGAGGTGGAACAGCAAGCATTAGAGTCTAATGAACTTTGGGTTGTTTATGGTCTATTCCATCCTATTGTATAAATTCATGAAAGCCATTGACTCACACATGAGAGAGTCCAACCTTCTAATGCTCTTAGGCTTCACTCCCTTTTGGATCACACACCATGATGCCCAACAGAGTGTGTGCTCCCTGTGGAGACAGGGAGCCCCTAACCCAGTCATCACCATGGATCTAGTTGTTGCCCTGGTGGCCCAGCAGGCTAAGCTTGTAACAGCAATGCCAGAATCCTAGAAGAAAGTGCTACTTTGAGGACCATTGTGAACTTCAAAACTTATTATTTATTTTTCCTTGAAAGCCAGAATTATAGAGAGTGATAGAGATAGAAAGAGATAGATCATGCACCAACTGGCTCACCCCCCAAAGCGCTGCCATAGACAGAGTTGGGCCTGTCAAATGCCAGGAGGCGGGAACTTCTTCTTGGTCCACGTGAGTGCAGGGACCTGACCATGTGCACTGTGTCTGCTGCTCTCTCAGGGCACCAGCAGGGAGCTAAATGGGCAATAGAGCGGCCAGGATCCACACTGGGGCCCTTAAGCAATACAGGTGACACACACAGAGGATTAGCTAGCTATACTACACCCATCCTACTGTAAACTTGTAGGGAATGAACCAACAAATGGAATACTCTCTCTCTCATTTCTCACTTCTCTTTTCCTTTCTCCACCTCTCTTTGTTATTTTGTATTTCCAGTAAATAAAATGCCTGTCTAAAAAGAGCATGGCCAACTAAAGTGCCAATTTGGCTTAAAGATTTGGGGAATATAGATAATATTAACATGAACACCAATGAACTGCACTGATCATCACACTTGCTTACAGTTTCAAGAGGAAACATCTGTGTTCAATGATAGTGTGAAAGTGTCTTGCAGTGTGCTGGGTTATCACACGGCTCAACAACCCATGTATATTAAAATATGTCAATTGTAAGCACAACCAAGATAAATGTTTTCATTACCTAAAATATGCTACTCTCCTTTCTAAAAGTTGGACCACAGTGTGTCTTTCTTTGGGAATAATCATTGGGTTTCCTTTAAAGGAAGAATTATATGTTGTTTTGAGTTCCTTCTGCAGTTTCTCAACATACAAGTTTGTCCAGGATCATTTTGGCTTACAAAGTTTTCCAAACAAGTGCTGAAAGCTAGTACTTGGTGTCAACATACTGCAGGAGTGTCTCTTAGAGCAGAGGGTAGCACTTAGAACCAACCCACAAATAAGCAGCACAGTTAAACTCAATTTCCAGCAGCATCTACAGAACCAGTCCTCATTCACATATGGGAATGTGGACTCCTACATGTTACCTATTTGTATTATGTCCTACACCAGGAAGACATTCCAAAGGCAATCAGAGATGTATTCATATGGACAGCAAAGCATTCACAAACAAGGAACTAACATAGGGCCAGGCATAACGGTTGTAACAAGGTTTAGGAAGTGCAACAAAGAGGGTGGGAAGACTAAAGGGAGGTAAGTCATTGATGAGAACTTTGAAGAAAAAGGTTAGATCTGACAGTGACTACGTGTAAGAACCAGGACTGTCACTAAAACACATCTGCTCCTATGTGCCTTATAAGGGGCTCTGAGCTCTTATTTCAGAAGCTTCAAAGCTACTGTATTGGTACCAGCCTTAACATAAGAGCAAAGCCTCTAGCCTCTAAGCTGAGCACTCGGAAGGATCAGTTATCTGGAAACTGATTGCTAGTCAACGCTAGCAACGCGCGGTCACATAGGCAGAGAGCGTGTATAGCTCTACACACGAGGCAGAGGAGATGAGACTGACATCCTCTAAATGAAGCCATGAAAATCATCTCCTTTTTCCCCTATTGCCTAGTCGTTTTCTCACTCTTCTCTCTATTGGCTTAAATCTCCTATGGGGAAGAAATTTATCTCAGGAAAGTACAATGAGCCATGTAGAAATTCAACTGAATGTTGTTCAGTAGTAAGACAAGTTAGTACAAACTTTACCAGCATAGAATTTGTATATTGATAAATTCATTCTAGTCTTTAATCACCATTTAGAATTTTGAATTAACTTGATCTTTTATAGACCTTTGTATCGCATAATTTTTTGAAAGAAAGTGTCCTTAGCTTATAAAAATAACTGTGCAACAAACATTTATTAAGTATCAATACATTCATGGTTCTAATTGCTTTAATTGAGTAATCTTACTGAATCACCAGTACCCAAGCATGAGCAGACATTGTCCTACTTACTCTGTCACATGAGCTATATGCTGAAGTTCCTCTGGCTAAAATATGACAGAGTCCGTATGTTTATCACATCTATCTTAACTCACAATTAAAGTTTCTTTAACCAATTTATTCATTTTTATTGAAAAGAGAGATTTAAAGAAAGGAGAGACAGAGAGAGCTAATATTGACTGCTTCACTGTTATAATGACTGCAATGACCAGAGCTGAGCTGCTCCAAAATCAGGAGCCAGGAGCTTTCTCTGGGTCTCCCACATGGGTGTAGGGTTCCAAAGCTTTAGGCCATCCTTTGCTGCTTCTTGAGGCTGCAAACAGGAATATGGAGGGGAAGTGGAGTAGCTGGGACACAAATCAGTGCCGATATGGGATCCTGGCACATCCTTGGGGCAGGGGAGAATTAACCAATTGAGCCATTGCCCGACGCCCCCACATTCAAGGTCCTTAGCATTTATATCTCATTTTGATGGATATCTTTCCATCCAAGACATTCACTTTGTTGGATGAGGGAAGGGAGACCTGGGAGTGGGAACAGTGATGTAGTCCATTGGCTTTTCAGCAGCAGAATAAAGGCGCATGATATCCCAAATTCCAATGACTCTTTTCATTCACTTCACATCATAAAATTCAAAGTATCAAAGTTTTTGTAGACATGTCACTGTTTAACAAATACTTGGCTTTCTAATTAAATGCAGATTCTAAGATCTTTATATGGTGTAATTAATATGGTCTCCACCAACACCTTAGGTTCTGTTCTTATCACCATTTCAGTGGTGGGCACTGAGGCAGAGAACACCTACCGCACACACTAAATAATGTGCAGATATGGGGATGTGGCAGAGGGGACCACAGCATGTGATGGCTGAGTGACACAGGATGAATTCCCAGGAGCTTGGTCCTCATATCCACTCTTCTCATCATTTAGTTAGGTTGCTATTGGAAAGTCAGATTTACAGAGAGAAGGAAAAACAGAGAAATATCCTCCATCCACTGGCTCCCCAAATGGCTACAACGGCTGGAGCTGAGCCATTCCAAAGCCAGGAGTCAGGAGGTTCTTCCGGGTCTCCCACATGAGTACAGGGTCCCAAGGCAAAGGACTGTCCTCAAGCAGGGAGATGGAAGGGAAGTGGAGCAGCCAGGTGATGAACTGGCATCATATATGATCCTGTTGGATGTAAGGCGAGCACTTTAGCCACTAAGCTACCACACTGGGTCCAATGACCACGTTAAAAACAAACAAACAAACAAAAAAACATGTGTGTGAACAAATGGGTTAAGTGAAAATCAAAGAGTAAAATGATGTAATTTTATTATTTAAAAATATTTAGCAATATCACTGCCAATATTAGCAAGCTCAAGACATTTGAACGTCCACCTCAAAACACAACACACTGTTTAATGGACTGTGATTTACCAGTATCATTGAAAAATCAAACATTTTGATGGGTTATATTCATTCTTTCTTTCAGTAGCTGCTTTCATAAATCTCAAACATGTCTTATTCAGTCCTGAAGAACAACTTAATATCATTCAATTCAAAATTTATTGAACATGCTTGTTCTTCCAGAAGGAAGGTTTTGTTCATTTCTTGACATTGTCCGTGTGGTATAAAGCACACGGCAAGACCAGTGGGTACTTTTTAATTCCAATGGAATAGACACAGTAGAAAACATGGCACTTCCCTCCACTGGCTAGTTGTGCAACTTTGTTCTTTTAATTTAATGTTGTAATCCTCCGAACCAATTTGTGTCCAACCACAACTTAGTCTTAATATGAAGACTCATTTTCTCTATGCTGATAGAAGTATTGGTCATAGAAGGTCTCCCCAAGAGGCCACTGAACTTATCTGGACAATAAGACGCTGAACTTTATGCTAGGCATGTGTTTGCAAGCAATGAATCTCAACTGAACTTGAACTATGGTTATGCAACAAGGTGGAGGAATCCACCATGGGGGGAGGGGTATGGGAGGGGTGGGGGGAATCCCCAGCGCCTATAAAACTGTACTACATGATACAATGTAAGCAACAATAAAAAAAAAAAAAAAAAAAAAGAAGTATTGGTCATGACTTGAATTAGTCATTAAGGATGCCACTGTGTGCTTTACTGAATTACTAGAGGATCAGAGGACAGTTGTCTGGAGTTATTTAGGCAGTTCAGTCATCGCTTAGCATTAGCCTACGGTAACAGCATCTTCCTTAAGTCAGCAATGGCATATTGCATAAGTTGTTTTGTCAAAGAAAGGAAGAAAGAGCTCAATCTCAGTTAAGGTAACTTTTTTTTTAAAGATTCACTTTATTTTTATTGGAAAGTCAGATATACAGAGAGGAGTAGAGACAGTAAGAAAGACCCTCTGTCCAATGATTCACTCCCCAAGTGAACGCAACAGCCGGTGCTATGCCAATCCGAAACCAGGAGTCAGGAGCTTCTTCTGGGACTCCCACATAGGTGCAGGGTCCAAAGGCTTTGGGCCGTCATCGACTGCTTTCCCAGGCCACAAGTAGGGAGCTAGATGGGAAGTGGAGCTGCCGGGAATAGAACCGGCACCCATATGGGATCCAGGTGAATTCAGGGCAAGGACTTTAACTGCACCTTCTCCAGAATCGACCACATGATAGGTCATAAAGCGAATCTAAACAACTTCCAAAACATTAGAATCATACCATGTACCCTCTCAGACCACCATGGGATGAAACTGGAAATCAACAACTCAAAACTCCCCAGGAAGTATAGGCACCGTAACTTTTAACTGCATATTCCCATTGCTGATTCTTTTTCCAGTGACTTTTTCATGCTAGTATATTTGCAAAATGAGAAATCAAAAATTGTGGTCCTTTGTAATTCAAGAGATTAGAAAAGAATTGGGGAGGCTGGAGTGGTGACACATTATGCTCATCCTCCCCCTCTCAGCTCCAGCATCCAACATGGGCACTGTTTTCATCCTGGCTGCTCCATTCTGTTCCAGCTGCCTGCTTATGATCTGGAAAAGCAGCAGAAAATGGCTCATGTTCTTGAACCCCTGCCTGCATCCATGTAGGGGATCTGGAAAAATCCCCAGGCTTTTGGTTTTGGATTGGCTTCACTCTGGCCCTTGCAGCCAAGTGGGGAGTGAACCAGCTGTGTGTCTTTATGTGTGTGTCAGTCTGTCTCTCTTTATGAAAACCTTAAACAAAGAAAAGAATTGCTTCTATAGAAGAGTGAATGCAGGACCACCATGGTAGCTGGTCAACAGGCTAATCCTCTACCTGTTGGCACCAGCATCCCATCTGGGAGCTGGCCACTCCTCCTCTGATTTAGTTCCCTGCTTGTGACCTGGAAAAGCAGTTGAGGTTGGCTCAAGTTCCTGGGTTCCAGCACCCATGTGGAAAAATGTAGAAAGAATCTCCAGCAAAGTCACTGAGCTCGCTGTGTTAAACTGGTCCCACAGGGAAAATAATACTGACTTTAGCATATATGGGTCAAAATAGGTCCATGTGGTCCTCAGAGCTAACAGGCAACAGATTCTGGCAAGATCAGCACCACCAATAATCTAGATATACAGACACCTAATCCTGGGAACTCTACTAACAGGAAGTGGGAGAAAGGATGTGTAGACAAAGGTGCAGCCTCAGCACAGTATCACAGGAGGTGGAGAGTGGTGATCCAGTTTCTGGGGCTAACATAAGAACCCACAGCTGGAACTCTCTGGAGAGAGTGGTGCAAGTGTCTGCAAATGTAGAGCCGTTTGCCAACCATAGTAAGTAAAATCGCGATGTAGACCTGTGGGTGCCACAGCTTAGAAACTTGCCCCAAGGAGAAGAATCTGATAACCAAAAGTTCAATGACTAAGAGCAAAAAGGGGAGACAAAGGCACAGTGAATATTACTGAAGACTCTCCTGCAAGGGAACAAAACCCTTTGCCAACCTCAGAGTTAATTGAGGAAGACATCAAGAAAATGGGGGATACAGAATTCAAAACACTTGTTATAAAGCTTATCAACAATGAGAGGCACGTAATACAGTTCAAGAAATTGAAGAAACATGTCACACACAAAATGAATCAAGTTAAAGCTGATATATCAGAAATTAATAATACAGTGGAGCAAATTATAAGCACAGTGGAGAGTCTTTAAAATAGAATGAAAAAGGCAGAAGAAAGAATTTCAGATTTGAAAGATATTTAATTCTTTCCTTTCTTCCTGTTGTTGATTTTGTTTTATGGCTTTTCGTTTAAGGGTTTAAAGGGATGTACAGTAACTGAGTAATGGAGACTATCAAATCCAGTGGCATGTTACTTGACCTCATGGCATTGTAAATTTCTATTTCTCTTACTGTTTTTGATCTTGTGTTGTTGCTTTTCATTTAAGGGGTTTATAGTAACTGTGGAGACTAGCATACCCAACTGTGAGGATACAATCCTCAGATTGTAAAGCCAGATCAAAGTTGGAACTCCAAAGACACTGTTAACTACATCTTGACACTAGGATGCTGACTCTCAGCCATTGTCCATTCCCATAATGATGGACATATGACTGTTCATGAAGGATTATACTATAGTAACAATGCAGGAGAACTCATCAGTAGGTTGGGGCGGAGAAGTTGCGTCAGGGAGTAAATGGAATCCCAGGGCCTATGAAACTGTATCATAAAATGATAATAAATAATAATATAAAATTCATCTGCTGAAGTAAGCGCTAAGTACATTTTCTAAGCCCCCAGATGTAAGATGGTTGAGTGGGAGCCAGTGCTGCTGAACAGCAGGGTAAACCAGTGTATTCCATGTGGAGGAGTGCACATTCCATATGGAGGTCAGTGCATTCCACAGGGAGCCAGTGCATTCCATGTGGGGTCCAGTGCAATTCATCAGGGGAGTGTGCATTCCACAAGGAGCCAGTGCATTCAGCTGAGGGCCAATGCATTCCATGTGGGGGCCAATGCATTTGATGGGGGGGTGGTATTTCTATAGGAGGAGTGTGCATTCCGTGTGGGGTCCAGAGCATTTCATCGGGGGAGTGTGCATTCCAGATGGCCAGTGTATTCCACTAGAGACCAACACATTCCACTGGGGAGAGTGCATCCCATGTGGAAGCTAGTGTATTCTATATGTAGCCAGTGCATTTCATCAGGCACCAGTGAATTCCATTGGAGTTTATGCATTACGCCCAATGCATTCCATGGTGGGGTCAGTGCATGCTATACAGGAGCCAGTCCAAGTCCTGGCTGTTCCACTTACAATCAAGGCCCCTGCAAATGTGCCTAGGAAAGCAGTGAAAGAGGGCCTGATTGTTTTAGCCCCTCTTAACAAAAATGTAGGCTTTAAACTGGCTCAGCAGTAACCATTTGGACTTTAGGGAGTGAACAGCAAATGAAAAAATCTCTGTCTCTTTGTCTCTCGGTCTCTCTGTCTCTCTTTGTGTGTGCGCTTTTTTCTCTCTAAATATGTGTTTCAAACAATCTTTTAAATAATTATAATATCTCTACAATCTCTTGAAAGAAAAGGGATGGGAAAGGCGAGGATTTCCACAAACTATCTGAAGCAGTGTAACTCTCAATTAGCCACCACATTGTGCAAGAAAACTGTGTGCTACTCAAAGTTACAGCTGAGTTCTTAGCAGCTTTTCCTAAATAGATTCTTACAGAAAGAAGAGACAGAACAAAAGAGAATTATCCAAGCAGAGAGCATCTAATTAACGTGTTATGTCACATAGGCTTCAGGCAAACTCCTTTCTGAGGCTGAATCATGGGGACTCTGAGATGAAAATTTCTCTCCATGTTGCCATCGTCTGTGACACATGTGAATTTGGTAGATATTTTGGTTTTCTCCAATTATTTTTCTTCTTTCTATTCTGGCCTAGAAACATTCATAATATTATTATATGATGTGTGAAGTTGTGTGCATATGGTTTGAAGAACATTTATGATATCTCACTTCCAGACTCCCAGAATTTGAGAAATCACATGACTCTCTCTCTCAGTCCTCTCCATGGACAGTTTCTCTCGGCCTGACTGCCCATTGGGTGCTGCATCAGGTAACCTGTGTTGACGCATATGTATCTTTCCCTGTGTATGACATGTGTGTTGTGAATCACCTGCACTCATCAGGCTGTCACTAAGCGACCCAGTAGAGTGGCGACAGAGCAGAAACATGCGCTCTCACTGTGTCGTTATAGGCCCTTTGCTCTCTGCTCACACACCGGTGCTTCTTCCACACTCTCAAAGGTTGCTGGTTGTGTTTGACTGGGGTTCTGCCTCATGATCTCATTTCACAATAATTACTATTTTAAGGATCCTGTTTCCACGTACAGTTGGGTTAGTGGTAGGCTTCAATCATGCATTTCTGTCCTTAACACCTCTTGTGATGTGAATCAAATGTCTTTGATTTAAAATAATCACAGAGATCCTTGCCTTAGTGCCACTGTAACTTTGTATTACTATTTTTTATCCCCCAACCCATGTCCTTGGGTATATGCGATGCAAATCTGTATCAGCAGTCTAGAGCACAGAAATGTGTTGTATGTGTGTATTAAATGTTTGCTGTGAAAATAAATGAAGAGGTTCAGATTGCTCATCAACCCGTGCATGTTGTTCGAATTTCAGTGGACAAACAAGGGCGAAACCTTGAGGGTTCGAAAGCCCAATTCATGTGACTGACAATGCATATGAGTAAGTCACGCACTGGAGCTTCTATTTCAGGCTCCCCTGCCCTCTGTGCTGGATAAGAACTGCTCTCTGTCAATAGATCCCACTTTTAGTTTACAAGACTGTCTCACACAATGTGAATGAGCATATTAATGTATTGTGATGAATATAATAATGAAACATTTTTATATAGTTGATGCTTAGCTATCATGAAAATAACTGGTCAGGTGGTGGGTCTCAGGTCGGGGCGTCTCATGCCTGGATCCCAGACGACAGCCACCATGTGCACATGGTGAGCTGTCCCCGGGCCTGCCTGGGCGCCCGGGGGCTGCTCGCTTCTGGATGAGTACACCGAGAGGGGAGGTCTCCATGACTGGGCAGGTCCGAGACCCACCCGCCGCCTTCATTGGGCGGTGAATGGGATTGGGGAGGGGTGTGACCTTGGGCCTAGGAGTTTAAACTTGCAGCAGCCTCCCGGCTGCTGGTGGGTCTCAGGACAGGGTGTCTCAAGCCTGGATCCCACACGACAGTCACCATGTGCACGTGGTGATCTGTTCCTGGGCGGCCAGTGAATCATTTGGTACCAGGCTCCGTCTGCTGGCCACCTGGCCGGGGAGCTCTGGGGTTTTGGTTCTTTGAGTCACTGCTTGGTTAGCTCCAGGTTGAACCCATTGTGCTTCTTGGACGTGAAGCAATCGTAAAGATTCCCAATGACAGTAACTCTTCCTTTGTAAAACTTGTAATCACTGAACAATGTTGACCACCAAATACCAGGCCATGCAGAAGCTATGGCTTGGAGCTTGTCCTGCAGAATTATATCATGTTACCTGACATGATGATGGATCAGAAGGGTCACATCAAGCAAGCCATTACATTAACTAGCACTCAAAACCATAACCGAGGAGAAATTCTGTAAGGGATGTGTGAGCCACATCTTGTGAAAATTCTTATCTCAAGAGTTGTGGTGGTGATGGACTAAGCTAGGTGTGACCAAGGAGCCTGCCATCAATCACAGGTAAAGGAACCCCCAATAGTCTGGACTGGTCAGAGTAGCAGCTCCCGATTGTG
Source organism: Ochotona curzoniae (assembly GCF_017591425.1). NCBI lineage: Eukaryota > Metazoa > Chordata > Mammalia > Lagomorpha > Ochotonidae > Ochotona > Ochotona curzoniae. Next base: position 2,462,890 of record NW_024466413.1, read on the forward strand.
CATCCTGATTAGCGTGTGGGGTGGGCTGGGCTGCAATGTTCACCAGCTCATACAAGGCCAAATGGAAAGCCAGACTGCGCTGGGCACTGGCCTAAACCCAATGGCATGTATGAGAACTGGGTCTGGGAGTGGATTAAGTGGAGGAACTTGGGAAGCTCCCCTGGTGAGTCATAACTCCCATTGGTGAACATGTGGTCCAGAACTGGGGATCAGACAAGCTGGGAAAAGTAGCTCCAACATCTGGGTAATGTGTCAATTGGTAATGAAACAGGTGGACCAGGCAGGACTGAGCAAACCTTAGCCAACAAGCAAAACTAGAGACCAGGACAGAGCACAGGTCATGCCGAGCAAGGCTCATGTACCTACTGGTCTGCATGAGCCAGGACCGCTAAGCCACAGTGTCTAAGGCAGAGGTCGAGACAGGTGAGGGGCTGAGCCAAGCTGAGTCAGAGCAACCACTGGCATGCAAGTGATCTATGGCTAGCAACAGATCTGGTTGGGGAGCTAACGGGACAACCCTAGCTGGGTTGAGGTTCCCACCAAGGGGTGTGTGTGACCTGGAATGGGGGCTGCGTTCCGATCTGGAAACAGTTGTAGTCTCCCTTGACACAAGTGTGGACTGGGATTAGATGTACCGAACCGGGCCAGACCCCAACACCCTGTGGTGTCCTGGAGGACCAGAGTAGATGTGCAACGGACTAGGCAAGGTCTCAACCCCTACTGAGCCATGTGTGAGCCATATGTGGGTATGGACAAACCATGGCTGGGCTGAAACATCCAACAGCAAGAACCAGTTTGGGTCCAAAGCCAGTCAGAAAAAGCCACTGTTCCTGCTATGACAGGAGGTGCACTGAGTAGGGCTGGTTCATGGACCCACTGGTAAGCATGAAACCTGGCATTGGGAGAGGTTCTGATGGAGGAGCCTGGGCAACTCCTCTGGCAGGACACAGACCCAGCAGGTAAGCACAAGAAATATGATAGGAAACAGCCCCGAACAGGCCATGGAAAGTTACCCACTGGCATACAATTGGCAGGGATCAGGGGAAGACCAGGTTGAATCTGTCCACATCATCCACTGGCAAATCCATGTACCAGAACAGTGTGGGTCAGGCCAGGTTCGGTCGCAACAAAGACTAGTGCACAATACAGAATGCCAAGTTGAGGTTGCCTGTATCGGAAGGGACCGCAGTGCCCAATCAGCAAGCATGAGAACAAGGAAGGGAGAGGGCAGAGCCAGCAGGGGAATAAGGGAGGGTTCCTTTGCTGGACAGCTACTCCCCCTGGAGAGTGTGGGCTGGAATCGGGGTAGACCAGACTAGGCAGGGCTACCACACCTGTATGCCTCATGTGGACTAGATCAGGGAAAAGCCGGGCTGGGCTGATTATTCCTACTGGGGCAAACAAAATTAGAGTGGGTGAGGGTTGGTTGAGCTTAGCCACAGCATCAGCTGGCAGAAGCTGGCACTGGGGGCTAGTTCTGTCAAGTCAAACCACAGAACTATCTGGAGAGCGCATAATCTGGGAGTGTGAGAGGCCTGGGAGGGAAATCATGGGCTCCTCCCTCTTGAGTTACCACTTTCACGGGAGGACATAAAACTAGGACAGCGGCTGGGGTGGAATGGGGTATGGGACAGACTGGATTACTGGTACACATATTGGCAAACCAGGGTAGGGGCAGGCCTTGTGGGGGTTATTGCGGGTCACTCCGACTAGGCTGCGGCTCCCACTTTTGTTCCATTCGCCCAGCAAGTATGTGCTGGGCAGAACCAAGCTGGACTGTGACACCCATTGGTTCCAGTGGAAGTCGGAAGTGAAAACCAACCCAGCAATCGCAACCACCAGCTGATCAGGACAATGGACTGTGCCAGGCCCTGTACTTGCTAGCACATATAAAAATCTGGTTTGAGCACACCTCAGACAAAATTTCTTTGGACAGCTCCCCAATCAAAATGTTGGACTCAGAACCCTAAGCAGGAAAAGAGAGAAGACAAAACAGAACATGATTTTTTTTGTCAGCACTCTGTCACAGCAGAATTTTAGTATTATTTTGCAATCTTTTAGTATTATTTTGCAATTGCTTTTTAAATTAGGCATTTAGATTTTTAAGATGTTAGATTCTTTATCAAATTCCTTAATAAGCATATTCTTAATATCTGTTATTTTAACAAGCTATTATGCCATCGATGCCAACATGATTTACGTGTAGCCATAAAAACAAATATGGAGGGAGAGGGAAATGTGCGTGAGAAACAGAGATGGGTAGACACTGTAAGGTGAGGGAACAGAATGACGTGCAAAATGGAAAGCCAGCCTTTGTGTTCCTGCTGCTGCCACAAGGGCATGTGCAGTGTGCAAGCCTCTTCCTGAACACGTGTCCTCCCCTTGGACAGATGCTGACACCGTTTCCAGATGCGTCTTGACTTGCGTCCCGGTGTTGGGGCCCCACACTCTGCAGAGGTGTCAGAGTTCCCCACAGATGCTTACAACTCACAGACATTCTACTTTTTTTCCTTTTCTGAAAGAAGTGTTTTCTCCATTAAAAAAAAAAAAAACACTTTATCATGAAAATGTTCCAATATACACAGAACAGAGAAAAAGTACAAAGAACTCCCATGTCCCCAACTCACAGTCCCAACAGTAATCAACATTGTGCCAATTGTGCATTGCCCATGCCTCCCGACTTTACCGCCATCTGGAGCATTTTAAATCAAAATATTTCACTGGTGAATATCACACTATGTATTATTAACAATAAGAGATTCGTTCCTCCATCATTTTTATTACTTTCTCGAATCAAGGTTTTGGTACAGGTCCTTACAGCAAAGCTTTGGATCTAAGGAAACTTTTGTCAGCTTTAAGGAGTTAGCAGGATTAAAAGGCAGGACGGGCCGAGTCCCTGTGGAAAGCAAACGCGTGTATGAGGTGCTTGGCTCTCTCTAGACCTGCACTCTGCAGGTTCACAGTGCGAGCCCAGTCGGAGACCATCAGCTGATAAGCAACCCGGGGAATGTATATCGTACTCTGCTGAGCTTCTAGGTTTGTCACACGGTAGCAAGGAAGCCAGGATCTAAGTCATTTAGAAAATGTCAGGTGCTTGTCTCCCCTAAAGCTGCACTGCCCACATCCCAGTGCCGACCTCCACTCCTTGAGGCTTCCAGGTTTGTACGGAGAAAGCAAGGAGGCAGTGTATGAGCTTTCAGACTTACAAGAGAATGGGAAGAATTTACTGGTCACACCTTCCCGATGGCTGTGTTTTCAGCAAGTTAGACAAGATGGCTAATTCTGTTTTTTTTTTTCTTTTGATAAATAATGTGCCCACTTTCCGATCATTGCCTAATGGTCCACTTTTTTTCTTCCCTGAAACTCATTCTACTTAGACCAATTTTCAGCTCTATCTCTTGAAAATTTCCTTTCGAACCATGGTAACAGGCAGTTTTCTGACTCAATAAATCCTACTTTTATTCCAGGATCTGGCCACATGAAAATTCTGCCTCTGTGTGAGGCAAGCACTGAGATTGGCTCTGACTTGGTGCTGAATTCTGCATAACAAGCTCACAATTGGCACTACTCAAAACGGTTTTTTCTGACCTGGAGTCTTTGTCTTCATTGTAGGAGAGATTCTTTCTAGAATGTTGGCCATTGTTTCCCATAGAAGCCCTTTGTTGAACTGAAACTTTATCCCAAATTTCTGTGACATTATTGAAACCTTGAAAAATTCATGAGCTGAGAATTCTGGTTCACAGGTGTTTGATGGGTTTTATAAGAATACTTAGGTCTCTGATCCCTGGAAAAGTTTTCCACTTAAAAGAGAAAATCTTGCTAATCTTGTAGAGTGTGAGAGAATGCTGCCAGAAACAAGTGCAGGCTTTACCAAGGATTCTTTGTTAGCCAAGCTTGGAGACCACAGCACCCAGTTCTCTAGGAACTCCCAGCATGTTCGGAGTCACACCTCCCTAAGCACCACTGTGGGTACTACTCATCAGGTGATAACAGAAGTCAGCAAATAAAATGTCACAGTGGCCATCCGGTCTGAATGGAAACCCCGAGGGGAACAGATGGTCATTACTGTAAAATGTGTCCATTAAACTGAAGAACTATGTTCCGCTCCCCTAGCAGTATAAATTATCCTAAAAGACAGGCAGTGTATAACCTGGACACACTTATAAAACTGCAAACATTCACCTTTCCCTGGCTTCTCTGTCCACATTCCATCACTGCTAGGCCTCCCATCTCTCCTGGAACCCTTGCAAGTACACAAATTAGAAATACAAAGCGTCTTAACATTGGCTTCACTGACTCACCGAAGCAGTGAAAGGAGGATGAAGATTACAGATGTACAGGGGCCATGTTCAGGGGCTACCTGTCCTCCGAGCTTGTTCACAAGAAGCAAGAGAACAAATCAGCACTCAGGAGACCTAGAGTTAGAATGTGAGGATGGCAGAAACACACAGCCAAGAAAGAGAGCTTTTTAAGGGCTTTTAAGGGGACTTTAGAGGTTGTGTAATAAAAGAGTAACAACGCCCTCAGGTTCCAGGTGAGGACAGGTGCGTGTCATTTGTCCCACGGGGAGGTATAAAGCGTTACACAGGTGAAGCAGGAATGACTTTCAAACTTGTGACCTGAACTAGCTGCCTGCCCATAACATTCTCCATTTCACCTCTTTGGAATGTACGTCTCTCCCCGCTCCTGTCTTACTGTAACAATTGCAACTGAGCATTATTAGGTGAGGTACCTGTCTGAATGTGAATTAAAAATAAAAAAAAGAATGTGGATTTCAATTCCCTTAATTGAGTCAGGGAGCCCCTTTGGGGAACTTGGAAAGGCCTTCCCAGAACTCCTTGACAAAAGGAAAATGTTGACGTCCATCTCTGGATTTTTAGCACGAGGAAGCAAGGAGATGGTGCTGTGACAGAGTGCTGACAAAAAAAATCATGATGACCCAGGGACCCACCCCGGGACCAATCTGCAACAGACAAACCATTGTTCTCTTCAGATTTGCTCTGCAGGTCACTGCCTCCAAACGAAGTCAGGATCTCTTCATTAAATCTGGCAGTGTGACTTGTTCTTTGAGCAACTTCTGTGAGTTCATTTGAACCTGAATATGCTGGCACTAACACCAATGGTGGAAATGAATTTGAGCAATTTTCAACTGCATACTTTGCTCTGTACATCCTCTTTCTTTTGGAATATTCAAAGATTTCTCTTATCAAGCACATTCATATAATTATTGAATGTTATAGCCTTTTAGCACCACTAATTTCTTACCAGTACTATAAATTTAATACGTACTTGTATAGACAGAGTAATAATACACTTACCCCCCCCCCAAAAAAAAAGTCTAATGCCAAAAACAAGAAGGATAGAAAAATACAGACAAAGGCACTGCAACTCCAGTCCCACTCAGATACTAATGTCAATGACATCAGCTGACACCCTGAAGGCCAGTGACGTCTGTCTGGTAATATCACTGTCACCAAAAACTGTCCCCTCACAATAGCTAGGTTAAGTCTTAAATGTCTGCTAAGGATTTTGGTTAACTGGAAGCTGTCTGGAATGGAATCTGTACATTAGGAAATCCAAGTTCTTCAGCTGGATACTCAATCATTGTTTCTCTCATCAGCTTCAAAACCTGGAAAATGAAATGCTACATGTTTGCTCCCTGTTGAAATACTGAACTGTTTAAGAGATTATTTGTAGAGCCAGGTTTGGAGGCCTACTGGCTAAACTCCTTGCCTTGGATGTGCCAGATCCTGTATGGGTGCCAGTTTTAATCCCAGTGGCCCCACTTCCCATCCACTCCCTGCTTGTGGCCTGGAAAAGGAGTTGAGGACAGCTCAAAGCCTCGAGACCCTGCACCCACATGGGAGAGCTGAAGGAAGCCCCTGACTCCTGGCTTCGGATTGGCTCAGCTCTCACTGTTGCAGTTGCTTGGGGAGTGAACCATGGGATGGAAGATCTTCCTCTCTGCCTCTCCTCCTCTATGTTATCTGTCTTTGCAATAAAAATAAATAAATCTTTAAAAAATGTAACCTATTTGTATAAGCTGTTATTCTCATAAGCTTAAAAATATTTTAAGTTATAGATTCTTAAATAATGCTGGGAAAACATGATAAATTTAGTGAACACCTTTCCCTACTTCATATCTTTTTTTTTCTTATTTTTTTTAAATAATTATTTTTGCCTTTATTGGAAAGACAGATTTACACAGAAATAAAGGCAGAGACAGAAAGATCTGCCATCTATTGGTTCTCTCCCCAAATTGCTACAAAGGCCAGAGCTCATTTAAGAGCTGAGCCCATTTAAAGCCAGGAGTCAGGAGCTTCTTCTGGAGCTCCAAAGTGATTGTAGGGTTCCAAGGCCTTGGGCCATCTCTACTGCTTTCCCCGGCCATCTGCAGGGAGCTGGATTGGAAGTGGAGCAGCTGGGATGCAAACCAGCGCCCATATGAGATCCCAGATCATGTCAAGTGAAGACTTTACCCCTGGGCTACCCTGCCGAGCCTCCTTTCTGTGGCTTTTTGAAGACCCTTCGCATCTTACCATGTTCTATTGTTCGTATCATTCAACTTTACCAAATACTCTCTAGTCCGGTAAGTTTTTTTTAGGTTTTTTTTTTATGTTATTTCTATTTTATTGCATTTATGAGCTACAGAATGAAAATTTAACATTTTTCATTTGTAACAGTAAATCTGGGTTTAGTGTTTACAGCTCCTTAAACCTTTTGACAGACCATATTAGAAAATCCACACACAAAATATGAAACTCTAGATTTTCTCTATGCTTTGACTGTTGGTGCTGATCTGGTTATAGATGATATGCAAGTCCTAATTATACAATTCTTTCATGACCTTGTTCAATTTTAGGTTCTGTAAACTTGCTGTATGAATCTAACTTCTAATAAATAAATATTGACAGGGAATAAAGTACAAGATAGATTGCGGCCAGCGCAGTGGCTCACCTGGCTAATCCTCACCTGTAAGAACCATCATCATCCCTCATGAGATGTCCAGGTCCCAGCTGCTCCATTTCCCATCCATCACCCTGTTTATGGCTTGGGAAGGCAGCACAGAATGACTCAAGTCTTTGGATGCCTGCATGTTCGTGGGATCTGGAACAAGCTTTGAACTCTTGACTTCAAATTGGCATAGCTCCTGCTTGTATGGCCATTTGGGGAGTGAATCAGCAAATTGAAGATCTCCCTCTGCATCTCCTTCTCCGTGTTAATGTCTTTCCAATTAATAAATCTTAAGATTTTTTATCTTGTAGTATCGGAAAGCAAGTAAGGCAATGAAACATGACAGCGGGCTTCATTTCAACTGAGGAGCCAAATCAATTGGATGCGCACACTGGTGATTACATGTTTGCCACTAAATATTTACATAAACTAACAAAGGTTTGAATTCCTACATCGTGTTACATTCTGAGGTTGCATCAGTAAAAATAGCAAAGACGCTGTTTCCATGGAACACATAAACAATACTAATAGCAAGGATTTGATCCTAGTATCATCTTTGTTGCCAACCAAATTGATATGTTTAAAAAGACTTTAATAACTTTAAGTTTATGTATTTATTAAGAATTCATATTTTTCTTCTCTGTTATCCAAAATCTATTTTTTCACTGTACTGGATTATATATGTGTGATATCAAATCTGATGGTCCAAGAGCACTAACACCTGCACACAAACTAAAGCAAAGTTTATAACTAAGAGGTACGTTTCAAAAGCAAAGTGCTTTCCAAATGTCTATTATATTAGAAATACAGTTGGATGCATTCAATTTTTCAAAGAACATAAACAGGTGTTCATGAAAAAGTCAAGAATACAAGCAATGATGAAAATGCACAGGTTGTCATACAAGTTTGCATAAAATGAACTTATGAGAAAATATGCAAACTTGTATTTGCTGAAAATATCAAAACAGGGCAGGAATTAAAATATCTCTTGAATGTTGCCACCTGACATCTAGATATCTTAGTTCTCTGAATTCTGACTCTCAGTTAACAAGGTCACTTAAAGAATGCAGATTCTAGTCCTGAAGGCACAAAGCTTCAAAACAAGAAGTCTACCTCATTTGCGGTTCTAAGAGATCTCACAAGCCGGTGTTCTCTGCAAGAAACAGATGGAAGGGAACAACATCGGAGCATTGATTGAATGAGGTTGTGTTACCATGTGGGGTTATTTCTACAACTATCTCCACGGTAGCCCTTCCTCATAGGCTGAAAATTGCTCTGTGAGACTGCAACGAAGGTCGTAAAATAACATTACTATCCACTTGTGTGGATGAATAAAAATGACCTACGATGGGTTCCAGAAATGCAGATGGGGCTTTATTGAGAACTATCTGTTTTTCTAAGTCTAGCTATGTATTTCCAGGCATATGTCATTTGAAGAATTGTGGCTTTGCAAACTTTTAGGTAATTTACTTTGAAGTGTGCAATTTATGTGGCCTTGCTTTGTCAATTAAAGTTCAACATATTCAAAATGTGTCTAGCTCGGGATTATACTTCAACACCCTCAGCATCCTTTAGCTTGATTCATACATGAATTATATTTGTTTTAAGAGGGATTTTTAAATTTACATTTATAAATGCATCGAACACATCAGAACATGTGATAAGATTTGTATACGTTGAAAACTCTGACTTTGTTATGTTACTATTAACTAAAATTATCTGTCCTTGAGGCTGCCCTGGTGGAAACACGAACACAGCAAACTACAGTCTTCAGGAAAAGAATGTGAAACCACTGGGAAACATTCAAATCTTCATTCAGCAAAGATATGATGTGATATAGAAAGCAAATACCTAGATGTCATCTGAATTGGGTAAGAGTAATATCATATCGAATACAGACAAACTGTAACAAACATAATATTTTAAATGCAGTATGAAACATGAAGGGGCTGCCTCAGGTTCCACACAATAATTTCCTCATTCACATATTTTTCCATGTGCATGAAATTCTGACAAACATGGGAAAGCCTCCAGCTGAAATGAGCAGGGATGAACATTTGAACTCAGGTTATTTCCAGGTTTTGCCATACTCCTACTAAATTGCTGACCTTAAGAGAAGTGTCTTGTCATGAACTTCACCAGTAAATCCTCTTGTAAAAGAGGGGAGCGACTGAGTTTATTCCAGTTGTGATAATTAAATGAAATAGTATATCTAAGACCAGGAGTACAATACATGGCACGTGACAATGGATAATTCCGTATCAGTTTGCAAGGGGCACTCTTGAGCTTGAACTGGGGAGCATGAGACAGCTAGAAGCAAATGAGAATGATGTTCTGAAGGTAAGCAAGGTGGCAAATAAAATGTGAGTGTGTGTGTGTGTGTGTGTGTGTGTGTGTGTGTGTGTCTCATAAAGCTGACACGAAGGACCCCAGAGCTTATCAGAAGGAATTGGAAGGCAGGTGGATATCATTAAAGTGTCTCTTAGTTACTCACTTCCAAGTGAAGAGCTGTTAGAGATGTCCTCTTCTTCGTTGCAATGGTTTCTCCCTCTTATTCCTAATAAGTCCTGGTTTTCTATGATGCTTCCACAAGAAAGTGCCTTCTCTGCTCCTACCTGTCCCTCATTTGGAAGCCTTTTCCTTGTCTTGAGATTGCACATTGCTTCAACCTTGTCTGTCAAAAACCTTGGCTTTTCAATCCATTCTGCATAAATAGGTAGAAATTTGGTACTACTGCATTGTCTGTAAATAACTTAAAAATCATTAAGAAAGACTGCAGAGACAAAGGTAGGAAGCAAGTTTTACTGAGGATGTATAGGAGCATCCATGTACAAAGAAGTTGCTATAGTCAACTGAATTAGGAATCACAGTGAGTTATATGACCTGGTGGCAGTAATTGCATTAAGCAACCATATTATTTCAATAATAAAATAAACCTATTGAAACAGATCATTTTCTAGGGTAATTATTTAACTAATTTCAATGTAACAGTAGGATAGAAGTTCTAATCTTTGCATTTTATTATCCCCTCACCATGTTCAGCAAAAAAAAAAAAAAAAAAGTATTGTCCTTGGCAATTGCACTTCTTTACAATTATAAAGATGTCACACTTGTTTTTCCAAAGTGGACTGCATAGATATCCTCATGTATTGACAAAGATCTGTTTCAAGAAGGCGAAATCCCTTCTTCTTTTGGCATTGATTCCTGTCTTACACCTTTGTCACCTGCTGTATCTCCCGGAACACCTGCACACTGTCCTCCATGGCTCTGTTTGCATCTGCTGTCTCTTGTAGATCCCTGTGAAACAACAGAAAGGAGCTACCTTTGCGTGTTCTCCGTTGATTCTGTTGCTGTTAGCCCAGCAGGTGGCCACCATCAGCACTCCAGGAGCATCTGCCGTGAAGATAACGAGTCCAACAACAATATTGCACTTTGCAGGTGGAGGCAATGTGTCTTGCTTGAGGTTATGTGTGATCGAGGGTCAACTTGTTTAAATTACAGGCACTGCTCTTCATCCTACCTTAGAACTGAGTCACCAGATCCCTAACTTCTACATGCTCAGGGATGTTGCTTCTTCATGATGAAGGTGATTGCAGGTGATCAACAGCGTGCGGATGTGGACACCATGCAATGGTTCAAACACTGCTAGGGATGCCCTCTTTCTATACAGCTGTGGCTAGATTCAGGTCTTGAGTTCTGCTCTTGATTCCAGTTCTCTGAAAATGTGTACACTGGGAGGCAGTAACAGTCCCTGCCACCCATGTGGAAGATCTGGATTGAATTTTCACCTCCTGGTTTTGTTCTGACCTACAGCCAACAACTGCAGCAATAGGCCATTTGGGAAGTGAATCGGTGAGGAGATCTCTGTGTCTCTCTCTGTCTCCCACACAGATGCACGTCCATTAGCTACCTTGCCTGTATCTAAATCCTCTATCTGCCATTTACTAGTTGTGTGGCTTTGGATAAATAACTTAGCCTGCACAATGATCTGTGCTTCGCTTTCTTGTTCATAAGCTGTGGTTATCCAAAGTGCTATTTAAAGAAGCTTTAGGCCAGATACTGTAGCCTAATAGCTAAAATCCTCGCCTTACTTGCTCTAGGATCCCATATGAGCGCCAGTTGTTATCCTGGCAGCTCCACTTCTCATCCAACTCCCTGCCTGTGGTTTAGGAAAGCAGCAGAGGACTGTCCAACGCCTTGGCACCTTGCACTCATGTCGGTGACCCAGAGAAAGCTCCTGGCTGCTGGCTTCAGTTTAACTCATCTCAGCTCTGGGCATTGCAGCCACTTGGGGAGTGAACCAGTGGATGGAAGATCTTCCTCTCTGTCTCTCCTCTCCGTAAATGTGACTTTGCAATAAAAATGAACAATTAAAAAACAAAAGATCTTCATAGGAATTAATAAATTAGTATGCAAAGCATTTTCAAAAGGATCAGCTTGTCCTAATGTTTCTGTTGTTTTTGTTATCATATTTGTTATTAATTGATGCATATGATATAGTACTATAGAATATACTACACAGTAAAATGAGATACTGCATGCAAAATACTTAGTCCAATACTAGGTTTAGATAAAAGCAATCTCAGCTATTGTTACAACTATGTTAAACTATAAAATTATCAGCAATAGCATTATCATTTAATCTTATTGTTTGTTAGATTTCAATTGGCATAAAAAAAGTGAGACTGTTAACTTCTAACCATGACTACATACATAATTTCTCTATTTTTTTCCACCTGTTAAATTCCCAGAGAGAAACTGCTGAGAAAAAGTTAAGACCCCACAGCCTGATTACTTAAGTCTCCATTCCATATGTTTAATTTTGGGTAAGTGCTTCTTCGCATTTGGATGGACAATCTCAATATTTACGCTATGGTATTCTTTTGTGATGAAGATGAGATCCTACATGATAAAAAAAAAAAAGTGAACTCACCTCGTATGTAGTGTGCAGTTGTGTCAGGTAGCATTGCTATTTGAGTCTCATAAGATCATAAGAAACTTACCAAATCCTTCATGATGTTTCCTGGAAAAAGCCATGCACTGACCACAGATGAATTCCCCACACTGCTCAGCAAGTCTGTGGCAGAATTCATCTTGGACCAACTCAGACATTCTGACTTCGGAGTCCTCACGCTCAGGCAGGAGGCGACAGACTCTCCCTCTGATAGGTAGTTGATTTTCTTATTTTTAATCTTTATTGCTCATGATACAGTTCTATAGGCTCAGAGCTTTCTCCTTCCACCTTCTCCATCCACCCTCCCAACAAGATGGGTGGATTTTCAAAGGTAGGGGGAGGGGAATATCTTTGTCAGACTGCTTGGCAATGTTATATCTCTACGACCTTCATATTTTGCTTCTTTAGCTTTTTCAGAATATAATCTATAATTATAATGCTTTCATTACTTGAGATTTTCAACTTTTACAACAAATTAACATCTTTTAAAATTTCACTTATCCACTAGCTTTTATAAATTATTGTAAATCTTTTGCATTTCTTACTTAATATATTTTTCTCCACCTTTGCTTCTTAGTCTATGAAGTTAGCCAGTGATATATACACAGCTAACCAAAAAGTAAAACCAGGGCCTGGAGCAATAGCCTAATGGCTAAAGTCCTCGCCTTGAACTTGCCTGGATCCCATATGGGCACCAGTTCTGATCCCAGCAGCCTCACTTCCCAGCCAGCTCCCTGGATGTGGCCTGGGAAAGCAGTCAAGGGTGACCCAAAGCCATAAGACACTGCACCCATGTGGGAGACCCAGAGGAAGGATCCAGGCTCCTGGCTTCAGATTGGCTCAGCTCCAGCCATTGCTGCCGCATGGAGATTAAACCATGGGATGGGAGATCTTCCTCTGTCTCTCCTCCTCTCTGTATTCTGCTTTTCCAATAAAAATAAATAATTCTTTAAAAAAGTAAAACCAATTCAAGATTTAATAAAATTAACTTTGTTTTACTGCATTAATTTTTCATCTCTATTATTCTTTATATGCTTTTTATTGCTTGGTTTGCTTATTTTTTATTTGTAGACTTCTGAGGTAGTAATTTAACTGTTAATCTTTATCCTTTATTTGGCTCTGTTTCAGGTTACAAATAATCCTATGATTACTGATTAATAAATAGTTCAGAGATTCTTTTTTTCAGACTTAATATTTTATTTTATTTTATTGAGAGAAGGAGAGAGAGAAAGATTTGATTCACTTCCCAAGCGGTTCACAACAGCAGGAGCTGAGCCAATGCAGAGCCAGGAGCTTCTTCCGACTCTCCCACGTGGGTGCAGGGTCCCAAGGCTTTGGGCTGTCCTCTACTGCTTTCCCAGGCTACAGGTAATGAGCTCCATGGGAAGTGCGTCAGCTGGGATATGAACCAATGTCCATATAAAATCCCTGTGCTTGCAAGGTGAGGATTTAGCCACTAGACTCTCACGCTGGGCCCATATTTCATAGATTCTTAAGGTAGTGTTTTGTCATCAGCATCAATGGTAATTAGAGAAGTTATTGAAAAAATAACTTGATTCCTTCACCTTGCGGCATTGCCACAGGAATCCACTATGGGGGGAGGCGTGGAAGAGGGGTGAGGGGAATCCCAGTACTTACAACTGTATGACATAATGCAATGCAATAAAAAGAAAAGAAAAGGACAGACATTGATTTCCCATTGGTGAGCATGAGAACTAGATTGAGGTCATCAGGCTGGGCTGGCCACGGCTATTGCCTACCTCGGCGCAGATGTGGACTGGATTCTGGGGAGCAACAAACTGGGCTACATTTCAGCACCCACTGGTACTTGTGAGCCCCAGGGTGGTGTAGAACCAACTGGACTAGGTCTTGACTCCTGCCAAGCCATGCGAATCCTGTTCAGTATAGACCAGGTGTAGCTAGACTTCAACACCCAAAAGTAAGAACCAAAATGGATGAAGACCAGTTGAGCAAAGCCAATGTTCCTGCCAGGACAAGAGGTGGACAAAGCCACCTCCATCCTTCTGGGCCAAGGACCCACTGGTGTAGTGGGAGATCTACCACAGGAGACTCAAGAGAGGAACTTAGGAAACTCCTTCATAGGGATGCAGTACCTGCAGGTGAGCACAACAACCAAGCAAGGAGCAGCCCAGCCCATGTCAGGTTAAATTACCTGCCAGCATACATTTGGGCCAGGTCTAGGGACAGACCCGGTTCTGCCAGTTCATACTGGCAGTGTACTGGCAGATCTGAGAACCAGAACAGGGTACAGGAGAGGCTAGGCCAGACCATAACGTCAGCCAGTTCACGTTGGGACCTGGAACAGTGTTCTGGCTGTACTGGCTAGACTGAGCCAGGCTTTGCAAAGCAATAGTGGATGCTGAGGTGAGGCGAGCCATGCAAGCCTAGGGTAAGTGGGTACTGGGTTCATGAGCCCCAGGGACAGGGTATCTGGTAGGGTTCAGGTCGCCTGGCCCGGGTCCTGAGACCTACCTGTAAGGTGAATATATCTTGAAAATAGGATGCCAGACTATCTGCTTTGTCTGTACCAGCAATCTCAGGACACACTTAAATAAAAAAATGATGGACCAGTACTATATTATTGTAATAATATGGGGGAAATAAGTTGGAGGGAGGAAATATGGGGAGAGAGTAGGGGAAATCCCAGAGCCCATGGAATTATACCATAAAATTAAAATTAAAATAGAAGACAGAATAAAAAGGAAGAATAAATTATTACTCAGCACCTTGAGTATTGTTACTAGATCCTTAGTTCATTTGTTTATTTCTTCATTTTCAGTGTGGGAAAGAGGTATACAGCATCATTTACATGGTATAATTCAGTGAAGCAATACTTATAACTACAAACCAAATGATACAATTTTTGTATTCTCTGAACATGTTAATTATCACAAATAAGAGACAATTTAATATTTATTTTTGTTGCCTAGTCTATTTAACTCTTTACAAAAGATTTGATTATTTTTATTGAAAAGGCAGAACAGATTTAAGGAGAGAAGAAGATCGTCAGTCTGCTGGTTCACTCCCCTAGTGGTTTCAATGACCAGAGTTGAGCTGACCTGAAACTAGGAGCCAGGAGCTTCCTCAGGGTTTCCTACATGGATCTAGGATCTAGGCTTCTTGGGATCCTTGGCTTCTTTCCCAGGCCCAAGCAGGGAGATGTGTGGGAAGTGGAGTAGCTAGGATGTGAGCCAGTGCTTAATGGGACAGCCATCATTGTAACATCATTGTAACATTTTCTGTGTTTCTTTAAAATAATATTATTTCAGTCAAAATAATGTTTCAGTCAATGAGTTGGTAATTATTAATCATTAAAGTTCTTCAAGCCATATCCTTTGGATTAGCGTTTCAGGAACACACACTTGAAGCCTACAACTGTTTTTTCATGGGATGACTAACTTGACAAACATTTAAGCATGGGGCTTTTATTTCTCTTGTTTATATAACCACCATTTTTATGAAGATTTATCCACTTTACTTGAAAGTCAGAGATACAGAGGTAGGGTGGAAAGATTTTGGTTCACAGCCCATATGGCCACCACAGCCAGAGCTGGGCTGTTCCAAGCCAGGAGGTAGGAGTTTGTTTAGGGCCTCTGACTCCAGCACAGGTTCAGGGACCCAAGGCCTTGAGCCGTCCTCAGATGCTTTCCCAGGCCATTAACAGAGAGCTGAAATGGAAATAGAACAGCCGGGATTAGAACTAGTCCCTAGATGGGATACCAAAACTACAGGCAGAAGATGAGCTTATTATGCCACTATGTTGGCCCCATAACCACCGTTCCTAAGTTACATTTTCCATCTTCTATCAAACATTAATTTTCACCAGCGGCTTGGAGCTACTAAAATTCCTGAGGCTTTAGGACCCAGTCCATAGAGAATGCAAAATCTTTTTTGTCTTTCTTAGCAGAGGACATAAACCTCCTCTCTCAGTTCCAGGACATGTAGTCGGTCCAAATGACTGTAATTTCATTCTTGATTTTGGTTTCTATTCCATTTTTTTCCAGTAGAATAAAAAGGCTGTACTACATCACAAATCCATTGCTTCAAATGTGAATTCTGCCTTTTTTAAATTTCAGAAATAGCTCACACAGGCACCAATGCTCTTAATAACATATTTTATCACAGGTGGACCATTTCTTACACTCAGTCTTGTGTTCCATGGAAACACAGTTGTAAGTATGTGTCTGAGTGCCAAGTGTTTCCACTCCACTATCCCCAAAGTATTTCTATTTGTCATTAGTTCAACCTTCTATACTAAATACTTGGCTTACAGACCTCTGTGTTTGAAAAGCTCATTATCTAAACAGATACTTTCTCATGGACTCACCACACTATTGAGATCAGAACCCCCATGCACATCTTAGCACACCTCTGAATGTACTGTTTATCAGAAACTGTGTATTAATAAACCATGGCCTTCGAGAAGCTTTGAAGAATCAAAGTGATTTACTTCAGAGATCCACTGTGAGATTCATACAGAATCAGATCAGGAACTTCTCACATAGATGTCACTAATTCCTGTCATTTTTCCGTTTCCAACTTTTCACCTAGATCATTGACATACTCTGTCACGTCTAGAAGATCCCACCCTGTGTGAAAACAGAGAAGGAAAGATAAAGCATAATGCTCCCATCTGGGCCGCGTAAATATTGCTTTCTCTGGGTAAGACCAGGGAGCCTTCTCCTCTTGCTAACCTCATGCAGAGATGCATCTCTCTGATGGTCATAAACAAAACACCAGCAGATGTGAGGAACAAGTGAATATCAAGGAGACAGTTGCCATGGCAACCATCACCATGGAAAGTCCTCTAAACACTCCTGCACAGGCATCCACTCAGAAATTCAGAGCATTCGGCTCACAGGAATACAGAAAAAAAAGAACCCAAAGAACTTCAGCATAGTGGGCAGAAATGGGCTCAAAGTTAAAAAATCTGAATTCTTGTCACAGATTTCACTTCTCTTCCCATGCTCAGGGCTTGCTCGAGGCGGTTATAAACAGACATATATCCTGTGACTTTCCTTTGCCTTCAAGATAAAAATATGTAGTCCTTAATCTGGCATTTTGCTGGTTTTGCAACCAAGATTTTTTCAGTCACACGAAAATCAATTGTCCGGATGATGTAACTGCTTGAAATGAACTGGTAAAGCTCCTTCTGTCCTGGGAATAGCATGAGCTTCTGGTGCCTGCTTCGCTGTATTGGCAAAGTCAAGCTCTCTGCAGGTTCTCCTCTGTGTGTTATGTACATATGCATACTCGTATGTATGAATATGTATCTGTCTGTTGATTTAATGCGTGCACATGCATTTAAATGTGAATATTCATTTGCCTAGTCAGCATCACAAAGCAATTTAAATCTTGTCTTCATTTCATCAAGCAGTCCCCATAATTAAGGATTCAGTTGAGATATTCCAGGAAACCAATGCATCCATTTCTTAAAAAGATCCATTAGACTTATTTTTAGAATTCTCTAAATTAAAGCAATCACAGTGCAAGTGAGCAGGGTCAGAGTGAAGAAATGAAATAACCATTTCTTCCCTAATAGTCATAACCAATCTCCTGGTCAATGTTCTCTTAACTGGATCCTCTTTCCAGAAACCTCCCTTTAGTCCTAGACATTGATTCCTCTCCAACTGCCATTAGCGTCTGTGATGAATGTTACTTATCCCTATCACAGTGCTCTGTTTCCTTGTTTTCCAATGTTCACCAGCGCTCTGGGTGCCACATCCTAACGTCTGCTTTTCACCACCTGTCCTATCACCACAGAACAGGGACAGCCGCAGTCATTACCTATTGCACAAATGAATTAATGCATATGCAGATGAGTGGATACATGCAACAATCCAACAAATTAAATGCCTGTCACAAATATGGATGAATCTAAATACTATTTTATCCAAAATTCCCATGACAAAATGAGATGATGGAATCACCATCATGGAATTTTATATATCTTACTATCACACATTTATTTCATCAGGCTTTATTTAAATCTCTTTTGGAAATTTAGTGGTGTATGGCATTTTTAAAAAATTACAGAGCATACAGATGTGCAGGTTTTAATCTATGGTAGTTAAAATTAATCAGAGCTGTTATGAACATCTCAAAGTATATGCAATAAAATCCATAAAAATCATTATAATGCCACCAAGGATACTTATAAATACAGCTTAATTAATGCATATAACAATACATTTATGTAAATATAATTTTCATATGGAAGCAACTATCCTACTACATAATGTGAAAAAGAGTTCAAAAGGGAAGATGCTGCTATATTAAATGGTATAATCAAGAAAATTAGTTTATTTTGTAATTCCAGGGCCATGGTCCTCTCATATTATCCATGAAGAGACTTGCAACGTAATTTTGATGCATTAATTTAATTTCTTTGAAATCTAATTTGTTCATCAAGGATAGTTTTACACTAAATATTAGAAGAAAATAAATCATAGAATACATGTCATGTCCTATATCAATTTTTTAAGGTAAAATTTCTAGTAATTTATACAAACCTTTGGGCTTTATAATAAATGAGCCTTGACAGACACTTGTAAATGGCAATTGATACTGTGTTTTAAATGTTGTATTTCCTAAATGACCTGCTGATTTAATTATGTCATATTAAAAGCATAGAAGATTTGAAACAGTGATGTCCACTTACTTTTAACTGGATTTCTGAAAACCATGTGCCTGTATCACTATAAAGACTCTGATCCATAAACTGTGGCTCTTCAGTGAAAGGACTTCAGCATCTGATTTTACATTAATCCAAAACACCTTTACAAGCGTTTCATAACATCGGTATCGTGAATATATATTTTACCCGACATTAAAAGGACATTATTGGTATAGAACAAATTAATAAGGAGAGTGGATTAGTTTTATTTCAGAAGTAAAATTCAGATGTAGTATTCTAGGAATCACATAAATATACTTAGCTCTACAATAGGATCTGAATCACAGAGTACAGTAAGGCTCCAAACACATTGTCAGAAAGCAAACAGCTGTGGAAATTTCTACTTAATACAACTTGAGTTGTTTTTAATGTGACATTGCTGAAGCCAAGAAAAAAACAAAGAGTCGATGTCTTAGTCTGTTGAGAGTGCCGCCGTAAAATATCACGTAGGGGCAGGACCAAGAAAAACCTTTTCTCACAATTCCACAGTTCTGGGATCCATCAATATTGCTTTCCTGCAAAACCTCCCTTCTGGATTTGTAGATGGCTACGTTCTCCATGTGTTTTTATGTGTACTGTCCACCATATGTGTATGAAGAAAGACAGAGTGAAGAGTGGGAATAAGGAGAAAGAGAGGCAGGCTGACAGATGAAGATAGATAGATAGATAATACATAGATAGATAATAGATGGATAGATAATACATAGATAATGGATAATAGATAGATAGCTAATAGATAGGTAGAAGATAATAGATAGATTAGATAGATAGATAGATAGATAGATAAATAGATAGATAGACCAACAGAGTTTAGAAAGCTTTCTAGTGTCTCTTGTGAAAAGAAGCCCAGCCCAATTGCCTAAATCCTCACCTTGTAAGTGCCAGGATCCCGTGAGGAAACTGGCTCGTGTCCAACTGCTCCAGTTCCCCTCCAGCTCCCCGTTTGTGGTTTGAGAAAGCGGTGGAAGATGGCCTAAAGTCTTGGAATCCTGCACCTGTGCAGAAAACTGAAAAGAAGCTCCTGGCTTTCGATCAGCTGATCTCTGGCCATTGTGTTCATTTGGGGAGTGAATCCAGGAACAGCAGCTCTTTCTGTCTCTCCTCTCTGTAGAACTGACCTGCCTTTCCAATAAAAATAAAGACAATCTTAACAGGCCGGGATATGCAACCCTTCTAACTCCCCTTAATTCTTTATTACTTCCTTAAGTCTCCAACTGCAAAGATTTGGTGGAAAATGTCAGGAACAAATTGAAGTAATAGTCAAAGCGGGGAAATGGTGGCATGAACTACAGTGATCCAATACTCTCATTAATAATGACTGTAATGAGTAATCACCAGTTCGTTTTCTATTTTTGCTATGCCCTTCATAACTCACATTTCCTGTGCTAGATTGAATGAGATTGCTACATCCTCTCCCTGCATCAAGTGCCAATTATCTCAAGATCACCAGGTAGAGAATAGCAGACAAGCAGAATCCACACTTGAAAAAAGTTATTTCATTTTATTTTGATTACCATTTAAAAAGTTGCGACGGATGCCCTTCCTTATGGATCTCCAGTTAGGGTGGGGCCAGGATACTGAGAAAGGTGGGTGAAACAAATGCTTTGTTTAGTTTTTACCCTGCAGGGATGGAGGACAATAATTTGATGACACCTTAGAGATCCTGATGTGAGGAAGAGTGTTCCAAGAGGGTTACTTGAGTGATTTTGATAGTTCTGAGACATTGTGGGCTTAATTCCACTAGGGTTGAGAAAATTATTCCAAGGTCCATTGGTTGGCCTAGCCTGGCCTGTCCCATGCCTTTTCTGACTCTCAAGAGTTTCAGTGAGTACTGGAGCCTAGCCCAGACTGGGTCACCCGCCACCCAGCCAACACACATGCCAGTAGTTGACCAGCCCAGTCCATCCTCATTCTCAACTCTTACATTCAGTGTGGGAGTGTTGGCCTTAATGGGAATCCCCAAAGTTCCCCCTATCAAGTCTGTTCCCAGCTCTGGATCTTTTGCCTACTGGCAGGTACTTCAATCCAGGCTGGCATGGCCCACACTCATTCTTAGCTCTCATGGGCTAATGTTTGCATCCTAGCCCCACACCCTGCACTGGATCTCATGTGTGACAGCAGCTGTGACCTCACCCAGCCCGACACAAATGCTGACAAATGCCATAGCCTTGCCTGGCCTGGCATGGCCCACCCCTTGTCCAGCTACTATACACCCAAATGGGAGCTGTGGCTTAACGGGAATTCCACAGGTTCTCCTACAAGCCCTGCACCCAGTCCTGGATTTCACAAGTACTGGAACCTTCATGGCCCCTCTTGGCATTGTCTACCCTTAGTTCTGCCCTTTCAGGTACCACCAGGTGCTGTAGCCTGTTCTACCTTGGCTCCCTCCCCTGGCTCCTGTGAGGGTCAGATGGTACCCAAGTGTCACAAATGCATTTGCATGTGACAGTAGATAGAATGTGATGCTATTTAGTCCAGACCAGGTCTCCCACAAGGGTGGGTTCCTTGGCCTAACCCAGACATGCCCTCCAGTTTTCCCTCTCTAAACCAGTCTGTTTCTGTTCCCTTGCCCACCTGTGAGTTAATTGACTTAGCACATGGAAGTTCCCAGAAGTCATTCCTTCCCTGTCAAATATCCCCAGAGGCTCCCACTTCAGTATGCCCCAGGAGCCCCTTCCCAAGTCAACCTGCAACAACCCACCTTGGGGATTGGGATATCATGTCCCAGTCCAGAGTTCTGCATCTTATTCACATATCTTAAAAAAAAATAGAATAGGCAACTATGCTGGCACACTGGTATAATTTAAGAGAAAGTTTCCATTAATCAGGCTCCGAATCCACCCCCACTCCACAGCTATTGGCTGCTGTTCTACTCGCAGTGTAACAGTAGCATAGGTAAAAGGCAGCATAGCCAGTTGACCACAGCTGAGGACAAAATTAACTCCTCTAGCAAAACTTCCTTTCTGAAGGTTGGGTATGTTTTCCCTGATGTGCTTTTCAGAAGGGGAGTTGAATGAGAATCCATGAAGCGGGTTCAGCTAAGAAACCTGGTTCAAGTAAACTAGAAGAGAAGACCTGGTTTCCTCACACTTGTGACTTTTCTTGTGTGTGAAATATAGTAGTTCTTTAACCTACCCAGAGCCAGTTTGAGTATGTTCCTGAGCTCATGAAAAAAAGTTCCTTCAAGTTAGAGAATTGGTATACTTTATTTTTGAAAATAACAACTATAACCAAATCATAAATCATTTGAAATGTACAACAAGTACCAAAAAGATAATTCAAAATTTTACTACTGAAATATATTCTTCAGATTCTTTTCTTCATTCATCTTGTGATATGATTGCAGTTTAAGTTTAAAATCTGACCTCCCCGACTCGCTTTAACAAAGTCATTAACACAAGCACAGGCTCCTGTTAGGGAAAGGGTGTGCAATGTCCTTACAACTTACTGACTGTAGTGATGGTAGTGGTGTTACCGATGTGGTTATTTCCTCTTTGTGGGTAGAAATTGCCATCAAGCGATTGATTTTTCTTTTAACATTTTGTGCAAGGTAATTGATGATCGATAATCCTGCTTCCTACTTTTATTATGAAGTAAATTCCAATAGCGTTTGGAGTAAATTCCACACGTCTGGGATATCAGTAGAGAGGGAAAACTACCTTCACTTTGATCAACAGTGAATGAAGAGCTTAGAAAAGAGAATGATGTGAAAGAAATGAAAGAAGAAAGAAAGCAGAGGTGGCCACTTGGGACTTACAAGTCCAGCAATACACCGAAGTAGCAATTGCCTGATGAGTAACTTCATTGTATGTTGAATTATTTTGTTTTATAAAATATTTGAATTTTAAACAATTTTTCAATGTTAAACATGTATAACATCCATCATATTTTTATGAATTAGATGGGTGTTGCTGTCTTTGATAAGTTTTGTTTGGGCTGAAGTTCATTGATCGGTGTTAAGCTTGTTTTCATATCAGAAATTTAAGCCAAAGTTACCTCTTGAAATCCAAAATCACAAGTAAGTTAATAATTTTATTAGTTTATAAGATATTCATGGACTAGTGCTGTGGTATAGTGAGTGAAATCACTGCCTTTAGTGTCAGCATCACATAAGGTGACCAGTTGCTACGTAGGCTGCTCTAGTCCTGGCCAGCGAGCATTTAAGGAGTGAACAAGTAAATAGAAAACCTTGGCTCTCTCTGTTCCTCTCTCTCTTTTTATCTCATTCTGTATATGTGTATCTCTGCAATTCTGCCTTTCAAATAAATAAACTAATTTTAAAAATATTCATATGGCTGGTGCCATGGCTCAATAGGTCAATCCTCCCATTTGGAAGCCAGTTCATGTCTTGGCTGCTCCACTCCCAATTCAGTTTCACTGCTTATGGTCGGGATAGCAGCAGAGGATGGCCCAAGTCCTTGGGACCCTGGACCCACATAAAGACCCAGAAGAGGCTCCTGGCTGCTGGCTCTGGATTAGCTTGCTTCTGGTCACTGGGGTTATTTGGGGAGTGAGCTACTGATATTAGAATTTCTTTCTGTCTCTGATTCGCTTTGCATATCTAGCTTGCAAATATGAATAAATATAGTATTATTTTTTAAATATTCCTTATTTCAAAAAGGATATTTAATCAGTAAACATAATGTCAGGCTGAGAATAGGAACATATAGTAAAAATGCGTTTACCACAAATTTATTTAAAAATAATTCCAAAAATATATGGGTAGCTAATACTTGAGTTTCGAGCAGTTAAAAATTCAGGGCTAACTTGATATAAAATTGAGTTTCAGTTATTAGTAAATCAACAATAAACTCCTCTACACTTTAGCCATATTAAAGTGACATTTAATAATTTGAGAACATTAGGCAAAGTCATTCCTGTCATAAAACGGTGAAATACAAAAGCTTCAAAGGTAAACTGAGGAATGTGGATTAAAATGATCTTGGAGAAACCAATGAAATTTGCATTTGTCAAATGAACAATAGGTAAATCCCAAAACATTGCTTAATATCATTATGTGTCAGGGAAATGTAAATCAACACTGTGATGTGCTTTCGGCTCAGTTTGATTATTCAGCTATCATCAAAACTTAAAAAAAAAAAATGAAGGCTTTCCAGATCATGAGGAAGTGGGAACACTTGCTTCCTGTTGATGGGAGTGTAAGTTAACAAGCCGTTATGTAAAATCATGTAGGAGTGTCTCGACATGTTAAAAGTAGAATTACCACGTGACCCAGCAACCCTACTACCGGATATAGATGAAAAGGAAATAAAATCAGTACGTTAAAGAAATATCTTTATCCTCATGCTTGTTGCAGCACTGCTCATAGTAACCATGGAATAAAATCAGCCTAATTATGGATCACCTGACAAGTACATCAACAAACTATATTATTATATGCAATAGGATATAATTTAGCTATGAAAAATGATGGAAGTCTGGTATTTGTTGCAGCATGTTGGAACTGCAGTTCCAGCTGCAGCAAAATGAAAATCAAGGGCCATACAACTTCACGCATATATAATATCCAAAATGTTGATCTCTTAGTTGAGTAGATCCATAGTCACAAGTTGTTGGAAAGACACAGAGGCAAGGGGAATGCACAACGTGGGTCAGAGGTTACTAAATCACAGCTAGGGAAGAATAAGCAATAATGAATCATTGTATATTTTAGTGCGAATTTAAGAGCAAACTGGAATAGGTGATCAAGTCATCTGTCGGATTGAAGTAAAACTAGTGTATCACAGAGTGAAATACAGACTGAAAATAGAAGTTGAAGGAGCTTTCCAAGAAACAGACCAACAAGCATAAAACAAACACCTAAGAGTCATTCACATGAATTTGTAATTTTCTACAGCTTCTTGGTTTTGGTACTTGTTATTTTTATTGCGTGTTCCCTTCATGTTCAATGGTAATAATGTTTAATACAAAAGCAAAGGTACATCATTCAAAACCCTGTGAGTTACTTAGGAAAAAAATAGTACTTGTTGTATAAGACAACCCTGGAGACCAAGATAATTATATTCAGTTTAGTAGATGTAAATTAAAAGTTCATGTGTTTAACTAACTGATGCGTGCATGATTTAACAATGTATAACCAAATGATCGAATGATCAAACTAATTGCCTGTCTTGTGCTGGGCAGTTAAAGAGGCAGCTTGGCATACTCATCCTATTGTAAAGCCCAGTTTCAAACAAAGCAGTCCCAAAGGGTAGATGGAGTTATATGTACTCAGAGGGAGACAGAAAAGAAGGCTAAATCCACAGAGAGTGAGAACGGAAAGAAAGCAGGTCACTGGGAACATTCTGGGCTATAAAATGAGCTCCAAGAGAACCCTAGAGGACTGCCAATGGAACTTTGAGAAATGAAGGATTGAATTCCTCAAGAATCAGATGAGACCGTAGATAAAAATATCCTTTCAACCGGAGAACTCTGGAAAATGTTTTCTTGGTTTTGAAAGTAAAGCAATTTTTATTTGATTTGAAAGCATCTTCAGAGGGCAAGAAAAGTTTAATGTGTATACAGTGTGTTTGAAGACTTTTCTTGGGACCAAGAGCCTCCCCTGTGGGTACTGTAACTGGTTTATTATCCATTATCGCTAACACAAAGATAATGAAAGTGGTACAATTGTCTGTTCTAAAAGCCCACAGGAATACCAGGATTTGACAGCCATGATCTATCTCAGTTAGTTTTTTCTGTGTAAAACCATCACAAATCATAGATCAGGCAGCATGTTGGTTAAAGAGACTACACATTGAGATGATGGAGTTATTCATTTATCTTCATTGAAATAACTTAGACTGCACCATGTTGATAACATAAATCTTCCTCTGTATGGGATCCTTTCTCCTAATGACTTAACACTCTGATTAGAATTGCCATGATGTTTTAGTAAAAACAAGAAAAGGATTCTTCTTAGTGGTCATTGACCCCTTCAGACTGATTTGTAGAGTTAAAAATCTGGAAAATGATAAGATTTAATAAAATGAAGGATCCAAAATTATCTAAATGAAAAAGTGATTCATGTTTAAGACATGTATTAAAATGAGGCATGAAATTTCAATACCATGTAGAATTCACCGCTCTGTTTCTGACGCTCAAGGCAGACATCCTGTATTCGAACATCCTTTATATATGCTCAGATAATCAGGTTGAGTTGGGACGAGAGGCTGAGGGGAGAAGGAAAGGAATGTAAATCCGAGAAGGAAGCAGAGATGCTTCCCCATGAGTTTACTCAAGGCAACATGTTGCTGCAGTTTATTTCCTGGATGTGATCTGATTTTGTACTGATTTCCATTCTGCAAGGAATGGCCTTTTGGTCTTAGATTTTGACATTATGTTTAAGAAAGCTCATTTTTCAAAGGGACAAGAAGAGGTTTATCACACAGAAAGTGAGTGAAAGACTCGTCCAATTTCGGCAATATGAAAGGCTGGTTCGACGGTATGCATTGCAAGAACAATGCTTCCATCCTAGTTCCTCCCCTTTATTCCTGTCTTGTTCTCCTTCAGCTTCTCCTTCAGAAGAAACTAGTCAACATGGACAGTGAAACATGCTAATTGCAATGAGATGAACCCTTGAGTTGTCCTCTCCTGCCCTGCTGTCCTCCTACACACAGCTGCTGCTCCCATTCCCCTCGGGATAGTGTGTTCTTATCCCTTCAGAGACCACTTGCTAAAGTGAGAGGTAAGCCTGCTCTGCTCCTTTCCAATCCTCCATGCTGGCTCAAGACTAGTCTTCCCTCTCAAGACTATGCATCACATTGAGGCCACTCTAATATCACTTCTCACTTCGTGAGTTTCTCTCTCTTATAAGAGCGTATTAATGAAAATCACACCCAGATTTCACTTTTCACTTCTTTCTCTTGTTCTTTGCTAAGCTGAACAAACTCACAAAATATTGTGCATCATGAAATATTTCCTGTATCTTACCTTCCTTTGTCTCTTCACTCACCTGCCCTTTGGTTTCCATCACACTCGAGAAAACAGGTTCCGACCAGATTATGATTCAAGAAAACATTCTCACCTTCAAGAATTCTTCAAAAAATCACCCTCCTCTTCCTCTCAGAGGTATATGGTATTACAATGAACCAACTTACATTTAAATTAATTATTTCAGTCTCTTCCTAGAATATTACTATGTGTTCCAATTATTCCCCTTCCTTCTCTGGAAATTTTCTTAGTTTTTCCCCATGTTTTGTCTTGACAAAGTTCAGATGTGATTGATTTTTAGCTCTCCCTTGGTGACCATGACTTCACACAATCCTTCGGATTCACCTACATACGTTGCTTCATTTTATACCTAAAATAGTTATAAACTGAAATGTGTAACTATAGTTCCTTATGTTCAACCCATCAGTAAATGTGTCATCAGTAGATCTACATCAGCATATTCCCAAATGATTCCTTTTTGTACCCCCCAGATTTAAGTTTTATGAAACAGTCAAAGGAGGTCAATCTTAACCGGGGGGGGGGGACGATTCTTTCTTTTTTTTTTTTTTTTAAAGGTACCATGTCATTTTTTTTAAGATGGGGCTGCAGAGAGAGGGAGAGCAAGAAAGAGAATCTGCCATCTACTTGTTCTCTGCCTAAATGGCTGCAATGGCAGGGATGGTCCTGGGCAAAGCCCAGTGCTTCCACCTGAGTGCAGGGACCAAAGTACTTGAGGTATCTCCCGTTACTTTCCTAGGCGCAATGGCAGGCAACTGGATTGCAAGTGGAGCAGCAGGATCTGAAGCCAGCACCCATGTGAAATGTTAGCATCCCAGGCAAAGACCTATCTGCTATCCCACAAAACAGATCCTTATGGGAGCTTTCTTTTTAAGATTCAGTGAGGAGTGAATAAGTTTGACCCTAAATAAGACTGGAAAAGAAGGCAAATATCAAAGCTCCCTGTGACTTTTACTGTGACCACAAGCAGAAGGTGTGGGGAGTTCTTGATGAAGTCTGAAGTGCATCATGAAAGGAGCAGCTTGGATGGAAGAAGGGAAGACAAGTGGAGCACCTGCTCCAGCACAGCAAGGGGCCGGCAGCTCCCACTGCAAGAGGCCTGGCATCAGCTCACACTAGTTCTCACTCTATTTTGGTCGTTGTTTGCTATCCCTCAATCTCGCCAAACTTTGAAACTGTCCAAGGTCTGATTCAATCCAACTTTCTTGAATTGCTCAGTTTGGTTATTACCTCACCTACTCCTGTCTCTGATACATTATCCATGTAGGGAGTAATGCACCCATCCCGCTATGCTAGTTTTCTTCTTTCTTAATATTCTTGTTCCAGAAATCTAGGATTATGTATCACACTTGATTTTTTCTGCTGCTTGTTTACATCTGTTTCTATATCTACTATCTGTCAGAATTTTTTCATGTCTGTCTATACTCTTTCTAGTTAGTACACGATGTATTGTATGCCAGTCTCATGAGTACCAGAATAAATCACTTTGAGAATATTCCAATTTCTGAGATTTCAAATACAATGCATTGATGTATGTATAAAAGTATTATTATAATCATATGTACTACCTGTGAAAAGCATTTATCTGCCTTCTACAGTATTTTGGATGGATCAACATGAAACATTTGCTTTGGGCCTCTTTGGAACACCTGTCTCTTCCGTGTTTCACCATGGTCTCCACACATATTACATTCCTGAAACAGAGAAACATCCCATCCACATTGTGGCAGTAACAACAATATTCCTATATTAGAAATATCCTTTACAAATGCATTCATTTAAATAGGGATAAATATCTTGATATATCTACTTGAAAGATAGAAATCTAGTTATTGCTCAAAATGCATAGATCAGTTTAGTTAATATATTATCATTTACACAGATTCACGTAGGTAGTGTCTCATTTCAGACACTGACTAGCACCTGCTGAGCAAGCGAGTTCACATCCAAGGCAGTCAGGCTGCAAGTTTCAGTGCTCTCAGTCGTTCAGCTGGTCTCTGCTGACTCTGATTCTGCTCAAGAATCTGTGGCCCGCGCTTGTGTTGGAGGATTTGGCTCTCCTCCTTCTGTCTGTTCGTGTCCCAGGCTAGCTCCCTGACTTCACAAGAGCAGGTGCGTCTCATTGAGCAAAACGGTAAACACAGACGCACACAAGGTGTTCCGTCTCTGGATATCTCCCATTTGCTCACCTCACAATGCCTAAAACTAGTCTCATGGACAAGATGAATCTGGATAGGACAAACTAAACGAAAGTACATGGCAAACAAGGGCCATTTTTTACCCAAGTCAATTCATGGAAATATATGCACTGACCCATTTAGTCACATTCCACTTCAAACAAAACGTGCTATTTCCCGAGAGCTGAGTGGCAAGCTTTGGTTTTCTCATATGAGATGTTACCAATATGACCTTTATTAATTTTTTTGGAGAAATTTAATTAAATAGCAATGCTCCATAAGGTTCAATGTTTCATTCTATCCTTGAATCTAAAGGTTTCTTACAACATTGGTATTCCCATGCCAATTAGGTAAACACTTTCTAGGCACAAGTGTAATTATATTCCAGCAGTTTATATTCCAGCACATTTATTGCATTACATGTCTCAGCTGTTTATCATAGGGTCCCATTGTTCTCAGAGGACTGTCTATCTTCATTCTGCCCAGTGCTCAAAGTCTTCCCTGATGCAGCCTTGTAAAATTTGCAGCATCTGCTTCCGTTTTAATTAATATTACTTCAATGTTTATTTAGTCATTTTCATTTGTTTGAAAGGCAGAGATGCAGGAGGTGCGATAGAGAGAGAGAGAGCTTTCTTTTACCCTTTGGTTGATCCCACAAATTCTCCCCATCAGTAGGCAAGATCAAGCTAAGCCAAGCCAAAGCTAAAGCTCCAACTGGATCTCCCTCACGGGTGTGGAGCATCACCTGCTGCCCTCCGAGGACCTCAGCAGGATACAGGGTGAGTAACATGGGAGGACCAAACCCATTCAACCCAGAAGGCACTGTGGGCATCCCAAACAGTGGATTGTCCCACAGGGTCCTACTGTCTGCCTCTTCATCTAATTTTGTATTTTATGTTACCTTTATGTTTATATTCTGTACTTATTATGTTCCAGAGCTCCTCTTACGCTTCACAGTGTTTACTTTTGCATAGACTCTGGTCTACCTTGAACTTCCCTCTAACAGATATTTTCCCCCTCTATATAATCACGTGAAATGGATAACATGGCAAGATGGCATGATGGAATGACTTTATTCCAGCTGTGTCTTGTGCTTTCATCCCTCCCATCCTCTGCCTCTCAGCTCCAGGCCGAGGACCACAGTCATCCGTCAGTCCTGTCCAGCTTTGTGCTGGAGTCCCAGCTCTACTCCCCCCGCCCCCATTGCTGCCCATCGGTCCATCCTTCTTGTCTTCTTTTCCTGAGTTTGTTTGAACAAGTATGAGGTGATTAAAGGGACACACTGTTCTCTGGACATGAATCTCTTTAAGTGCTCCTGTGTGGGGAGAGATGACCTTAAAATCAAGCAGAAAAAGCTGTAAACCCCACTCTGCAAAAGGAACTGCCTTGCGCCCACAGGGTCTCGAGACAAGGGGCAAGGTACAAGCAGTGAAATGTCGAGCAGTGAAATGTTTTAGCCCAAGTCAGATAGCTCTAATGAAGCCCTGAAGGTGGGTGTGATTTGCAGGTAATAGCAGGTGGTTACCAATATATAGTTTTCACATCATTTTGACTGCACATAGTAATCATCCATTGCATATTAAGAAACTCTCCAAACATCATGATTTAGTTTTTTTTCCCCTTTTTTGCAATCTGGATATCAATTTTTGTGTTTCTAAGTTTAAATTGTATTCTAACATCTCATCTAGGGTTGGGCAGGATGGTGCTGAAGAATGTACTAGTTTATTTCTCTTTTGCCTCAGTGTGCCTTCGCAGGCAGTGGTAGAGAATGAAGAAAACATCCCATTTTCTTGCCATTCACCCAGTTTACCCTGCACCTGCCCTGATAATCAGCAATTGATCCGTTTTTGTTGAATGAAGCAATGTTGGTTACACTGAATGGGCTTGTTTAATCTTTGCATTTGCTTCACATTACACCGTAAGTTTTACCACATAGCAGGGACATACAAACCACTTCCATAAGCTAAGAAAATGTGGGCATCCTCAGCACTTACATTTCAGAGGTGCTGGTCACATTGACTACATCAATGACCACTTCTGTGTAGAGAGATTACAAGCCAAGACTTTCCACATCTATGCTGTGTGGTCTGAATCCTACCTTTTAAAACATAGGAAGATATCAAGGCCAGGAAATTTTGATTACAGGTGGCCCGGGGGCTTAGAGTTAACAGATGCACAGTGTGGTTAAACCCTGAACTTTAACTTCCTAATTACTGGCAGGAAACTCAGAGAATACTTAATCGTTCATTTCAAAAGCTTCTATAAATTTTAAGTTTCTTCCTCCCCAAACCGCCATAACATCTCCATGGGGAAATTTAACAAGTAATTCGAGATGAATTTGATTCTGTTGGTGACACACTTACACAGTTGCTGAGTGGTAACCAATATCTAACAAATACAATAATAATTTTTAAAAGACAATCCGTTATAACTACCCAGAAGATTTTACAATCAAACAAATATTGCTAATATGGTCCCTTTGCAAATGTAACTTATTGTCTCATTAAAAAAGCCCAAAGGAAGGAAAAGGAAATTCAACCAAAAATAGATGTTATTTAGAAATGTACGATGAATTGCATATTGCAGACATGTAGATTTTAAACAAAACATGCGGGTGCTACAAAAGTTATTGAGAAAATGCACAATTTTTTAAGTTTGGGAGAGAGTAGAAAAGATAATGCATTAATCATTGCTGGTTTAAGATTTAGCCTTAAATGAAAGCTGAGATAGGCATAAGGCAAATTTGTTTAAAACAAATACAGTTAATAGGTAAAAAAAAAAAAACCTGAGTTTTCAGAAATATGAAATGATCACCATCAAAATAAAATTTTAAAAAAGACAAAAAAGTTCCAAACTAAGCAAAATCAGTGAGGGCATTTGAACGAAACCATCCTGCATTTGAACTTCAGGGAAGCTTTGTCTATTTCTTGTAAATGCCTGTAATCAGAAAGGAATGGATATTGCATTCCTAACAACAGGTGTTACCTGTTATAAGCTGTGCTGTTGGCACCAGGCAGTGTATGCCACCTGGTACCCAGGTCCTTGACTTTACCTCAAGGAAGACTTCATGAGCAAGTTGTAGAATACGGACTAACAAACAGCAAGTGTTTCTTTGAGAAAGAGAAGTTTGCACTGCACTGGACTACAGGCATCTGCTGAGGGATGTGGCACCATTCCTGATTCAAGTTCAACACTATTGGAGTTGTTTAATGAAAATAGAGATCCCTGCTAATATAAGGGAGGAATATTCAGTTTTTCTGGGAAGTAGATGGATATTTCCTCATTACTTAGCTACCACGCCTTTCCATTGCTCAAGTGGCCTGGTTTCCAGCCCTGTGAGCTGCAAGGGGCCTTGCTTAGTATGCTAATGTATTACACTAGTCGCATAAAGAGCCAGGCCAGCTTTGGTGCTCTGCACTGCTAAGAATCTTGTCCAGACAGGGCAAGTATGGGAGACATTGGGGCTGTGCTCAGAGCAGAGGACATCAAGGCCATATATGAGAGAATAAGAACTCTCTACATCTGGTCTGGGTCTTTCAAGCGACCGCTGGCCTGCGTGTCTCCCTATAAAGACTTACCTATGAGCTTTGTACTGCCTGGCTTTGGGGTCTCCATGCTCTCTACCTTTAGCATCTCTAATTGGATGATATGAAGTTTCTAAATTTTCAAACCTGAACTTTCACTTCAATCCCAATAAAATAGGTCTTATAGTTACTATTTTCGAACTGGATTATTGGGTCAGCAGGCTTGGGAATAAACAAATAATAACTCATATAAAGTTCAGACTTTTTTTCTTTTTAGTTAAAAAGACAAATTTATTTGAGAGCACAGTAGGAGAGAGAAATAGAGAGAGAAAAGAGCACACAGAGAGAGCACGTGCATCCATGATTTCAGTCCCCTGAGGCCTGCACTGGCCTGTGATGGGATGGGGCCGGGCCCATGCTGATCACCGCAGAACCAAAACAGCAGCCTGGGTCTCCATGGTGGCAGCAAGAACCCATTCCTTGAGCCATCGTCCTTGTGACCCCTGCGTTTTTTAATGCAATTTTTCCCCAAAATTTTTGGACAAATTTATACTAATCACGAATTAATTTTATTTTAAATTTTGTACCTCCTGTTTTCTATCTAGCAACTTTAAAAAGGAATCAAGGACAACGAATGTCTTCAAGCAAACACAGAAAATCTCATATAAGAACCTATCCCACATTTGGGCATCATGTGATCTAGAGTGAGATAGCGGCAGAAACACCGTGTGACGTGTTGAACCATCTTGAACACAGCACAGATGTCAATTACTGCATTCATGTTATTTTATTTCTTTTTTTTTCTATGTTCCTGATGCTCTGCCACCTGAGTACCTTAACTAGTTCTCAGAGACAGTACTAAGTGTTGTGCAAATCATCGCCTGCCTTTAGTCCTGCCACCCCAGAGCCCACAAACACCCCACTAACTTCTCCACTCCCTCCAGCATCTAATCGCCATGAGTCGGGTCCTAAACACCAGCAAGTCTTAAGCCTGCTATTCGCCTGCTTTTTCTTTTCTCTTTTTCTCTTTTTCTTTTTCATGAAGTTCACATGGAACGTCACAGCATACCGTCTCTGTCACTGGCGGTCAGGAGAAGCCACCAGCCACCAGCAAGGAGAGCTGCGGGAATCTGAAGCTACGAGGCATGAAGGCGTATCTTGCTTGACAAGAACGTTGCAAGCTCTTTCCTTCTCCCTATCTCATATATTCTAGACATTTTTTCTACCAGTGTAAACTCCCTGGCAAATTTTTTAGAGATGTGCCTTCTTCAGGGAGCCAAATATACCTTATTACCACTTGTAAGCAAAGTTTTCTTCTAACCAAGTTAGAAGAAACTTGATCATTTGGTGACATCATAAGTGAATAGACTCCTATGTCCAATAACAGCAAATCACACACTGCATCCGCTGTTGCTAGGAATCTGAGAGTAGAATCACGCTTTCCTTTAACACGTCATTCCTCTGTCTAGATGTCTTACAATATTCAATAAAACCTGTCCTGGGCATATTCTGAATAATTCAGATTCATAGAGGAAAGCTCATGTCTCTAACTAATGAACTAAATATGTTAATTCAAAAAGAAAATATTTTTCTTTCCTCTTATAAAAGTATTTTGCAGGCAGACAGTTGACAGAGTGAAAAAGACCCCAGGTAACATGCCTTATATCCCATATTGAAATGCTGATTTCATGTCCTCCCTCCAGTTCTGATTCTAGCTTACCTATAATGCACACCCTGCAAGACGGACGGTGATGGATAGCCAAGCTCGTGGGCCTGCCACTCGTGTTGAAGCCACAAATTGATTTCCCAGAACCAGCTTTGGAGAGTGAACAAGCAAATGAAAAACCTCTTTTATTTCCCCCTGCCTCCACTTCCCCTGCTTCTGGTTTTGGGTTGTTTTTTTTTAATCTACCTTTCACATAAATAAAATTTTAAAAATAAAATGATTCCATAAATCTAGTAACAATTTGCTGTAGAAAAATACCAGTAATGTAATTAATAGCCCTGACTCTGTTAGTTGTGAGTTTCAACAAACTCTAAAGCCAACTTCTCTGACATTTCCTTTTCATTCAGGTGAAATATAACACAAAACGGCTGAATGTAAGACAACATTAAACAGAGTATAGCACCCATATAAAAACACACAGGAGACAGCTTCTTGCTTAAGTCAACTCCATCTTCACCTGTAGCAGTCCTTGTGCATTCTGCTGTGGTTACTGATACTGGGAATCCATCATGCTTAAGTGTTGCCTGGTTCCTCATGCCCAAATTGGATGGTCCTTCAATGTGCTGTCTCCACCCTTAGTTAACTCCATCATTGCCTTAACCACGATTATTACAACTTTATGCATGAGTAATATGTCTTTCATCTATTACTAGAGTGAAATTAAAAGCACTTTATCTTCCTTTTCTCCCTCCTAAATTTCACGGGGAGAGAAATGCTTTCTCTTTCTCGGCTTAATTAAAAAAATAAATGGGCAAACTTTACACATTTTCTCCTCGCTTTTATCTAATTCATTACCTTAAACCTATTTCTTATTCGTTTTGAATTTTATGACAAAATATTTAAATTTTATATCACAATCACACATTTATAACTCTAACAGGAAAGATTTCAACACATAGCAACTAGGAAAAACATTTTTGAGAACTACTATTCTTTAGGAGCACAAAAGTGGTAAACAATCAAATCCCAGAATATCAGTTTCATTCTACAGATTATGTTTTTGTACTCTAGGCATTAGTTATCACAGATCAGAGGAAATATTCGCTTGTCTTATTGGGACCAGCTTATTTAACTAAGCATAATGGTTACCAATAAAACCCATTTAGTTGCAAAAGAGATGATCCCACATTTTCTTTAACCAGTAATACATTGATGGACATTTGGGTTAATTCCATAGCCTAGCTGTTGTGAATTTAACTGCTCTAAACGTGCTGGTAGAGAAAACAGATTTCATTTCATTTGGATAAATTCTCAGGAATGGGATGGCTGGGTCCCATGGTTCATCCACTTTCAGACAGTCAAGGAATCTGCATTCGGTCTTCCATAGCGATTGTAAATTCCTCCCAACAGTGAATCAGGGTATCTTTTCTCACATATGCTCCCTATCATTTATTCTTTTACGATTTTTGTAGGATAGACATTCCAACTGGGTAAAACCTCATTGTGATTAGTATTTGCATTTCCCTGATGCTTAATGAACCTGAGCATTTTTTTTAATATGTCTGTTGGTCATTTCAATTCCATCCTTTGAAAAATGCATGTCTGTAACCTTTGAGTATTTCTTACCTGGATTGCAAGCTTTATTTTTGATGCTTTTCTTGAGCTCTTTATAGTTCCTGGATATTAGTCATCTATTGATTATGTAGTTAGTAACTCTTTTCTCCCATCCTGTTTGCTTCCTCTTTGCTTTGTTGACGGTTTTCTTTGTGGTGCAGGATCTTTT
The DNA here is from genome assembly GCF_017591425.1 of Ochotona curzoniae. NCBI lineage: Eukaryota > Metazoa > Chordata > Mammalia > Lagomorpha > Ochotonidae > Ochotona > Ochotona curzoniae. The sequence continues at coordinate 2,498,592 of NW_024466413.1, forward strand.
TAGCTTGATATAATCCTATTTGATTTTGCGTTGACTGCCTATGCTTCTGGAGTTTTTCAAAAAGTCTACCTTATAACCATGTCTTACAAAGTGTTCCCAATTTTTTTCTCTAAGAAGTTAGAGGATGTCAGTCATAGACTTTGATCACTTATCCATTTAGAGTTGATTTTTTTCATAAGGTGTCTTGTTTTATACTTTTTCACACACGAAACAATTTATCCATCATTTGTTGAAGAAACTGTCTTTTCTCCCTGAATTTTGGTTTGCTTGTCACAAATTAGCTGTAACTGTATGGGTTCATTTCTGGAATTTAGATTCTGATCCATTCATTTTTGTCGTTGTTTTTCTGCTAATATCAGGCTGTTTCCATTATAATTGCACCGTAGTACCAATTCAAGCCTGGTATAGTGATATCTACAGCTTCGTATTTATTGTTTAAAAGTGTTTTATCTTTTCAGGGTCTTTTGTATTTCCATATGAATTTCAACATCATTTCTCTAGATTTGAGAAGAATGCTGTATCACACTCATTGGAATCACATTGAATTTGTAAATTACTTTCAGTAGAATGGACATCTTGATGCTATTGTCTCTACCAATCCATGAACATGTAAGGTTTTCCATTTTTGATGTATTCTTCTACATTTTTATTTAAGATTTTCTTTTTTAATTTTCAGTGTAATGATCCCTAATATCCTGTATTTACTTTATGTCAAGGTATTTAAATATTATTGTGCCTTTGTGGATGATACTGAATATAGGCTTTTTTCTCAGCCATGAAATTGTTCGTGCATACTAAAACCACTGAAATTTTGAGTATTGCAACTTTACCAAACTCTCACGAGCTTCAGCAGTCTTTTAATAGAGTATTTTGGTTACCATAAGCAAAGAGTCATGTCAAATGCAATAACTTGATGTCCTCCTTTCCAATTTGCACTTTTTTAAATTTTATTTTGATGGTGTTTACATACCTGATTACTGTGGAACGGGTTAAAGATTAGGGAAAGGTCGATGAGACCATTGTTTCCAAAGAAGGAAGACAAGGCATGAAGCCACACCCTGCATCACAACCACCCCAATACCCAAGGATAGGGATGGCCACTTGATGTCATCCCAGGGTCCCCAATATGGAATATTGTGGTTCTGTTCAATTTGTCTTGATAGGTCTAACATTTTGTTGATCTCACCCAACCAAGGAGGAAAAAATCCATTCAAGGTCCATTGACTGATATAGTCAACTGTAGAGTCCCCGTTCGCCCAGATATTTGTCAACCCTTGACTGGCATAATTGACCAATTTGTTCTGCCATCCTTCTTCTGCTATAGTATCAGATTTCCTCTGCAGCTTTCAATGGAATGCCACATCGCCTGTGTGCATCTGGGTGTGCTATCCATCGCTCCATCTAAGTCGCAGAGGAGACCCAGTTCTGACACACACACTCCACAGTCGGGGCACAGATCCTGTAGTTCTCCCCATGGTTGAAGCTTTGAGCACAGCAGTTCAGTTGGAGGGATCTACAAAGAACCTCATTTTAAGTGATCCCATACCTGAATCTTATGTATGCTTGACAGTACAGGGATAGGCTCTGTCTACTTCAGCCTATGCAAATACATGCAGACAAAACAACTGAGTCAGTTCTGTCTCCAGCCACATCACTTATATAACCAACGCTGCCCAACAACACACTTGGTCCACATGTACACCAACGGGAATTGCAGCCTAGTTGGATTGACCCCTCCCCACAAAATATCCACTAGGCCAACCCCCAGCCCTGGTTCCTGTGACTTCTACTGTGTGCAACAAACTGGTCCAGTCTATCCCACATCCTATTCAGCTCTATAATATGTCAATGGGCATTGAAGCCTAAATCAACCCAACCAACCCCACCATCTTGCGCACATTGATGCTAGTGGGTGCTACCACCTGTCTAGCCAGGCCTAAGCCCAGATCTAGTTCTCTTACTCTCCAGTGGGAATTGCAACCCATCAGAGAGGTTCCCACAGTTTTCCTGTTAGGTCCACTCCTAGTCCTGGAACCTGCACTCTCCATGTGGTTGTGCAGTCTTGCTTAACAGGATTTGACCCAAACCCAGTGTGTGCCAGTTGATGCTGTGGCAAAGCCCAATCAGCCTGCACCAGTGGATACAGTCAGTTAGCTCAACCTGGCTCTCCAGCTAACCCAGTTCATGTCCAGACCAACAGATGCTATAGTCCTGCCTGGCCTGGCCTGCCCCTGATCCCAGGTCTCACACTAGCCAGTAGAAGCAGTGGTCCAGTGGGGGGAAAGGAGGAGAGATGGCACCCCAAGGTGCCCCGAAGCTCCCCTACCAAGTTTACACTCTACTCCCCTGGGTCTCATATGTGCTGGTGGGTGTTGTGACCCAGTCTGGCATGGATCACCTCACCTTGGGGTTTTCCACTGCTGGTGTCCCAGCTCATGTTTGAGCCTAGCACAGCCTACCCAGCCCTCAGTTTCAGCCCTAATGTAAACTAGTTGGTGTTGTTGCTCAACGTAGTCTGTCTTGAATCCTGTCCTAGCTCTTGGATCTTCCAGTGGGCATTATGAACTGGCCCAGCCTGGCCCACCCCCAGACATGACCCCCGTGTATGCCGACAGATACTGTAACCTGGCTTGATCTGGGCTTCTCTTTGTCTTGGTTTATGCACTCAACTGCAGGGACTGCATCCTGACATAGGAGTTTCCCAAGCTTCTCTGTCAAGTCTCCTCCAAGCGGCATATCTTGTGCACATTAGTGTGTTAGTGTGTCCATGGCCCAGGCTGATTTAGTCTACCTCCTGTCCTGGCAGAAAGAGTGGCCTTGTCCAGCTGGCCCACATCCATTCTGCTTCTTGCTTTTGAGTGCTACAGCCCAGCCACACCTGGTTCATGCCTACACACAGCATTATTCATCAGGTACTGAGACCTAGCCCAGCCCTTTCTATACTCTCCCTGTCTCTCATGAGCACCAGCAGATGCTGGAGTCCACATTGAGGGACACTGCAGTCATGACCAGACCAGAATGCTGCCTCCATTCTGGCTTTCATGGTCACCAGTGTGAGAAACAACCCAGACAGGGTGTCATTTTAGCTCCATAACCAGGTCTGTTACCAACCACAGATCTTGTGCATTCCAGTGGTTGCTTTGACCCAGCTTGGCATAGCCTATTCCCCATCTTAGCCTTTGCCATTGGATGCTGCAGCCTTATGTATCCTGGCCTGACGCCAGTCCCAGTCCTCGCTGGTTGGTGTTGCATAACCCTGTCCAGTCTGCTCCCATCCCTGGCTCATGAAAACTGGTAGGTGTGCTAGCCTAGCTCAGCATGACTCACACTCCAACCTGGTCCTGCACATGCCCAGTCTGCCCCGCTTCAGAATCAACCAAGAGCTCACATGTGCCAGTGGGTGCTAGGCCTTTACCAAACATAGTCTATGCCCTTTGTCCTGACCTTTCTATGAGCTGGTGGATGTTATGGCCTGGCCCAACCCACACCCTATTCTTGGGTGTGAATGTGGGTGCTGCAGCCTGAACCAGCCCCGCCTGTTCCCAACTACAGTACCCATGAGTGTTTGAGGGTTAATGGTCATGCCTAGCTCAGTCTGTCACAACCCCAGCTGTTAATCTAACCAGCAGAAATTACAGTTCCACAGGGGCGGGTCCACATTATTGCCCATAGAATCTGCTCCTGGACCTGATTCCTTCTCATGCTGATTAGTTCCATCTCTCACTGGTGGGGCACCAGCCCTGCCAGGTAGGCCCCCAACACTAGATTTTGTGTGCATCATTTTGTTGCAGTTGGCTGTGATCCATGGTAAATTGCCCAGCTCAGGTCTCTCACGTAGGCTACTACAGAAGTCCGACCCATAAAAGTCCTGCGGCTTCTCCCCCTCCAAACTGCTAGGTCTCTGCCCCCTCACTTACAAGAACAATTGGCTTATCATTGGGAGTGCATCTGAAGTCATTCCTCATCTGCAACATACTCCCTCAACAGTCCCTCCTTCCTGACATCCCCTTCCCCCTTTTCCGGAGCAATCCACAGTCCTTTCACCCAGGAGTTCATGGATTCCCCAGTCTATTCCATGAGCACACCACACACCAGCGTGCTAACCTGGGGTACCCGCCCCCCCCCACACACACACACACTCCACCTGGGACTGAGCTCATGGGGAAATCCCCAGACTTGTGCTGCTCCTCCTTCCCAATTTGTAGCCCTTTGATTTACTTTTCTTGACTAATGTCTCTGACTGAAACGTGCAGGACTATATTAAATAGTACTGGCGAGAGTGGGCAGTGTGTATGGCCCTGCGGGCAGAGTATGGCACTTCATGTACATGGGGTTTCAAATTGTTATTTTAGAAAGAATATTAAATATAGCCTAACATTGTACTATGTATTTATGTTTTCTTCTTATTTTATTCTGTCTTTTCTATTCTACTTAGTAATTCATGTGTTATTTCAGGCCAATTTTATACATTAAAGAATTACTTAAAATAAGAGCTAAAAATCTTCCTACAACTTACTTTACAATGTCAAAGTAACTATAGCCATGTTAATTGTCATTGCTTGAAGTTAAATCAGTTCTGGCTCAATCTGTCTAGGATAAGATCTGATGCGATGAACAGTCAATTTACAAATTCTGCTCCAGAGACTTCTATTAAAGAACAAAAAGTTAGTGGAAAGCACCTGTGGAGGAGTTAAGTAAGGTTAACACTCTTTGCAAGGAGGTACAAACGTGTGCCAAGGAAAGAAGTCATCACATATGTATATTCACCCCTTTTCAGCTGTATCTTCTTAGATTGCCTGCTAAGCAGCATGAATTTCTGAATTTTGAATGGGAATATCAATCTGAGTAGGTATTAAGATGATCAATTGCAGCACTGCCGTGTCTGGTCATGGGTGAAGCAAAGGCTAGTCCTCCCACCACTGCCCATTCTCCTGCATTACAGTCATGCCAATCCATTCCTAGATTCACAAATCAGCTGGAGTATGTGAAGAAAAATAGGTCAAAATAGAGCACATCAGTCAAGCAAAATAGCAGGAAAGAATTATAAGCTATTATCCCACAGCCAATTTAGTCTCCGTTTGTTTGACAGATTGGCACCCTGTAGATATGTCACTGGGAATTGGGCTGTCTGAACCTCAAGTTGGCCTTCTGCAAATGGCTGCTCTAATACCGGTAACCTGCACTTTCTTTCTTGTGCGCATGCATTGTTTTACAGCCAGTGCTCAGCTGTGTCCCCGTGTATATTGAGGACAATGCTGTGCATTCAGTAGAACAGCTACGTTCTTCCTAACTGCTTCTAGCGATTTTCCTGATCCTTCACCTAGATGAACAAAAGATTTCACGTTAGAGTTTAAATCACCCAGGTTGCATTCAGCAAGATTTCCTTTACCTCTGTGTAAGACAACAATGATTCCACCATGATTCCTTATAGAATGGCAAAACCAAAGGAAATAAAGAGGAGAAAAATGTGTTTGGGGATATCTGTGGTTAAATTTTGAGAATGTTAACAAAGCCACAGAAACTACCACTGATTTCTACACTAAGAATGGTCACATTATATGAAAGGAAGTTATAAGCTTTCGTTCTGCTAGTTTTTCTGAGAAAGCAAAGTGTGTCAAGGAGTGATGCAGCACAGCCAGTCTAACACGGTCTCTTCAGAAGGCAACACTTTCCAAAACGAAGCAATGTCCATCTGCTTAGGCAAGGGATCCTGGGCAGAGGGGAAGGGAGAAAGAGACAGAGAGAATGAAGGACCAGAAAAAGAAACAAAATAAGTGAATACAAGAATACAAACATTTTAAAACCTCATACTGGGATGATCGGATTTCATTAGAGACAGCAAAAGAAAACCAGAGTCAGATTGCACTGCAGAGCCTGTCTGTGGCCCCAATTGTCTCTTAACTCTCCTAGGATGATGCAATTATGAACTTCTGGTTCACATTAGGAGTATGTCCAAACAATGCAATCATAAAGAGAGTAGACCAAGTCCCATATTAATAATTGGCAAAACCAATTTAAAATGTTTTAAGCTAACTCCAAATGTAGAGACGAATGAGAAGTCGCCAAAATCAGGAGGATGTCACTCTATGAAGTGAGTGTAAAGAGAAACCCTTTCAAAATGGGGACTAACGTTTTAGTGCCAGCATATGTGTGTGTATATATATATGCATATATATATACATATATATATATATGGAGAGAGAGAGAGAGAGAGAGAAAGAGAGAGTTTTGAAGAAAAATGAAATAGGCATTTTTTACAAAACATAAAAACAGTTAATAAATGTAAATTAATTAATATCATATTTGTGCTAACTTCAGAGCCACGTGAAAGAACAGGAAAATAGCATGCCAAACCCTTTAGAAAACTTGCCATGGGCCCGGCGCGGTGGCACAAGTGGTTAAGGTCCTCGCCTTGCACGCCCGGGATCCCATATGGGCGCCGGTTCTAATCCCAGCAGCCCAGCTTCCCTTCCAGCTCCCTGCCTGTGGCCCGGGAAAGCAGTCGAGGACGGCCCAAAGCTTTGGGAACCTGCACCCGCGTGGGAGACCCGGAAGAGGCTCCTGGCTTCGGATTGGCATAGTATCGGCCCGTTGCGCTCACTTGGGGAGTGAATCATCGAACGGAAGATCTTCCTCTCTGTCTCTCCTCTCTGTATATCCGCCTTTCCAATAAAAAAAATAATAAAAATAAATCTTTAAAAAAAAAAAAGAAAACTTGCCAAGTCAGAAACAAAACTTTCAGTTATCCCCCAAACATAAACCTGAAGGAAAGGATTATTGAAGAATTGAATGGTCAAACAACTAATAAAAATGATCTTATCAGATATCAGAGAAAACAGGATAAATGCAACAATACTAATTGAAGATTGTAACAGCCTGTTGTTTTTGCAATAAGCAACTTCACAAATGAGAAAATGAGAAATAAGGCAATTCTGTTCCGGCCTTGGAGGACAGGCTCCAATTCCAAAATAACTCAAGAGTTGATGCCCAAGGGCAGTGGAGCCGCCTGCTGGGGTGATGCCTCAGTCCTGGTTACATGGTAAGCATTGATTCAAAACCATGGTGACAGTGTCTTTGAAGGAAGGACACAGAAGTCAGAGTCTGATGCGGCTGAAGCGATGAATATCTGCAAATCAGAGACAAAAAGTTATTCAGAGGGACCGAGTGACATGCTAGACCCATCCTGGTTCGTTGCCCTGAGGCATGGCCGTGGTTGCGCTGGACAAAAATACACAAGCTCATGCAGAAAGCAGAAATAGTAGTACCAAGGTCACAGGTTTCAGTTTCACTGGAAGACGCTGGGCTTCTTTCTGCAGGACAGCGTTGAGTCTCCATGATGCTGTTTGCTACTTTAAGCATGAATGGATTCCCCCCAGAATTCAAGTGTTCCGAATGTATTCCCCATCACTGTGTGTTAATGATAGTTGGGAATCCTACAGGTTCATGATGGTGAGACTCAGTGATGGCATCTGTGGCTTTAGAAGAAAAGGAAAACATGAGAAAACGACCCTGGGGTAGCCCTCTTCACCATCTGATGATCTGATGCCAATGGCCATGTTATGATGCCACAGAAAACACCCCACCAGGTTCTTGCTCATGGGTTTCTCATCCTAGCACCATGATGCAAATAAATCTGCATTCTGGAAATTGATTGTTTTTGGTAATTTGTTACGGTTAACAGAAAAATGATTAAGAAGGCCTTCAACTGAGATACCAAAAATACCATATCTTAAGAGGAAGTGCAAAACCCTGAGGCAATGGTGGCTCTAGACATGTCCTCTACAATAAGGAATTAAGTCCTCAGAAGTCCTGCAATGAAAGCGGACTATGAAAGCCTGGACATCCCGCCCTCTGTGGCCTAGAAGCCACTCTCACTTCCTGGGCAAGTGCATTTCCCCAACATGAAAAGTTGTTTCAATAAAACCAGGACGTGTGTGCCAGATAGCTAAGTGGAAATCACAACCCTTTGTAACCCAGCCCCAGAAACAGCTTCCTATAAAATTGTCTGTATTTTATTGAGTATAAGCATGTCAGTCAAAGGGAGGCCGTTACAACAAATGCAGGTAAAGGGATGACAATAAAATGGTGGCAACCAAGTGCCTTCTTTGAAATCTGTATATAACGTTATGAACTAGAAAGTGAAAATTAAAATCACAGTGAAATACTAGGTCACAGGCAATGACCGGCGATAATTAAGATTACTTAAATACCAAAGGCTAGTCTGTGACGTGGGATTTTTAAAACTCTTATACATTACTGGGAGGTTAAGAAATAGTTCAGTACCTTGAAGAAATAGCATAGTAGTTTCTTCTAGAGCTAACCAAACATTTGTCTAGCAACTGAAATTTAAGTATTTACCTAAGAGAATTGAATATGCACAAACACTCTCATAGTCACATACATACAATGGTGTCTTAATCAGCAGTGAACCAGCTATGTAATATTGGTCCCAATACTTCCACACAATGGCATCAAAGTCACTTTGACGTTAAATCAGAGGGCAGCACTTACACGTTTTCTATAGAAGTGGCATAAAAAACAACCTACTATGCTTTCAATATTGTAAAATCTTAGTGCACGCCGCTATGTACAGTGCATAGTGCTTGGTGATGACAGTCAGTAACAATGTTATTAAGTCACAATTTTACATTTTATTAGTGTTTTAAAGATTTATTTTTATTATTTTTTTTTTCATTGGAAAGGCGGATATACAGAGAGGAGAGACAGAGAGGAAGATCTTCTGTCCAATGATTCACTCCCCAAGTGAGCGCAACGGGCCGATACTATGCCGATCTGAAGCCAGGAGCCTCTTCCAGGTCTCCCACGCGGGTGCAGGTTCCCAAAGCTTTGGGCCGTCCTCGACTGCTTTCCCAGGCCACAGGCAGGGAGCTGGAAGGGAAGCGGGGCTGCCGGGATTAGAACCGGCGCCCATATGGGATCCCGGGCGTGCGAGGCGAGGACCTTTAACCACTTGCGCCACCGTGCCGGGCCCCATTTTATTAGTGTTTTAAAGCATCACTATGCATTTTGTTATTTATTATGCATTTTGTCATTATTGTAGGAGATATTCAATATTATTATGGTAGGGCATATTGAATAACATACTTTTTAAAAATGTTGATGCAAGGAACCTCAAGAATGCGCTTCAACATATAGTCAGAAACAAACCATTGATGTTGCCGAAGCTGGCAGCACTTCCAGAGGAGCAGGTGGGCAGACAAGATGGATGACTAACCCTTTGATAGCCTGGGCTCACGTATGTGATTGTTGAGAACAAATTAGGAGAAGAGTTGATCAAGTAAAAGAAATTATAATCAGCAAATGTTTTATTTTTAAAAAGTAAAATATAGCCCCAATTGCACAGTGGTGCACGGTAATGCTCAAGACATTTCTTGTCTCTCAGAAGTCGCTCTGATTCATCCAGAGCAACTTCCGGCTTTCTGCAAGTGCCACTCCTCCTAAGTGCCCATTCTGTGCTTGTGGTCCAGGCTTAATCTTCTTTTCAAAGTTGATTTGCATGTTTTCATCTGCTTTAAAGGCAGGGTGACAGAGATCGCGTTGCTGCTTCGCTCTCCAAGTGCCTGTCGCAGTGAGGACTGGCAAGCGTGGGCACGGGGAAGGTTGGCATTGTGAACACACGAGCCAGCCTCAACACCCCTCCTACTACAAGCAGAGATGCTTCACCACACCCTGCCAGCTATGCCGTCACTCTGGACTCTGACACAGCCCACAGAGGGTGGTCAGAGGCCCCTGGACACAAAGAATACAACACTGCAAATGAAATGCAAGTCCAAAAACCACTGAGTGACAAAGACACATTTCCGGGAATATTTTCAAACCAGCAAAAACCCTCTATAGAAGACATTAACAAGATAATCCTCAAATGCACAATAAACACAAGGTAGTAATATGATAAACATGAAGAAGGAAGGCAACATGACTGCTAAAAATGGTCATAATAATACATAAATATTTGACTGTGATGGAGAGATTGGTGAATTGCCTGAGAGAGAATTTAAAAAATCATGATGGTAAGATCACTCAAAAACAAACAAAATGAGGAAACAAGTAAATGATACGAATGAGAAAATCTGCCAGAAGAATTTCCTCCACCTTCTAGTTCCAGTATCTTTCATGCACGCAGGTTCAAGTCCCGCCTGCTGCACTTCCAATCCAACTCTGCTTATGGCATAGGAGGATAGCACAGGCTGGCCAAATTCCTAGGGCCCCTACAGCCATACGGAAGACTGGAAGAAGCTCCTGGATCCTGGCTTCAGATCAGCTCGACTCCAGCACGCGCAGCCGTTTGGGCAGCGAACCAGCACATGAAATATCCTGCTCTGTGTGTCTGTCGTCTCTGCGTAATTCTACCTTTCAAGTCAAAAGAAAATTTAAAAAAGAAAGTAAAGCAAACAGAAATATTAGAAATGACGTCTTCAATAAATTACATGTTAAAAATGCAGGGAAAGTGTTAACAATAGAGTTGGTGAGGTGAAAGACCATTCTACATAGATGAAAGATATTTTGAAATATCTTAATAAGACACAAACACATATGAGAGAGAGAGAAGAGAAAAAAATGAAAACAAAAAATTGTTGAAAGATTAGAAATATTGAAAACAGTGCTGTGAATTTATGGCCTGCCATCATGAAGAGCCAAATATAGGAGTCTTAAGAATCCTAAAGGCACAGGAAAAAATGGGTTAGAAAATCTATTTAGTGAAACAACAGCATTAAATCCCTCCACCCCCAGTTTTGAGAAATATATGGAAATGCAAATACAGGAAGTCGAGAGGATCTTAAAAATGCATGATCAGAATAGAGTCCATCACAATGCACTATAGTCAAATTTTCAAAGGGAAAACATAAATATAATATCCTACAATCTGCAAGACAGAAATGCCAGACGACCTTTAAAGGAACTCCTGTCAACAGATTCCCCAACCATTTCAGGCCAGAAGACAGAGGAGAGATGTAACCCAAGTTCTAACAGAAAACGGCCAAACAATAATACCCTACCCAGTGGAGCTGTCATGTGTAAGCGAAGGTGAAACGAAGACCTTCCAAGAACTCGTCACCATGTGACTGGCCTTACAAATAATAGTTAAGGATGTGCAACATACAGAAACAGACAATTAGCATCCCCGGTAAACACAATGGCAGAATAGACATCCTCCCAGTAGCCCTGAATGTAAGTGGACTAAATAATACAAACTGACCAATGAAACAACAACGACAAAAATAAAAAAGAAAGAAAGCAACGCAGCCTGCGAGATAGATACTGCACCAATAAAAATAAACACAAACTGAAAGTGAAGGGTATTTGATGCAAATGGACATGCAAAGAAAACAGAAGTAGCTGTGCTCATGTCAGATAGCTTAGACTTTAAGAGAGAAACTGTTACAACAGAAAACTAGGTCATTATATCATGATTAAGAAATCAAAGTTTAAAATATTAATGACTCTAAAGGGAGCTGTCAGTTCCATCAGTGAGCAGATCAGTCAGGCAAAAAAATCAACCAATAACCGAGCTGATCTATGCTGGAACCAGTGACCCTCATAGAGACCCAGAGAACATTTCATCCCACAGGTGACGGCTTCACACGTCCTTCAGCACGAAGCTCAACAGATCCATCGTGCAGCTTTCCTGATCACAGCGAATATTGTTGATAATAAAATGAACTCTAGGAAGCATACAGAAACAGAACCACATGCTTTTGAGTAAACAGCAAGTCAAAAATGAAATCAAAAGGATGTCAAAAATTCCTTGAATATCCACTGAAAAACAAAGCATATGAGACACAGCAAAAGCAGTTTTAGAAGGAAAGTGAACAGCGAACAATGCGTGTATCAGCACTTTGTAAAGGCGTCCAACAAGTGATCTAACAACGCAGCTCATGACCCCAGAAAGCCAGAACACACTGAACCAAAGGTTAGCACAAGGCAAGGAACAATGCAGATATCTAACAATGAAAAATCAATTTCAAAATATAAAACATAGAAACTGAAAATTTTGGGAAATGTCAGTGAAATGAATCACCTTTTTTTTCTGGAAAAACAAAATAAAATCAATGGAGAAATGGCCCAACTAACCAAAAAGATTACATAATTAATCAAATGAGAGATAAAAATGGAGATATAATTGATATCAAACACAAGAAATCCCTAGGAATTATTATGAACAGCTACATGTCAAAAAAATTAAAAAATAAAAAAAATCTAAAAGTAATTGATGCTGATAGACACAGACAATTCACTGAAATTTAGATACAATGAGAATGAAAACTGGAATAGACCACAAACCCAGGGTCAGGTTGAATCGGTAATGAACATCTTTCCCCTTAAAGTGAAGTTCAGGACCAGATGATTCCACTGTTGAATTCCACCAAATAATTATGAAATGACTAATTCCAGTTCCTAAACTATTGTAATATAATGAAAGGGAGTCAGTTTTTTAAATCATTCTTTGGGGCCTGAGTTATCTTAATTTCAAAACCATGGAAATTTTAAAAAGAAACAAAATTAAAAATCACTATCTTTGATAAACAATAGATACAAGTATCCTCAATCGCATACTAGCAAATTCTGGAAGCAGTCCTGAAATGCTTCAGGAAAGTGAAAACACAGACATCTGCCTCTAATTTTTAATACATAAACTAGTGTACATACATATTGATAATTCTATACACACGATTTTAAGTATGTAATCAGGCTATCCTCCCTTCCTCTCGCTCAAGTCCCTAACCTTATTTTTTCTTTTTTAACCTGTAATTTTTTGCAAGAACATATTTTTGTATTTTGCAATTTTAAGAGCACATGACACTTTGCACTGTAACTTCCCTCCAGCCGTCAATCCCACCTCTCTCGTTCTACTTTCAGTATTTTTGTTTTGATATTTAAAATGACATACTCTCAATTTTCATTATAATCACAGCACTACCCCTCCTAAATAAATAATTTTAAGTAGAAAAGATACTCTTTTAAACAGCTTAGATAAGGTCTGTAAGCAATAACCAAATCACAAAATATCAACTCCAAGCACTTTCATTACATTTTTTTGGTATTCTCCGTGGCAGTTGGTCACAAATCAGAGAAAATATGTGACGAAGCTCTTCCACGGCTATGAATCTATCCAAAGGAAGATCAAGCAGTGCAGGACAAGGTGCGTGCACTCCTTTGTGTGCAGAAGCTCAATTCGTAATAACCAAGACTTGCAGAGTATCCGTGCATCTATCAAGGGAGAAATATGGTATAAATACATGATGGGATATTACTCAAGTACGAAACTAATAAAACTCTGAAACACACCCCAAAGTCGATGCAACTAAGAGCATTATGACAAATGAAAAAGGCAGGAATTCTGGGCCTGGCTCGATAGCATAGCGGTTAAGGTCCTTGCCTTGAACGCACCCGGGATCCCATATGGGTGCTGGTTCTAATCCCGGCAGCTCTGCTTCCCATCCAGCTCCCTGCTTGTGGCCTGGGAAAGCAGTGAGGACGGCCCAAAGCCTTGGGACCCTGCACCTGCGTGGGAGACCCAGAAGAGGCTCCTGACTTCAGATTGGCTCAGCTCCAGCCATTTCAGCCAATTGAAAAGTGAATCAGAGGATGGAAGATCTTCCTCTCTGTATCTCCTCCTCTCTGGACATTTGTCTTTCCAATAAAAATAAAAAAAATCTTTTTAAAAAAGAAAAAGTCAGGAATCCAACAGGCAAAGAGCGCTGTTCACAATGGCTCAAATATGGAATCCACCATGGTGGTCATCATAGCACGAAAGGATAAAGAAAGCGTGACGCGGACACGACGCTGGAACATCACTCCGCTTTTCAAAGAACAAAACCAAGATCATTGCAGCCGGAGAATATCATGGTGAGTGGAATTAGCTCAATAGGCAAACAGAAATACTGTGTATTCTTTTTTTTTTAATTACGGTGCATTATGTGACACAGTTTCAAAGGCTCTGGGATTCCCTCCCTGTGTCCTCCCCCCATGGTGGATTCCTCCACCTTGTTGCAGTATTACAGTTCTAATTAAGTCAAGATTCTTTCTTTGCAAGCATATACCAAGTATAGAGTCCGGTATCTTATTGTCCAGATAAATTCAACAGTTTCTTGGAGAGACCATCTCTGGTTTGAAGGTAGAGCTAACAAAATATCATCCCGATCAGTTGAAAGCCCCAACACAACATCAACAACAATTTACAACATTATGGAAATAATTAACATGGTATTGACTAATCAATATGTTAAAACATTGCAAGTTCTTAACCACATCTTGTGACTACTTCATTGACCTTTCAATTTTTGTTTATACACAGAACCGGCTGCTATACATCTTAAAGTGGCTATAGGGTACTATTCAGCTGCCTCGTGTCTATTTTCATTTTAGTATTTAGCAGTTTACAGTATTGAAGCATAATTTTGCTGAGCTTGGCAGATTTTAAGATAGTCTAAACTGGCTTATAAATCTAACAAGGCATTTGGCAACAGTTGAGGTGCAGAACAGTTTTAGGAGGGGTGTGCAGAGAAATATTCAATACCCTAGTGAGGAGTAACTAATCTTTGTGTCCTACCTAGTAGGGTATATGTGGATCCACACTGACCATTTCCTGTCTGGTTCTAAACTTTCCTTGTATTTCTCTGTCTATTCTAATATTTTTATGTGCATAACTATGCCGCAAGTGCGGTGTTTAGTGAAACTTGGTGTGTCAAATTGTTAGGAATTATATGTTATAATAGTTTCAGTGATTTTTTTTTTACTATTTTAAAATTTATTGTATGTGAGTGGAATTGACATCTTTTCATTTATTTATTGTTTAAAACCTTTACTACATGCTTGGTGCACTATCATCTTTTTACTTTCTGTTTGTTGAAGTCCTTATTTGGTATAGCATTAAGCCTTGGCTATAATACACTTTAAAACATGTAATCACAAATATTAAAGCAAAATTTAAAAAAATAAGCAAAAGAGGGTCAGTTTTGTGTCACAGCAGTGTAAGCCACTGGTGGCAATGCCAGCATTCCTTGTTAGAATGCTGATTTTTGTCCCACCTGGTTGAACAGCTGATCCACTCTTGATATTGGCTCTGTTGCTGAGCGATCTGCAGTGAATGCTGTTCTGGAGTTGGAGTAGTTCAGTTCATCCTACAATAATGAGACGCTACATTGTTATTGCTCAAAAGCTATGTTTGGGGGACTGGTATCGGGATACAGCAGGTTTACCTGTGACACCAGCAGCCCACTTTGGAGGGCCAGCTCAAGCTCCGGCTGCTCCCCGTCCAATCTGGCCCCCGGCTAACATGCTTTGGAAAGCAGTGGAAACAGTCTACACTACGTCATCCCACTGAATGAAATTCCTGATTCTCAGCTTCAGCCTGACCCAGACCTAGCTGCCTCGGATATTTGAGCAATAAACCAGGAGATGCTGATCTCTCTCTCATACGTCACTCTTCCTTTCAAATGAATAAACGACTCAGAAATCGAGGTGTGTGTGTGTGTATGTGTGTGTGTGTGTGTGTGTGTGTGTGTGTGTGTGTGTGTGTTCTCATTGCTGGCTTGTCTACACTCATTTCTTGGGTACTCTCTGTTTCCCATATACCTTTCTGCTGAGTCCCTCTGTTCTCAATCTTCATCAACATCTTTGTGCTTAGGATACTCAGGTTCACCATTATTAGCTCAAACAGATGATGTTTTCTCATTATCTTTTATTGGCATACAGTTATTGCTAGAATAGTTTCAAAATAAGAGAGACTAGAGGAACCTCCATTTTTTTCTAAATGAACTCCTAGAATTCTTTAGTATTTTTAAAAAAATATATTTTTAATTGGAAAGTCAGATCAACAGGGAAGAGGAGAGACAGAAAGGTCTTCCATCTACTGATTCACTCCTCATGCAGCTGCAACAACCACAGTTGAGCTGATCCGAAGCCAGGAGTCAAGAGCTTCTTCCTGGTCTCTCATGTCAGTGCAGGGTCCCAAGGTTTTGGGCTGCCCTCAACTGCATGGAGCTGGATGGAAGCGAGGTGGCTGGGTTTAGAACCAGTGCCCATTTGGGATCCTGGAACATGAAAGGCGAGGACTTTAGCCACTAGCCTATCGCACTGGGCCCAAAATTCTTTAGTATTTTTAATTTTTTTTTTTGAAAGGCTGAGTTACAAGTCCAAGAAACAACCCCTCTCTCATGGGATGCCAATTCTACAATGAGCAGCTTAACCTTCTGTGTCATAATGCCAGCTTCTGAAATTCTTTTAACCACATTCAATATTTCCCTTACGCATGAATTTAAGTTTTCTTTTATCATGGTAGTAATCAAAGGAAGTTTTATAGCAGAATCATTTTTTTAAAGTAAACCCTTTTGTCTGCCAACTGCAAGTTGTTTAAGAAGCCTGCCATTAATCTTTGCACTCTTTGCAATGAGTGACTGAATAACTTAAAAAAAATGTTCGACCATGAAATTTGGGGTTTTAACTTAAAAACTGTGCGTGAAAGGATCTTATTTGGTAATTTGTGTTTTTAATTCAATAAGCATCTGCTGCATCAATTACATGTTGAGCTTTGTATTTGTGAAAAGGATATAAAGATAAATATGCAAAGATGATACATTCAAAGAGTTTAACATTAAGTAGGCTTTGTGCAGAAAACACAGGCACAACTTTTTTTTTCTTACAAATATTTCTAAATGTTTATGATTTTTATGTGCACCTTGGATCCTAATTACAAATGGTGGCAAATAACTTGACTATGATTGAATTTGAGAAATAGCATAGAAATTGGCCATTTTTTTTTTCAGATGTAATCAGGGTTTTCCTGAGCTGCTTGTCACCCAGTCATGTACACATACAAGGAAGTGGACATAGTCCCTTCCCCCAAGGGAATGTGCCATTAGAAAGAAGTATATGATGAAAAAACTGATATAATCTTGTTTTCTTTAAACCAGCAGATATTTTTGTTCCATATTATCTCCCCAAGTGTGTGTGCTTTGTGACTGTGTAGCTTGTCTCAAGGAGATTTGATTGAATCAACGTTTGAGTTAAATGTTTGAATGGTAAGGAAGGGAAATAACCAAATATGGAGTATTATGGTCTGTCTGGATTAGTGTGAGACATGCTCCTATTGTAGGCTTTGCCAATTCTTAATACAGTTTAAGAAACAGTTAAAAGAAACAGTACAATTTAGACAAGTTCACTAGTCTGTTTTACATATTTTTAATTTACAAAAGGTGAACAAATTTCATAAATGCAGATTTAAGAATATAATTTTATACTTTCCATTCTACATTCCTCCCCAGCACCACTCACCTCACTCCATTTATTTTCTCCTTCAGTTTTTACAAAGACATGCTTTTTTTAGCACCAAAAGCTTAACCCTCCATTAAATAAAAGACTCAACAAGTAGAAAACCGCCATTCTGCAAGAATACAGACAACACTTGTAAGCAATAATCAAATCTCCAATTGTCATTTTTGCTCATACACCTTATAATTTTGTGCCCTACTATAAAATCAGGGAAAACATATTTGTCTTTTTTTTTTTTTTGAGATAGGAAATTTGCCTAAGTATAACAGTTTCCAGTTTGTTGCAAAGGACAAGATATCACTTTTTACACTAATATATACAATACATTTTTAAATGTAACTATCACATGATAAACATATGGACTGATTCTATATCTTAACTATTGTGAGTTGAGCTTCACTACAGGGCAACAGTTCACTCTTCAATATGCTGACTTGTGAAAATTCTCAGGAGTGGAATGGCTGGGTTGTGTGGTAGATTTATTTTCAGATTTGAGGAATCTCCATGTCTTCCATAGTGGTTGTACAAGTTTGCATTCCCACCAACAATGGATTAAAGAACAATTTTCCCTATATTTTCCTTACCATTTACCCTTTTTTTAAAATATTTGGTTATGAAAGCCATTCTTTATTATTATTATTATTATTATTATTATTATTATTATTTTAGGATACAGTTCCATAGGTTTTGGGATTTCCCTTCTCCGCTCCCCAAGAATCCCCCCCCACTGATTTTCTCGATATTAATACAGTGGTATAGTTATTCATCAACAGTCATAAATCCATCATTGAGGGCATGGACAATGGCAGGGAGTCCAGCAACCTATTGTCAAGATATAGTCAACAGTTTCACTGGGAATACATATTTGATCTGAAAGTAGAGATGCATGCTGCATTGTATCGTCACATCTGGATATGACAGTCTCCATCACACAGTTAGTACACATCCCCTTAAATGAAGAGCCACAATACAAAATCAATAGCAGGAAGAAAAGCAGAGACTTACAGTACAATGAAGTTAAACAACATGCTACTGAGTGACTAATATGTCACTGAAGCAATGAAGAATATCAAGAACCTTCTTGAAGATGTGGTATGACTTATGAGTCAGTGAAGAAATTAATGAGAAAAAAAGTACTTTGAAGAAATGAAAATAAGAACAAAAACATAAAAAATCCATGATATATAGTTTCTGTTGATCCTTGTTAGTACGATATATCTCTTGTAGGCAACAAATAGATGGGTTTTGTATTTTTAATCCAGTTACTAATTTATGCCATTGGGTTGATGAGTTTAATCCATTTACATTCAGGGTTACAATGAATATGTGGTATTTTTGCCCTGTCATTTTAGGGTTCGTCATTGTTTGATTTGGTTTTCTGTTCTTATTTTACTGGGATGATCTTCACATTTGCCTTTGGTTTTGGTGAATGCTATTACTTTCTCTTTTTTTTAAATGATTATACTTATATTTAGCAGTTTATACTATTCAAGTGAGATTTTACAAAACTCTGTGCATTTTAAGATAATCAAGACTGAATTATAATTCTAACAAGCCATATATTAACTGTGGAGTAGAACAGTCTTAGGCAGGTGCACAGAGAAATCTCTAGTATCCTAGCTAGTGAGGAATAACTGAACTCTGCATCCTACCTAGTGAGTTCTAGGAAAGGCCAGGTCAGGAGCCTGCCCAATAAGGAACAGGCCAAGTAATTATAGCCAGCTGACTTTTTCCTGACTGTTCAAATCTTTCTATATTAGTCTCTCTCTTTCTGAGCTAGTTATGGAGCTCCTGAGCAACCCTGATGGTCATTGCCAGAGATGATGGGGAGCCCAAGTTGAATTAAGCTCCAGAAAAAAGTTCCTCTCCAGAAGGAAATTTGCAATTCTTCTATCTCCGAGGACCTCCCGGGGCTCCTGTCTATTGCTCCACTGTCATAAGACGCTGTGTGGATGGTTCTGGGCTGCTTCAAACTCACACAGGAGATCTGAGAGGAATTGGCTGACCTCAGAGTTCTCGGCCTGCAAGAGCATTCAAGTTCCCTGTGATCTCCTTGGCAGTTGGGATATGGTCCTTGGTGCCCATATTGACAGTCCTTGATGACATATCCACTGTTTCTGTAGCAAAAGCACTTGGGAGGTTTCTGGGTGTCTCCAGGACTAGGATAGAGACTTTCTCTTATCCTATGAGAGCCATTCTAACTGGAGTGAGATGAGACATCATTATATCATTATGTAACTTATTTTTCCTTTCCTGATGGCTGGTGTGTCTGGGAATGTTTTCATGCGTTTGTTGTCCAATTAAAGTTCATCATTTGAAAAATGTCCATTCATGTCCTTTGCCCACTCTATGATTGGACTGCTTGTTTTGGTTTAGTTGAGTTTCTTGAGCTGTTTTTATGTTCTGGATATTAATCCTTTACTAATTGTTTAGTCTGCAATATATTTTCTCCCATGTGTCAGTTGCCTCTGGGTTGTGTATGCCCTTTGCAGTGCAGAGGTTCTTATTTTGATGCAATCCCATTGGTGTGTTTCTGCTTGTTTTATTTCTACTTCTGGGGTCTTTTCCCGAAAGTCTCTGCCTATGCCATCTTGCAGAGCCTCTCCTGTGAACAGTATCGGTCACAATCTGTGGCTTATTATTTATTGATTTGGAAGTTGGCAAGCCTATATCTCACAAACTAGGAAACTGTATCTATACATTTTATTTTTACCATATTTTCATTATTCATAAATGCTAATTCTAAGCAAGTATTTAAAATTTCTCAAGTAATTTAAAGAATAAGTGAATCATACATTTTGAAGTGTGAAGAAATATTTAGCTTATCTCCTTTTTTTTAAATGAAGAAATTAGAAATAATTATTAAATCACTCTCCCTAATTATTCAATAAAACAGTTATAGAACTTCTATCTATGACTAGTGCTTGCTGATCTGGCACCCACCGTGCCAGATTTCACAAACATCGTTGATCATCCAGGTATTTTTGTATCCTCTGCATAAAGTGGTGGATTTAGAATCTTCTCCTCATACAGGTGCTGCGTTAATGGAATGCACAATTAATATGCAAGAGAGGATATATAATCATGAGAGATAACTCCAGATCATGATAGAATTTTTAAATCGAATTATAATTTAGAGGTTAACTGAAATTGGTGTTTTAGTCAAGGTTTTCAATATAGTCTTTTCTGTGTTGCCGTACAAAAATGAATTAGCTCTGTGAAGAGAGACTTTTAAATACAAACATGACATAAGTTGGAAGGGGCCAGCTCATTCCTTCTCACTGCTGCTAATTCTGTTTGAATTTTAGTCTAGATTTTAAAAGATCATGTTTTTAAAATGTTGAAACAAGAATAAGAAAGTATACAATTTACAGTATTTTAAAAAACTACTCTTGGGGCTGACACAATGGCTCAATTGGCTAATCTCTGCCTGCAAGCTCTGGGATCCTGTGAAGTAACCAGTTCACGTCCCAGCTGCTCCATGCTGCTCCAGCTTTCTGCTTTTGACCTGGCAAAGCAGAACAGAGCCCGTTTATCTATCTGTTTTTCCAAGGGCTAATTATCTCACGTTGAAGTCATTCTTATGATAAGAACATTTCACATCTAATGTCAGAACTTTTCGAGAATACAACATATTGTCATAATTATGTAGCAATCTTACAAAATAATCAAGATTTTGAATTTATTTGTCCTAATTTTAATTTTTTTAATTTTAGCCACAACCCACCATGTTGTATTGGAATTAACAAAGTATGTGGTTTTATTATATTATGCATTTCAATTGCTACCTTATTCACTCCGTTTCCCACAGATCTAATACCTGAAAAAACTAATCAAATACGGGATTATTTTAGAAAAGCGATCTCTAACTCAAGAGTCTGCATGATATTTTGCTGTTTTTCTGTTTCCCAGAACACCAAAAAGGATTAATTAGCAATTAATAATGATGTTACTTTACTGCTTAAATACTAAATAAATGTCCCATTAATTTCAAACATCTTGGTAAACTTCTGTGACACATGAATGTGGGTTCTGTCTGGTTTTTTCGTTTTCTCCCTCATGTTGTTGCCTTAATCTGCATTGATTTCCGTTAGGCTTTCTCATTCCAGACGTTTTGACACAACATGTGCCTATCTTCTCATCAGATTGAGTGCCCATAAACCTCAGTTTCCTGTTGTTATCCGGCTTGAATTACGGATTATTCAAACCAGTATCAGAATCATTTGCTCTTTGGCTAGTGTTGGGGCCTGTTTCTAATCCTAGCAACAGAAGATGGGCCAAGAGATTGTGTCCCTGGTATCAAGTCTGAGATTTGGTTGGGTTTCCAGGCCCCTGGTCTCAGCCTGGACCAGTCCCAGCTGTTACAGCCATTTGAGGAGTTAAAAAGCAGGTGCAAGATCTTATCTCTCACTTTTTTTATTCTCTTGTTCTTTCTTTCTCTGTAACTCTGCCTTGTAAATAAATAAATAATCTTTTAAAACATTCCTTTAAAAGGCTATCATGGAAGAATGGGGAGATGAGATCATAATGTCCAAACACTATCATATTGATTAAATAAATGAAAGTATGCTAATTTTCCTAAACCTGTAATAATGAAACAAAAGCACATATAGTAGAATACATCACACACTTACACACACACACACACACACACACACACACACACACACACACACACACACACACACCCTGGCTGCTAAGCTAAATTGAGGGATGAGGGGATGATTCACAAAATGGGTTGACTTCAAAGGGTACTATGGGAATTCAGACCATGATGGGGTAATGGAAAGACCGTGTTCTTGATCGGGCCATTATATTATTATAGGTTGCTGTCAAATATCACAGAATTTTATAGCAGAAATGCATTTTATATTGCAAAATTATGCTCAAAATCTGTCCATACAGAAAGCCACAAAGTGAGATGTCCAGGTCATCTGTGTACTGTAAAGATTCGTTCTTCATTCTAAATAAGATTCGTTCTGCATTCTAAATTTAAGCGGGTAGAGAAAAGGGGTTTCCTTGTTGCGATTTTTTCCAAGTTTGCATGTTGACATGAGACCGAGGATGGCTCCATCCTGCCAATAAGACGTAAGAGAACGAGTGGAGATCTCTGGAGTTCTCACACCCTGCCTGCCTGTCCAGGGTGCTGAAGAACAAGGAGACGTGAGGGAAGACAGAAGAAAAGCAGAAATGATGCAAACAAACCAATTTGGTTCGTTCAACTTACAAACAGAATAAATGTGTTTATCAGCCTTTTCTCCCAAAACAAACATTGTGAAACATCATAATCTAAATTGAGAGAAAAAAAGAGCTATCCACTCGTTTAACCTAAGAAAATTAAACACACAGATGAGATACAGGCTTTTCTGTACAATCCAACCATGAAGAACAATCAATTCATATGAAGACAAAAAACAAAAAACAAAAACAAAAACAGACTTCCCAAAGTGCATAGCCTATTGATTTCTTGTTGGACATCTTCTACCCCGACGAGAGATTTATCAGATGTGGCACCCAGCGAGAGTTTCAAGGCAAAAGTAGAAGCAAATGGAAATCTTACAGTGGATTGAAGAAAGATTCCAGAAGATAAAAAAGGCAACCACCAACTTTAATAAAAACAGAAGCAGAAAACACAAGTGTTGTTCATTACCTGCCTATAAATGGCATAATTATGCAATCATAGTGGTAGATAAAATTTTAAAACTTTGAGAAAGTCATTAACTTAAAATATAATGAGAAATACTGAAGTTAGTCCAAAAGACGAAAAGTCTTTCTTCCATGAAACATCATTTGGTTAGGAAGTAGAGGAATTTCCGGCTGTTTTTGGTTCTAACGGTTCCAGTGCAATTTTAATTTAGAAACTGTGTAGCTTTACTGCAGGAGGTTATAAACATTTAGGGATAGTCTGAGTGAGCACAAAAATAAGATACTGTGAAATGCTTCCCTGCCTCCATTCTGGAAGATTTCCAAAGCAAGAATCCTGTTGTACTAGCCTTCACTGTCCACAGAGTTCACACAATGTGTGATGCTTCTTTTTGGCTTCAGGCAAATAGCATCTGCAGTGATGGATAGCTTTGGCTGCCAACAATCCACTAGACACTAATAAACATATGAAATCCAAGACAGGAATTAACGGTACTGGATATAGGCAACAGGTGGATAACTCAGCACTTCTGTCTGAACCACGGTTTCCTGCATGTGCTAGGTGAGGGCAGCAGGCTTTGATTCCAGACCTTTTTTCAATCTACAAAAGTCCACCTCTCTTTCAAAAAGCCAATGACCTCCTGAGGTGTTCATTAGAAGTGTTGACAAACCTTAGAAGGCACCCACAACTGACCCACTTTCTTTGCTTTATGATTTCATTAATGGAACTGTCACACACCTGGTGAAACCTCACCTGTGGTTATTCACAGTTCTTGTCTCTGGCTTTCTATTTATAGACTGATCAGAAGTTTGTGGTGCAGTCTATGAGATCTCAGTGTTGTGCTTAGAAATGTCACTGCAGCCATTTGTGGAGTGAACCATGAAAGGAAGAAAAATTCTTTGTATCTCTCCCTTTCTTTCTCTCTCTCCCCCTCTCTAACTCTGCCTTTCAAACTAACACAGTTTTAAAAAACATTCAAAAAGCTGATGTTCATACACCACTCCTCCTTATTCAGATTTTACCAGATTTACATGTTCTTATGTTGGAATATTCAGATTTCTATCCAGAATCTTGATTCTTTCTAATATCTGTGTGAGATTCTCTTCATATTAACAATTTGAGAATTATTTTCTCAATGAAGAGTAATTAATATTGAATAACTAGTTATGCTACTTTGGCCCTTTGCTCTAACATATTTTATCTTTTATTCATTATCTCAAACTACAGTATTAAGTAAAAAATAGCCTTGTGGTGGACAGAAAAGCTCAGAATTCTAGAAGTTTTCTGAATTCCATGGTTTCATGTTCCTGAACAAGTGTCTACATCCTCACATTCTGAGGCAAATTCTTTCCTGATACTTACTTTCTAATAACTCACTCTGAATTGACTGAACAAACCAAGTTAACTTTTCCACAGGTAATGCTAAGGAATCTAAAAATTGTCATGATGAGTGTGGTGAGGACAAGATTAGAATGACTCCATAATACTCAAGAATCACAGGCAAGTTCAGGGGTCCTAGCGGTGAGGCCAATTTCCACAGCATCAATGTCAGTAAAACAGAAGCGGGACAAAGGTGCTCTCACTGGGCAGTCTCTCCAGGGCTCCTTGCTCCATGGTCCATTTGCAGCCACATGTTTGCACTGACAGTGGACCAGCCCCATTCCCCAAGCAACACACAGCAAGGATGTGCACCTTGTCCCAAAGGCTTTCACTGGATCCAAAATGATTGTTATGAAAGGAATGTGACGAACATGTATTGCAGATTATTGTTAACTCCCTACTT
This sequence comes from Ochotona curzoniae, assembly GCF_017591425.1. Lineage (NCBI taxonomy): Eukaryota > Metazoa > Chordata > Mammalia > Lagomorpha > Ochotonidae > Ochotona > Ochotona curzoniae. Next base: position 2,523,311 of record NW_024466413.1, read on the forward strand.
CCACCCCACCAGCCACTCAAGAACTGACTCCAAGGAACATTGTACTCCCACCTACAATGACATCCTATTGTACAGGGAGATAAGACACTCATCAACCTGCCTTCCAGTGGCTTCATTCCAGTCCCTGCATCACTTCCCTATTGTCATCCTAATCCTTTCCAGGTTGCCAAATAAACCACTTGCTCTCAGGTTTTGCCTCTGGGGACCTCTCCAGGGAAAGCCCGCTCAGAGGTTTTACTGTGTCTCTGATGATGAAATTCTCTCCTTGCTTTTTTTTTCAAAAATGATATGACCAGTATTAAGTGCTTTCCAAGGACCAAAGTCTAGGTTTAATGAATAGAAAATCAAAACATGAATCACTTCCTTAAAAATTCATAATGTGATGGGTAAATACAAGTGACCTTGAGTAGATGAATGCAAGGTAATGAAATATGAAGAAAGGAATGACCAGATTTGTCAACAGAGTCTGATAAAACTCTATTTGTGAAAGGGCAAAAGACTTTACACCATAAGAAAAATTTTACAAGGAAGAAAATTGACCAAAAGAAAAATAGGGCATACTACCTCACTCCCAAGTTTGTTTTAAATACAAATATGAAGTAAAAGCACCTCTTTCTTTTCTGTAAGTCATAAGTATTGCCTACTGTTAAATCTGTTGGGATCTTGCCTCCCTAAATCTAAATAATTCTTGACACTGGAAATACAAGGTCACCCTAACATTACACAGATCGAAGGCGATGACTCCCCAGAAGGTTAGGTCCTGTGAGCAATGGCAAGGCAGAGTCCGTGTGTCCTCCTGGCTTTGAAGTTCACGCGTGTCTTACCTACGTCCTGGCATATAGAGATAGTAACACTGCCACATTTTCATCTCAGAGCAGTTAATCTGAGAAATTATGAAAGGAATGAGGAGCCAACATGGAGTCAGACATTAGGAGCCTACTGAGCTAGGCAGAGAAAAAAAATGAAAAGAAATTTTGAAAGTGCCTGAATGGAAACATCGACCAAAGGGATGAAAAATTGCAGTCTAATACAACTCCAGGAAAGATGAGGAACCTAACAGACCTTAACTAAAAGAAAATGCAGAAATGGAAATAGCTTTTATAACACAGATTGCTCATTCATTATTCACACATAGCCTCTCCTTAACTCATCAAACTGTGGAAGTTTCCTCTAATAGATATTTTGATCTTGTGTATGAATCCCTTATAAAAGTGGGCTTGACCATCGGAGGAGTGAGGTCCATTTCTGAAATACCATTATTTTTTATTTCTGATTTTACTAGCCTCAAAATGAACTCCTGGTAGCAAAATAAGGATGTAAGGCCATTGAAAACCTCCTTGTGCGATTACATCTAAAAGTGCGCCCATTTCAGGCATAGCCTCAAATAGGAACAGAATCAGCATGCAGTGCAATTCTAAAAATTCCAAGAGTGTTTCATTAAAATTCTCTAACTGCAGTGAAGAAATTATGCAGATATGATTTAAAAGCTTTACAAGTAAACTCTTTAAAATACATAGATATAAGTGTTTACAATACAAATTCAAGGTGATTACATGATAATTAACACTTGCTTATATGTCTCTCAAGCAATCTCACAGCCTGCTTCCAAACAGCAAGCTCTTTGAGCCCTTGACCTTGATGAAGCTGATGTTGATCTGGGTGACACTCAAGTTCTTATTTCGTTATCTTGCCATAACTTGGCGGTTTCTAACACAAAGCCAGCATTACTTCGTCACCTATAGTCAATTATTTGGCTCCAGGTATTAACCACATAATTTCATGGACATCAGCAACAAACTAATATTTAGATATTTAATAAATGCTGGAAGTATTCCAAATTTGTTATTGATTTTATGATGGTTAGTTGCAGAAGCAACTATTTTTTTAAAAGAAACCTGAGTTCCCACCTCCAGTCTCTAGAGGGAGCTCAAGTTCTCTTCATGGTCAAGAGCACAGCAGGAGCCAATAGGTCAGTACTGATGTCCGGATCATCCGTGGTGCTCTGTCTTGGACCATTGTGCCACCGCCTGCTGAGATGGAAAGCTATCATTGATCCTTTTACAATGAAAGTTTTCTTATTTGTTTTCTTTTGACTCAATCATTTGAATCAAACAGCCATAGGGTGAGAGCAGATAGATTGGGCAAAATGGAGAAGCCAAAAAGACTTCTAGTATACACTGTATACTAGAAGCTGACAGCTCTTCCGCTATGATTCAATTAATCTGACAATAAATTAGGTGTAGTTTCTGTTCCAATCACAAAATACATGGCTCATGTTCCACTCAAAATGAAAACTAACTGCACATCATACCCAACTTCCAGTGCCACGTTTCTTTATCAGAAGTCAGTCAGCTTCAAGACTTCCTGTGATTCTTTGGAGTTTAGTAATTCGTGAACTAAAGGGACAAGTTATCTGTACCATGAGATCTCATATAAGATGAAAGAGCACGAGGTTAACGCTGACCATGCCTGTTCCTGACTGGCAAGGGAACTGAGAAACTGGCATATACTACTCCACAGAAATTATACCGCCTTCCCACTCATGTGGGGCAATATTTAAATCATTGATAAGGGCTGTAATCCACAGGCAACTGGGAATATATTTATATATAATTTTTTGCTGGTCTGTGGTTCCTTGGCAACTCGGAAAATGTTTCTTTTCCTATGATTTGATAACCCTCCTTGGCCCTGCCCCTGATTCCCCAGGTCTAAACCTTAAGCAACTTCGCTCTTCTTTATTCAACAATACTGTCTCTTGGGGAGACACACTTTGTTAGTAAATTAGCAGTACTCTTTTTTTTTCCCCCAATGGATGAGGCTGCACCTAAAACTCTGAAAATAAGTAATGAAAATGAAAGTATATTTTAATACAAATGTTTTTTTTTTAAATTTATACCTATGAGGGGTATTCAAACTTCATTGAAATGCGTATCTCATTGAAAAATCATTTTCTAATTATAGTTTCCATAAACTTAGGAAGTGCTGCTGTATTTGAATCCTGTCAATTTTATGTGACCAATATTTCTTTTGATATCTATTTCTAATGTCTGTTAAATGTATTTACCTGCTGGCTTCTAAATTTCTATTCTACAACAGGTGTCTTCTAGATCCCCTGGACTTTGGTAGGATAAGCTACACCTTTGGTTCTTCTCAAGCCACTTTGCACAATATAAATAATCTACTAGCTCCTTTTATTTAAGAATCGGCTCATCACCAGGGGCATGCAGACACCGGTTTGAGTAACAGATTCATTGAGGCACATGAAGAGAGGAACACTCCAAGAGGAACAGCTGTGAGTCAACTCGTAACTCTAAAATGACAGGTGAATAACAGAGACAGGACCCACGTTCACTGGCTGTTCTCATTCATTCAACAAATACTGCATGCTTGTGCACTTCCTGTTTCCCAGGCACTATTCTAGGTGTTTTGGAATGCAAACGTGGCTAGAAGAAGGGATGACATTGGGAGGCAGCCTGTAAGGGTGTCACCTGTATCAGCATATGGACATCGGTGTAAGACCCTATCGTTCTACTTTCTTTTTTAATTTTCTTTTTTTATTTTTCATGATATTGTTCTTTATAGACTCAGGCATTTCCCCATCTAACCTCTCTGTTTCTCCGCCTCTCCCCCCGCCACTGTTTTCCCCTGTATTATACAATAGTGTAATCTTTCAACAACAGTCACAAGCTCATCACTCCCGTATCTAATGCATCATGACAGTGTAGGTGTAGACAATGGCAAAAAGCCCTACTTTGAGTTAGCTGTCTGGGAAAGCAACAGAGAATGGGTTAAGTGTTTGGGTCCTTGCCATCTATCCGGAAAACCTGGAAAAATCTCCTGGCTTCTGAACTTGAGGCTTGGCCCCGCCCTTGCTGTTAGGAGCACCTGTGCGGTGGACCAGCAAGATGAAGATCTTCTCCTAAGTCTGACTTTCAAACAAATGTTTAAATTTTTAGGAAAATTGATATTCATTTTTGCTAATTTCAATCTTCCTTTAGTAAAACAGCAAATAGTATTTGGTCTAAGACAATATTCAAGATGTTAACTCAGAAAAGATTTTTTTTTTTCTGAATAAGGCAGAAGTAGATATGCTAGGTCAAAGGGTTTCTTGTAGTCATACAGGCTTCCCATCCTTTTTAAACACCAGGTGCTTGAGTTTGCTGAGTTCTGCTACTCTCTTATTCTAACTCATTTATGAAAATATGGATTATTCAGATGAGGCCTTCCCAGAGTTTTATAAAATTGAAGGGATTCTCTGAGAGTTTGATTTTCTTTCAGGCTATCTGAGAACAATTTTTCCCTCTCAAATAATTACAGATTTTTATTTCTCTACCAACAAGATAGATCTCTGCTGGGATGACAGTTTCTGAATTTTAATAATGGCAGGTGAAGTTTTAATTGGGTAGTCTTGTTCCAATTATTCCTTCAATACTATGATCTTTGCCATTTGATCACCATGCATTATCTTCCCTTTTCAAAACAATCTTTCTAGTTACTCCAAAATGCTGAAGAAAAATATTTATTTTTGCAAAGAAAATGAAGAGAAAAAAGAAAATTGAAGAGAAAATTTTAACTGAAAGCAGGTGGTGAGAAGGTTAGAAATGTTTTAATTTAAAAACTTTTTGTGTACCTAGTACAGTGGCCTAGTGGCTAAATCCTTGTTTTGCATACAACAGGATCCCACATGGGTGCCAGTTTGTGTCCTGGCTGCTCCACTTCACATCTAGTTCCCTGCTTGTGGCCTGGGAATGCAGTAGAGGAAGGTCCAAAGCCTTGGGGTCCTAGACACCTGTGTGGGAGATCTGGAAGGGGCTCTGGGCTCCTGGATTCAGATTGGCTCAGCTCCGGCCATTGTGGCTACTTGGGGAGTGAGCCAGTGGATGGAAGCTCTTTGTCTCTGCTTCTCTCTGTAAATCAACATTTCCAATAAAAATAAACATTTAAAAAAATGTTATTCGTAAATGATTATAAGGGATAGTGAAAGTAAATGTGTTTTTATGTTTTCAGGAAATATTGAAAATAAATCTTGATCTGTCAAAGTCACTCCAGAGACAGTGCCACAGCAACCTGCAATTGAAAGCTTACAGCGAGTAATGGATGAGAATATGAAGTACATCACTAAAGCTATTTGCAAATCAAAGAGTCCTATATAATCATTACTTAGAGCCTCCATTGGTTCACATCCCAAATGACTGCTGGAGGTGGGCTCATTTGAAGCCAGGATCCAGAAGCTACCCCTGAGGCTCAAGTGGGTAAAGTGTCCCAAGGAGTTGGGCCACATTGTGCTGCATTTCCAGGCCATTAGCATCAAGCTGGAGCTTGGAGCAGCCAGGACTCAAACTGGCACCCATGTGGGACGCTGGTGGCATTTCCAGGCCATTAGCATCAAGCCGGATCTTGGAGCAGCCAGGACTCAAACTGGCACCCATGTGGGACGCTGGTGGCATTTCCAGGCCATTAGCATCAAGCCGGATCTTGGAGCAGCCAGGACTCAAACTGGCACCCATGTGGGACGCTGGTGCCTCCGGTAGAGCCCTAGTCTGCTGCTCTGGCACCAGCCACAATGGAGCTTGAACATTATCGGGTCTGCCAGGTTATCGAACAGGTTTGCTCTCCTCTGTTTTTCTATCTCATTCTGCTCAAGGAATCGTCATGTTAATCTTTTATTGTGTTGGTTTTCAAAGATGTCATTATTTTTTTTTCTGCATGACATCTTCATCTCCCACTCTGCTTTATTGTATTCTGGGAGGGTATAGGTATACTGCTGCTGCTTCTATGTCCTTCCTTAGCCTTCTTAATAAAAATCACTGCTTCAGTTCTTACTCCGCTTCTTACTATCAAGTCATGGAGATTAGGACTAGTGGACGAACGACCAGCTCTCCATCTGATCTCCGCCCCCTGCGATGCTTTCCCTAGAGTGGATGCTGGGCAGCCTGGTCACCTGGTTGCCACTGATCAATCAGTTATACACCCTGAAGCAGCAATGCCCCCGTAATTGTGAATTGTGAATACCAAGCCTCCAATCTATTGAGGCAGCCACAGCAGGTGCAGTGTAGTTCCAGTTCTGCCAAATGCGGAAGGGCAGCCGACTCCAGGATGTCACTTCACAGCATGGGCAGGAACACACTGACGAAGGGGTAATTTCTCAGCTTGGCACATCCTTAGATCACAGCAAAATCTGACTTCGTTGGGAAATCCAGCCGAAAGTATACATGAAGAAAACAGTTCTGAAGGCTACTGTTAGAGGCTGGAGTGTGTGTGTGTGTGTGTGTGTGTGTGTAAACAACTCAGTAATCCTAAAATATCTCTGATCTGTTCAATGCTCTGTAATCATGTCATGCTTAAAAACAACAAGCTTCCTTCTCTGCGATGCAACATGGACGAATTTTATGTGCTTCGTTTTCTTATTACTTTATTACTTGCTTTGTTCCCTAACTCGTGTTTGAGGGCACATTCACACTTGCTTAATGTCGTTGACATTTGTTCTTCCTGAGTTTCAAAGATTTCTGTCACTATCTTAGTCACAGAAAGCCTTCAATAGTGACTCACTGAAGTCGTAGGTTCCTACCGCAACAAGTAACTAAACTCAAGCATTCCAACTGTAAAGGCAAGCTCTGCCTCTTCTCCAAATGTAACGTGAAAGAACACTCTATCTCCTTCTATTCTTCAGTTTCTTTTAATAATTGTCTGCTCCCCAGGTAGAATTGCCTTTTGATGATTTCTTGGAGAGGTAGGATGGCAGAGGGAGAGATTTTTTATTTTCCAGTTAATCCCACAAGTGCCCACGGCAGCAAAGGTCAGCTCTGGTAGAAGCCAGAATCTCAAATCTCCATGCGGGTTTCCAGCAGCGGGGGCAGCAACCCAGACCTCGTCATTCGCCGCTGCCTTCACAGACACATTAAGAAGACGCTAGATTAGATGTGGAACAGGCAAAATTCACACAAGCATTTAGACGCGGGATGTAGACGCTTCAGGCGGCCGTTTGAGCAGCTGTACGGCGATGCCCACTCACTGTCTAACCTTGCAGCGTCTAAGGGATATTTTGAATATCGTGTGGAAGCATGTAACATTACTTCTAATCTTACACAGCAAACAATGGTAAACACCGACTTTCTTTTCTGTTATCTGTTCACAGGTAATATTCTTATTTCAAGACACTGCTTCAAGTCAGATTTGATTCTGTTCTGAATATGAAAAACTCTCATAGAAAATTATTTGTAGAAATGCCACTAATGAGATAATTAAGCATCCAAAGTCTTTATTATTATAAGATGTAAATTGTTTTAGCAATACTATGAAAAGCACTAAACATTTGGAAAGCATGCCTAGCAGAACATTGGAGTATTGAGTATCTCCAAAGTATTTGTGGGGATTTTTATGTATGATTTTGTCTTTTATTCACATTTTTCAGTTCACATTTTTCAAAATTTTTAAAAAGACTTATTTATGTTATACACATCAAATATTTCAATTTGAACGATGAAAATATAGATTATGTTGCACATGTATTCTACCTGATACAATAACAAATGCAAGTTATTAGAATTAACATTATTAAAATATTTAAAAATATGCAAGCACTAGAGTTCTGACTCAATGAGAAACAATAAAATACAATGTAAACTATAAACTCTTTTCCTAAACCTTTTGTAGCCATCTGTGTTAACCTGAATTTATAGTAACATTCCTGCTGTTCACTTAGAGCCTCAAAAACTGCTCTTTGCCTTCCATACTATTTTTACTTAAGCTAATTTATAGGTGATTTCTAATTAGATTATCAAACACTAATGTTAATTCAGCTACATGTTTGTGGGATTACAGAAGATTAGCATTACTACAGTTGTTTTTGCTTTCACAGGGAAAAATAACTTGGGAGGCAAATAAATCCCCTGGAAAGGCTGATTGAAAGCTTTCTTCTTTGTTTCTGCAAAATTCTTTCTGGTAGATAATATTAAAGACTTAAAATCTCAGATTTGTCTTAATATTTGGATCTCTGATGATTTCTAATAAGCTGGTAATTAATGTACATTATTCTTTTCAGCAGACCCCACTGTAACATTGAATCAAGCCAAGGTTAATTATTTACTTTTCTCTGAAATTCAAAGGCTCTGGAAGACAATTGATGTGAGACAAAACAAAGTTTATCATCTATTCTAGACTTGATTTTAAAAACTGCAGAAAAACAGCTCATCATCTTAATTTGATCATCTCTGTTCCTTTCTCTCTCAGCGAGTGTGTCTCTACCAAACAATCTGACCCATACATTCTCCCATGACGAAGACTGGGTCAGCCTTGCTGCACTTTGTACATGAAAACCGTCAGCAGAAATGCTGATTGTGTTCGTAAAATCAAAACACAGATTTTTATTTGCTATGGAGTTACAATTGTATTAAACAAAATGAAAAGAGCAGAATGATTTGCTAAGTTTCTACCATAGTCTCCACAGCCCCAGGTCCTGGTTCACAACTCTCCTTCCTCCGTGACCCTCTGCTGTGGCTGTACCTTTGCCTGTCGCTCTTTCTCCCACTCCAGCTTTAAGTTGTGCCTGGGATTAGGGAGGCACCTGGTATCCTAAATATCAGGGTTGTCATTGATGCTGGTCTTACCAGAATCTGCTGACGATTAGGTTTTAGGGCTACCTGGACCTACTTTGGGTGGAACCTGTAAGAGTCAAGTTGGTATTGTGTAGGCAACACCTACATCGCCGCATACCCCGAACAGAGGGACTAGGGTTACAAAAAAGACAACACCCAGTGGGTCATTCTTGTAAAGAGAATGCCATTTATTTGAAATTGGCCTGCCTTTTTATAGTCTGCCTAGTTCCTCCCAGAATTTTTCCATTGCTCAAGCAACTTCTAAGATCCTCCCCACCCCCCCGGGGCATCTTAAAAAGGAGGAAGCAGGAAGCGTGAACTTGTGGTCAAGCCAGGGGCTAAATGTATCAGGCCAAGACCGCCCATCCTGTTACCCCTTGAGAAACAAGCTAAGCTGTGGAGTTAACCCTTGGGAGACCAGGCCCTGCAGTATTGTTTCCTCTGGGAGGCCAGTATAATGAGTTGTTCTGGAAGTGAGTTCTCACCTGGTTTAGTGCCTGTGCAGTTCACTGCTTTTCTTTCAGTCTCCCACAACTGGTGTGACGCTGGTGGGGATCTGAGCCATGAAATCCACCCTGTTCCTGCACCCACCTGCTTGGGTGCTGCCACTCTGCTTATGGTCGTGCTTGAGTCAAACAAAGCAGCAGGACTGGCAGTTCTAGCCTGGGTTCACCTCCTGAGCTCCTGCTGAACTCCCCTTCCCACTAGCTCCTGGTGGGGCTCCAACTGCAAGCCACTGCTCTGGTATCTGGTCACTGCAGCACTGCTTTGCTTTCCCCGCTCTTCCCTGTGTCCATAGATTGCCAGGTGTCGCTCTGCCATCAGCCTGGCCTCTCCCCTTTGCCAGGATCCAGCTCTCTCTGCTTCACCCTGACTAATTATCCTTCCTTTGTTTAAATGTGTTCTGCCATCCTGTCTCCCTAGGGTTGGTTGGTTGGTTGTTTTATAGGATGCTTTTATCTTGCTTTTTTAAAAGACTCTTATTTTACTTGAAAGTTAGAGTTACAGAGAAAGAAGAAGAGACAGAGATATCCCACATCCTGGCTCACTCCCTAAATGGCCACAGCAACCGGAGCAGGGTTGGTCTGAATTTCAGAGCCACGAGCTGCTTCTGAGTCTCCCATGTAAATGTGCAGCCCAAATCCCTGGGCTATCCATCCTGTTGCTTTTCCAAGGCTAAGGCAGCAGGGGGTGGGGGGTGTGCTGGATAGAAAATGGAGCAGCTTAGACTCAATGTGTATATGGCATGCTGATGACACAGACAGCAGACTAACTTGCTATGCTATGGCACCAACCCCTATTTTTAGTTTTCAAATATTGTAATTTTTCCAGAAGATTAACATAAGGGGTAAAGGCAGTCTGGGTTCCTGCCTCAATTGAAACAATGTTCCTGTGGCTAGATCAATGAGCAAACGCAGGATTTATTGTTTCAGAAAAAAAACTTCCATCACAGCCATCCGTAGGGGAATATTTTATGAAAGAAAGACACAAGTGTATATGAGGGTTGAATTTTTTAAAAACATGATTTCAGAGACAGAAACGAAAAAAAAAAAAATGGAACAGCAGCTAATAGATGTCAGAGGTGGGGATAAACTTCATCAAAAGGCCAGAAGAAAGCCCGAGCGCAGTGCCCTGGCAGCTCCTGCTCTTCTCCTGAGAAGCTGACAGCACCGACGCTTCGTCCTTCCCTTCCACGATGAATCTGCAAACCCAGGGGAAGGTAGATTGGCACTTTGATCTGGCCACGGCAGCTCTTGGGGAACCAGTGCTGGACATGCTCCTGAGTCCTTGGAGACTTCCTTGCTCTGCTGTTTCGTGATAAGCCTGGGGCTCAGGAGAATGGGATTCACACTCCCAGATCTGCCAAGGCTTATGAGAGAACTGCAAGCTCAGAGCAGGAGCTCGTTTAGATCTTGCTAAATGCAGCTTTTAGGGAGAAGCAAGCATCAAGCATCTTACATTTCTTTTGTAAAGGTTCCCCGTGTTTTGTCTTTTTACATTCTACGGGACCTGGTCCTGTCTACCTATCAGCACATTTAATTCTTTACAGTATAATTAATCCTTCTATGTCATTTTGTCTCTGTCCCAAAAACATTTTCTTGGTCTGAAATATAACCAGTAATTAATTAATTCACATCCATCTATCTATCTATCTATCTGTCTATCTATCTGTTCCTTTGGAATCAATCTGGACTTTGCCATGGTATTGTCCCTAATGAGGAATAATCTGGGGAGAAATTGTATGTCTATTTGCATCTTAACACAGTAAGAAGAGTAAGAAAGAGACATTATCTTATGAGTGTTTGAATGAAAATGACCTGAGTATTTGAATTGTGATGCTCATTATGATACTAAAATTAAAAGTTTACACTTCTTTAGACATTTGCAACTGTATAGCCATTTTCAAATTCAAGGTGTCATATCAGGTTCCTGCAATGGAAAACTAATGAAGGTATGACTGAAGTTGAGAAAGTCTTCGTGTAGACCACACTTTGAGTCACGCTGGAACATCCTCACACCAAACTAAGAAGAGAGCCAGATACGTTTATAGTTTTGGCATTTTTGGTAGAACTTGCGCGGTACCACTGAGCTAACTGTCCTTAATTAAGAATAACTTGTTAGGTCTAACATGATAACTCAGAGGCTAAAAACCTTACCTTGCATGCGCCAGGAGCCCATACTGGCACCAGTCCATATCCCAGTTGCTTCATTTCCCTTCTGCTCCCTGCTTATGGCCTAGGAAAGCAGTGTAAGGTGACGGAAAGCCTTGGGACCCTGTAGCCGCATGGATGACCCAGAAGAAGCTACTGGCTCCTGGCTTCAGATCAGCTCAACTCTGGCAACTGTGGTCATTTGGGGAGTGAACCTGCAGCTGGAACTAAATCTGATCTACCTCTCCATTGAAAATAAATAAATCTTTAAAAAGGAATAATTCATTTAATTTTGATTTCTTATCATTTGACTTTTCCCTCCACACAAGCACGATGTATCACTAAAACACTGTACAAGACAAAGTCATTGTGCCATGTTAAATGATGAAGGTGGACTGTTAAACCAATAAAACCCTCACCGACGGTTCTCGTTTCCATTGTATGTAAAGACATCCCCAGTTATACTTTGTTATATTTGTTCTCATATACATTATTATTACACATTAAAAATGATAAAAACTCTAAGAGCCAGAATAAAGTGCAAAAACACTGAACTTTTTTCCAAGAATTTTTAGCCCCTTCAATTGTGAATTTTCTTTTATTACTCATAGGATAACTTGCACTTGACTGTTTTTCAGATGTCTGAGAGGATAGTTTTTTTAAGAGAATGAGGTTTGGGGCTTGTGTCACTGCATCAGTCATATTAGAGAAAGCACGTATTGAAGCGAATGCGTTAAGACCACAGTTAATTCTTTCAATTCCGCCTTCTAAATCAATCATTTCTGAGAGAGTCCATGGTTTTGATGGTTTTTCTTGAATCTTATTTCTTTGTCTTCTCTTTCAAGTAAAGAGGACTATGATTTTCTTATAAAACCTGGCATTTTCCGTGAATCCCTTTATGTTCTTCTTTGGGACACAAAGAAGCCAACACATTTACAACCAGGTGATTTCACAATCTAAACCGCATCTTCAGCAACCGTTTTCATTTTGGAACAGTTTCAACAGACTTCATTTTAGGGCATTTTTAAAATTCTCTTGAGAGAAATGAAAGTATCAATAAATGAATTAGAGTGCATTGCATGTAGATTTTTTGTTTGTTTTTCATTTTGCTTTATTGTTTCCGATACATAGCCCAAATGTCAAATGTATTAAATTTCATGGTTTTTCCACATCCCTAGAAGGGTCATTAAAACTTAACTTCTCTAGCATCTGTTGAAAGAGTAAGATCAGTTAATTTTCAAAGTCAAATTTCACTTAACCAGAGGAACAGTTATGGAAGGCTCTTTGTAATTGAAGTATTTTACATAATAGCAGCAGTTCATCTATTCATGGGCTTTCCGCATAAAAGGCAGTGCATTTGTCTGGAGACTGCCATTTGCTGGGTCATTTTTCATCGCAACTGGAGTTCTTTATCTTCTATCAATAGGGACTAGGAAACAGAAGAGCTGTATCCACTCTGCCCTAAGTAGCAGAAAAGGGGGCCCAGGGCCCTTGTAGGAAGACAGTGCTAAAAATGTTTGTCTTCCATTATATGCTCTGCCTATACTAAAACATTTTCCCAATGGTGTACACTGTGAGACCGTTGATAATCATATGCTTTGAAACTACAGAAGGCAAATTATTAAAGTAAAAAAAAAAAAAAACCCTTTTTTTATAAATATTTTAAAGTTTTTTTTTTTTTTTTTGAAAGGCAGAGTTATAGAAAGAGACACAGAGGGAGAAAGAAAGAAAGCTCTTACAGCTGCTGGGAGCTGAGCCAATCTAAACCTGGGATCCCAAAGATTGTACCATGTCTCCCATGTGGCTACACTTCCAAGGACTTGGGCCATCTTCTGCTGCTTTCCCAGGTCATTATCAGAGGGCTGGATCAGGACTCAAACCGAGACCAACGTGGGATGCTAGCACCACAGGCAGGGGCTGATGCTACTACACCATGCCACTAGCCCTCAGAAATTCCTGCTTAAACAATGTATCAGTGAATATCTTGCCAGCAAATAAGTGCCTCTTTTTTTCATTTTTCCCCTGACTGCCGTGCTTTATATATCTATATCTATATATATAGATATATAGATACAAATATAGATATAGATACCTATATAGATATATATACCTGTATATATACCTAGATATAGATATATATATTCGTACATAGCACAGTGTTGGGTCCTGTGTGATGGCTCAATGGCTAATCATTAACCTGCAAGAGCCAGGATCCCATGTGGGCTCCAGTTCATGTCCCAGCTGCTCCAGTTCCCATCCAGCTTCCTGCTTGTGGTCATCACAGCCATTTGGAGGGTGAATCATCACGAGGAAGATGTTTTTCTGTCTCTTTTTTCTCTCCCTAAATATGATCTGCTTTTCCAACAGCAAATAAATAAATCTTTAAAAAACAATGACAATTAAGAAAACCTGAAATATAATCTTGGGTCTTACGTATTTGTTTTCATAAACTATTCTGTGATTCATAAATAAAAATTGAGGTCTTATTTGTTGAGCAGGTGAAGAAACCAAAGCAACTATTCAACTCTCATTGAAGCTTAGAATTTTTGTGACGAAAAGGAATAGCCATACTTCTCACTGATCACACTGCTTTATAGAGAACATACTGAAGCACAGAAAGTTGAAATAAGCTTTGCAGTTTCTCATTATCGTAGAAGAGTGTAACTTGCATATGAAACTTCTATCGTAAAGTAATTTCTTTTTTACTTGTTTTTTACTTTAAAATACTTGATTCACTAAGATTGGGTACATTTAAGATGTACAGGGTTACGAGCTGGTATGCATTTCTCCTGTATTAAATCATGATTGCCACAGTTAAATTTATGAATGCATCCATCACCCCCACTTTGTCTTGTGATCTTCAAACTTGTTCATTGTAGAGATTTTTCTGCCTTTAGATGATTATCTCCCCGAATGCTGTTGTGCTCTAAATGTTTGTGCCTCACTCTCAGACTCTCTATGTGACTGACATTCTGTAATAACGGAGAAATGCGCTTCATCTATCAGCCTTCAGGTTCATCCAGGTTGTCTCAAATGGCAGGATCTCCTTCCTCTGGAAGCGGGAATGTCATTCCTCTTAGCGCATGAGCACGCATCATTATACACACACACTTTTAAATGCTAACATGCACACTTTTAGATATTGTCAGTGAACATTCAGATCATTGTTCTATCTTGGATATTTTGAATGATGTTACAACGGATGGGATTTAGATAAGTCTTTGAAACACTGACCATGATCACATCTGCATATACCCGGAAGTGGCATTGCTTAATTATTCTTAATCATTTGGTAGCTATGCTTTTAAGAAGCTCCATGACATTTTCCATTATGACTGTATCAATTTAGTGTTCTGTCAATACATAGACGTATTCCTTTCTCCCACACTCTAACCAATAGTTGTTACAGCTTTTCTTTGGTCCGTGATAATCACTCAGACAGGTGGTATCTCACGGTGATTCTGAGGATTAGTGGTGGTGAGCATTTTTTTCTGATCCTCTTTAGAGGAATGTCCAGTCCAGATGCTTTGTCTATTTAGCTTGGATTAATTGACTTTTTTTGCTGATTTGTTTGAATTAATTGTATTTTGGTATACTAATCTCTGATCAGGCACATGGTTTATGTGTCATTGTTCCATGTCTTAGCTGTTTTTTTTTCTTATTATTGACTATTTCTGCTGATGTGCAAAAACTTCTGTTTGTAAGACTTGCTTGAATTTGCTGCTTCCATTTGTGCCACAACCTGGAATGCATCAGCAGCATCAGCACTAAGAAGATCTTTGCCTATGTTTTCTTCCAGACATTTTATGATTTTAAATCTGATATTTAAATTCTTCATGGGTCTCAAGTTACTCTTTAATGTGTTATGACACCAAAATTTAACTTCACTGTTTTAAAAGTGGGGATCCAATTTTCCTAATATTTATTGAAGATTATTTCCCATTACCCATTACAAATTATTAGTACCTTTGTTTAGCACATATATGTAACAAATGTATTAGTTTATTAATTTGATAGGGAGAATGCAAGACAAAATTAACACGAAATCTCTCATATGCTTGTCTACACCCACAAAGCCCCACACAGTAAAGACTGGATCAGACCGCAGAGAAGAGCTTCCCTCAGCCCGGATCCCCAATGTGGCTGACATTTATCTAAGTATTTGAATTATCAACTACTTGTTTCCAAGATTCACATCATAAAGAAACTAAATCAGAAGCAGAAAAGCCGAAGTCGAACCAAGTACTCTGACGTAGGATGTGAACATTTTGAGCAGAAATGAACAACTCTTAATAAACGACTGCCATTGTGGGAGTTTATCATTTCTACAATCTTCTCCTGGAAAAGTCTAAGGTAATGCTCTGAAATCAGATAAACCTTAACTTAGCTTTTGATTTATGCTTTAAACATTTCATTGTCTAGATATTTTGTCCTATGACTTCCAGGATTACATTGCAAATAAGCAATGAGAATGTCTTTGCTTGTCTTGTTCTTGTTCTGAAACTAAAAGCTTTCAATTTCACTTTTAATTTTAAGATTTGTTTATCTGTAGGTATAGTGACAGAAAGCAGGTAGGGAGAGAGAAAGAGAGAGAGAAAGAGAGAGAGATATCTTCCATCTGTGTTATTAACTTCCTAAATGGCCTCCATAGCCAAATTTGGGTCAAGACAAAGCCAGAACCCTGGAATTTTATACTGGCCTTGAACTTGGGTGACACGGTTCAAAGTATGTGGATCATGAACTATTGTTTTGTGCATTAGCATAAAGTTGTATTGGAAGCAGAGTGGCCTACAGCTTAGCTTTCTGTGCCCTGGTGTTAACATTTCATGGCTGAGTATGTTAGCTATGGGATTTTCAATAAACTCTTTGTCATGTTTAGATTTATATCTAAGATGCCTAATTTACACAAAGACATCAAATAAACAAAATGGATTGATATGTTCAAGAACTACAAAATGAACCTAAATCCACATGAAACACAAGTATAAAATAATAAAGGGCAAAAATAAGAAGCATAAATGAGTAAAACAGGTATTAAAAATAAAAAAAAAAGTTGTTTTTTTAAGATCAGCAAAATTGATGTGCATTTGACTAGACTATCAAAAAACAAAAAAGATTCAAAAAATAGGAGATACAAATGAACTAGCAAATACTTCAGCTGCTGTGGGAAGAATACTAAAAATCATAAGGGGGCCTGTTGCATTAGCCTAGTGGCTGAAGTCCTTGCTTTGCATGTGCCCCATCCCATACGGACACTGGATCTAATCCCAGCAGCCTCACTTGCCATCCAGTTCCCTGCTTGCAGCCTGAGAAAGTGGTCGAGGATGGCCCAAAATCTTGGATCTCCACACCCTCATTGAAGACCTGGATGAACCTCTGTGCTCCTGGGTTCGGATTGGCTCGCCTCAGCTGTTGCAGTAGTTTAGGGAGTAAATCAATGGATGGAAGATCTTCCTCTCTGTCTCTCCTCCTCTCTGTATATCTGCCTTTCAATAAAAATAAATAAATCTTTTGTAAAAAGAAGAATTATAAGAAACTAGTGTGAACAGTTGCAAATAGACAAATTGGAAACTTTTGAAATTTCTGAGCTAGAGAAATAGAGCTAACAAAATAGTAAGTAATAAAAACAACGTGAACTGAGCAGCAGCGAGAGTGGAGGGTGAATCAGCAAACAGCACCGTGCCATCAGTGGGATTCCAGAAGCAGTGGATTCACAGGTGACTTCTCCAAATACTCAACCATTGCTGAGAATTCTCACTTCTCACAAAGAGGAGGAAGCATTTCTAAACAAGTTTATTGAGGTTAGTATTTCCCTCAAGCAAAAGCCCAATAGGAATAGTAAAGAAAGACTTGCAGAACAACATTCCTTAAGAAAGCACACATACAAACATCCAGCAAAAAGTAGCAAACAAGTTCAACAGTGTCTCAAATGGGCTCAAATGGGCCATAAACCTTGCTGAAGAGTTTATTTTCTGGGATGAAATGATGGATTAAAATATAAATCAAAAAATGATACACTACATTAATAGAATGCAGAATAAAATTTATGTGATCATCACACTTCATGAGAAATTTGAGATGACTAATGATTCATTTATGGTAGAAATTTCTCAATAAATTAGGCATAGGCGAAATAACATAAATCACTCATATAGTGCTTTATCCAATGTATCATGCCGCGTTCCATAAATGTGTCATTCTCTTGTATGACCTTGGACATCAAACATTCCAGAATTAGCCAAGGATAACCATGAAATCGCAGGTAGGCAACCCTGCACGTGCGCAGGTACACAAGGTAACACTTTGCCCTGGAACCCGTGGGGGTTGCAGCCGCAGGTTCAACTGCACAGTGAAAAGTGTGCAAAGTCCCTGCAGAGCGCATGTGCTGTTTTTGTCCTGAAAACAGTGGGAAGATACTTATGGATTTTTTTAAAGATTTATTTATTTTTATTATTTTTTTAAGATTTATTTTTATTATTTTTTATTGGAAAGGCAGATATACAGAGAGGAGGAGAGACAGAGAGGAAGATCTTCCTTCCGATGATTCACTCCCCAAGCAGCCGCAACTGGCTGGAGCTTAGCCAATCCAAAGCCAGGAGCCAGAAAGCCTCTTCCAGGTCTCCCACGTGGGTACAGGATCCCAAAGCTTTGGGCCATCCTCGACTGCTTTCCCAGGCCACAGGCAGGGAGCTGGATGGGAAGCGGGGCTGCTGGGGTACAGATCAGCACCCATATAGAACCCCAGGCATGCAAGGCGAGGACTTTAACTGCTAAGCTACTGCGCCGGGCCAGAGATACTTACGGATCTTAAAGAAGCTGGCACAATAAGGGGTGTGTGTGTGTGTGTGTGTGTGTGTGTGTGTGTGTGTGTGTGCGCGCGCGCATGTTAGAACACCATAGCATATATAGGGAAAGTGGATTTTGAATGAATACAATAAAGTCAGAGCAGTTACAACTCCCATAGGTTCAGTCAGTAGCTGAATCCAGATATCAGAAAAAGTGCCTTTGTATAGCGTTGAAAGAGGAACATTTTTAGAATCAAGTATAGAATGTCAGAGGAGAAAGAGGGAAATTGACAGACTCTGAAGATTTCCCACTTGGACAACTGGATGCATCTGGAATACAGAATAGATGCAAAAGAGACCAGGAGTTCCTCGGTGGTAAAACCATTTCTTCAATTTTGAACCCAGCAAATCTCTGATATATTTAGAAGACAGTTCTGAACATGGAAAAATAAAGCAAATACACATTTAGTGGTTTTTGGCCACAGGATCCATATTGAAAATCCAAGGTCAGTAATAAGAACCTCATAAAGAGATTGGATAAGAAGGAAAATGATTAAGTAACAGAACAAGATTGAGGCGAGTGTCTGGTAAATTAGGGCAGAGACTTCTGAAAACAGCTAAGGTCACACAGTGAAAGATAAACCTAGGAAAACCTTGCTATCCGTTACACCATATTTTCAATTAATCATAGTCTACTTTGGCCAGAAGCTGAATATCTGTCTCTCAGATACATTAGTTTTCAATTACCCATTCATCCATTCATTCATTCATCCAGTTACTTACTCAACACATCCCCTATAGCCAATACTGCCCAAGATTCTGAGTTTGTAAGAATGATAATCTAGGTTTTATTAACATCTAAACTGTGACAAACCACTTGATTTAATGAAGGATGTAAAATGAATATAACCTAATGTTACTAGTGTCACTTTATCCTTTTTCATCAGATAGTACTGTAGACACCTGAATTAATCCATCTCCCAAATCCCTCATGTCGCATAAGATGTAAACAAAGAAAAGATATTCTTAAATGACAGTAGGCACATCCCAAAGTGTAACTGGTACTTAATATTGATTCAGTCATTAATTTAACTGGCTCCATTGCCTCCTTTTGTCACTTAACACAGGAGAGCGATTTTGTTTGGAGATGGCGACCTTACACCGTAGGATCTGGCGGTGGTGGAAGCAGTGAGGAATGGAGTTCAGCCCCGGGGGCAATTCAGATTGACATCTTGGTACCTCTCTCTGGCAGCTCAGCAGTGGCTGCTCGATGGAGGCAGAGAGCAGTGAGCAGTCAGGATGCGGAGCGTAATCGAGTGACCTTGTCATTTATCCTGCAGGCTGAATACAGTGGGCACATTATCTTAAACGTCCTTGTGAGTCTGACAATGATGCTCCAATCTATTTTGGTGAAAGATACAACTTTTCCTCCGGGTTCCTGGGAGCCATCTCTACACATCTTAAACTTGGCTTTTAGTCTCCCTGTCAAGCCTTCTGTTTCAACTATTTTGGACGACACAATAAGCACAGCAGTACGGAGTTTCTGGTGGCAGAGTCTAGGAAATCACACCAAAGAATAGAATGATAGGAAAGAGACAAAGGGTTCCAGAACAGTAATTCTGATCACTCTGATAATATCAGTGGATGTTATAGGATCAACCTATTATGGATTTGTAACAACAATGGTGGAAGTACTTAGTTATCCTTCAATTCTACAGAATTTGCAAGTTTGTAGTGCAAAGCAAAATAGACTTGCAAGCAAGCCCATGTACACGACTCACTGTGTAAATTGCCTCCATTAGAGATACAGCAATAAAAACAGACTTGCATATTTCACTCTCTTCTGTAGGTCCCTCAGGCCTTCTCACAGTTTTGCATTTGTCATTCCCAGTTTATTCTTAGCTGGTAAGTTGCTAAGGTGTTAAACATCACATTGATAGCACTTTATTAAAACATAGCCTGGTGACACTAGCAGCTTTCTTAAGTTCTAAGAACTTCCTTTTTTCTCAGCCTTTTGAAGAAGCCAACTGCACACGCATTTTAAGTTGCAGTTTGGGATTGACATGTGGATGGCAGGTTAAGCAGCTACTTGTGGGCATAATATCCCGCTTTAGAGTGTCAGTCGGCATCCCAGCAGCTCTGGTTCCAATGTTGCTTCTAACCAAGATTCCTGGGAAAGCAGCAGAAGATGGCCCAAGCCCTCAGGCCCTGACACCCACGTGGTACAGGAAAATAGACTTTAGAGCTCCGAATTCCTGGTTTCTTTCCTGCTCAGCATTGAGAAACATACAAGTCTGGGGAGGAAGCCCCCGGCTGGAATCGCACACTCCCCTTTCTCTGTCTTTATCTGTCTCTCAAATAATGGCATTTTCAACCATTCCTAAGGCCACAAAGCAAGTTGCTGACTGAGATCAGATCATAAATGTTTCTCAAGTTTCATTTAAAACTTTCTTTAAACCACATGTTTTTGTTAATATTCAGTACTCTTAATACTGAAACACGTTCTGTTACCATCTATGTGCACTATAGGTTTTGGTCATCAGCACCGTGTTTTCTGTCCAGCAAAGTGGACTAGACTAGTAGTTGCTACGAGATACACATTTGTTACTAGAGTTCAAGTAATGCAGAGGATGCCTGATATTCAAAATTAAATAAAATATGCTTGGTATCTTCAAAATTGTTATTACTCATTTGTACATCTCTTCATTTCTGTGCTTAAAACAAATTTCAAGTTGAATGTAGTCAAGTAAAATGTAGATTTTGCTCATTAGAATTTCTTAAAAAAAGATTTGTATTTTAAAATAGGAAGAAAATTATTACTGAATATGCCCGATACGCCGAGCACTGCAAATCTACTGTATATAGTCATTTCTCCTCATTTCTCTTTAAAATGAGGAAGAAGTGTTAATATACAAACTTGAGTTGCTCAATGTGAAATAACTAGAAAATGGAGATTTTCAGTTCCCAAACTAGCTCCCATCAAAATCTAGTTTTCTTTTTTTTATAAGACAGTTAATTAATGACTGAAGCATCGAAATTAACATTTCGAGTGGAAGTAATTCATCGTGATTTTTTGACGATGCTGAATCAATGCTTTCTCTATGTCGTCTGTGGAAACACGGATAGGTAATGATGATGATGATGACAGAGAGAGAAATAAAGAGAGAATAGAAGAGTTGCATGTAGGTACAGAAACATCTTTGAAGCAAAGCAGAATTATTCCTTTGGATGGTTGAGAACTGGACAGGTAATATCAAATTACTGTCCTGAATGAAGTGACAGTACTTCGTGATAATTAAAACAGTTTCAAATATAAAGTTTTGATTTTGCTTTCACTTGGATTTAAGGTATTGATTCAATGCTGAAATCAATGAAGCCTCAGTAAGTTAATTCTTCAGATGGACATAATAAGAGCTTTCACAGTTGCTGTGAAGATTACGCAGGAAAATAAATGGAACAACTTAGCCCAGGGTGGGTCTCTGTTTAACTGCACCCTCACATGTGTTCTCCACTGCCCAAGGACTGTTAGTTCAGGACAGTCACCCTGAAGCCAAGTTATCATGTCATCCTTACATGCTGTTTATCATGGTCATTGAATCACAAGTGCTTGACGAAGTTCCTTGCATTTGGGGCAAGTCAAGATAAAAAAATCATGATAACTGTCATCCTTAGTATATAATATACTCAACAAACACTAGTTAGTTTCTTAGACTTATGATAGGAGGGATCAAACAGATTCAGAAGTAGCAGATGCAGAAGAGAAAGGAGGCGGTTCACTCCCGTGCCTTGTGAACGCTGGAGGATATGGGAAATCATGAATTCCTGCAGTTGGAGATGTGCAAGATGCCTGCATGATGATAACAAACCGGCAGGGCTTGTGGGTACACTGTAAGGTGTGTGGTAGATTCACCGTGCATTAAACATTTCTAAATGAACAATTCATTTTATTAAATGTGAACAACCATGTAATGATAATGCAGAAGAGAAACAGCAGTGGCGGCAGTAAGACAATGCTGCCAAAGTCCTCCTACCCCTCCTTAGTCTTCTCTCTTCCTTCGAAGACAATCGAAAGTTCTGACACTTAATTTTTGTAGTTTATTTTGTTTGATTAATTAAGAATAGATGTGTAAAACATCGATGAGGTACCACCTAACACCAGTAAGACTGGCCCACATAAACAAGAACACCAACGACGCTTGCTGGCGAAGATGCGGGGAAAAGGGAACCCTACTCCACTGCTGGTGGAGGTGCAAATTGGTACAGCCTTTATGGAAATCAGTCTGGAGAACACTCAAACAACTCAAAATCTGCATACCATATGACCCAGCAATAGCACTCCTAGGAATATATCCAAAACACCTGTTTTACGACAAACCAACATGCATCCCTATGTTCATTGCAGCACAATCAGTAATTGCAAAAACATGGAAGCAACCGAAATGCCCATCAGCAGAAGATTGGATAAGAAAGCTTTGGTTCATCTACTCCATGGAATACTACTCAGCTATTAAAAAAAACAAAATGCAGTTCTTTGTGGCTAAATGGGCACAACTGGAAATTATAATGCTAAGGGAAATGAGTGAATCCCAAAAGATTAGATACCACATGTTTGCCTTGATTTAACCTGTAATTTTTTGTTTGGTTGTTTGTTATTTTTTGAACCTGTCATTGATACTGTCTCAACCCAGATGTTTCGAAGAAGGGAACTTGCATTATTTTTAACATATTGTTTACCCAATACTATGTCAATTAATTCCATAATGTTGTATATTGATACTGAGGCCTTGTTGGGGCTTTTAACTGACCGGATCTTTACTCTGTTAGACCTATCTTCAGACCATAGAAGGTCTCCCCAAGAGGCCACTGAACTTATCTGGACAATAAGACGCTGAACTTTATGCTAGGCAAGTGTTTGCAAACAATGAATCTCAACTGAACTTGAACTATGGTTATGCAACAAGGTGGAGGAATCCACCATGGGGGGAGGGGTATGGGAGGGGTGGGGGGAATCCCCAGTGCCTATAAAATTGTACTACATAATACAATGTAAGCAACAACAACAACAAAAAAGAATAGATGTGTAAATTAAACGCTTTTTTGTTCATGTGGTTATATTTGAGTTTATATGTAAATATATAAAACATATTAATGGAAATCGTACATATGGTGAAAGATACACAGAATTTTTGTGTAAAAACAGAGATAAATATGTATCTTGAAAGGCCAAATTTGAGAGAGAATTTTGTGAGAGAAGGAAAGATAAAAACACAAATAGAAAATAAAGAAAAGCCCTGGGTCTTGTTTCTCTATATGAAACATCTTAACAATCACCCTATATATCATTCAAATTATAATGTGCTTAGCACATCCCACTTGAGGTGGTAGAATGGACATCACTCACACGGTCTGGAAATGAAATTCGGATCTCTAGGCATGGTATCTGAGGCACTTCCCTGAGCCCAGTTTGTCAAATGGAAACATTGATTAGCTATCTTGACCACTTGTGGAGAAGATAAGGGTTACTAAACATGATGTTTGATTCTGAACAAAGAACTCACCGTTTTATAGAGGTTTAGAAAGATTTTTCATTGACTGATTCATTCCCCAAATGGCCAGACCAAAGCCAGGAGACTTCAGCTTTTTCCAGGTCTCCCACATGGGTGCAGGGACCCAAGCACTTGGGCCATCTTCTGCTGCTTTCCCAGGTGCAGTAGTGGAGGGCTGGGTCAGAATTGGAGTGGCCAGGGCATGAACCAGCACCTTGTGTTTTTACCTACTATTAAAAAAAAAAGGAAATTTGTATAATGAACTGCTTTATTGTTAACCTACCTAAACTCAAACCTTACTTTTTTTTTAACACTCTTGGAACTGAAAGTAAGACACACAATTCTTCAAACTTCAATATATTATTTAGCATTGGGTAGATAATTCTATTAGCAGCAAACTGGTGCTGAGAACATTACAAAAAAAATAAAATTCAAAATTATCTGACATGGTATGTCATCAGTCAGTAAATATCAATTATTTTTTAAGATTTATTTATTGTTATTGGAAAGGCCAAGTTAGAGAAAGGAGAAACAAAAAGAAAGACCTTGTATTGACTGGTTCATTCCTCAAATGGCCACAACAGCTGGGGCAGGCAGAGTGCTCTGAGGTTCTCAACTGGGTGCAGAAACAGTGGCTCAAGGATTTGGGTCGGCCTCCTCTGTCTTCCTAGATGAGGTGCCTTGGAAGCTGAGCAGCCAGGACTCCAACGAGTTCCCTAATGGGGATGCTGACACTGCAGGCCAAGGCTTACGTTACTCTGCCACCATGCAATTCTCTCCCAATTACTTAAAATTAATTATTACTATACCATCCTTAATCCCTGCCCTAAGTAGTTTAGAATCCAATGGAAGCAATTTCTGTTGAATAACAAAGCAAATCTCTGTGACAGCACAGCATCCACACTCAAAGAGAGAGAAGTTCATTGTTGAAGGATGCCCTCCACCTGTCCAGCTGCACTACTTGAGTGCTCAATTAACCACGCCTGTGGCGTCACATTGGGAACTGCATTAAGTCTGCTCAAGAGTGCAGAATGATTTATGCAGTAATGCTCTACTGCTCAGACAGGGCGCTATTTGCATGAGAAAAGGACAATTTGATCCTTCAGTACTTAATTTTCAGAGAACTGCTTTCCTTAATCTTTATTCTTGGTTTGTTTTCACCTGGGAAGAGGCTTGTCATTTTAGAAATACATGTTTAATCACATGGCAACCTAACACAATGAAAGGTTGGAGAAAACAATTTCTGGTCTTGGATTACTTTGTGTTTGGGCAAGAAGATTACGTTACCGGTAGCATTCAAATATGTTTGAGTATGTGTCTGCCACAGGAACTTCAGTAAACTCATACAGCCTGACTGTACATTGTAAGGGGGGTGGGTAGGAACCACAGCCATCCTGGTGTTCATGCAACTAAAGGGTCGCCTTTAGAATTCTTACAATGTTACAAATGGACACTTCTGGCTCAGGTTATCTCACCAGTGCTGGGCTCATGCCAGAAGCAACACGTCTAACTATGGTCTATTTTCACATCCTTCAGTGTCCATGCTGTAGAAGACTAGAAAACTGATTCACATGCGAGCTTTGAACACCCCGTTATTCCCAGTGTATTTAACAAATGGGCTAATTCGTGCATCCTCTGTACTCTCATTCCCTGCGTATCACTCGCCATCTTTCTTGTTTTAGGTTCTGATTTAATAGAAGTTTTTTGGCTCTGCAAATGTGATGCTGAATGCCTTTGCGAATCCTTTCCTGACTTTTTGTCTTTCTCCTAGCTAGGCAGGTATAAACTCTCACTAAAAGCCTTCCCCACCTCTAGCACTAAGCTTTGTTCACGGACCTCATTCTCTGTTCTCTTGAAGCACTCTGTTCTACATAGCTATTCTGCCAAACCAACTGTCCTTGGAACTAATGAATCACAGATCCCTTTTCATTCAGGGTATTAAGGAGTATCTTAAGGCTTAACATTTTAGGAAATTATTGGACTAGATTTCAAGCGGCATAAAACCAACAAGGGTGATCAGAAAAAAAAATAGTGCAGCCGAATGCCTTGGACAATGTGCCCATAAATGCATGCTGCAATGAAAAAATTTGGACAAGCACAGAAATAATGAGAAATAAGTGTATAATATGTGTCGGATATAGCATACCAAGGAGTCAGAGAGCATCATCACTTTATTACCACCACTAATGAATATTAAATATATATGTTAACATATCTGGGTATAGATGTGCATAAAAGTTAACCACTTATACAAAGTTTGCTGCTATGGGGTCAGTTTTTCTCATTGCTATATTGAAAGTATCTAATACATTGATTGAAATTTGTCAGAGGTGGGTAGGGAGGGCTAAAGTTATAGAGGAGAAAGAAATAATAAAGGTATATAAAGAAGAGAAAGAGACACACACAGAGAGAACACGCAAAAGAGCACAAAAGCACACACATACACACTGCTAGGGTTCATCATTTTCATGAAAATTTTGTGTGTGTATGTATGAGTGGTGAGTGTGTGTATGAGTGGTGTGTGTATGTATGAGTGGTGAGTGTGTATGTATGAGTGGTGAGTGTGTGTATGAGTGGTGTGTGTATGTATGAGTGGTGAGTGTGTGTATGAGTGGTGTGTGTATGTATGAGTGGTGAGTGTGTATGTATGAGTGGTGAGTGTGTATGTATGAGTGGTGAGTGTGTGTATGTGAGTGGTGAGTGTGTATGTATGAGTGGTGAGTGTGTGTATGAGTGGTGTGTGTATGTATGAGTGGTGTGTGTATGTATGAGTGGTGAGTGTGTATGTATGAGTGGTGAGTGTGTGTATGTGAGTGGTGAGTGTGTGTATGAGTGGTGAGTGTGTATGTATGAAGATTTGGTCATTTGAAAGGCAGACAGAGACACAGACTGAGAAAGACACAAACATAGATCTTCCAGCTTCTGTCACCACATGTGTGCAACAGCCCTGCCTGAATCAAACCAAAGTCTGGCACCTCGAATCCATCAGGAACTCTCCTGGGGCAAGACAGCTACTTAATCATCACATTCTATTTCACTGGGTGCTTATGAGCAGGAGCCTAGAGTAGAGAATAGATTCAAACCCAAAACATCTGTCGTGGGATACAGTCCTTACAAGTCTCTAAAGAAACGGGAGTCGCTTCTTCTCTGTGGCATCCAAACCCACCAAGTTTATTATTTTTCTCTCTTTCTTCTTCTCTTCTACCTATACATTGTCTTTCCATCTATTATCTATCTGTCAATCTAGAAAAACACACTTGAAGTCTTGCATGGAAAAGAAAGCAATAATGACTAACATTAATTTTTTTTCTTAATTTCATAGAACTTGAGCTAAATTTAAGGGAGTAATGGTACCATACTAACTTTTTTGCATTGCCCATAAAATCCAGACTCAGCTTGAAATTCAATTCTTCATGCAGACATTCCTTGATGACAAAAAGGAGTGAGGAAATGTCAAATCAGCGCTACCACAAAGCAGAGTAAATACCAATGCTTCCATTATTGTTGTGCCAGTAGAAGTCTCACATATTTCCTGTCTGCTTTGATCTTCAGCTTTAAGAATGCCAACCACCTATAACCTGCCTGATTACTCGAACATGTTTCTTCATGATTACTCAGCGGGACTTAAGGTCAAGGTGGGTGGGAGAAGTAATTGAGGAATATCTGTAACTAATATAAAACAAAATCTTGAAGTTGGAGCCCACAAACATTAAGTATGCCTTATTCTTCAACAAAATTTAAGGCGAAGAGAGATCATCCTTATTGATAATATAATTTCAGAGGGATAACTCCAGGCTTTTGAGGAAATAATTCCTTGGTATAAAAATGGCAAAAGCCTTTTAAAAAGGTTGATCCAACGTCAAAAAGGTCAGGACAATAATTTCCAATCACAACCCTTTAAAGATAATTTTTTTCATCAAAATGAAGAATAATGCCTTGAGTGGGGCGGGAGCCTGCTCACAGTTGACTCTGGTTAAGAAAGTGTTAAAGCAGCTTGGTCAACAGAGGACAGAAAGCAGGGTTGGCTATTCTTGACCAAGTGTTTTCGCTTGCTTTCCTCTCTGTTCTGCTTTTCTTTCCAATTACTCAAAGTCATACTTTTTCCAAATACACTGAAAGCAAATATATATATATATATATTTATTATTAAAATGTTTAGAGAATGAAGATTGGACAAAAAGATAAACTTTGTTGAAGGATTTTTTAGAGTTTCACTATACTAATATAATCCAATGGATAATCTCTCTCTCTCTCTCTCTCTCTCTCTCTCTCTCTCTCTTTCTCTCTGTGTATGTATGTGTGGTTAGGTCTGTCTCTGTAACTCTGACTTCCAAGTAAAATGAAAACATTTTCAAATAACTAACACAAACACATACAAAACAAGAAGAAATACTGTAATTTGCTTTAGAATCAAACAAAGAATGATAACTCAAGAAAATGCTGGTTTTCTAAAACTGTTGGTAAGTTATTTCTCTGTGTCATGACATGAAGGAGTAATTCTGAGAAAACTAAGAAAAATGTCTTACTTGCACAGTAATTTGCCAAAAAATATTTGCTAGAACCTAGTCATGTTGCCTTCATTTTCTCAAGTTGTGTTCTCCTTTTCTACATATAATACAAAATGCCAAAAGTAGTATGTAACAGTACAAATAAATAATTACCATTTAATATTTCTTCTATTCTATATACCTTGGCTGGCACTAAGCTATTTTTAAGATGATAAAGAAATGTATGATCTATCTTATCAACTTGGATTCTAGTGAGATCATTTGAATCAAGAGTAAATTTATTCATCAAGTAGCCAAACAATGTCCATACAAGTTTAATTTCACTGTATGATTAAGATGATACTCGCCACTACGGCACTCATTCCATGCTAAATTGGAATTATTTGTTTCTGAAAAGCAGTCTTGCATTTACCCTTCAGATAATCACTTTGTGGAAATATTGAATTTAATTTGGAAGATAATATCCACAAAATACATGCAAGACAATTCCCCTTTTATACCAAGATATGCTAAGTTTGGTGACTGATCTGGAAAAAGCACAATGGCCCAATGGAGATGGACAGAGGCCTGGCCAAACTGCAACTTCTTTCTCACAGTCACAGCCACACAGTCTAGTAGAACTCCTTCCTCCACGAAGGCAGGACCAGCAGAAGCATTGGGTTGTCCAAAGCCAGTCATTCTTCTTAAAGTTGCATCATTATAAACACCATGAAGTTATTTTAACATCATCAGAACAAGAGCCCATTAGCGTGGACAAAACATTTCATGGTGCGTGATCACATTGCAGACACGTGCTCTTCACTATGGGTGCTGGGCAGCAGGTTGGAGACAGAACAGCATGGGAACCACTGAGGCATTATTGTACATGTGTAGAATGGCTGCTAGGGGCTTCCTCGGGCCAAGATGCTGCATTTGATGGTGAACAGGAGAGCCAGGCTGGGGGTGGGCCAAGTCAGGCCACTGTCTCTACCAGTGCACAGGACAGCCAAGCCTGGGATCCAGCCTGGCAGGGGTTCTGAAGGTCTCATAGTGAGAACCAAATCACAGCACTCTAATATGGGACATGGGTGTCCTAACAGGTGTCTTTCTTTTGTGAAAATTCATGGAAAATGTTTGTTTTTTAATTTTTTTAAATTTTAAAAAGATCTATTCATTTTTATCAGAAAGTCAGATATACAGAGAGGAGAAGAGATAAAGATCTTCCGTCTGTTGACTCACCCCCCCCAAGTGGCTGCAACAGCTGGAGCTGAGCCATTCTGAAGCCAGGAGCCAGGAACTTCTTCCACGTTTCCCACACAGATGTAGCATTCCAAGGCTTTGAGCCATCCTCGACTGCTTTCCCAGATGACAGGCAGGGAGCTGGATGGGATGTGGGGTGGCCAGGATTACAACAGGCACCCATATGGGATCCCGGCGCTTGCATGGTGAGGATTTTAGCCACTAGGCTACTGTGGCAGGCCCAGAAAACGTTCATTATGAAAACATTATGCCTTGATTTAAACATGCTTCCCACCAAAATCACTTCTCTTTTAATCACGATGCTTTCATGAACATTTTTTATTATTTAGCAGAAACAACATGGAATGTTTCACAAATTTGCGTTTGTTTCATCCTTGTGCAGAGGCCATGCTGATCTTCCATCATTTTAATTTTAGTGTATGTGCTGCAAGGTGCACTTGCTAAGTGACTCCAGTGTTACTATTTTTTAGAGCATCCAGGCAGGAGAACCAGCACTACACAGAGCTATGCAATAGCAAAGCGCTTGATAGCCAGTTCCATCTAAGGAGACCCTCTTAAGTGAAGTAGGCTGAGGCATGCTCGCTCATGAGCTTGGAAGTTGAGCGACAGTGAGTCAGTGAGCACACAGCAGTTAGCCCAGCCCTGCTCTCACCTTCAGCTTCTGCAGGACTCAGTGCACTCCACTTGGGACACGCAGAGTGGCAGCAGTAGCACAGGCATGGCTTATTTAATGAAAAGACATCCATTCTTACTTCCATAATTTTGACAGCATTTTTGTGAAATTTGATTGAATCTCAGCAAGATTAATCCGTCTCCAAATTGCCTTAGCTTTGGTTGTATTTACTGTGTATTATCGTATTGTAGATTACTTTTTCCTGTTTTATCTTCCTTTATCCTTAATCGTCAGGCACCTCTGCCCAGTTGCTGGCACTTTGTAGGAAGACAGTTTTGTGACTGGGTATTAGAGTGGCATTCTTTGCAGGTTTGATCTCCAGGACATGCATGGATCCGTTTACTTCTTCGTCAGTCACTCACTCTTACACTCCTCCTGTGACCCTGAGCAGGGTTCCATAAATTTACCTCTGTCTGCTGGATGTATTGATTGTCAAGTCACTACTTTAAAACGATCAAGCCTTTCTATCACTTCAAACCAGGCACCAATTTTCAGCTATGAGAGGCGCATTACTGGTGCCTGCCTTCCTACGGAATCTAGTAACCATCCCACCTTAATCTTTCCTACAGGATTTTTGTCTCGCTATTGTGGTTCTTCATCTGTTATTTATTTCTTTTCTTAAAAAAAAAAAAGATGTATGTATGTGTTTTGGAAGGCAAAGGTATGAGAGAGAGAGAGAAAGAGAGAGGACTGGGTTTAGACCAGGCTTAACTCACAAGGCAGAAAAACTCCTTCCAGGACTCCCACATGCATAGTGGGAGCCCAGACATTCAGGCCCTCTTCCTCTTCTTTTCCCAGACCATCAGCAGGGAACTGGATCAGAAGTGGAGCAGTCAGTACATGAACTGATGCCCCTATATGGTGCTGGTTTTACCCTCTACGTCAGTGCTTGTGGCGCTGGTAGCTTTGCACACCCTTCCACGGATGCTGTGACCAGGTTATGTTCTTCTGGAATGAAATATGGAGAACTCTGGTGCACCCACAGCCTGGACAGCTCTGCACTCAATTTCTATTGTTCAGAAACTGTTCAAGGAAGAGACATTCTTAGTCTTCGTCACTATTTTTTTTTTTTGCTAAGTTGGCATTTCATAAATAATACCCACACCAAAAAATGTGCACAGGGCCAAAACAATAGAATGCCATTTTTGTCGAAACCAAGGTACGTGTGGGGGAGCAGGCCTGCAGCTCTGCTGGAACACAGCCATTGGGGGTTTCTTCACGTGGCTTCTGAGATCACCCAAAGCGTTGTCTCTGTAATATCCAACTCAACTGAAAGCTAAAACGTGGCCATGAACACCCATCTGGAGGCAGGGAACAGGGGCAAAGTGGTACAGTCCTACATACAGCAAGGTGAATGAATGCTCCATTGGTTCTCTGAAATTGCTGATCTCTGTTGAAGCCTAGCCATGACCACAAAATGTCCATTTGCATCTTTCTCAACATAAAATGCTTGATCAATTGCTTTAACAGAAGTTGCCCAGTATCCCACCTGGTTATGGAATCCAACTTTAGTGTTTCAAGTAAAGCGTAGTAGTTCCATTGATGAAATCCAAAAGTGGTTCTTTATGCTCTAGAAACTGAATTGCAAAGATTAGCTGCCTTCACTCCCCATGTGCACGCATATACACAGGACACTAAAATGGGATAAGTTTGTTTTTAGAAATCTAATGAGGAAAATATAATCTATGTGCAATCCACCCACTTCTTTCTTTCTTATTTTCCGTAACACCTTCCAGGTTTCAGGGTGAGTTATGGCTGATGTATTCTGAGTTAATTTCTGTAGTAACCTAGAAAAGCATGCTGTGTCTTCATTTTGAATATGGAAACTCAATTTTCCCAGCACCATTTCCCACAGGGTATTCTTTGTGTTGATGTCAAGAGCTAGTTGGAAAGGTGTGTGTCTGCTCCTTTCTGGACCCTCATTCTGTTCGGTGGTAAATATACCTGTTTTCAGGCCATGGTCTTACCATTTTACTTCTGTGGATTCATCACGTGGTTTGAAATAATGGAGCATGGACTTGTCAAATTTTGTATTGTGTAGGTCGCAGACTCCGCATGTGTGACTGAAATCTGCAGTGTTGGAATAAGAGGTTCAGTCCGCCTCTCACCCCTGCTAAGCAGCTTCCCATCACGAGTCCCACGGTTCTGATTCGGACACGGCCTTCCATCTGAAGCTGATGTCCATGTACTAGCTCACTCCTCTCTCTCTGAATATCTTCTCTGACTTCCACCAGTTCCTTCCTGTCCTTCCGTCCCTGGAGTCTCCATGTCACCTGTTTTTGGGTACCTGAACCAAGGTCACCTGGCATCAAAACTTTAAAGTAACATCAAATTTGCTTTAAAAACATATGTCAGTACCAATTTTTTCTCTTTCATACAGTGTTTCAGCATCTGTCCCCTTTCCTTCAGAGCTGGGACTAGATGGATTCTCTGAGAGCTAAGACTGATTCAATGTTTTATGAACATTACTTGGATTAGTATCTGCTATGAATTTAATACTCAAAAAGAACTTGTTTGATTAACGATTAATTAACTGATATACCACGCCTCAGTTTTGGGTCTCAGCAGTTTGACATACCATGGAGTCTGACAGCTTGTTTCTTAGAAGCAATGACTAGGGGACAGTGAAGAGAGGCCATATCCTATGAATCCTATGGGGTGATGTCACCCAGCTATCATTAATTATGACTGACAATTACAGAGTTATTTTATGCTTCTTATTCTCATTTGACCTCTCATATAAAAGTTGGAATGCTTTTAATAAAAGTTGGAATACTTTTAAAAAAAGTACTATCCCTAAAGGACTGTCATATTGAGTAAATGTTATAGTACAAAAACAGCACTTAGTTGCCCAATAAAGGTTTAGTTGTGATGAGATTCATAGGTAAATCTTATCATCTCCTGGTTGCCAGGATCACTTTTTTACTGAAAACCAGAAGTGGGAAGGCTGACCAAGGCAAGGACCAACCACGACCCAGATGGTCTACATTCCTTGGTCGCTTTTTTTGTAGGTTAATGCTTGCTTACAGTGACTGAATTTTTAATGAGGTTGAAGAGTTATCCGTTCCCAGAAGGCAGCCAGCTGCTTCTAGAACTTTGGGTATCATAGATGCTTTTAGATTACAAATAGAAGGTCTGTCTCAACAATTATGAGTTTAATAATCACTTTCTATTGAAGTAATAGGCGACTAATGGTGCTAATGTTTAAATTGGATGTGTGTTTAGTGAACCTCAGCATTCTACTGTTGGCATCATTTCAAATCCTAATTTAGCTACTGGGAGCAGAAAAGCAGCTGGTTTTGTTTTTGTTTGTATATTTCCTTCTTTTTAATGTGTTGGTGACCAGCAGTTTGTCACATGTAACTCTGAATCTTGGTCCATCCACTAACTAACTCTGTGACCTCAGACTGGTTACAATTCCTCTTTGATGATCCTTCTCCCTCTCTATCTAACCAAACTAAGCAGTGGTTATAGAAAATATTGTCAGGGAGTATTGCTTGTTATGCTCCAGTCTAAACAATTTATATCCATTTACCTTTGTAAATCATGTAACGATATTATGGATGGATTAATACTGAATGACAGAGTAAGTCACTTATGTGAAATCAAAACTACAAGCAATAGTCGACATGCAAAGGATGTCTGCTGAAGCATCTGCATTCTACTTTTTTTAAGTTACAGAGAGAGAGACACAGAAAAAGAGAGAGGTCTCTCAGCCACAGGCTTACTCCCCAACGTTAGCAATGGCCATGGCTACATTAGACCAAAGCCAGGAGTCAGGAGCTTCATCCAGTTCTCCCCGGTGGGTGCAGGAACCCATGGCCTGGGCCATATTCCTCTACTTTCCCAGGCATGATAGCTTGGAGTTGGATTGGAAGTTGCAGCATTGGGAATAGGAACCACTGCCCATAGGGAGATGTTCTCCTAATCCATCATACTGAAGTTGTGACTCCAGTTCTCTGCAGTTAATATATGGTCCATTGGCATTTTTGTGGCAATTCTATATGATTGGTTCACAAACTGTGAGCTCTGAAACAATGGCACCATAATAAAAGCCTGAGCAAACTTAACGAAAGCAGACATTTACTCAAGATGATACATCATCTTCCATTTAGAAAGACTGGATAGGCCTCCAGTATCCTGTCTGGAGACCATTTTGCAAAAGGAAATGGCCAAAATAAAATAAGTAATCACAGCATGGCACTAACTGGGCAGTCCTGGTGGTATACCTATCTGAGAACTGGAATTATAAGTAGAGCATAGACTTACTTGACTTAAGCTGTAAACAAGCACAGAGAGAGATTCACCTGTAATTTTCTCTTAAGAATGTCGACTCAGGGATCACCAAAGTGCCATATTGGTTTTAGTTTGCAGATCCATTTTTTTCAGTGGGCAAGTTTGCAAATGCAGAACTCACAAATAGAGAGGGTGGAAACACTAATATCTGAGTTGCTAAGCGTAATGCAACCTATTCCAGCATAACTAGCTGTGTACTTTTTCATTCCTTATGACCACATTGTAAGATGCAGATGGAAATCGACTCTGGCAGTGGATCAATATACACATGATGTCATTCCCAGCTGACTGACAAATCCAGTACCCGGAGAAGTGTGTGCTGACTGAATTAGAGCAGCAATAAAAAATAATCTCAAAGTGAATGGACTGGTTCAGATAACTACCACATCTTTGTGAATCACTAATAGGGAAAACCAATTGTGATGGGGGTTCCAAGACGTGGGATTGGTTCCCGATGAGAATCAACAAGTGACACCATGACTTACACAGCAGCTCCGCAATTGTAAAGCTACTCCCTTCAGCTTTGAGTCATGAGTAGCGACTCAAGTCATCCCGACAAACGCCTAACATCACCAACTCATTTGAATAAATGATGACCAATTGCTAATGAAGAGAAATAGTGTTAGTTATAATAGCAAAGTCTAAACAATAATTTATGATGTAGGCTCTTTCTCACTTCATCACAATTACTGTTAAGGTCATTCTTAGGAGTCTGCCACCCAGCAATTCCCAAGGTGTTTTCAGTATAGCTGAGCGATGTAAAATACTCTCAAGGTAGAGTTTTAAGTGATAAAATATATTGGGAAATGATAACTAATAGGTATTTCTTGAGAAAATGAGAATGTAAGTCAGTATATTTAAATATTGTAAAAACCTTTGTCAAGTATTACATAAATTAAATCTCTTGACTATTTTCCAAAATTTTAAATAATATAATATTTATACATGTGTAAGTACATATTGTTGTACACATTAGCCACAGTCGTTTCAATGCTACCATTGACACCAACCTCCCATATTGAAACGGCTGGATTCAAAAGCCAGAAGGTATTTGTGAAGGTTGGTGGTCAGACATAAACCAACGACTGTGGAACAGAGCAGAGGGTAAGAAAACCAAACACATATCCTCAGCAGGTGCTATATAAACCGTGTATTTTATAACCGCTTCACGCAGGGCAATTCCACAGAACAAGTCTACAATATGCTTAATTAGCTCCAGTTCATATGTGGGATGACTGAGTTCCTAACAGATTGAATAATATCACCGTGTTCCCCAGCAGGTAAGTTGCCTGATCTCAACCTCAAGTCTGTATGGAGATTCCATACACAGACAGGATCAATACGCTTCTGAATTTTCTAAGACTTGGAAAATGCCCTGCAGAGAAGAAAAAGGCAGAAAATTTTTCCTAAGGAATTAGGAGTTACTGATTTTTTTGTCCCCACTTTTTTCCCCCTTTAATAAGCTTTCCTTTCTCATCATCTTATCTAGACCGCTGCATAATGCTGACAAGAGATCTCTTACTCAGACTTCACAGGACATGTCGATATCATTACTATGGTGAAGAAATAATGCAAGGTAAGTCTGCCTTCTACTACTACTACTTAAAAGAGTGTGTATTAGGGAACTCTGATGTCTTGTACAGTTGTAATACTACCGGGAAGAAAATGCAGCATGAGCCCTTGGGCTGGTTTTAGAGTCTGCAGAAACACCCTTGGTGGCAACGACAGCAGCCCGATGGCTTCATTAGTGCCCACAGCAGTGACCTCTGAGCTGTCACACCAACACACACCAGGTGAGCAAGTGTTATACACCATCCACTGACTTACTTACAGAGTCAAAGGTAGTCTCTCCGATGTCACTGATTTAGTCAGTTACAATTTGCCTTGCTTCTTGAGATTTGGTGGTGCTGGTGGTGAACTTGCTGGTGCTTTTTGGCCAAATTATTTGGTATGTAGCCAATTGCCTTCATTTCCTGGACACAGGAAGGCATCTGAATTTTTGTCTGCCACTCCCGTGTATATTCCATGGAACTTGTCTTTTGAGAGAAGAAACACAGTAATAATGTTCATCAGGACAGAGGATGGGGCTCCCACTTGGCCCCCGATTCGAAGGTTGGTGTCACCCTCAGAAATTAGGTACCAGAGAAGTGGTACACAGAATCACTCGGCACAGCACATTTTGAGTGAGGCGGCTTGGAATCAGACAAGCATGGCAAAACAGAGTTTCTCAAGAATTCTGTGTTTAAGTGACTTCTTTCTTCTGGGAGGGCTTCAGAGTTCCAGCCTTTATGTTCTGGGGAAGTTCTGACATCTTCGATTCCCTGTGTAGAGCATGCGGTTCTGAGCTCTGAGATCCCTCTGCACTTACAGGGCTATGTCCTGAGAAGCAACGGCTTAAAATTATGATCAAATCCATTGTTAAATCATCAGAAAATGAAACAAGACTTTTAGGAAAGAATGAGACAACACAGTGAGATTTTTGTTTGTGGCATCAAGTGAAAGCCAGGAAACAGGCTATTTGATATTTGTTGCTAACACTCCATACACTTTCATTTCTTTGTGCAGTTCTGTAGGCTGGCTCCCACCTTCTCATGTTTGTTATGTGTCGTCTTACCTTTGTTAAAATTAAAATGCCCTGTAAATTTGGCCAGTCTTCACTCTCTGCCCGCACAAGTTGGACATGTTGCTATTTTAGTTCCTTTAGTGCTTAGAGAGATCTGATACTCTAAAGTTGACACTGAGTTCTGTTGACTGAGGATCAAGTTTTGATAAATGTGTTTTTTTCTTAGTAGAGTCATTAATAGTGACTCAATTTCATATTCAAATGTACATGTCTGGTATTTTGTATTACACAAGTTCCACAACTTTTACTGTGTCTTGTAGACTGGCCTGTTTCCTTCCGCAGACTCTGAGCTCCAAGTACATCATGAATCACTTTCTATTCATCATTATATTCCCTAAAGCTACCCTGGTGTTTGCTTCAAACGACATACTAGAATGAATAGAAACAAATATTTCCCAAGGTCACTCAGGGCTCCCAGAACCTGTATTTTGTCCTCTTTATAAAGCACCACATTGGAAATAAAGCTAGTTCACACAGACGTTTGCTGAAAACTTCTCTTCATTTAATGCTCGTTAGTAAAACTGTCCTCACTGGGAGTCCTCTCTAAGCGTCTGTCAGATTCATCATTTCTCTCATGCAACAGGTCATGACATTTGACATCCAGAACATGTCACACCTTCCACAATACTGGGCTCTTCATCCACCTTAGCATGGTTAGCATGAAATGTTGAAGCTGGATTGGAATTAGAGCAGATAGATCTTGAACCAGCATCATATGGTATGCTGGTGCTACAAACTGATGCTTAATATTCAGGGTCACAGTGTTCTGTGTAGTTACTCCATATCTCTTACTCAAACAATAAGGGACTAGATACCAAAATTCTGCCTTTGGCTTGGTCCCAGCACAAAAGCATCTGATTGTTGGTTTACTTCATAAAATTCTACCATGCATCCTTCAATTCTATATGCCAGAGATATCGCTAAACAAATTACTCACCAGCAGTGTTTGTGCATCCTGGCACGTGAAGTTCTCTGTTTTGTGTCCTGCTGTATTAAATAATACTAACTGGAAAGAATCATTTAATTTGTGGTTCTAACACTTGTAACCTCAAACATGCATAAGACAGCTCACAGTCCACAGTATTTGTGCATTACTTTCATTTGTCCTAGTGGTCCAGACAAGATGATTACTTAACCTATTTCTCAGAAGAAAGAGTAGCTTAGAAAGAGAAAAGTAACAATCATGAGCTCATGAAGCATGGCAACAGTTCTGCAGGCCACACCCTCTAACTCCAATTCTATCTTCCTCCACTCCCTTATTCATCCTCAGTCATTACAGAAATCTGGATTATCTGAGAGCGAGACTGTTTTGCAATCAGACTATTGGAAATCCTGTGAAATATAAATTAGCCCACCATTAATTAAAACATGTAAGTCATCGATTGTGGGTTAAAATATAGCAAGCAACTAATTTAAAGTCAGTTGAAATTTCCAGAGTTAGGAATACACAGTGGGGAGGTTGATAGATGTCTGTATTAGACAAGTATCTTATTATGTCTATATCTATGTTGATAAATGTCTGCATTTGGCTGAGGTACCAGCCAAAAGGCACCACAATTAAACAAAACTGATAGGCAAACTGGTAATTATTTCCAAATTCAGGATTGTCTTATGTTTCAACCAAGAATTCCTTATATGTTTCCTACAAAAATAGGACTCAAATCAAATGTATTTTGTGAAATATGAGTTCCATATTATATTCAGGGAAGCTCAAATCAATCAAACTACAAAAACATTTGATAAGTCTGTAACTCCAAAATAATTGTTAAAAGTGCTTGCTTTTCTGCAGAATCGATTCACAAACAATTCAAATGAGTGTTCATTTCCATTTTATACATATTATTATATTTGGAGCACATCTTGAGAAAAGCTTCCTGAAATAGCAGATCAGTTGCTGAAGGAACCTTCAGTTTTAAGAGGATATAATGTTCTACATGTTACTTTAACACTCCTTAAATTCCGTTCGCACAGTTCAGAGAAATAAACGAAGAGTGACGAAACAAACTTGCAGAGAGAATGGATGATTAGGGTATGTAAGCTTTTATGGTAGATGGAGGGCTTTCCATGAACCCTTAATAGTTGCTTTTTAATATTGGAATGATTTTGCTCCCACAGTTCACTTGAGCTAAGGCAGACCCACCCAGTATGCAGGAAGTTATCTCCAGATGTTCTTCCTGATGCTACAGAGGATGTACCCACAACTGCAGACAAATGAAACAAGGCAGTGGTGGTTTTGTAATGTGTCTACTGGTCCTTGACAATCCCAACCCCCAGCAGTGGAACCAAATCTCTTCCCCTGGTGTTGCCCCAGCAGTATTGTATTGACACATATCGAAACTTTCACAGGTGTCCATGTACCAGCTTTGCTGAGCTCCTCATTCCCATGAAATAGTGACTCAGGAACCCATTTCTAAGGAACAGAATATGACGAAAGAGAGAAGCTGACATCCAAGACTGTCCCAGAGCTGGTGACTTCTTCCTCGCACTCGCTTTTCTTTCTTGCACCATATACTCAGAAGGAAGCCATGTTGTGAAGCCATGTTGTGAAGTGTCATCTCAGAGAGTGAACCCATAGCGATTTGTCAGGAAAGCGCTTCCTCCAGCTCCAGCCACTCCTTCAGAAAGGGAGGGAGAGAAGAGAACTCAAAACGTTAAAGATTTCTTATAAATCCTGGGTCTCACAGGGAAGGTTGCTGAATGCTTAACTTACCAATCTGGTTAAGGCAGAATCTATTCGGTCCTGTGAATCACACAAACCCTGACCAAGCAGTCGTGGTGGAGCCACAGCATAGGTTCTATGATGTTGTTTTGTGCCAGTGAGGGGAAGACAAACATACCTTCACTGCATGGTACTTGACCATTGTCTGAGTGAATGGCTTAATTGCACTGAGACTGGAAGAGAATGTCAGCTATAGGGTTCATGTGAGAAAGCTGACAGCAAGATTTAGCTCGTTTCCTCAGGGTTCTGCAAAATCACTTAACCACTCAATATTCTGATTAAATCTGGAATACCAGGATGTCACAGTCTCATGCTGATCAGTCCAGGTGATCTCATCTTGCTGCCTACACAAGAGGAATACATATTAGATAACAAATTGCAGATGCTCCAGCATGTGGGAGATGGACTCTGGAAACATTTCTGGGCTGGGACATAAGTGAAATCTTGAGGGTTCAAGTGTCAGAAACTGCCAGATCATACCTACCCAAATATTAACTGAATGGGGCATTTCAAAAGGTACCATGACATCTTACTGACCTGTTTGGGTTCGAATGTCACAGCTAGGAACATATTGCACTGGTAAAACAGGCTCTCATGGTTATCTTTTTTTTAAGGTTTATTTATTTATTTGAAAGGGAGAATTACACAGAAAATCTTCCACCTGCTGCTTAATTCACCACATGGGCACCTTGCTAGGGATGGACTAGGCTTAAGGTAGGAGTTAGGAAGCTTTTCCAAGTCTCTCACATGGGTACAGGGGACCAAGATTTTGGTCATTCTCCACTTCCTTCCATGTGGCTAGGAAGTGAATCAGCTAGGCAGAAACTGGAGCACAATCTTTATCCAGTTGTTTGTGCTGTGTTCTAATACAGTGAGCTTTCTTTCCCTCTTCTTAACATTTGCATTTGACTGTCACCAGATGGTCACATCTTGCACAGATACTCTGCAATACCATGGCCAGGATGTTTATGCCAATGCAGTAAAAACAAAACATCTCTGTCATCACAAAGATGCTAAATGCATAGTCCCTTCAGTTCCCTCCTGTCCTCTACCTCACTTTAGGAGGCCAGAAAACTGTTAACATGTTTTTGTAATGTCATTATTAGGAAAACACATGAAGACAATCTTAGAAATCCTAATTTTAGGTATTGTTGTTTGTTACTAATTCTTTAGAGATGATTCAGGCTGCTAGGTCTGTCAATGGTTTGCTACTCTGTAATGCTGAGAATTACTCCTGGCATGGGGTTATAACAGTTTGCATATGAGTTCTTTCCAATGGACAGTATAAACAATGTATTTGAGGACTAGGTTTTGTGTGCACGTTGCCTGTAATTCATCAGTTGTGGAAAAGCCTAGCAATAATTGCTGCATCATATGATATTTAGATGTTTAGTTTATTGAAGTGCAGTCAAAGTGTTTTTTCAGTATGGCTATTTCATATTGCATCATTCCCAACCCATGTTTGAGTGATTTAGGTTCTCTTTACCCTTACCAACCATTGGCTCTGCCATTACATTTGTAGCTTAGCTACTCTGACAGCTGTACAGTGGAATCTCATGGTGGCTTAATGTCCCTGATGATGAATGACATTAAATAGGTCCCTGTATTCTCTACAGTATATATCCTCAGTGAAATGCTTCTTTACCCATTTTCCATTTATTCAGTTGATACTTTTGCTTTGTTATTTTATAATTAATTTAGAAAGGTGATGAGGTAAGATTGCTACTTGGCTTTTTTCAGATATTTAAGATGCAAATGTTTTCTATTTGTTCTATGGCATGAGATTTTATTTCACTAATTAATCTTGCAGAAATAAAATTTTAGTTCTTGTAAAGTTGCACTTCTGAGTTTTTACTTTTTCGGTCATATTACTTTATTTGAAGTTAAAGAATTCTTTGCTAAGCTCTAGATTCTGAAGATGGCTTGTCATGACGATTTCTGTTTTATGGTTTTGCATTTATGCCTATGACTCTTTTGGGGTTGATGTTTGTACGTAGAATGAGGCTTTGCCAAGTATGATTCAAGTCCTTGCCTACTCAGGGTAACTGGCTCCCAGACTCCTCATTGAAATGACTGTCTTGTCTTCATGAGTTGATTTTACATCAAGAGTCAGTTGAGCATATTTGTTTATTTCTACTCAGGGGCCCCCAATCTGTTCCATTGATCAATTTGTTTATCATTTTACAAATGTCAGTTGCAGCTATTTGAATTCTGTAAGAAAACATGAAATTCTGTATTGTGATTTCTCCCAATATAGCTTCTTTTTTTCAAGATTATATACATAAGACAGTTCAGTGGTCTTTGTGTATAAATTTTGGAACAAATTTATTGATATCTGCCTTTGAACAGGAGTTCAAAACAAAACCAAGAGCTGAATTCAGGTTTTATTGTGCAATGAGACAGTCACGGGCAAGGTGGGTCTCTAGGAATGTTGAGGGAGACACAACGGGCTCAGAAATGTTAGAGACCTTGAGGTGACGAGGTGATGAGATGACGGAGGGGCAAGGAGTGGAAACTTTCTGGATACTGAACATCCTTAAGATGTTCAAAGCAAGGCCTGTCCCAAAGCCGCAAATAGAGGCCAAAAGGTAAATATTCAATGCAAATTCAAATAGGCGAACACCACAGCATGAGAGGAAGTTTGTGGCACTGACTACGGCTTCTGTCAGAAACCATTATGCATTGGGTCATGGTGCATGTCCATTGTGGTGAGGGAGGGCTCTCAGGAGACTTGATTGGTGAAGCCTAGGTCAGTGGTTACAGATGAATTGAAAAAATTGCAGATGTGGCTTTAACTAGCTACTGCAATTATCAATTTTACCCCTTGCTTTTCAATGTCCAAGCAAAACCAACCATGATTTACCTTACAAGGACTAGAATGGCTATTTGGAGGAATCATGGCAGTAACTAGGAGATTAAACTGAGTGAGGTACAGTGAATCAAACTCATGATCATGTTTGTTCCAGGAGGATCATCAGGCCTTCCTGAAAGACAGAACATAACCCTGACTTTTAGCAGCTACTAATTCAGGAAAAGGTGTTGCATAGCACATCTGGGCTATTTTATGAGTCATGTGTCTCATTTTTTAGATCTTTGTGTGGCTCTTATTAAGCTGCTTCATGGTATCAATGTAGGTACAAGATCTCTCTGGTCTGATGTCTTTTAGGAATGAGACAGTATAATGTTAACCAGGGACACATCCACAAGGAAATCCCAGGAGATGTGCTAGTCCCCTAGAAACAAGTTTTGATTTGGACAGGCATCAACAATGCAGTACAAGTTAGTGGGACTTCTCACACCACCTCTTATCATGAGACTTTGTTCAGAAGTTCCTAAATCCAGTATAATAATACAGTTCAGTCAGTATTTGGCTTTAGAAAGATTGCTAGAGGCAGGCAATTTTTAAAAATGTTGCTGCATTACATCAACCCATTGTCTCAAAAGTCGATGTGAGGAGGTATTTTGGAAAAGTGCAAGAATTGTCATGGTATGTTGGGTTATCTTTAGCATTACTGGTATGATCATATGTACATGGAGGTATCATCCTCATTATTTTTCTGTTACTTATGCCTGATCTGAATCCATTCTAGTTGAAGGAAAGAATTCATCTAGTCTAAATGACTTTTATATTTGATGTTTTATCACTGAAGATGTGAATACTGGCACATATTCTATGAGTACTCAGAAACAATGTTTCACATTTTTTGAGTGGATGTTCATCCAAAAAGTTTGTTCAATTCAATCAGAATTCTTGACTTACGCATAAGTTGACATGAATAATTCAAGAACTCCGATAGCTCAGGGAAATGCAACAGAAATGAGCTACCAGTCAACAAATAATTCTTCTGAAGACCAAGTCCTATGGGAATGATTGGCCAGGGGTCATAGATACACAGATGGGCTATTTAGATACATTTCAAGATAATCTTTCCTGGACATTACGAAGTAAAACATGCTTCTTGTACAGGTCAAACATACACAGACCTGTATACAAACATGTAAAACTGACTTAAATTTTGCTTTCATTCTCTCTGTAATTTGCTACTGTAATAAATTGATAGCAACATTACAAATAAAAATAGGGCAAAGAAAATGAAAAAAACTGGCATTGTCTTGGAAAACGAGGTTGATCCTTAGGAGACAAAGAGATTCCTATGGCAAGGGAGCACAGAGACTGGCAGTTCTATGCACTTAGACTCTAAGCTGCTTGGGCACCGAGACTCAAGCTTCCCGTAACCAAGGATTTATTACACTTTCTTTTCTTGGATGTCAGAATCAAACAAAGATTTTACATTCACGTACATATTATATATCTTAGGTCATCATTAAGCAAGCAAGCATCAGTTGGAAAAGCGTGAATATTTCATCATTTCTTTGATTTTGCATTTATAGTAACTGAGCTAGTTTTAGAAGCTTCATGAACATGAAGCCTTATTCTTTACATCCAGATGGTGTTAATTATTCTTGTTTATGGCCAACCATATAAATCCAATTTATTCTAGGATTTTGAACAATTGCCAGAGAATAATACTGTTGATGATCATGGTAACAGTAGTTAAAATGCATTAGTTGCTCCCCGATTCCATGCAGCCGTAATAGTTGATTAAGATATATTGTATCATGAATTTTGGTAGTAAGCATCAGAAAATGACTATGTGAAGCAAAAATAATGCATTGAAATAATATCACAGTGTCCCATAGTTACCAGGACTATTGTAGACCAGGTCAGGAAATATGCTACACAAATGACCAAGGTGAGATTTTAGGACTGAGTGTCACTCCTTGAGCGCATAGCCTCCTGGCACAGAAAAAGCATTCACTTTGTTTCATTACTCACAATAAATATATATTTTTGAATACTTTCAAGTACTTGAAACAGTTACATAGAGAGAGCAAATTTGGGTGGAGGAGGCTGGTTCACTCTCCACACGTTTGCAAAATCTAGGGTTCAGATACTCCGCTTAGGTCTCCCCTGTGGTTCCAAATAGTTAGGTCACCTTGGGCTATCTCCCAGGATATATACACAGCATGGTAGATCAGAACTAAGGTGCTGGGACTCAAACCAGAACTTTAAGATGGTAAGTATACATGGTACTCAACAGTTGAGCTTGTTATAACATTGT
This sequence comes from Ochotona curzoniae, assembly GCF_017591425.1. NCBI lineage: Eukaryota > Metazoa > Chordata > Mammalia > Lagomorpha > Ochotonidae > Ochotona > Ochotona curzoniae. The sequence continues at coordinate 2,568,068 of NW_024466413.1, forward strand.
ACTTACCCAAGAAGAATTTAAAGCAGGAAGATGCATCTGAACTCACTAGCTTGGGTGGACATTTCCTGGTCATAATTTCATAGGGTTAGGAGTAGAATTTCTTTCCAACAATATGATGCCCTAGGAAGCTCCTCCATGTAGGAAGGGAAATCACATACAGAACATGTAACCTGGACATATTAATAAGAAAGATTACTGTTTGTAATTCTCAGAATTTGTCAGAAGTGGAGACATATTTATGACAAATATCTCTAATAAAAAATGAGGGTGGGTTTCCGATAGATATATTACAGACTAAGCCAGTAGTGTTAACCACTTTGCTATTCTCTCCTTTAAGCAATGTTTTCTTTGACAGGGACAGCAAGCAGTGGAATCTTTCTTCAGTGAGAAACACAGTCCAAATAGCAAGATTCTCATTTGTAAGTATATTTGTAAGATACAATTGTTCGATCATTGAGGATACAATATTCTCACATGATTAGTGATGTTCACACCACCACCTTGCTTTAAATGCTGGTTCTGCCACTGACTGTGTGAGTTTAGATAAGTTATTTCATTCCACGTGCCCAAATGTCAAGATTTATAACAGACAAAATACAGCAAAGGAATCTACTTCTAACATCTAAATGGATCATTATAAAGATTGATAACAGTACATTTTAAATGCAACAAACATTCAGTATTTCATCTTTCTGAGATCACAATTTAATACATTTGTATTTGAATCTTGCTGTTCAGAGGCAGAACAGGTGAAGATAATATTCCTTTTTAACAGAATGGAAAAATAATCAGGAACCACGAGACAAAGCATAATCCTGACAGAAGTGGGTATGAAATGAATCTGTTCACAGCTTCACTCCAGGACAGAAAACTTCCCACTGACTCTAATAGTTTGCAAGAGTCATCACATTCCTATTCAGTGAAATCAAACAAACAGAAACGATAATTGCCCCTCACTGGAAGAATTTTTCCAAGGTTAGTAGCTCATTTTCTTTTTTGATTCTGGTGGCTACAAAAATGCATATACATAATTTAGTTTCAGTCCCCAGAATTGGCAGAAATGAGACCTTGTCGAGATTCAAATATGGAACAGATTAATGTTAAGGGAAATCTTACAATTTCCCTCATCTGTTAACTTGGCCATTTGGAATGCAGAACCCTCACACAGGAAGCAAATGAGTATATTAAGGAGGCAAAATGGATTCAGCTTGCTAAACCATGGGAATTGTCTTAAAGCTTCATCTCCCTTCATATTCCTTGGATAAATGAAGACATTGATACCCAGAGGTATGGAGAAAGATGATGAAATAATTTTGAAATTCTAAATATTGATGCAAGCTCAGTCACTGACCAGAAATAAAAGTTTGGACAAGTCACTCTGCCTCTTTGGGCACCTGCAACTTCATCTGTTGTTTGTTTCTTTGTTTTTCTGCTTGTTAATTGGAAAGGCAGATCTCCAGAGAGAAGGAGGGACAGAGAGAAAGATCTTTCATCTGCTGGTTAACTCACCAAGTGGCTGCAACAGCCAGAGCTAAACCGATCCAAAGCCAGGAGTCAGGAACTTCTGGATTCTTGCTGTACCCAAATGGGTGCAGGATTCTGAAGCTTTGGACCATCCTCAGCTGTTTTCCCAGGCCTCAAACGGGGGGCTAGATGGGAAGTGGATCAGCCAGGACACAAACTGGTGCCCATATGGGATCCTGGTACTTGCAAAGGCCAGAATCTAGGCACTAGGCTACTGCCCCTGGTCCGCCAGCAGCTTTATCTGTAAGGCAGATGACCGTTGTCCTTTCTGGCCAGGACTTAGAATGCCACAGTTGTGAGATGCCTGTTTGTTGCTTGTGTGAGATGTTATGTTATTACGTGAGACGCCAAGTTGCTTATTTTGCAGTGGTGTGCTGCAGTCTGTCAAGATCCCCTTCGGACCTGGTGCCGTCGCCTAGCGGCTGAAGTCCTTGCCTCGAACACGTTGGGATCCCATGTGGACACTGGATCTAATCCCGGCAGTTTCACTTCCCATCGAGCTCCCCACTTGTGTCCTGGGAAAGTAGTCAAGGACAGCCCAAAGCCTTGGGACCCTGCAACCACGTGGGAGACCCAGAAGAGAATCCTGGCTCCTGGCTTTGGATTGGTGCAGCACTGGTCATTGAAGTCACTTGGGGAGTGAATCAACAGACAGAAGATATTTCTCTCTGTCTCTCCTCCTCTCTGTAAATATCTGACTTTGCAATAAAAATAAATAAATCTTAAAATAATACACCTTTATTCTAAGAATAATCCCAATCACATTTATTAAGATTTTCAGTTGATTGGTTCCTCAACACCATCCTATTAATAAGCATGCCAAGCTATTGTGGACTGGCCCTATAAAAACCCTATGGATGTGCTGTTCGGGACCACACTCCGGTGAGGGTTGTTGGTCCGGCCAGCATGTTGGCTGATTGGTGAGTCAGATGTGCTGAGCTGGAATAACTTTCCTTGTGTACTTGGATAGAGAAAAAATAAAATTAGTTAGAATGTGAAAGTCTCTTGCCCGCATGCCCTTAGCTAGGCCAGTTACACATAGTTCTGATAAATTTTGTTGGTACTATAATAATTTTTCAAGGAATTCATCTATGAATTTTATTTCAAAAATATACTGGTCATGGGATTCTTTGGACCTCCTTTGCTACTAGTTTGGAAATATCTTACTGGGGACAAGAACCCAGTGTTCAAATTACATTTCGCCCACACCAGAGCTAAAGCACCTGAAGCTATTTCTGATTCCTATTTCAGCGGCATGAGCTAAGTCAGTCATCTGTTCCATGCTTAAAAACCTGACTTTCCTTTTCCCTTTTTTGAATAATCCTTTTTCTAAATGTATTTTTATTAAACAAGGCATATTTATTTTACTTTATTAATTTTAAATGCAATTACAGAGAGACAGGGAGAGAGGGAGAGAGAGAGAGAGAGAGAGAGAGAGAGAGAGAGAGAGAGAGGGAGAGAAGGAGATCAATTTTCAAACCCAGGTTTACTCCTCAAATGACCACAAGAACCAAGACAAAGCCAGAACCCTGGAACGTCATCTGGAAGGCCTGCATGTACGACAGGGCCCAAGTTCTTGGGCCATCTTTCAGTGCTTTCCAAAGTGGATTAGCAGAGAGTTGGAGCAGAAGTGGAGCCTCCTAGACTTGAACTAGCACTTGGATCCTTGTGTAACAGACAATGGCTTAATTCACTGTGCCATAGCTCTCCCAATCTGATTTTCTGATGTTACAACCAAAAGCACTCTAACTAGCACAACTCAAGAATAAAGTGAACCTCTCGTTGGGCGTTGATATTTGGAATTTTGCCAGTATTGCTAACATACAAATGACCAGTAAAATATCAGATAAATTTTTCTAAAACAGCAGATTTGGTCTGCGTATTTTTAATGAAACCCCAATATCTCTCAGAGTTGCTTAAAAATATTAGCTCAACGTTTTAGTAGTTTTCCATTATTTAGCGTTGTGTTTTATCTCCTGTATTCAACAATAGTTTCTTAAGGATGTGAGCTTGGGTTCTTTTATTCTTTGATCTATATAATATTGGCCAGCACAAGATTTATCACCTTACATACAGTAAAAACCAGCCTTGTTAGCAGACATTTCAGTAAATTTTTCAAAGGCTCCATAGATGATGAAATGGCAACTGCCTGAATCAAAAAGGGGTAAATGCCTGAGGGACCAATATTGAGCCATAGAAAAGGCTCAAAGGGGCATTTGTTCCCTCAGCACTCCGTGGATAGATCCCTTGCTAATAGCTCTTCCCCAGTGAAGTGCAAAATAGTCCTTTATCAATCACATTTTTCTTGGCCGAAATATATTGCCAGTAAAGAAAGCATCGCATAAAACCCATCATCATCCTTTCCAATAAAAAGCCATCCAATAAAAATCAAGTAAAATTTCAGTATCTCAATTCTTCCCTCTCATGAATAATACCAAGGAGCCAGGGTCTTCAGAGTTTTTCAGTATAACCCAAGTTGGCAGCCCAAAGTGGTGGTTGGTGGGGAAACCAAGCACTTGCTTAACTATGCAAGCCCCAAACCAGATACATGCTTCTATTCAATAGGAGTCTGTTGTATCTTCAATGAATAAAAATTTACTATTTATTTGTGTCTCCTGATATTTGTGTCTTAATCAGGAGACTTGGCACCTTATTGAAGCTGCAGCATCAACAGGTAGCAAGGAGAGAGACTGGCATTGCCAGCATGTGTCACCAGTCCCCAGTGCAGGAGAATACAATACAAATGTCTTTGAAGAACTTTATTGCTTCCTTGAACTAGGCAAGGGAGCTGACACCATCTACTGTTCAAGTTGTCTGACAGCTAGGGATGGGTAAAGACTAGAAAGAGACCAATAAGACTCGGTGCCAAAGAGGGAGCCACCCAGAAAATTCTATGACACAATACATGTCAGGTAAAGCAAACCAGAAGCCAAGTTGTCAACCTCGCATGGTTATTGGCTTCCTTGTCATGGTGCTTAAACTTTTCTCTTTAGAAATTCAAGATTTCGGGATGCTTTTTAGTAGGAAATGCATAGGAAATGTTGTTGAGACAAGACAACCCATCTGTAGTGGGAGCTCAAAATAATGCAGAATCTTCAGGCCTGCTCTCTGCATTTCAACGGATAAATCTGTACACATTTTCATTATTAAAACTTGTCAACAGAGTTAATTTAAAAAATATATAGCACACAAGGATGGGTAGAGAAATGAAAAGCTGACAGACCCTCAGGTCAAATCACAAAGACATATATATTAGAGTCATGAAAATGTACGGACTGAGGAAACATTTCATAACATTGTTTTTTTTTTTGTATCCACAAAGTGGAAAATATTCTTGGTAATAGCACACAAATTTAGTCAGGATCACACCAGAATTTTTTCTGTGAAAATCATAATATTATAAACAGATAAAACTGCTTTTGATAGCAACATTATAAATTGAATACCCAGGATCATAAAAATATGTTATCCATTTTTATCACTCATCAGAGACAATTAAATAAATATAAGCTTTGAAATTCCACTTCTAATATTACATCTCAGCCTCACTTTCTTTATTGGTTAAATTAACACTGGTTTTCACATGCCTGACCCTGTGGTGTAAGCCAGTTAAGCTGCCACCAGAATCCCACATGGGTGCTGGTTTGTGTTGCAGATGCATTGCTTCTCATCCAGTTCCCTGTTAATGGCCTGATAACTGTAGGTGAAAGCAGCTCAAATGTTTGGAATCTGTCCATCCGCAGGGGAGACCTGGATGAAGCTCTTGGCTCCCAGCAGCAGCCTGGCCCAACAGTGGCTCTTGCAGCCATTTGGCAGTGAACCAGCAAATGGAAGATTTCTGATCCCTCCCTTTCTTTTTATTCTTCTTTCTGTGTAACTCTGACTTTTAAAGCAAGCAAATAAATAAAACTTTGAAAAAGACAAAAGCATCTCTGTAAGAGAAATTTTCTTATGCACAAACATAGGTAGTTCTATAAAATGATGCAAGGAAGGTACCATCTCAGGGACCTGGGGTGAGGTAGCTGCTACCGTAATAAAGGTCTCGGTGCTTTTCCAGGCAGATGAAGGAGCTGCTTGCCTATCGCCTTGGGTAGAACCTGGACTGTGACAAGGTTTCCATGATGGCTTCCGAGACTAACTTATTATTTTCTTTCTGTAATCTCGGGCATTTTTTTTAATGTTTATGTTCTACAATATTTAATATTTATATTCTACAATATTTAATTTGTTTCAAAGTGAGTGTTACAGAGTGCTAGGCAGAGACATAGAGTCTCTCTCTCTATCTCTCTCTCTCTCTCACACACACACACACACACACACACAGCTACAAAGAGAGAGCAAGAACTCTTCCTCTCACTTCCCACACAGACACATTGTTGGGCTGGGACGAAGCCAGGAACCAGGAGCTCTTGGGTGGTGGAGACCAAAGTTTTTAGGTCATCTTGCACTGCTTGTCCAAAGCCACTAGCAGGGACCTAGGTAGGAAATGGAGCAACCAGAACATGAACTGCTGCCGATAGAGTATGCCATTTTCAAAGACAGGGGCTCACCCTACTATGGCTCATTGCTGGTACTTCCAGTAATTTTTATTATTTTATTTACTACAGCATTCTTACATTTTAAGTTCGAATTGATTTTTTTTTTACAAATTGAATGTGATTTGTAGATACAATTTTAAGAGCATTAAGACTTCCGCTTCCTCCCTCCCTCCTCCTATCCTTCCACCTTCCTCCATTCTACCCTCCTTCCTTACCGCCCCTCCCCCCCCTTTAGAGAGCATATTATTAGTCGGTAGCACTTACATTCATTTGACCACGACAAGCCAAAATTCGTGAGTGTGCAGTTTCAGACCCAGCCAGTAATCAGATTTCCATCTGCTCTTATTTCTGGGAAAACTTTCTGGCTGCACAATGTTTGTTTTTTAACACACTCCAAATCAGAGACCACTGTTTGGGCGTTATTTTGCTGTTGTTGTTTCTCTTGTAATTGTATCTCATCTTGTTATGCTGTCTGCCTTTTTCACAGATTAAGAAATGCATTCCTACCTTGGAGCACGCAGGTAAAATCAAAACCTCCTGTTGAAGAGGTGAGAACTTGATCAGCAGAGCTGACACAAGAATCTGAGCTGCAAAGCAGAAGCAACAAGAGTCAAGCGCCATTGGTGATTCGGACATTGTGTAGACGACATTTCCTCCCCAGATTACTGCCTGCATCACTGTAGGCTGTTGCCATGCCTTTGTTGCACTTTCTTGTGAATATCAGGAAAACAAGGGCACCTGTGGCAGGTGAGGGCAGAATGTGTGGTAATCTACGTGAGGTGCGATAATACACAACCCCCTCTCCCCCACTACACACAGAAGTACACAAGAGAAAACCTGAGATCACACTGATATCCAGAAGCTCAGACTGCGGTGCTACGGACTGAAAGACTTCTAGGCCAGTGTCACGGAAAGCACCTGGGGACTGTACCCACCCACACGTTGGAGTACTGGATTCCATCTTCAAACGAAGGCACCGAGGCCGGTCATGCTGAGCTGCTGAGCGAATGCCCTCTCTGTAACCCTGCATCCATGCAGCTCCTGCTCTAAATTTCCAGCTATCCAGAATCAGGCTCTATTTTATGTACCACCTACCTGGCACTGTGGGGGGCATTTAATAGAGTTTTATTCAGTAAATGGAAGTTGTGTAAAGTAATAAAAGAGCAAAAAGAAGAATTCTCAGTTTATAGGAAGAAGGTATTTCAGAATGATTCAGACAAATGATTTGTTTTCATGTTCACCAGTATTTTTATTTACATAAAGTGGGATGATGAGGAGAGAGGAAAAATAATTTTTGAAATGTCACAAAATCAGTACGGAGTTGAGACAGAAGGCAAAGTTGCTTCTGAAGCCAGGAACCAGGATCTTCTTCCAGGTCTTCCATGTGGCTCCAGGGTCCAAGCACTTGGGGCTAATTCAAGTCTGGCGCCTGTCAAAGTGGGTTAGGTACTGACTTTGTTTCAGGTACCATAATAGTGCTTAAATATTTACTCTTACTTAATGTTCTAAACAAGAACCACTATGAGTCAGAACTCTTTCACATGCGCACAGGGACGCTGTGCCTGAAAAGCCCGGTGCCTCCCGAGTCCATGAATCCAGCGTGGTGCGTGCCAGCTGAGTGCCATCACTCCGCCCTGTCTGTGCTCTTCCTCAAGCAGGTTCCTGTCGTCACAGCCAGACCTCACTTTCCAGAGACCTGATACTCTGCATTCTTCCTGTTATCACCATGAAAACTCCAGAGGTGTCTATTAACTGTGTTATTTTCACTTTGTAGTAGAGGAGACAGACTCAAGAAGTTTAAGAAATAGACTTATTTAAATGGCTTGTAAATGGCACAACTCATGGCCAAATCACCTGTCTCTTCCATTAAGATGTGTTTGTTTCCCTGTTTCCTGAACGTTGACCGGGCCATTGTTCTGGCAAAGGAAGCGTGGACATTCCTGACAGCTAGATACTTGATCGTACAGTGAGGCATCAGCCATGATCATTTTCTCTTGGTTGCCACTCTGAGAACATGTGAGTCCCACAGGGAGGAGAGCAGCAGAACGGAGTACAGATCAAGGTCATTCTCCACCAAACATACAACGTGGGTGAGGGACAGACTTTGATACCCCTGGATTGAAGCTTGTAGCCTTTCTAAAATCCAGCCTGTCTCTATTCCAGGTTTAACTGAGATAACTGTGCATTCTGCTGACCCCGCAGAACACGGCAGAAATGCAGAAAGCTGGCCGTGTCTATCTAACAGACACAGAGTGTCTCCTTCAGCTATTCACACTCCTCTTCTAAATACTGATCTCATCAGATGACCTGTTCTCATGAGAGGAGCGGGCCTGGTGGCCTACGAATCTGCATGAGGCCCAAGTGTGCTTTCTCTGGGGCTTGGCTGAGTCCAAGCTTTGCAGAGTTCAGCAGTATCCAAGAGTCACACGCCAGGACACGCCATCCCTCAGCAGGGGGGAGCATCCCAGAACATCTGACACTCAGGAGGACCATCTGTATGATCTGGGGCCTTGTCTGCGTTGCTAGAACGGGCAGGACATTCCTGGTGCCTCCTCAGGAGACTTTCCAACCTCAATGATCTCTGAGAAGAAACCACGTGAGCAAGGCTGTGATTATGTTACCACCAGGGAACCCACACATACGAAGGGCAAACTGGCTTTATTCTCTTGCGCTGTGATTTTATGTTGAAGGTAATACAATTTTTTTGCGTGTGGGAAGGTTTGTTAGAAAAATTATGTAAAATAGTAAGCTGTAAAAAACATAATCCCACACATAATAGTTGCTTCTTTAATTCTCTCTCTCTCTCTCTCTCTCTCCTTTTTCTGTTTCTGAGAACTGGAGTTGATTTGGAAAAGTAGTCCTGGCTATGATTTGCTGAAGAACCTGACTCATTGTTTTCACCACACAAGCACGTTATAACTATGACATGGCATTTTTTTCACTGTTGTTAACGTCCCACAGAAAAAATGTCCAAATCTGACCTTATTGTAAGAGGAGCTAGATCTTTCCACCTCTTCTCATGAGTGGACCCTGCTGCTATGCAAAGGCCCATCTCTCCCTTTTCTCCATAAGGAAAACAGCTGTAGCTGTGCTCCATGGGTGACTCCGTGTGAGGACCCACAAGTTGCTGCCCACCCATCCCAGGCAAAAGGTTGACCTCTCTCCTAGGCATCAGATAAACTCTCAGGAGGGAAAATCAGAAAAGTGCTTACCTTTGGTAAAACATATATGTTTACTTTATTTTATTTATACATAATTTATATATTTGATTAAAATACAGTATGCTTATTTATTGATGATTTTAATTAATAAATAGTATGTTATTGTTATTAATAAATGATGTTAAACCATGATCATTAATAATTACTAAATAATTAAGCATTAATGTTAATGAGTGATATTATTAACATATTAAATATTTATTCATAATATATATTGTATGAAATATAACCTAATATATAATATATATTAGACAACATATATACATATATATACAGGTTTAAATACTTTTGATGAACTTACAAACCTTTTTCATTTTTCAAGTCATAATGCACTATTCTAATACATATGCAGAGCATAAACTCACCAAGCCAGGAAACCAGCTGTTCATTTGATATCCTTCCTTCACATTGGGACCTCACATTCCGCTGTACCAGTTTTTATTTTTACTCTGAACTCTGCTCCAGATAGCTACTAAACTACTAATCAGGAGTGGAGCAGTTAGCATTCCTTAGCACATATCAAAATACTATGTGTCTATTCCACTGCAGAGTGACTTTAATAACAAGAGTAAATAAACCAAAATGTACATATGATTCCTAAGTTGATAAAATATAAGGAACATGTAAGAGCATTTTTGAAGGAGTTGGGACTGAGGCCAGTTAAGATATGTGCATTGTGGAGTGTCTGCCTGTGCTCTCTGACTCCAGCCTGCTGGCAGTACATCTCTTGCTCATGGAGAAGGCGCAGTAATGATGGCTCGAGTGTTGACACACACCATTCAGAGATCTGGACTGCGTCCCTGGCTCCCTCATTGGTCTGGTCTGGCTTCTGCAGGAATCTGAAGAGTTGGAAAATAAACTAGTTGATAGGAGCAGACCCTCTCCCTTCCTCCTCCTCCTATCTCTGAAATAAACAACAATTAAAGGAAAAAGGAAAGGAAAAAGTTGGAAAGCATACATTCTGCATCCTCTGCTTACAATGACTTCTCTCACTCTTTCCTCCCTTTTCAATCTACCTGGGAAACGCACCCGCTTCGTTTGTTCTCTGATTGGCATTCAACCCACTCAACATTAACAGAGAAACTTAATTCAAGATACATCTATCAACTAAACTATATGAAGTGTCTTCAAAAATTTCATCAAAAATGAGTGTTATTAAAACTGTTCATGCTTTCCAAAATATTTTACAACATATATTTATATGTTAATGTGAACATTTCCTGTGAATTTCCTGTTAAGTATCCTCATATGTGGTAAGCAGTGAAATACAGTGAGCAAAGAAGCCATGGTCCCTGACTGCAAATGCTTTGGACCCAAGGGTGGATAGATCATTACACGTGATGGGAATCAAGCTGAGTGATGTGAGAATGTCAGGGACACTGTAGCCATCCCAGATATTATCTGGAGTTAGGATGGATCAGGATTCCTTTACAATGTACTTTAAAAACTATTTTATTTCTATTTAATTGAAAGGGTACATGTAGAGATAGAGGCAGACAGACAGACAGAGAGACAGAGAGACAGAGAAGATGTGTGTCTTCCATCTTCTGGTTCTATACCCAATTCTTGCAATGGCTGGAGCTGAGTCAGGTCAGTGTCAAATACTAGAAACCCCATCAAGTCTTCCACATATGGCAGAGATCTAAATCATGGAGCCCTCATCTTCTGCCTTCCAGTGTGTGCCTCGCCAGGGATTTGGGCAAGAAACAGAGGCTGTATCTGACTCAAGCAGTCCTTGAAGAGATGGGGACAGCCAACTACTCTAAAACTCTTACTCCTTTCAGAAGACTGAGCAGTCAGATCCAGCTGTAAAGCTTATGAACTACACTACAGCAGGTACCATTCGTGTAGATGTCATGAGAACGGTCTTCCCTGGAAGGTAGGAGTGTGTTGAAGCGACCATGCCATATACATAAATAAGTGAACAACATTGTATCCCTGTAATTGTCTAGTTTGTGGTAATAAAATAGAGGATATGGGGGCATTGTTTCAATGCTGGGGCTTAATATGTAGTCAGAAACAAAATGTAAAATGAAAAATGCATCACAATAAATCAAAGTAAAAATCTGTGACTAAGATGATCATGGGACTTCACTTCTAAGATAAGAGTAGAAAGTGTTAACTGATCAGTTGCCTTGAAATTGCCTGAGAGCCTGCATGGACAATCACTCTGTTAGTCAACTGTAAGAGTACCAGAAAGCATAAGTTAGGAAGAGAGTGGAATGTCAGAGAATCTTCCACCCCACAATGGCTGACTTTTTCACCCTTGGGAAAAAGGTACAGTGCCAACTCCAGGCAAGACAACAGGCAGAGTCTTGCTGAAGCAACCACTGGCACAGCAGCTTAGTGTAGTGAATGCAGGATGGAGAGTGTGAAAAGTCACAGAAAGATTTGAAGCAGAAAAGTGACTTACCCATTTTGGACTTAAAGTGTCTCTGGATCAGCATGGGGATGAGTTACAGGGCGCCCAACAGGAGGAAGAGAAAACAGCCTGAGACAGTCGCAGCGTTCCAGCTCGGTGGCAGGGTGGTGAACAAAAAGGTAAATGGCAGGTTCTTAGCAAGTAGAATTCTCTTTCCTCCTAAATTTCCCACATTCAATTAGAAAATCGAGTGAGGAAGGGGAAGCCTAGAAAGCAGCTTATTGAGAAAGTCACCTAAAAGAAAGAGGGAGATTTATGAGTTCATTTTGTTAAATTTCATGTGTTCTAGAAATGTCCATGTAATGTGGCATGAGAACAGTATTAATGCATAAATATTGTGAACTAGAAAATAGGATTTTAACAACAGACAGTATTTCTAGATCCTCATTATTTCCAAAGGTTATATATATATACATATATGCCATTATTTCACAGGCAGTAGAAGTGAAATATGTTAGCAGCATTTGAGAAGGAATTTCTAAGCAAAAAAATTCAAAAAGAAACAGAACCCCTGCCCTGCTCCTCAGTTTGGTATGGAAAGAGAGTGGGGAAAGTAGGTAACTGTAGTCACAAGAGCCATAATTTGGACACAGGTGAATATTATATCTATCCGTAACAATGAAACACTGAGACTTCCACAGCCCACTGGAAAAGCATTGGATTTATTCCCAGTTCTCTCCTTCTCTCTTCTGAATGAGTTCACAAGAAAGAATCTCTTTAGGTCAACTCTTCTGTGGCATCCATCATTACAAATCCAGTGTGCACAGGAAGGGCGAGCTCATGGCTGCTGCTTCATAAGCATTTGCCGTAAGAGCCAGAGACAACAAAGAATGAAAATGGAATTAGGAATCTTTCATGTTCTGGCAATTAATCTGCATGTTGAGTTGCCCCAATTAACCTTAAGAACCAAGGAAAAAGTATAGGGTGAAATAAAAAGAGCAAGTTCTAAAAAGAAGTGTTTACCCAGAAACTTGGGTAAAAACTACCCAAGAAGAAGTTTTTACCCAGCCTAACTTTGTTGAGTTGGGAAAGATATTCAACAAGACAAAATATTTTCAATCCTCATCCAAAATATGACAAAAATCCATCTCTCCAATGCAGGTCTTAATCACACCAAGACGTCTCCGCAAAGGACATCAAGGTTTCTAAGCTTCTGGGCTCCATTCAACTGAATGAAAACAAAAACCCCTGCCTCCTTTGAGCTCTTCTATCATCATTGTTGAGTTATTAAAGGTTCCAAATTATACTCAGATACTTCTCAGCCGCTCCACTTCCCATCCAGCTCCAGGCTTGTGGCCTGGGAAAGCATGAGAGGACAGCCCAAAGCCTTGGGTTCCTGCACCCACATGGCAGATACGGAGGAATTTTATGGCTCCTGGTTTCAGATCAGCTCAGCTCCAGCCATTGCAGCCACTTGGGGAGTGAACCAGCAGACAGAAGTTTTTTTCTCTCTGTATCTCCTTCTCTCTGTAAAATTGCATTTCAAATAAAAAATAAACAAATCCTCAAAAAAAAAGAATTTAGGGGCTCAAAATAATCATCACACAATCATAGAAAATAAGTCAATATTTGCTTCTCCCTGGTTTTCTTATTCTATGACAAATGAAAACGCTTCTCTGTCTTACCCATAACTTGGTCACTTACACAATCATTTCATCAATCCTGAGAGTGCATATCTTCCAATTTGAGTTCTGATCCCCTCCCTTCAACCTGTAATGCAACCTTCAGCGCACTCAAGATCTAGTTCAACACAATTTATCTCGTCAAGTATTTCTTTATGTCTAACTTGACATAAATCTCTCTCTGCCCCTTCTTGCCATGTTTCGCTACTTATTGAACTGCTGAATGTTTCACAAGTATATACATTAATTTGCAAATTAGTTTAGTATATATAGAAGCATGGTATTATTGGGGTATTATTTGTTGCAGGAACTAACATTTCATATGAAGAACCAGAAAGTGATATTAATGATTTATGGTCCAATAATTTCTGCTGTGGCTATGCCTTCCAACCAAGGTGATATGTATCAATTCAAGGCAATAAATCCTTGCTTGGTTATAGCTTTGAATCCAGACAAAATGTTTCTAATAAACTCCAGGCCAGATTTGACACTTGGATCATGATTTGCAAACCTTCGCAGTAGAGATCTGTATTCTTCATTTGAATAATATGACAGAAAAACATTGGATGATTGAGAAAGGGAATGCATGACAGAAATAGTCAAAACTCTGGCTTTATCAAGTATGTGTCACATATAAATGCTAGAATGACTAACCATCAACCAGTGATAATGGGCAGTGCACCACAGCTCACAGTAATTCTAACAAAAGAGGGAGTAAGAATTACTTTCAATTCGTAAGATGAATTTTGTTGGTAGGAAACTTCCCATCAAATAAAATGAGTGATGCACTTAAATGAAAGTCTAAACTCAGGAATAATCTGTTCTAATTGCCTTAAAAATCTCTCTGTTCAAAATCTATTATTGTCTAACAGATGAAAAAATAAATTTAAGAAAAGTATATTAACATTAATATTGTTTTTAAACTTTAACATATCCAGTTATAAACATCCTCTAGTGTATATGATATTCTTTTAAAATCGTTTATTTAACTCCAAATAATTAAAATTGTTATAAAATCAGAAATAAGTGTAGGCAGAGCAGACATTGCAGAAGTGATAAGTGAGTGATTGAAGTTAGGGAAATATTCTGCGTTAAGATTAACTTCATAGCTGCAATGAAAATAACTAATTTCAGAATGCACATCTGCCATCCACAAAGTGAATAATGCTGGGGAACATGTCTAACTCACCTAAGGGAACTCCCTTATAAATCACCTAACACGTTTCTGTCATCAGTGACAAACCTAGCTCATTCTGAGTCACAGAGGCTTGCAGCAGATTGTTTTTCTAAGTCATTAATATTTCCTTTCAGCCAGAGCCTGGGAAGAAAAAACAATGATGTGTTTTAGTAAACACGAAGATATCAATATTGAGGTTTATAGTCAATGTTCAGACTTGACTACCTATTAGTTTAAAGAAAAATGTAGGCATTAGCAATTCATTTTGGTAGCAAAAGTGGTTATTTAATGTATAACCACATTCTAATTTGTAGCATGTTTATCACAATTTAGTGGCTTGTCGACAATTGCCTCCTTTTAAGAAATTTATTGCTCGGTTTTACTCTGCCTGTATAATATTAGCAATAAACTCAAGAGTAATTTGGCTTTTTCTCAATTGATTAAACCGAAATCAAGGATACAAATTAAATGTTGGTGATGACATTTCATTGCTTATCTATTACACATAATATATGTAGAACACATTTTTAAATGGTGAAAGCATTTAAATGTTCCGAAAGAAATGAAAGCACAATATATCCCAAGGTACTATTTCCTGTTTCTATTTTAGATAGATTTTCTCTGAAATATCCCCTATAGCAAATAAAAAGCTGTGAGCTCCACAAGAACCAGGGGTTTATGACATTTATGGTGCCTGCCATACAGTAGAGTTCAATCATTGGCAAGACTCTTGCATTAAACAGGGTGATGCAAGACAGTAACACAGGCATACTGGATTAAGGCAGTTTACATTTATTATCCTATATTTGCAGAAGTTAGATGTTTAAAATGGGTATCCTTTGTCAAAATTAAGATGCTAGGCACCCAACAGGGAGGAGTCCTTTCTGAAGCAGGAGGGAAAATCCCTGGCCCTCTCCCACTTCTGGAAGCCCTCCATAGTGCTTGACTGTATTCTCTTTCAAATCAGTTGCACATAACATTAAGTCCAAACCCTACTGTGCTTCTCCACCATCAACAGGGACTTCAGTGACAATATTGGGCTCATTTGGTAATATAAAAAGGAACTCACATTTTAGGATTCAAATATAATCACATCTAAAAAAATATTGTTTGCCTTGAAATTAATGTATTCACAACATTCAGTAAGCAAGCTAAGGACATCTTCTAGAGCCATGGGATGAAAGTTTGCTCTCATTGTTTTTGATCAATACACACTTTCTAGATTATGACAGCTAAAGAGCTGTTAAAAACTGGTCCCGACCACCAAGGCTAGAATCTAGACATATATTTGCTTTTCAAATGTTAAAGGACCAATAAGGAGGTTCTGCCTGAAAATCACCCAGATGCATAAGTGCCTTTGGGATGTTACATTTTGTAAATCACTACAGATAATAACAATTTCACTGACTATCCACAACTATAAAACATAGATTCATATCCCTCTAATAGTTTTTCTTTTCCTTGCAGTGCTGCAAACCCAATATACTTCAATATATTGATCACTCCTGAAGCCAGAGACACTTGTTCTAGAGTTGTGCTAAAGTAGCACCCTCGGTCTGGAGGCTAAATCATGTTCTTGTTAAATAAGGCCTTATCAGTTTTTAAATTTTTAACCTTTATCATTATTATTATTTTATGACATATTTAAATAGGCCCTGGGATTATCCATACCCCCTCCCCAATTTCCCTTCACATTCCCACTGAGTTCCCCTATATTGTTACTATAGTATAGTTCTTCATTAACTGTCATAAGTTGATGATTGCAAGCATAGGCAATGACAAAAAGCCCAGCATCCTATTGTCAAGGTACAGTTAACAATTTCATTGGGAGTCTGTCTTTGATCTGGAAGTAGAAATGCGTACTGCATTGTATCCTCACATCTGGATATGACAGTCTCCATTACACAATTACTATACATCCGCCTAAATGAAATGCCACAATACAAAATCAACAACAGGAAGAAAAATAGAAATTGAAGCTGAATAACGTGCCTCTGGATATGACAGTCTCCATTACACAGTTATTGTACGTCCCTGTAAATGGAAAGCCACAAAAGAAACTCAACAACAGGAAGAAAAAAAGAAATCGAAAATGTCACGAAGTCAATAACATGCTACTCAATGACTAATTGTCATTGAAGAAATGAAAAAGAAAATCAAAACCTTCTTGAAGAAAATAATGTTATTGTATGATCTATGAATCAGTAAAGAATTTAATGAGAAAAAAAAGTCTTGCAAAGATGAAATTAAATTTTTTTAAAAAGTCAAAACCCATGATATATAGTTTCTGCTCATCTTTGTTGGCGAGATATGTTATCTGTAGGAAGCAAGTGTAAGTTTTTTAATCCTATCTACTAATATACGACATTTGATTGATGAGTTTAAGCCGTTTACATTCAGGATTAATACGTATGGATGATAATTAGTTTCTGTCATTTTAGCAATGGGTTGTTCATTGATTCACTCTTCAGATGTCATTTTGCTGGGATGTTCTTCACATTTGCCTTTGGTCTTGGTGGGTGATATTCCTCTTCCCTGTCAAAAGAACATGTTCAAGTATCATTTAGGGAAGGTTTGGAAGAGGCATATTCTTTAAACTTTTCTTTACTCTGGAAGAGTTTTATTTCAATTTTGAAGACGAAAGAAAGCTTTGCTGGATATGTTATCCGAGGCCGACAATTATTTTTTGCTTTTAGACTCTGTAATATGTCAATTCATTCTCTTCTGGCCTGTAGAGTTTCCTGTGAGAGATCTCTTGTGAGTTTAATTGAAATTTTTTATATGTCAGTTGATTTTTTTTATGTGTACATTTAAGGATCTTTTCCTTATGTTCGATTGAAGAGAACTTGATTATCATGTGTTGTGGTGAAGATTGCTTTTGATCAAGCCTGTTGGGAATTCTGTGCCCCTCCTGGATCTTGTTTCCCAATTCTTTCTCCAGATTAGGAAATTTTCCCTTATTATTTCATTCAATAACCCTTAAACCCCACCTTCTCTTTCTGCACCTTCTGGTACTCCCATAACTCTTATATTTGGCCTCTTAATAGTGTCTTTCGATTCTTGAATACTTTATTTGGCTTTGTCCAGCTCTGCTTCCAGCTTCTTGTTTGTTTCCCCCTGATGACAGGAAATATCTTCCAATTCTGAGATTCTTTCTTCTGCGTGCTTCACTCTATTTTGGAGACTCTCCACTGTACTTCTAATTTGCTCTACTATGTTCTTAATTTCTGAAGACATATCAGCTCTCATTTGATTCATTTCCTGTGTGACATATTTCTTAAATTCCTTGAATTCCTGTATTACATGCTTCTAGTTGTTGATAAGAAATTTTGTAACAAGTGTTTTGAATTTTGTATCCCCCATTTTCTCAATGTCTTCCTCAGTTAACTCTGAGGTTGCAAAGGGTTTTGTTCCTTTGCAGGGGAGACTTCTATAACATTGACTGTGCTTCTGTCTCCTCTTTTGATGTTGGTCATTGTACTCTGGTTAGCAGATTCTTCTCCTTGGGTCAGGTTTATAAGTTGTGTCACCCGTAAGTTTATAATTCAATTTTACTTGTTGTGTTTGGCACACAGCACTTTGTTTAGAGTCACTTGTGTCACTTCCTTCCTACATTGCAGGTCTGGGTTCTTATGTTAGGCTTCCACCGTGGCCTCCACAGCTCCAGCTCCTGGATCAGCACTCTCTGTCTACCTTCTGTAATATTGTGCTGAGGCTGCACCATTGTCTGTACAAACTTTGTCCCACTTCTGCTTTGAGCAGTTCCCATGAGTAGGGAGAAACCATGTATCCTATAAAACTAGATTGTTGGTGGTTCTGTTTCCAGACCCTGTTAGTTGTTAGGTCTGGGGTCCACATGGTGATCTATTTTGTGTTGTGATCTATTTTGACCCATACAATGCCAAAGTCAGTATTATTTCCATTGTGGCATTGGTGCAATGCACTGAGCTCAGCTTAGCACATGTATAGCTCACTCTTGTCCCTGCAGCCTTAAAGTCTTTCCACACTGTACAAAATGGTGCTTGATGTGCTGCTACTGGGGTTCTTGATCTGCCGGCTGGTCAGGTCTGAGGGCTACTCAGACCTGTCTTGGATTTACCCTGCAGGATGCCATGTTGTTGCAGTTCACTGAGCCAGAAGTGAGTTCACTCCCAGTTCAGTGCGTGTGCAGCCTTTGCCTCCCTATACAAATGGTGCACAATTGGGCTCTGGAGCATGGACTGGGCTGTGAAATCCACCCAGTTCTGGAACCATCAGGGACCTATTGCTCTGTCTCTGCTCCTGGTGAAATCAAATGATCCAGCAGGATGTGCAGTTTTTTGTCTGGATTCACTTCCTGAACTCACAGTGAATGCCTATTCCCATCTTGTTGCTGGTGGAGTTCTGGCTGCTGGTGTAGTTCAGATAATCACTTGCTGAATACCACTGGCATATTGGTCACTGCGACACCCAAACATGTGTCAGCTGCTTTCCTGTGTCTGTCAGTCTCCATGTGTACTTCTGCTGTTGTTCTGCCCTCTCCTATTTCCTGGCATGTGCCCTCTCTACTTCATACTGGCTCATGTTTCTCCATCTATTTAAATGTGTCCTTACTCCATTGTGACATCTTGATTCTCCACCTCATCACTTTTAAAATTCAAAACTTGGTGGCTTCAAATGAACTTTAATTTCCTTCAGGAAATTATACTTCCTGGGTTCCAAAAGAGATCAGAAGCTGGTATTCTCTTTGACCTGGGCGCAGCCTGCATCTGTGGCCAATGACATCTTCTCTCTTGTGCTTTATTCTTCAGCTATCTTGTCATCCTTCTTTCTACTGAAGGTCCATCCTCCACAATTTCTGACCATACATGACTTTTCTACAGTATTGTGATCTCAGGATATACAAATCTTTAACATAATTTTGGCTTGCCCCCAGGGTGTCACCCACAAGAAAGTGTAATAGCTTGTTCCAAAAGGCAAGAAATTGAAGCATCTGGTGTTGGAAACATGTTGGTACTGATGCTGACAGTACCACTTAATTTCTATTTTATTATCAAAACATGCAGAACCCATTCAGATTCTCAGGAAGGATACATAGGTTCTCGACTGCGAAAGAAGAAAGGTTTTGACGCAGTTCAGTGATTGTGTTCATCGTGGCTGCACAAGTCAGATTTAATGATCTTTATTATCAGTACTGATCCATCATTTGAAATGTAGAGAGGCAGCTAAACTGGCCGACAGGAAGCTCGGCTCATGTGTCCTATGGGAACGGAAGGGACTCACATGCTTGAGTCATCTCCTGCTTTCAAAATCCTGCGGTGTGCATGGACAGGAACTTGGATAGAAGGCTGAACTATAATTTGAATCTAACCACTCAAACATTGAATACAGGCATCCCAAGTGGAGACTTAAATACGGTGTCACACACCCATTCTTTAGAATTTTAGTTTCTTTTATTAAATGTAATTGAAATAAGGGATGATTTTCCCATAGTTCTAAGGCTTTAATGAGGGTTTAACGATATGTCAAGCTCATGGTTCAGCAATGCTATCATGGCGATCTGACACAGAAGGAAATATTCAATAATTCTTACCTGTGATACTACTGTGTTAGCTTGAATTTGCTTAGATTCTCCCACGAACAGCTGACTTCCCAGTACTCATTGTTAAAACTGAAGCATAGCACTCTTCTGATACACCATTTAAGCTGACAAGAAAAATCTTTATGTCAAAGAAGCCAAAGATCTATGGAGCTGTGGGTGGGCTACACATCCAAGTTCCTCTGGGGATGTATGTGTAGAGTCTGTTCATTTTCTGTTCCATTTTCACTAATATTAACACGGGTGAATAAGCTCAACTGTGACTTATTAAGGCACTGTTGACAGAGTTGTGCCGCATAAATAAGCCCAAATGCCACCCAAAGAAGAAAAACAAATCAAAAGGCAAGAATTTCAAAAGATGTCAAAAAATGTCTCGGATACCATAGAACACACTCACATGGATATGTGAGACTAATATAGAAAATCACCGACAACACTCAATGGAAATGCGTATGTATTACGTTTACTAAAGTTTTGCACTGTAAATCATAGTCTGTACAGCTACTGTGAGAATTCAAACTTGTAAACTAACAAAAGAAAAACGGGAGAGAGAAATACACAACAGTCTTGCATTTCTGGGAAGAGTGTTGCCTTGTATGAAACTGCAGCTGCTTCACATTCTCAGGTCTTTGTTTTGTTCTTCGGACTTGGGATGACATCATTTAAGATCTGCTGCTTGCAACAAGAGAAAAAGATTCATCCTCCTTTGTGAGTATAATTATAGATATAAATGTTGTGTACTAAAATTAATGCAGAATACAGTGTTAAGATGATAGGATCACACTGTACTTCATAAATATACATATTCTGAGTCCAAATTTTTAAGTGTTTTACAAGATCAAGTACATTTAAAGGAATTTAAGGATTTGATGAAATCTAGCATGTGATATAGTTGATCAGATCATAACATTTACTAGTCTATCAAAGAATACACTAAGTATGGACAGTTTATGACAATCTTTAATATAGCAGCTAAAATTAAAATTGAATTTAAAAATGTGTATCATATGCTCATGTAGAGAGTAAGTAGAGATATAACTGTGAGAAATTAAAATTGGTAGGAGAAGGCAGGGGTGATTTTTAGCATTGATCTTCCCTTTGGTAATAAAAAGGGTCTTCAAAAAGTTCAGTGAAGGACCAGGCACAATAGCCTAGCAACTAAAATCCTTGCCTGTACAGGCACTCCGGGCTCCCATATGGGCGCCAGTTCTAATCCCGGCAGCTCCGCTTCCCATCCAGCTCCCTGCTTGTGGCCTGGGAAAGCAGTCAGGACAGCCCAGGGCCTTGGGAACCTGCACCCACGTGGGAGACGTGGAGGAAGCTCCTGACTCCTGGCTTCAGATTAACTCAGCTCCAGCTGTTGTGGCCGCTTGGGGAGTAAACCATCGGATGAAAGATTTTGCTCTCTGTCTCTCCTCCTCTCTGTATATCTGCCTTTCCAATAAAAATAAATCTTGCTTTAAAAAGTTCAGGGAAACATGTATTATCAAAGAATTTTTTGTATCAAAACAATTTTTTCTTAAAATTCAGTTATTAAAAAAGTTACAAGAAAAATAGGATAGGAGAGAGAATGGAGGGTGGGAGTAGGGATGGAGCGTAGGAGATACTGCTGTGTTCTAAGAACTGTATGTTAAAAAAACAAAAACAAAAAAACAGAAGCTGAATCGAAAGTGGAGTAACCTAGACTTGAAGAAGCAACCATCTGGGATTCCAATGCCATAGGTGGAGGCTGAGCTTGCTAAGCCAATGCGAGGACTCCTCAGTGTATTTTTAACAATGCTTTGGAACCATGAAGCCTTGCTTAAGCTTACTGCTCTCCCTTCAGTGTTTCACACGGTACTTTCAAAGTGGCAGCAATACTTATTCCCGCCTTCCTCAATTATACATGGAACTTAAATGCTTAGTGTGGCCCAATAATTCTAAGTGCTCTAATTCAAAGGAAAAATTATCCTTAACCCAGAATATTCTGTTTTCTTTGCAGAGTTATTTTTGGTAACACTTTAATTCTAACATAGTAAATGAAATGATAAATTTTGTGTTACCTGCATGGTTTGGTGTGTCCATGTGGCTGTCTGGGGCATTTTTTCCTTCTTTAATGGAATAGGCAGTACATTAAGCCACTCTCTTCTTTAATCATAGCAATTCAGTAAGACCAACCACAGTAGCCAGCAGCTTGTTCCAGGTTTTCAAGATTCAATGCAGATTCTATTTTCAATAATTTATTTTCCCAGGTGTGCTTGACATTTATCACAACTTAATCATTTTCCTTCTTTTATGAAATTAATGTTCTAATGCATTTATTGTGTAAATTAGGCTGTGAGAAAGAAGTAGCCGCCATTCCCTGTCAAAATGAAATAGTTTTAAAGATGCCTGATAACAAAGGAATAGGAATCAAGCTGCTACTGCTGCATTTTACTTCAGTAAGTACTTCTCTTAGGGGGGAAACAATTACAGTTAAATTTATAGAAATCTTTTAACATCTATTTTTTAATAAGATTCATTTATTTTTATTGGAAAGTCAGATATACAGAGAGGAGGAGAGACAGAAACGAAGATCTTTCCATTAATTCACTCCCCAAACTGCTGCTATGGCCAGAGCTGTGCTGATCCAAAGCCAGGAGCCAGTATCCTCTTCGAGTCTCCCACGAGGGTGCAGGGTCCCAAGGCTTTGGGCTGTCCTCGATTGCTTTCCCAGGCCACAAGCAGGGAGCTGGATGGGAAGCAGGTCTGTTCGGATTAAAACTGGTGCCCATATGAACTCCCAGCACATGCAAGACTAGGACTTTAGCTGCTAAGCCACCATACCACACCCTAGCATCTACTTTTGTTCCAAATTACACTGCAACAAATCAGATTTGAAGGTGAATTAAACAAGAGCTACACATTTCCAAATAGAAATACTTATTTTAAAAAGCATGATTTTGTGGGCCCAGTGTGGTGACCTAGTGGCTAAAGTCCTAGCCTTGAACGCACTGGGATCCAATATGGGTGCCAGTACTAATACCGGCAGCTCCACTTCCCTTCCAGTTCCCTGCTTGTGCCTTGGGATAGCAGTCAAGGATAGCCCATTTCCTTGGGACCCTGCACCCATGTGGGGGACCTGGAGGAATTTCCTGGTTCCTGGTTTCAGATCAGCGCTGTGCCAGCCGTTGGGTCACTTGGGGAGTGAACCATCAGAGGGAAGCTCTTATTCTCTACCTCTCCTCTTTTCTGTATATCTGACTTTGCAATAAAAATAAAATAGATCTTTCAGAAATTGCATAATTTAGCAGTAAATATTAAGGGTGATTCTGACTCTTAAATCATAACAATAACTAATATAATTCCAGGTTATTATCATGATCATTATTATTACCCCCTTTCTTAGTGTGCACTGGAGAACATGAGGAAGGAGGCCAAGGTTGAGTTTCGAAGCACATCAGTGAGGCAGAACACAGATGGCTCAAAGAGAAACAGTGTGATAGAAGCGGCTCCCAAGTGCATGCAAGATTGAAGGTTCTGGACCTCTTAAGCTTTGAGTGGAATCTGTGGACCCTAAAAAGATTTCTGTATCGCTCTCCTTCCAGAAACCATCACCTTGTATAAAACCCCATCCTCTTCTCCAAAAGCTGTGCCAGGGATGACCTACTAAAAGCAGGCATGCTCAGTCAGTGCCAAATAACAAAGGAATGGACACACACTTAAAGGAATTACACATTAGTTTGAAATGAATGATGAGCAGTGTAATCTCACAGTTGTAACACCTTTATATGAACAGGTGATAAAATTGCATCTCCTGGGAGTTTCAGACAAAGTCACTGCCAAAATAGAATGACATCTGGATTTTTTTTCTTCTAGGTTATAACTGTATGGACACCTTGCTGCAGAAGTCAGACCATAAAATTGTACTGATGGCTTTCAGTTTAGTCTGCGAGCTTTGTAGCTAAATTCCTTTACTTTCTCTGGCCTTCTTAGTGAATAAATCAAAGAAAAACGTACTCCTCACTGACGTTTACATTTAACTATAATGACTACATTATTGGCACATGTGAGCATACATCCAAAATGCCAATTTAGTAGTCAGTTTGGTTCCCACAGGTGTCGGGTAACGCATTCAGGTTTTAGGTTGGCATGCCATTACAGCAAAATGCCTTCCTACAGAAAAGCTGAGTGTGTTCGGGTGGCTAACACACACTGTCAAGGCTGCCTTGTTCTTTGCTGTTGCACATCCTTTTCTGCTCTAGTCCGACATTTCACTGCCCACTCACTTGGCTTGCTCAAAAATCTTTTGCTCCTCTTAAATCAAAATCCACAGGATCTTTGGGTCTGTGCTATGGCATAGCAGGTCAAGGCTCTCTGTGCTAGCATCTCCTAGGGGTGCCAGTTCCAGTCCTAGCAGCTCCATGTTCCTGCTAATGGCCTGCTAACGGCCTGGGAAGGCAGTTGGAGGAGGGCCCAAGGCCACCGCCCCCACACCGCACCCACATGGGAAACCTGGAGGAATCTCTGGTTACTGCCTTCGGATCAGACTCACTGCAGCCATTGCGGCCATTTGGAGAGTGAACCTGCCAACGGAAGAGCTCTCCTTCCACTCCCCACCCTCTCGCTCTCTTCCTAAATTCTGCCTTTCAAGTGAAAACAGGTAAAACTTTGACAAAAATCTGCGGCATTGTCCGTTTTTCAGTGCTGTACTCTCACTGGCTCTAACTCGCGTGCGCAGAGTGCTCAGCTCACCTCCCCATGTCTGTCAGAGCAGCTCGGCCGTTGCTTGTTTTTCTTCGGACACCTCTGCTGCCAGTGATCAGCTTCCCCAGATCTGCGTGCCCAGTCCCTCTCCCTCCACCCCTTCTCTGTCTCATTCTCTTCTCCGCCTATTTTGAATCTTAGGCTCCATAAAGCTTACAGTGAAGTTTGGTGCTCTTTACCTTCTATAGCTCTAGCCAATAACTCAAAACCAAATTTATCCTTTATGTGCTAAGCTCTAGGATATTAGAGACTGTGTATTTTATTTTCCTTTGAAGTCCCAAGTTTAAGAAAGTATCGCTTAATAGGTATGAATATATATTTGCTGAATGATGAAAATATAAGTAATTCTATAAATAAAATTTATTCATGACTTCTGATAAAGTGAGATTCACCCGTCATATCTAGAAGTATCATCCAAATTATTCATCAGAACAAAGAAATATATATGTAAATACGAATAATTCTCCTCACATTGAAAATCTTTGTAAATTACTTGAGTACAATAGCAAGAATGAAGCCAAGTGTGGGTTATTTATGAGATATAGCAGCTGGAAAGTGCACAGCACCATGACTCTTATTTTACATTGTCTTGGAGTCTTGTCACTATCGTGAAAGAGAAAGGAGAATCTGCACACTGCGATTGTGAAAGAAGAGGCAAATATGTCTTCCCTTGCAATTTACATGATTCTATATGTAGGTAGCCTAGGAACCTTAATAAAAACTTATTCTCAAAGGAGCATTTATTTTCTGAATTTTTAAAATAGTTTTTATTTCTAAAAAGGGAACAAATGTCATGCTTTTTACATACAAAATATAACAAAAATAACAAATTCTGAGCAATAATCTGAGCTATGTAAGGCTATTCTGTCGTCACTGAGTCTGAAGGGTTGCTTTTCTTCATGTGATTGAATTTCAACTTACCAAATGCGAGGCTGAATAAACCATTACATGAGTGTCATGTCCATAAATATTGGAAATCACTTCATAAAGCTACTAACTTGTATTATCAAGGTTAACACTTTGACAGGAATTATCTACCCTTCCAAATAAAAGTGCCAAACCCTAATATGTTAAGCACACTCGCCATGACTACAAAGCCCTTGAGGCACAGAGCAGGGATGCAGCATAATTCTCTTCTTGAACCCAAAGCAGTGAAGTGAGCCTGGTGAAAACCCACAGTAACTTCCCCCAACCCCTGCTCCCAGTTTGCTAATCCAGAGTCTTGAAGAGCCGAACTTGGCAGCAGTCTACTGAACAACAACAAACAAAAAGACTTAAAATTCCATGTTGTAT
Organism: Ochotona curzoniae; assembly: GCF_017591425.1. NCBI lineage: Eukaryota > Metazoa > Chordata > Mammalia > Lagomorpha > Ochotonidae > Ochotona > Ochotona curzoniae. The sequence goes on from NW_024466413.1 coordinate 2,594,168, forward strand.
GTTTTGATTTATACGAAGTATCTGGAATACAGAAACATATAAAAGAAACACCGAACAGATTCATGGCTGCCTAGATTGAGAGTTATATGGAGCAATTGCTAAAATGTGTGCTGTTTCTTTTTGAGATAATGGTATATTATAAAATTGATTGTAGTGGCTATAAAATTATACTAAAAAGTGTTCGAATGTCAAAAATGATAATTTTTGAGTGTCCCACATGAGTTCTGGCATTCACTAATATTCTGTGAACAAGCTTCTAAAATTAACTGAAAGTTATCTCAGAGATAATCCAGGTTTTTTTACAAGAATTTTGTTCAAAATATTCTTGGCAAAATTGAAACCAATTAAGTGGTCCTTGAACTTATCAGGATTATTTATCTCTGTTATTAAAATTGCAACAGAAATAACTTCAGCTCCAAATATCATTTCAGTAACAGTTTCTAGGCCGCAATCTATGATTAATTTATTATACAATCAAATGAACCTGATACAGGGTTGAAACTTCACATAGAGACGATTAATGAGCTATGAAAGAAAAGTTTTCATAGAAATGTTGGATCCTATACTTCCACTGGTAGGTCACAAATAAGATAATATAAGAGAGTATATTTAAATCATTTTTGTCTCCTCTAAAGAATATCTTAGAGACAATTAATACTAAAAAGACAGTGAACCATGGAGAAAAATTTTGAAAGATATGCTATTGGAAGACCAAGTAGAATCATATAGAGCTCCACCACCACATAAGACAGAAGATACAACGACATCACATTCTGGACAATATTTAATGATTCTTTCTTGATAACAGGAGTTTTCTTCTGAATAATTTCCTCTGTAGGTATCTTCTCCATTTTTTGCTTAATTGCCACTTGAATACATATTTTCAATTGTTTTTTCCTACTTTGCACTCTAGTTTTCTTCCCCAACACTTCATTGTGTCTCCTCTTCATCTCAATTCTTAACTGAACTGCCTTGTAATGACTGCACTGAAACAGTTCGATGTTGCTTTTTCTGCTGTCCCTTTATTTTTCTTTCCCTTTTTTTTTTTAATTTGACTTTGCCTCAGCAGACATAAACAAGCTAAAAGTAAAACCAGTGCATGTCGTGACCACAGTACATCATGAATAAATCTCCAGCTTGCATCCGCCAGGATCCCATGTGGGTGCTGGTTCTAATCGTGACTACTCTACTTCCCATCCAGCTCACTGCTTGTGGCCTGGGAAAACAGTCAAGGATGGTCCAAAGTCTTGGGACCCTGCACCCAAGTGAGAGACCCAGAAGAATCTCCTGACTCCATTGCAATCACTTGGGGAGTGAACCATTGGCTAGAAGATCTTTGTCTCTCTGTGTTTCCTTCTCTCTATATATTTGCCTTTCCAATAAAAATAAATAAATCTTTAAAATAAATAAATATGGAAATCAAGATGGCAGAATAGGGTAAGGACACATTTAAACGGACAGAGAAACATTTAATCAGGATGAAGCAGAGAGGACACATTCCAGGAAATAGGAAAGGACAGAACAACAGCAGAGGAGTACCTGGAGACTGACACAGGAAAGCAGCGGGCACAGTGGTGTGGTGTTGCAGTGGCTGATACTCCGGCGGCATTCAGCTAACAGCAATCTGAACTCCACCAGCAACCAGGTGGGAAGGGTCTTTCACTGGGAGCTTGGGAGGTAAACCAAAAAAACTCTCCATCCTGCTGGTCCATTTTATTTGACCAGGAGCAGAGACAGAGGAGCAGATCTCAGACGGGCAGTGTGAGAACAGGGTGGATTTCATATCCCAATCAGCCCCCTAGAGCTGAATTGGGTGCCATTTTGCGTAAGGAGGAAAGGGCAAGGGAAAGGACCTAGCATGCTCTGAGCTGGAAATGAGCTCATTTCTGACTCAGTGAATTGTATCAATGTGGCATTCTATGGGTTCCACGCAGGGCAGGTCTGTGTAGCCCTCAGATCTGATGACCAACAGATTAAGAACTGTAGTGGTGGTATGTCAGGCACCATTTTGCACACTGTGGTAATAGCTTTGGGACTGCAGGGGACAACAATGAACTGCGCATATGCCGAGCTCATGAGAACTCACTGAGGTCCGTGGATTGCACTGGTCCCGCAGGAAAATAATACCAACTGTGGCATCGTACAAGTCAAAATAGTTCCGTGTGACACCCAGACCTAACGTCCAACAGGTACTGGCAAGATCAGCGCCACCAACAACCTAATTATATAGAACACCTGGTGTCTCTCTAATTGTGGGACCTGCTCCAACCGGGAGTGGGAGAAAGGTTGCAGAGACAACGGTGCAGCCTCAGCACGGTATCACAGGAGGTGGAGAGTGGTGAGCCAAGAGCTGGGGATGTGGAGACCATTGTGGAAATCTAACATAAGAACCCAGACCTGGAACTTGCTGGAGGTTGTGACACAAGTGGCTGCAAGCAAAAAGTTGTGCACCAACAGCAACAAGTAAAATCGCATTGTAGACCTGTGGGTGACACAGCTTAGAACACTCTGCTAAACAGAAGTGCAATGATCAAGAGCAAAAGAAGAGACAGAGGCACAATGAATATTGCTGAAGAGTCCCCTGCAAAGGAACAAAACCCTGTGCCAATATCAGAGTTAACTGATGAAGACATCGAGAAAATGGGGGACACAGAATCCATAAGACTCATTTTAAAGATTCTGATAAAAAATGAGAAGCTCATGCAAGAGTTCAAAGAATTTAAGGAAGCAATAAAGCAAATCAAGGCTGGTATATCAGAAATTAAGAACGTAGTAGAGCAAATTAGAAGTATAGTGGAGAGTCTCCAAAATAGAGTGAAGCACGCAGAAGAAAGAATCTCAGAATTGGAAGATATTTCCTGTCATCAGGGGAAAACAAACAAGAAGCTGGAAGCAGAGCTGGACAAAGCCAAATAAAGTATTCAAGAATTGAAAGACACTATTAAGAGGCCAAATATAAGAGTTATGGGAGTCCCAGAAGGTGCAGAAAGAGAAGGTGGGGCTTAAGGGTTATTGAACGAAATAATAAGGGAAAATTTCCTAATCTGGAGAAAGAATTGGGAAACAAGATCCAGGAGGGACACAGAACTCCCAACAGGCTTGATCAAAAGCAATCTTCACCACAACACATGATAATCAAGTTCTCTTCAATCGAACATAAGGAAAAGATCCTTAAATGTGCACGTGAATAAAGTCAACTGACATATAAAGGAATACCAGTTATACTCACAGGAGATCTCTCACAGGAAACTCTACAGGCCAGAAGAGAATGGAGTGACATATTCCAGATTCTAAAAGAAAAAAATAATTGTTGGCCTCGGATAACATATCCAGCAAAGCTTTCTTTCGACTTTGAAAATGAAATACAATTCCTCCACAGAAAAGAAAAGTTGAAAGAATTTGCCTCTTCAAAACTTGCCCTACAAATGATTCTTCAAGATGTTCTCTTGACAGAGAAGAGGAATAGCACACACCAAAACCAAAGGCAAATGGGAAGAACATCCAACTACACTGACAACAGAAGACTAAACCAATGAACAACCCATTCCTAAAATGACAGGACCAAAGTACCACCCATACATATTAAACTCTTAATGTAAATGGCTTAAACTCATCAATCAAATGTCATAGATTAGTATACTGGATTAAAAAACAAAACCCATCTGTTTATTGTCTGGAGGAGACACACTTCAACAAGATCAGCGGAAACTATCACATGGGTTTTGTTGTTTTCTGTTGGTTTCATCTCTTCAAAACACTTTCTTCTGATTAAGTCATTCAATGACTCGTAGATCATGCAGTGGCATCATTTTCTTCAAGAAAGTTCTTTATTTTCAGTTCTTCAGCTACTTGTTAGTCATTTAATAGCATATTTTTTTAACTTCTTGGTGTTGTTAATTTCTTTTTTCTCCCTGATGTTGATTTTGTTTTGTGGCTCTTCATTTAAGGGGATGTATAGTAGCTGTGTATTGGAAACTGTCATATCTAGTAACATGTCATTTAACTTCATGGCATTGTAAAGTTCTATTTTTCTTTTTATTATTGATTTTATATCATGACTTTTCATTTAAGGGGATGTACAGTAGCTGTGAAATGGAGACTAACATCCAGATGTGACGATGCAGTGTAGTATGCATTTCTGGTTTCAGACAAAGATGGACTTGCAATGAAACTGTTTACTATATCTTGACAATAGGATTCTGGATTCTCTGTCATTGTCCATACCCACAATGATGGACATATGACTGAGTATGAAGAATTATATGTTAGTAATGATATAGAGGAACTAGGTGTGTGTGGGGGGGATTGAAGAGGGGATAAGGGAATATGGAACTGTATCATAAAATGATAATAACAATAATAATAAAATGTAAAAAAATAATAAATAAAACCAGCTCTTGTAGTCTTCCTTCCATAATAATCCTGTACATTACTGAATGTTTCAGTTTTGAGACAGGAGTGCTGCTTCCCATTGCTCCCATAAGACAAGAGCTCAACCGTTTAGGAACATTAGCCCAAGCTTTGTCACACATTCCCAGTCTATCAATTTAGCAGACATGATTTCATTTTTATGTGTATGTTGGTGGCAATATCTATCTTCTATTTTTTCCCTTTAGCCACTATTATTACATTACATACATTTTATCTTAACCTCATTTTATATAACTTCACAGCATGAAATAACAGTGACATTTAACTTATCTGCTTAAAATCACTTAATTTTTTATCTAGTTAAAACAATTTAAATATTTGAAAAATACTTAATGCCACAGTACATCCATACTGGAAATGGCCAAAATGGTGAGGCTACCATGTTGGGCTACTTCTTTGCTTTGAGGCACAAGTCCAGTGAAAATCAGCAGCCAGAAGTCCCTGGATGAGAACAAGTTGCAGTCCACAGGTTAGGAGATGAGCATAGACTGCAACAGAGCCGGCTGGGCAAGGCTGAGGTTGCATGCCACCAGCAGGTAGCTAACTGGCAACCATGAGAGGCTCTCAATAAGAATAAATATGGGCCAATTCTCTATCTTAGCTATTGAGAACTGAGCTCCAATAAACATGGAGGCAAAAATCACTCTCTCATTTGTTGATTAAATTTGGGGGATAAATTCTGAAGAATTGGATGGCTGGGTCATATGAAAGATCTATATTTAGATTTCTGAGGACTCTTGATATTGTCTTCTCAATGGTTGTGCTCATTTACATACCCAGCAGGAGATTAGGGATGTAACCGGAATTCATTATACTGGATCACATACTGACCTAAAGATTTGTGATAACTGATAAGCAGAGTAGAATAATAACGAATCAGCAAAATGGATGTTTTGAAATTTGAATGTTGTTTAAAGCTTTTGTCTGTGCTCATGAAGAACAATGGATTATCTATTACTACTTGTTGAATTATCTATTTGGTGGAGGGTTAAGCTGATGATTATGAAATAGACTAAAAATAAGTCATTAAAAATAATGAAGGACAGAATCAAGATGGCAGAATAGGGTAAGGGCATGTTTAAAGAGATGCATGATCATTAGCCATGGTGAAGCAGGGAGAGCACATTCCAGGAAACAGAAGAAGACAGGCTGATGGCAGAAAGGCACCTGGAGACCAAAAGATACGGGAAAGCAGCTCAGACAACAGTTTGGTATTGCACTAAACAGATACCCCAGTGAAGTCAACGAGTGGTGGATTAAGCTCCATCAGCACCCAGGTGGGAGGGGAGTTCATCTGGAGCTAAGGAGCTGAACTCAGGCATAGAATTGGCCATCCTGCTCACTTGTTTGATGACACCAGGAGCAGAGACGCAGCAGTATATCCCAAACAGGTGCTGTAGGAACAGGGTGGATTTCACAGCCCAGGTCCCTACCAGAGCAAAATCAGGTGTCGTTTGGGTGGAGACAATGAATGTGGGATGGGATTGCACATACAGTGAGCTGGGAGTGAACTCGTTTTTAATTCAGTGCATTGCAATACAATGGATTTCTACAGGTTCAACCCAAAACAGATCAGGATAGCCCCAAGACCTAACAACCAGCAGTTCCAGAACCACACCAGTGGCACAGTAGGCAATATTTTGTGCAATGTGGCAAAGTCTTTCAGACTGGAGGGACAACAGTGAACTGTGCATGTACTGATCTGCGCACAAATCACTTCCAGCTCAATGCTTTGCACAGGTCTCACAGGAAAAGAAAAAAAATTGGCATCCTAATGGTCAATATAGGTCCAAGTGGCCTGCAAGCATAATGGTCAGCAGGTTCCAGAAAGGCCAACACCACCAACAACCTAGTTATCTAGAATACTTCCTGTCTCCCTAATCATGTGAACTGTTTGAAAAAGACGTGGGAGAAAGCTTCTACAGAAAACAGTGCAGCCACAGACAGGATCACAGCAGGTGGAACCAGGAGCCGGGTATACACAGACCATCACAGAAGCCTAACACAAGAGATGAGACCTGAAACTCACTGGAGGGAGTAGCCCAAATGACTGCAAACAAAGCATCATTTTCTTTAAGAAGGTTCTTGATTTTTATTTCTTCAGTAACACATTAGTTATTCTGTAACATGTTATTTAACTTCATAGCATTGTAAACTTCTATTTTTCTTGCTGTTGCTGATTTTGTTTTGTGGTTTTTCATTTAAGGTGATGTACGGTGTAATGGAGACTAACATATTCAGATGTGAGGATACAATGCAGTACGCATCTCTACTCCAGATCAAAGATGGATTCCCAATGAAACTGCTAACTATATCTTGACAATAGGATGCTAGACTCTGCCATTGATCATGCCTACAGTCATCAACTTATCATTATTTATGAAAAGCCATACTACAGTTATAACATAGGGGAAATCAGTGGTGGGGAGGCTATTTGGAGAGGAGGATAGGGGAAATCCCAGAGCCTATGGAACTGTATCATAAACTAATTAGAATAACAATTTTTAAATGAAAAAAAATTAAAAAGTAAAATATTGAAAGAAAACAATTAAAAAGGAAGGAGGAGGAAGCATAGAACCGTGGGTAGGAAGCAGGGTGTGTTACAGAAATCATTATTCTCTTAAATCTCAATATATCAAACATATGAAATTTGTTCACCTGATAGAAATCAAAAAAGGTTAAAAATGACAGATCTGGCAGGACCAGAACACAATGGCTAAAACCTATTGCACAACAAGCTCTCTTTTTGTCTCTAGTAGGTAATCATTCAACAATTTTTGCCCCAAAAGTCTAATAAATAATTTCTATGAGAAAATAGAGCATTAAGAAACCTTAATTATCGGTTTTTAAGTTTTTATTTAAAACATCTGACATCTAAATATGTATAATGAGGCACATTATAAAAGCTGAGATATGTGCTCAGCTCAGTGGCGCAGTGGCTTAAAGTCCTTGCCTTGAACGCTCTAGATCCCATATGGGCGCCAGTTCTAATCCTGACAGCCCCACTTCCTATCCAGCTCCCCGCTTGTGGCCTGGGAGAGCAGTTGAGAACAGCCCAAAGGCTTGGGACCCTGCGCCCTCATGGGAAACACAGAGGAAGCTCCTGGCACCTGGCTTTGTTTTGGAGCAGATCAAGCCATTGTGGCTGCTTGGGGAGTAAATCAACGGATGGAGGATCTTCCTCTCTGTCTCTCCTCCTCTCTGTATATCTGGCTTTCCGATAAAATGAAACAAATCTTTGAAAAAATAGATAGAAAGCTGAGATAAGACTGAAGTTAAGGAGAAAGGAAGAAATACAATAGAAACATAAAGCTGAGGTGCATGGCGTCAAAGCTGTCAGAAATAATCTCAAAATGTTTAATAAGTTGAATGGTTACATGAGTCAAAGAGTTCTCACAAATAACTAGGAAGAAAAAAATTCAATTCTAAAAGTAAAGAGAAATGTAAAGAGCCAATGAATTCAACAAGTTTCAAAAAAAAAAATAATAAAAAGTGTGGTGGAAGCACTTTTACTTGAAAATAGGCAGACAGAAGCATTTGGGCACAAAAGGAAGAGCTGAAAACCAGTGTGAACACAACCGTCCCCAACACCCCAAACAACACTTGTATTTCAGTGACAAGCATGAAGGGTAAGAGGCACGGTCTCTCCATAGCCCAAAGGAGGCTGGCAGCTGGTGTAAACACAGATGAAGAAAGTTAAATAGGTCATAAGGGGAGGCCTCATAAAAAAGTGTCAAATTATAAATCCATCCTATAAGAGGACAACCTGTGAACATGAGGATTAAATGGTGCAACGTTCATACAGTGAAATACAAGGGCAGGTAGTACAGCCCAAGCAGAGACAAAGAGACAGAAATATTTTACCAAACTGGAAAAAAGAGAATTAACAAAATTTGACATATCTGATGGGTAAAGGGAATGTCCTGTGACAGTGGGAATTTGGGGCAGAGTCACAGAGAGAGATCTTCTCATGGCTGGTTCACTCTCCATATGGCCAGATCAAAAGCTAGAAGATGGGACATTTTTTCAAGTGTCCCACCTGGGTTCAGGGCTCCAAGAACCTGGGCCACCTTGTGTTCTTTCCCATGCATATTGGAAGGAAACTGGACCAGTGGAGCCGCTGGTACTTGAACTCTCCTATACGGAATGCTGGTGCTGCAGGCAGTGACTTAATCTGTTATACCACAATGCCCAGCCCTGACCTGCAGCCCTCTTGACTAGGATTAGTACCAGCATAAAACAGACCAAAGGGACGCAACAAGACTGCCTCTGTGCAGCACAGAGAAAGTCCTGCACCAGATCAGATCTGCAGGCACCTTGAACTCAGATTTGCTTAGCCATTTTGGCAGTGAGCCAGCGAATGGAAACTCTTTATCTCCTTATCTCTGTAAATCTGATCTGTGTGAATGGCATAAGACAAATAGCTAAGACGGTATGTCTCCTTCCAGCTGTAGAGAACATGAGTATCCCAAAATTAGGAAATGGCATATCATAAATCAATTTTGAATGTCTTGTAAATAACTAAAATAATGTAAGATATGTTCCCTAAACACAGTAAAATTAAGTTTGAAATAGGCTTAAAAATACATTTTTTAACTTAAGCATTTCTCTTGTAGCTAGCATATAGGTTAATGAAGATATTGAATGGATATTAGAAGTTACTCCTAGCTAAATAAAAATTAAGGTATAATATTTTCAAATTCATGTGGTGAAATATAATACTGCTTTTAGCAGGAAGTGGGGATAGTTCTAAGTACTTATGGAAGAGAGAAAACTGTAAGACAGGGATATAAATATGATTTTAACAAAATATAAAAACAGCAAATAATTCTAATGAAATTAAAAAGCATGAATATGATGATAGATGGAAATAAAAGAAAATTAAGAAACAAATAATCAAAGAGAAACCAACAAACTCCAAATTATCTGATTGAAAAATATAATAACTTGTTTGCATTCTGGCAATATCAGCCAGTAGAAAAATGACATGAAAATCTACAATTCAAGAAAAAGTATATCACTAAGATCTTACACAAATTAAAAAGAAATTATATCATTGTCAAATAATAAATGCTGCCAATAATTTAAAATTGTTAAAAATATGCAAATATCTATATGAAATGACCAACCTGCCATAAGAACCAAGAGGACATCTGAAAGTACTATAGATTAATTACTTTATATATTAACTACCGTCCTCTCAAAGATTGTCATTTCAGTCCAGGCTGGAATAATAGTCAATATTCTTAAGCACCCTGGCAAGAAGTAAATTCACTCTTACACAAAATCTTTCAGACAAGTTGAATATAGCAAGTTAATTTTAAGGTGGCATCATCACCTTTATATTGGTAAAAGATACAGACATTACAAAATGAAAGCTTATGGGTTAATTTCTTTTCTGAAGAAATTATATATATATATATACATATATATATACAGATATATTCTGAAGAATAATGTTTTGTTTGGACAAAACATTAACAAGAAATATTCAGAGGTACAAAAGTGAAATAATGGTGGTTGCGTCCCATCCTGGCACAACCCATACTCAATTCTGGTACTCGGATTTGTCAGTGAGTGATATAAACTGGCTCAACCTGGTTGGCCCCTGACCTGTGCCAAATGTATGCGAGTAGGTACTTGGCTTGCTCCCTATTGTGGTTCTTGCACTCATGTGCAGGGACTATGTCCTGACAGAGGAGTTTCCGAAACTCCTCTATCCAAACCTTTCCCAATGCCAGGTCTCGTACCCATTGGTAAGTCCCTGGGGCAGTCCTACTTAGTCTAGCACCTGTCCTAACAGGAATAGTGGCCTTTCCTGACTGTCCTTTACCCATTCCAATTTTTACTGTTGGGTGTTATGGCCAGCCAAGCCTGATCCACACCCAGACACAATTCACATGTGGCTCAGCAGGGGCAGAGATCTCCGACTAGTGAGCATTAGAACCAGGACTGAGTAGGCATCGCTACAGAGAGTGGCACCTGCCAGTACGTGTGTGGACTGGAGAGTTGGGCTTGTTGAGTTGAATTAGGCTTAATGCCCATTGACATCTATGAGAGCTGAATGGGATATGGGACAGACTGGACCAGTCTGCTGTACATATTGGCAACCATGTCAACCAGGGTAGAAGGAGGGCCTGGTGAGGCATATTGCAGGTCGCTCTGACTAGGTTTCAGCTTCCACTTGTCTGCATGAAGATCGAGTGTATGGTGGGCAGGAATGGGCTGGGCTGCAACACCCACCGGTTTGTGTAGAAGAGAGGCCTAGAGATAGAACTGACCTAGCAATTGCAACCACCAGTGTGTGCATATGCTGATTGGGGTGACAGACTGTTGGACCCTGTATTGGCAAGCACACACAAAAATCAGGTGTGGGATGACCTCAGATGAAGTTTCTTTGAGGATCCCCACAACTGAACAGAACTCACAACCACAACCATGGAGAGAATTGCAGGTTCCATGGTCTGACTGTGGAGTGCATGTGTCAGAGCTGCTCCTCATTGGCTCAGATGGAGCAACAGACAGCATATCCAGGGGCACATGGAGAATGGACAGTACATTGGAGTCTTCAGAGAATACCTGGTACTATAATAGAAGATAGAGGACAGAACTAATGGGTCAACTACCCCAACCAAGTGTTCACAGAGAATATCTGGGCAGAGACTCTAAAATGGATTATGTCGACAGTGGATTCTGCAGAGATTTCATTCTGCTTCAAGCAGCAAGATTGGCAGTAATTCAGAACAAATGAAATATCAAGACCTCGTGAGCAGGACCCTCGGTGCATGCCCCACATCGGGGACCCCGGGGTGGTGCCGGGTGACTGTCCTCCATCTGAGGGTACAGAGGCATCGAGGAGGCTGGGTGTCTCCTCCTTTTCTGCCCCCATCCCCAGATACAGGAAGGAAAAGGAGAATGTGGAAATAATTGTCTCACCCACCTTCCTGTAGCCCTTGATCCTTATCACACTAATCAACTAACTATGTAAAAAAATCATCTAAATAAATAAATAAATAAATAATTTTAACCAATTGCCATTTCTTCTACCCCTGATTCCATTATTGGATCTAATCTCAAGATCTAAAATGTCCCTTTAAACCTTTATCACATGTTATTTTTAAAGTAGCATTTTTAAGTATTGTGGCCCTTTGTTTATGGTTTTTTAATTTGTGAATTTGTGTCTCCGCCCTTTCCCAGACTTTTGCACACCAAAAAATTAAAAGATAAATAATAAAATCAAAAGCAAAGCAGTGGAGAGTTTTAAGAGTGTGGCCTATTGGAAGCAACATAATAACAGCATTTAGAAAGTGCATTATTGTTCTATGTAGAAATTTCTGCTCTCACAGCGTGAGGAATCTATTTTCTAAAACATTTCATTGTAACTGTGGGTGTTAGTCTTTAGAGAATTTCCTGCTGAAACATCCTACTTTGTAGATGAATTAAGTAAGGTTAGGTGAGAGTATCAGGCAAGAGTAATTAAGACTGGTTCTCAGTGGGACTTCAGGAACCTTTGTTTCTTCCCACAGGCCATGGGCTGGTCCTCTATCGCTCACCGCATTCACAGAAGAGACACTGCTACAGTAAACCATACCTCTACAGCCCCAAATGAAATGAGTTCAAATGAAAATACATGAAAACATTGTAAAACATCTTCAATTTGCTCTATGTTTAATAATTCTATGACATACAGAATAATTTCTGGAGTTGGGGGAGACTTAAGGTAGAGCCTAGTCACACAGGCTCCATAGACTGTGATTACTCAGAGGAAGAAAGTGTCTTAAGATTAAGGAAGATTTGCATTCCTGCCTGCCTGAGGTCCTACTTTGACACGTGAGTGCCCACTCAGAGCTAAAATGAAAGCACCAAGGGGGGAAAATGCCAGAACTATTGTTTATGAAAATATAATCTTTCATGCATTCAAAATTTATTTCTTGGCAAAAGTAAGATAAAAAGGAGACTAAAATACATTTGGGAATGAAGGTAGATGAATAATTCAGAAAGTATAAGGATATCTGAAGTTTGGAAATATGTGTTGAACTCACCCCTAATGAACTAGGCTAGGGTCACAGGTGGAGATTTCCTACCTACGGCTTCAAAAAGAATTGTTTTTAGCAGCAGATAGCCACCTCACACACGCTCACATTTTTCCCTGGGTGGCTCACATCAAATCTATGGCTGTGAAGGAGCTTTTCTCCGGAAAATCCTGGGGGGTTGACTGAGGGGTTGGTGTAAATCTGCCTCCCCTTTCCTCCCATCAATGTTGCTTCCAAGGCATATTCTAACCCATGTGCCACATTATTCACCCTGATATGAAGAAAACATCTATATGTGCACACACACGTATATGTGTATATATATATATAGAGAGAGAGAGAGCGCAACAAGAGTCCCTAGACACCAAGAACTCATATATTCTTCTATTTTTTGGCAGCAGATTAACAGAATGAAGTATTGACAGAAAGAAAACAATCTCCATCCACCAGTTAACTCCCCAAATGGCTCCCGTGGGCAGAGTTGAGCCAGTCTGAAGCCAAGAGACAGATGCTTCTTCCGGCTATCCATGCATGTACAGGGACCCAAGAATTGGGCCATCATCTGCTTTTTCCCAGGCCATAAGCAAACAGCTGGCTCAGAAGTGGAGCAACTGGGACATGGACCAGCACTCATAGGAGATGGATGCTTGAAGGTGGAGGATTAGCCTCATGAGCCAAGGCACTGGCCCCAAAATTAGATGTTCAAATCCAGTTTTCACATACCATCAGGCTTACAAGCAGTTCTCACAGAAACCCAGTTTGTTTTTTTTTTTTTTCACTTTTCATCGAATGTCCATAGAGCTCACTTTATGAAATGAATACATCCCACACAAAGGAAGATTATATAATCTCGCTCATTGAAGTACAAACTCCATATTCATTTGCTTTGGGAGACAGAACATGACAGCCTGAGCACTTGAGTACTGCCACCCATATGTGAGACCTAGTTAGAGCTTGAGGCTTTTAGATTTAGCCTAATCAATCCCTGGCTGTTGGGGCTATTTGGGGTGTGTGTGCGTGCGTGTGTGTGTGTGTGTGTGTGTGTGTGTGTGTTTCAAATAAAATCAGAATAAATACAGTTCTAGAAATCAGAACAATTACATTTTGCAGCATATTCCAAAGCTGATGCATAGAATGATTGGGCAAGTCTTCTAATGGCCTGCCAAGTCCTTACGAAACCAAATGTGCATATTTTAAATCTAAACATTGCTCTCTGAATATGGTCAACTGGATTTATGGTTGAAGTACTCAGGCTGCAACTAAAGTGGGAGGTACAAAAACAAAATGTTGCTGCAGATGTGTGCGTCTTTGGGAGCCCCAGTACACAAACTAAAGTTCAGAATCCTTTAATACATGAAACATTGCACGCTAACAGGATGAATGCAGGAGATAATAAGGAATATATAAGCAGAGAAAAAGCATTTGAAGTATTATTTCTCAAGCTAACATGTTTAGTAAGCCAGGCATTAATAAATTTAAATTTGAATTTCTAACCATCTCACCTGAAGCTGTGAGATCTCATCTAACCTGTGGATAAATAATGGAGAATTTCATTACTTGAGAAGCTCCACTATTCCTGAAAGCATGTGTGTGTCCAGAGATTAGATACATACACAATAGACTATAGGTGAAAGGTGATGAATAGACAATAGCTAGCAGACAGAACAATTTTAATCCATATGTCAATTTTATATTTAGGAATTAGAGATTCAGAAAAACCAAGGCACTAGACTGGATCCCTCATTAAAATAATATTTTTTTTGTAACTTTTAATAAATTTCATCAGAAATATGCATATTATAAGAAATGCTAAAATCTAATTTGAACTCACAATGAAAGGTACATTTTTTCAACTGTCCAAGTTAATAACTTGTGAAATAATGTTATTATGATCTCATCAATTCGTTGTCATTATCGTGCACTGATTAGTCTCAGATTTTTTTTTTTAGATATTGCAATAAATTTGCGTAAAGAGTAAATATTTTCCAACATTCGTCAGTATGGTTAATTGAATTCTACAAAGGCATGTAACCACCACACAACTACTTTAACCTCTGATGCATTCTGGAATCAAATCAAGACAAGCAGGGACAGGAGAGGACAGATTTATCGGACTATATCAGTAAATATGTAAAACAAAAAGAAAAAAATCATAATTCATCCAATTTAAATGGCCTAAGTCTATAGATTTTAAGCAAGTCTCCAAAACTTTGGAATCTGAGAAGAAATAAATTGACATTCAGTAAGACTGATAAAATTAGTGAAAAAATGATATTTAAAAAAGAATACTTATTACTTGTGATGAAAAGCCCACTCAAAAGAGAAAGTTCAATTTTTATTACAATTTTGAAATGAACAACTTGAATAAAAGCACAAATAAAGCAAAGTCGCTAAGCAAGAAGAAACAAAAGTAGCAGAATAATGAAAGATTCACCAATTCCACTGGATGCGCTGAAGGTCAAGAAAAATGTTTCAGGAAATGTGCTTGAATGATTCACCCGACTCGCTGTTAACCTTATCAGATCCCATCTGCCCTAATAGTTCCCAACAGAATTAAGTGAGAGTTTCCACACTCATCGTACTTCATCAAAAAAACTGTTTTATTTTTATTCATACTATTCTCGCGCAATAATTTGATAGTGTGGGTGGAACAGTTCAATAAAAATGCAAAGGAGAGGTTATTTTCCTTATTTACTGATCAAGTCGATTGAAAATGATTGAGTTCTCAAGGTAAAATGAGACGCTGCTTTGGTTCCCAATCACAGTTATGTAAAGTTATAACTGGAATGTGATGCATTTGTAGGGTTAAATGTGAAATTAATACCTCCAGTTTAGCATTTGTCACATTTAGTTCATTTTCCTTTACTCTTTTTATTTGCACTAGCTCCAACCACAGATAACTTAATTATCCATTATCAAAGTAACTATGATATATAGACATAAACCTAGAGATGATTTTTCTTGGAATCAATTGGACAGTTACTGGCTGGGCATAGACATTGTTATGTAGATTCTTGTCTTATTTAAGTCCCCAGAGACAGGCTTTCTGAATGCCATCTGCTCTGAACACTCTTCTGTCACTGAATCTCAGGAACTCAGCACAACCTCTAAGATGACTTTTCTCTCTAAAGACAAATCACCATCATTTCCACATTAAGACTTTCAAAACGTGCCACTTGCATGCAGTGTATTATATGCAATATCAATTTCTTATAGGATGGAAGAGGAGCCTACTCTATGCTCTGTAGAAGACTCAAGGTTTCAGGTGTCCAACAATTCTGAGGTCCCAGTTTTTATTTGAAAATGCAGATAATAGATGACAGATGTTAGAGATGATGGAAGATGGTTATAGATACCTACCTGCCTACTAAACTCTGTTAAACACTTTTTGATTCTTTTTATAAAATGCTGTTTCTTTAAAAAATAAGTTTGACAACCACCTGGTCGCTTACAATATGTAAGCTTACCATCTGTTTTAGTCATGTTGACTGTCAAGCTTGTGGCCTTGCTGTATATGCTTACTAGTTTTCAAAGTTTTGTTGTGAATATTCTTGATTCTTCGAGGTTTTTAAAATTTTTTTCCTGCTTTTTGTTTGTCTATCTGTTTTTGGAATCACAAATGAAGTCACCTACAAATAAAAGGTTTTTGTTCTGTCATTTCCAAAATGTAAGCCTTTTATTTCCTTTAAAATCTAAATTAGCTTAACTAGAACTTTCCATATGATGAGAAAGAGAATTGATGAGAGAAAGCACTCTTTTCTTATATATTTATAGGAAGGATATCCAGCTTCTTTTTAAAAATAATGTTAAACAGAAGTTTACTGTGGACATTCTTCACCAAGTGAAGGAGATTACTATCTATTGCTAGTTTCCTGAGAGTTCTGACCGTGACTTGGTGTGGGGATCTGCATTTTTTTATTCTATCTTTCAAGTAAACAAAAATTTTTTTTAACATTTTTATCCAAAAGGCAGACTTACAGAGAGGAGACACAGAAAAAAAGATCTCCATCTGCTGGTTCACTCCCAAGTAGCCGCAATGGCCAAAGCTGAGCCAATCCGAAGCCAGAAGACAGGAAGTTTCTCTGAGCATTCCGTGTTGGTGCAGAGTCCCAAGGTTTTGGACCATCCTCTACTGCCCTCCCAGGCCAAAAGATGGATGCGAAGTGGAGTAGCCAGGGCATGAACTGGCACCCACATTGGATCCTGGCACATGCAAAGTTCAGATTAAGCCCCTAAACATTTGTGTGGGACCCATAAAAAAAATCTTTAAAAAAAATGGCACTCATGTTATAGAGTTAGACTACCCGAAAAACAGCCAGGTTCAGCAAAATCATGCTTCAATGCTATAAACTGCTAAATAATAAAATTAAAATAGACATGAGACAGTTAAATAGTAATCTATAGCCATTTTAAGGTGTATAGAACCCAGCTGTATATAAACTAATAATTGAAATGTCAATGTAGAAGTCACAGGTGTGGTTCAGAACTTGCACTCTTTTTTTCTCTCTCTCTTTTAACATGTTGGTTACTCAATACCATGTCAACTAATTCTATTACTTTATAAATTGTTACTGATGTAACCTCAGGGCTTTTAATTGATTGGAATGATACTCTGTCGGCTCTACCTTCAGACCAGAGATGGTCTCCCCAAGAAACTGTTGAACTTATCTGGACAATAAGATACTGGACTTTATACTTGGTAGATCCTTGCAATGAAAGAATCTCAACTGAATTTGGACTGTGGTAATGCAACAAGGTGGAGGAATCCACCGGGGGGGAGAGGAGGAATCCCAGTGTCTATAAAACTGTGTCACATAATGCAATGTAATCAATAAAAAAAAATTGGCACTCAAATAAAAATAAATAAATCTTATCTAAAAAGTGAAATACAAAAAAGATGAACAATATTAAGAAAACCAGGAAGCTTCTTAATACAGCAAATTGAAGGATCTTATTCTGTATTGACTTTGCCTTCCATGCCACTGATTCCAGACAATAATAACCTCGGAATTCCTTTCCATAAAGGAAGAAAACTTCAACAGTCAATGGATACAAGATTGGAGCCCCTCTGATTGAAGAGGGCAAGACAGAAATAGAATCATGCTATCACTTCCTCTTTGGCATCTTCCACTTGACTCTTGTACCAGATAAGGCAGTTAAGAAGCTTGCTAGAAGCCAAAGCTTGAAGAACATGCAAGGACAGCAACAGTCTGTAAGAATTTGAGGGCCTTACCCATCAGCAACATCACTTGCTTCTAATGAGTATATGCCTGTGGCTTCTTTATTAAGAAACTACTAACCCAGCTTTGTATCCCAGCAACCCAACATATACCTTGTGCTGCTCCATACAAGTTGAGTGACTTAAATTTGAAATTGTACCAGTTTCCCCGCTGATATAATAAAACATTTAAAGGAGTTAAAAAAATAGAAGAAAGAGAAAGAGGGAGGGAATAAAGAATATGGAGGCAGATGGCAGATGTCATATGTACTAACTATATTTAATATGTTCTCTTTGTTTTAATATTACAGTGGCATGACCGAAATAAATCATTAAGAAATGCTGAGTCTGAGAAAGGAAATCTGTTTGCCTCTTTCCCAAAGCTATAAAGTGGTTAAACCAAATTCAAGTCTGTCAGTCTGTTACAATGGACAGCTGCAGGGTGCTTTATTCTTCATATAAAGATGAGGCTTCTTAACTGTACTCCTGGTCACAGAGGACATCTTAATATGGATTTTCATTTAATTAAAGATTTTCCTTTTCCTATTATTATTACACTTCTATGTAGTTTAAACAAATCCATTCTTTCAACTGAAATATAGTAGGAAAGATGTTATTTTTGAGATTTTTAGAAAATTCTATTATTTATATAAAAGCTAAAAATGTTGTCCCCATGTTTTACCTTCAGTGGTTAGAATCAGAAGCTTTTTCTTGCTTTTTTTGGAATCCACACAAGGGCTCTAAACCTCCAAGTCCTGCAGGGATGGAAGGTTGACTGCTTTGATTAGAATTATACTTTTCAGTGACGCGGCAGCTTTCATCTGTGAATTCAAAGCCATCCCCAAGAAAATGCATTCATTATCCCAACAGCCCTTCAAGGCAGCAAGAACTAACTTAGAGCTGGAGAAACAGAGACACAGAGGAAGCATAAGGGCTAAAGATCTGTATTTTTAAACATAGACACCAGTTCACCAGACCTCAACTTTCTATTTTGCTCTGAAATTAGAATTAATTTTGCTTATAATCAGAATGTTAAGGACAGAGGTGTCATTTCTATAGGAGTCCTATATATACACACTCCGTTTGCTTTTTAATGTTTATTTCCTTTGTTTACTTACAGGCAGACAGACAGATAGAAAAAAGTAGTGTTCAAAACCACTGGGGCAGTTCCCAAATGCTTGTGTTGGCCAGTACCTGTCTAAGACCAAAGCAGGTAGACCCGAAATCAATCTGGGTCTTCTACGTGAGTGGTAAGAGCCAGATCCTTGACAAGGCTCCGTTACTCTACGAGCCACTCTCAACTTCTGTGAAGTGTCGTTAGAGGGAGTATGAAGAGAGGGATATCAGAAGACAAGTGGTGACAAGGAAATTTCACTGCTGTGAGTACAACACCTCCCACCCAACATTTAAGTGGAATCCGTTAATTCATTGGTGCTGCATCTTCGAACCACTTCTCTTCTTATCCATCATCCGTGGGCACCAGCCTTCTCTCATTATAGACCTTAAAAGCCAGCTGTAAGATCTCAGTGTAGGGGGTAAGAGGACCCCTTTCCAGCTTCTTAAGTTTATTTTGGATGTCCAGCAAACTCTGCGGAAAGAAATGAGGCATTGGAAGTTGCTGTCCCTCGGGTTTCAGGATCTAAGTTGGTATACTGAGAAAGGGCTTGCAAAAGGCGGTCCAGGAAGGCCATGAGCTTTCCTGTTTCTCCTGGATAATTTCCAAAAGTTTATTATAATTTATCGCCTTGTGAGAGACTGTCACCTTCTTCAAGCCAGCCACAACACGTGTGACAAAAAGATTACATTGTTGAATTCCCCTGTGGGTTTTGCAATCCCATACGGGTTCGGAGTCTGCGGTTGCTTCCAGGGGCTGTGTCAGGTCAGTCTGGGTGTCTTGTCTGCACACACCTGCATCTGATCCCAGACTCACTTCCGCTCCTCTAGAGAGCGGGAACATTAATAATAGTATGTATATCATGATAAGTGAGGTTATAAGATTGGGTAAGGAACTCGAGCTCCTTAATAAAGGTCGTGGGGTCAGGTGTGAACGACCACAGCCGTTTTTGTATCTGGGAGAGATCTCCAAAGCTAAAGGAACATGGACTCAAACAATCCCAATAACTGCCGCAACATCCTGAAGGAAAGGACCAGAGAAGGAAGAGGTTGGAGGAGGGATTTAGAGAGAAAGAGGAAGTGGGTAAGAGGGTTGAGGTTCTGGATCACGTGGTGGAAGGGCTGGGAAAGGAGGGCAGGGAGATAAGTGGAGCCTTGGAGGGTGGTGGGGCAGTTAGGGGCAGAGGAAATGGCAGATGGAGGGGTAGGACATGTGTCTATGGTTAGAGTTCCTGGGGTGGGGGCTGAGACCGAGGCTGCAGTTGGGAAAGGATAGGGCGAGGACTCATTGGCATGATGCAAGTCATAAGAGGAGGCCAGTGACACAGAGGAGGTGGTAGGTGGCAAGAGAGCCCTGGAGGAGGGCTCTGGGGTGCTTTCTTTATGGCTAAAAAGATATGGAAGGGAGAACATGAACTGCAGAGTTGGGGCTGTGCACAGAGAGTGAGGAAAGCATGCAAGTAATAAACCTCTGCCCATGTTTCCGAATGCACACAGTATTCAGCTAATTTCAGAGGACAAAGTGCCATTAGCTGGCCACTTGGAGGAGTTAACTAGGGAATACTGGGGCCAGTCCACATTAAAGAGGCACATTAGAGTTTTACATTTTAGGCAACGAGCCAAATCAAGGGTTTCTAAACTGGCTAGAAGAAAGCCCAAAGAGGTGTTGAGAAGAACTGGCAATGAAAAAATATCTCCTGTGGTTATGACTCAGGACTGATTGTGCCAGAGGCCCCTTTGGCTCATGGGAAATGATGCAGCAGTCCAACCAGCAGTCAGGAAAAAATGGCTCTGGTAGAAGGTTGTCATCCCCTACCTAACGGATGAGCCAGATCCCCAAATGCTGCCTGTATCCCAAGTCATAACCTGCCTGAATGCAGGGATCTCTCTAATGACCAGATGGTGGGCAGAGAGGGATGGTTATCTGGCCCAGTGGCCCTGAGAGGGTACAGTACCCAGCTGGGGTTTACAGGTTTACAGAACCGGTCTCCTAAGAGTGGAAAATCAGAACTGGTTGCGGGAATGCAAATGTCCCAAGCCGCATGCAAAACTCCAAGGGCTGAGGAAGGGAACCCTACCTATAACAGTGTATGCATGTAACAATTTAGCATTCTGAAAGATGAGGAGTACCTCGTGTGCTCCACGCAGAGATGGAATACCAGGAGCACGCGTCTGGGTTAGGTAGCTGCTGGGTGACTATAGATGCTAGTACAGCTAGGTATAGATGGATTCAGGAACAGCCACATGGAGGTGGAGAATTCTGGAACCGGCAGGTGAAGGCAAAGTCAGGAACAGGCTGTTGAAGATGTAGTCTGAAACCAGCGGGCAGATGGAGATGGATTCCAATGGCTGATAGAGTCCCGGTGGCACAAAAGAAGTCAGTAATAGCCGAATAGGGATGAATTCTCATGGATGAATTGGGTCCTGGTAGTGGCCGAAGGCCCTAAGGCCAAGCAGCCAAGTGCTGGGGGAAACTGACAGAGTCACAGCACCAAATGTTAGTTATTGTTTAAAGTTCTAGTTCTTACGCTATTATGCACAGCTAATTCCTGCAGCCTGTTTTGTTGTTGTTTTGTTTTGTTTTTACTATGAGCCAAAAACACCAGATGCAACAAAACACTTTCCGAAAACAGCAGACTCAATGAGGCACTTTAGGAGGTTTATTCTAGTGGGGCAGGAACAGGACAGAGGTGGTGGGAAGAGCAGCGGGGGAAAAGGGAGCATGGAGGCACCTCCAGCGCAGGAACAGGACTGAGGTGGGAGAAGGGCAGCAAGGGGAAAGCCAGATATAGGCACCTGGGACCCCTTATATTCAGATGAGCCCACAAGGGGCGGGTGGGGAGGCAGGATTGGGAGGGATTGAGGGCAGGCCCTGGAGGATTGGTGCCTGCAGGTGAATGCCTAAGGATGATTGGTGAGTGGGCAGGGTTGGGGAACGGGCTGGGGGATGGGGGGTGAAAATCTCCGGTGATGTCAGATTGTCTGATCGGTGACCAGGTGGACTGCTGCAAGTTTCATGGGCTGTGAAGAAGAGAAAATGGCGCCAGGCCCAGAGTGGCAGGATCTCAGTCTCCATGACAACCTTCAAATCACTCCTTACACTTCCTCCCCTGGGTAGATACAATAGCACCACAAAGTGGTCTCTGCCGCCGGGTGCTATCCTGTCTAACCTAGTCATTAGCTAAAACTAGTGCTTTATCTGAGCACGCCTTGGTTATATTTAGTCATTTCTTAACCATTTCACTAGGGCAGAGAGTAACATACACTTTTGCCAAAGTGATCCTAACACAAATTTCTCTCCACATAAATTAATGTTTTTTTGTGTGTCAATAGCTCCAATGTAGACCTTAACCAGAATGCCTATAAATTACATAGGGCACGTTAGTGATACCAGAAATGCTGGTCAATCCAATTAAGTTACTTTTCTTGGTCTCCAAGCTGTCCTGGGATTCAGAGTGTAAAATAGTTTGACCACAAGTTATTTCCAATTGTAGGGAAAAATTGTGAGCAGAAGCTATTTAGTGAGTTGGGAAAGGGAAGAAGCTGCACTGATACCTCTTGGTAATTTGTGGTCGTTACTGAAGTAGAAAGGAAACTTGTGGAGTGGTTTTCAGAGATCTCTGACTAGCAGAAGATGAACACATTACCAATCCATTGAATTATTCACCCGGTTCCTCATGTGATCCCTGCGCGTCAGTAATTCAGTACGTCATCCACAGTCTGAGGTTCAAAGAGCCATTCATTAGGTTTTGCTCAAATGTTTTTAACTTAAAACATCTTAAATCTGAGGAAATTGTGTCTTCATATACTCACGGTATGCATTTTAAAATTAAAACTTCAAGAAAGACTTGATATGTTTAGTTCAATTTAGTAAACACATTTTAATCTTTCTCTAAAAAGCACATGAGATGCCTACATATACTGTGCAAACGTGTAACGATGTGTCTCCTCCAGCAGATGTTCACATGTAATATTCTTCTTTTCCTCTCGCGTGACTCATTGACACACTCAAACATGGGGATACATCTCTAGCTCCAAAACTTTACCAATCGCAATTCCTGCAAGCACTGTTTTGCTAGCAAGGGTCTTCTTGCTCCCGCATGCTGCCAATTTCCATGTTATTTCCATGTTATTTCTGCTCTTTGCTCTTGCATGACCTCTCCAGTTCCCTGTCTCCAGTTCCCCTTCCTCCTTCCTTCTCCTTTCCTCACCTCCCCTCTTCTATTCCCTCCCTCTCTCCACTGTCAAATTCCAGAGAGGATTTCAGTAGCATCCAGACCCAAATGGTTGAGTTCTTTTCAGTTCCCACACAGCGCTTCCCCAATGTCTGTGATTTTCTCCCGTAAGCACCTCTGTGAGCAGGCATTTGTCATTCTCATTTCAGCGTGTGCTCTTTGAGGACCGGTGCTGTGTCTTGTTTATTCCTAATAGAACTCTAGAGCATGCTGATTGATAGCAGAGTCTCAGGTCATGGCCAGCTAACAGGAACTGAATACTGATCTTACGTTTCTCCCATGCCTCTTTAATAAAAGTCATATGAGCTATGGTAATGTGGAGTTACAGGTAGCTGTCACTTCTCCTCTTCATTGACAAGAATCAGACCAATGTGTGATTTCCTCAGAGAACATTGTCCAAATCTGGATAATATTCAACAAATTGCTCACAAGCAGGCTTTGCCCTGGTTTCCATTATGAATTCTATAAGGCATTTGTAGGTGGACCTGCCAATGCTAGAATATGTGGCAGCATACAAAGCGCTAAGCTCATGCTCATTGTTAATTCCAGGGAGGTAGACAAAAGCCTGTCTTCACATTTTCTGAATCTATTCATGTTTTTTCCTTACGCCTGTTGCCTCTGCTTTACTAGTGCCTAATTTTCCCTTAAAAATCCTATGCAATATGTCCCTGGCCTCAGGTAGAAAAAACAAACAGCAAAAAACACTGACTCCTTGGAATCCTGCTCTTAAATGATATGGGCTGCTAACATTGTGATGGAACAAGTTAATCATTTGCAATGGCCACATCTTATGTTGGAAGAATGTTGACTGGTCCACCTCTGAACCATCTCCCTGCTAACATATCAGAGTAGACAGAACCAGAGGCTTAGAAGGATTTCCAGTCCTTTGGCTTATACATGGCCCAGTCCTAGCAATTGAGGCCATTTGGGAAATGAAGCAACAGATAAAGTATCTTACCCGGTCTCTGCCACACCCCTTCTCTGTCTATTTGTCTGTCTTTCTTTCTGCCCTTCAAATCATTAATTAAATATTTCCATAGATATAGGAAAGAGTTATTTTTAATATTTTTAATAACTCACTTTTAGTGAGACTTAGGGGATGGTGTTATTGCCTAGCAGATAAAACTGCTGCCTATAATTCTGGCATCCCATGCAGAACATACTTCTTGTCTCTCTATTGCTTTTGCTCTTTCTCTCTCTATCTCTACTCTGTAACTCAAGTGCCCAATGAAATAAATAAATCTTGAAAACAAATAGGCCCAATATGTACTCAAGTTAGACACATTGAGATAAGTCTTGTTCTCTTTTCAAAACACTGAACTGCTTTTCAGCAATCTCCTGCCCAAGTTTTGTGTCTGTATGAAGTAGGACCACAGTGATAGATGCACTGGAACACCAGTGGAGTAAGCAGAGGAGAGGATTCAATGGGCTGACCTGGGATCGAGGCTTTTAATGGAACACTCACTCGATTCTTCAACAACAGTCTGGCCAGTGTAAGATATTAATGTTCAAATGAATCCCTCAGATCATTATTTTATAAAAGCTGGTTGTTCTACTCAAATTGTTCCACAAACTGTGAAATCAGAAATAAAATAAATTATATGATAATTATACAAAATGACAAAGATAAGTTAAGCATGGGTTCATATAAATGAAATGACTTAATTCACCATGATTCAACAAAGGAAAATAAACTGAGAAAGATCATGAATATGTATAGAGTGAATTTTGTAATTTTTCTATTTTTTGGTTGTTAATTATATTTTTCATTACCAATCAAGAGGATATCACAATAAACATATAAAATGCATTTAAGGCATAGAGAATTATTCTGAAAACTGTTAGCTTTAAAGACAAACACAGAATTTAAAATTCTATGAATACATGGTGAATAAATGATTTTTAAGACATCCCCTGTAACACTGCTATTGTGTAGTAAGGTCCCTGGGCTTGGTCCTGCCTCCTCGCCTGATCTCAGCTTCCTGTTAACACACATGCTGGGAGCATCATTCCTGACTCATGGGGTTGGGAGCTTGATGTCCAACTCAGGCAGTAAGATCCAATGCTTGGTTTTTCACGATGAACCTCTCAATCCTGAGGGCATATGGAGACTGAGCCAATGGAAGGGGGCTCTCTCTACACACACACACACACACACACACACACACACACACACACACACACACACGTCCTCATGACTTACAAATAAAACAAACAAATAAATCCAGCACTACGGTTCAGTGGTTAAATTCTAGCCTTCCCACTCACTGGGGTCCTATATGGGTACCAGATTTTGTCCTGGCTGCTTCGCTTTCCCTCCAGCTCTCTGCTGACCTTGGAAAGCAGTGGAAGTTTGCTCACAACCTCAGAACTCTACACCTGCATGGGAGACCCAGAAGAGGTTCCTGGCTCCTGGATTCAGATCAGCCACTGTGGCCACTTGAAAAGTGAACTAGTGGACAGAAAATCTTTCTTTCTGTCTAGCCTTCTCTTTATAAATCTGCCTTTCTAATAAAAAATTTGAAAAACGTTTAAAAATATAAATAAATTAAATTAAAATGTAAGAATAAATAAAGCTCTCTTTGGATTTTACTAAATTCAATTATCCTAATCTTCTTCAGAACTAAAAGCTGCCCCAAACTTGTGTTTATCATTTCCCTGCTTTCTAATCAGCAATATTTCTCAAGTGATATCGTAGTCCGTGTGCTGTTCTCAGCACCCTTTGTGTACTTGAACTGATGGCCCAGATATTCCTTTATGTGCCTGTAATATATTCATCTTCTAAATCATCATATCCATGACTGTGGTATGGGATTGGTACTTAGACATTGTTTAATGAGTTGGAAGCCACCACACCCATGTTCCACGTAGTCCAGTGTACCACCTGTCAATCTAAGGCACTTTTTCTCCGTGATGCACTTCCCCTCACTTGGAACCTGGGGCTGTCTGTAACCGTTCGTCATTTCCAGCTTATAGGATGCCTGGTAAAGTGGCAGGGCTCCAACCTGCCCTTGCAAAAGCAGAGAATGGAAGAGAGAAACCTCTATTTCCCACCACCTTTCCCTTCCTGTCTCTATCTTTGAACTTGGCCCACATGAGTCTGTGACTTCATCATCTTTAAAATAAATCCAGTTACATTGTAAGCTGAGTTGGTGTTAGTGCTTAAAATGCTTTTTCTTTTTAATGTATGAGGCCAGAACCCAGGAAATAATTATTAGGCTCAACCTAGCTCACAACAACTTTTTACCCATCACTTTGTATTACTGAGTATAACACAGCTAAAAATGCAATGTGATTCCCTACATGTTTGTGCAAGAATTTCCCTGTTGAAACCTCCTTGGAATGCAGCGGCCTGGGTATTAGACACCTTGCATGCATTTTCACACTGTCGCCGCCGTCTCTAGCAGGACAAGTTGACCTGCTTCATGCTGGCAGCATTTCATCCTGAGCGACTGCCTTGCTTACCTTCTGCTTCTACATCTCTGTGTGACGTCCCTGCTGGAGCCCGCACGGGACACTCATGGTACTTCTCTGTATAAATGTCTTTTTCCTGAGCTAAACCACAATTTGGTGTGCATTAACTCAGACTTTTCCAGAAGTTACTGAAGCAAGTTATACCCCTCCCAGCAATGTTCAGCATGTTCCATTCTGGTTAAAACAACAGTCAGACAGTGTGCCTTTTATGACTAATCTGTCAGCAGCGACATCATAACGCAGTCATTCATCAGTCATGTCCTTTTGCAACCTACGTTTGATTTACTTTCTCCATATTTGGTAGTGATTTAGGCTACTCCCTGTGTGCAAGGTCCATTTTAAGCGTTCTTTTGTCTGCTTGATATACTCTTGCTAATGAAATTGAACTCATTCTTGATAAACTTTAGGCACATATGTTTTCAATTTTGTGTTTTGAAAAATATCATCTCACAGTTTACATGGATGTTTTCTGTCTCATATCTGTTTATGAGCTACATATTTAATTTATTGCTATGGAAACTACGTATTTAATTTATTCCCATGGAAATTGGTGATATGTTCCTTTTCCTTTATAAGATTTTGGGCCTTGATTGAGAAGTTTCTGCCTGGCCTAAGGTGAAAACATTGTTCATTAATTGAAAGAAAAGTTTCCATATTACTTTCTACAGGTTGAAAATTTTTGCTATTCACCTTGAGGCTATTAATTCACCTGGAATAAATTATTTTGCATCTTGTGAAGTAGGGTTCCATCTTTATTTTTTTTAATAATGTGAGATATCAACTACTCTAGAATCTTCAATACAAATGCTCTTTGTCTCACAAACATGATAATGATATTCACTTTATAAATTAGCTTTGCAGATATTCAGGAACCTTCATTCTTTACTTTCATTCCATCCTATGAAATTTTATCTTCATTATATGTCCAGGACAATATGAACTGAACTATGTTTATAATGCTTTTTGTCTGGTAAGGAAAATTTTCACCATAATCAGCATTTTACTCTTCTTGGTCCTTTGTGTTCCTGTGAATATTTTGTAGTAATTTTGTCAACTACCAAAATGATTCTATTGACTCCGGCTGCCAAATTTTTTACATTCTCTTTGTGAAAAATATTTTTCACAAAGCTACATTTTGTGATACAGGTATGTTTTTATTTCTCAGTTGCTTCTTCAGTATTGTTAGTAATGTTTTTTTTTATAAATTTCTTGATATATATAAAAATCATTTTATCAAATTTAGTTCCCAAATTTAGATATTAATGTGATTTTGCAAAATGCCAGAGTTGTGGTTAGCCTAGCGTAGGGTTATTGATGCTTTTGTTCTAATGTCAGGTTCTGTTGCCAGCTCTGGGGAATCCCAGCTTCCTGCTGACACAGCTCCCTGGAGTTCCCGGCAAAGGCTCCAGGTTGGTTCCCCGTGGCCTATGTGGGAAACAGGAACTGCATTACTGCCTCCTGGTTTCTCCATAGCAGGACCAGTTATGTGAGCATTTGTTGGAGTAAACCACCAAATGTGAAATGTCTGTGTATTTGTCTGCTTGTTTATGCGTGTGTGTGTGTGTGTGTGTGTGTGTGTGTGTGTGTTTTCCAGTATCTTTATCTCTTCAATATCAGAACAGAGGAAGAAAAAGAGAATGAATCCTGGCAAAATTTGACAAAATCCACTTTTCAATATTTTGGAAATTATTTGACATTTTGGAACAATTTAAAAAGTCTTTACTTAAAGAAATTAGTCAGATCTTTGTAAGAAAAAATGAACTACGTGCCATTTAACGTGCTCCTGTCAGCACCTGCTGTGCCCCAACCCCAGAGTGGCATTGAAAACGGGTAACCTTATTAGGCTGGTGGAATTGAAAACAAGCATCTAGTAGATTACCAGCTGGGGGAGGGAGTCAGCAGTGTGCCCAAGGGCTCCTATCCCACAGAATCAGCACAGCTGGGTTGAGTTATAAATTCCTTCTTATTCAGAAGTTTATTTATTTGATGTGAATCAGACATTATTTGGTGGAAATCTTCTTGGGATTTTTGTCAAAAGAAACTAAAGGAATTTCTTAGCATCCTTGTTTCCTGAGATAGTGAAATGTTCCCAGGTAAAAGAAAAAAGTGAATAAAAACATAAAAGCAAAAGCTGAATAGTGAGGCACCCCAGGGGCATGGGCAAGCTTTAGCATGTCGCTGAATCTAGATAAGCAAGCACATGTGAACAGATGCACACCTGCTCAGGGAAGACCTGAGAAGGCTCTGTTATCTCCCCTGCTCTGACACTGACACTGCTCACGAGCAGAGGGAAAGCTAACCAGAGGCACCGGTGTACTGAATGGGCTTTGAAGAATGCACCCAACGGCAAGTACTTACCATGCAACTGAGAGACAGACAGGCAAAGCATTTGTGAAATCCGTCTCTAATAATTGAGTGACCCTTAAGACAACTGCTTAGATATCTCACAGGATCATTTTCTATTTGCTTGTCTGTTCCAGTTGCTTTCAAAAGTATACTACAGTTCTCACTGTCAGATCTTTCAGTTCCTTAAATTTATTTTACATTTTTTGATGCTCTCATTATCAGAATTTCTTTCTTGTTCAGGTAATTCGCTAATGACATATTGAAGAACTATTGGCTTATTCATGCAGATTTTATATTCTATAATTTAGTAGATTCATTTGTTCTTCATTAGCATCTTTGTGATCTGTAAATTGTAACAATATGACTTTCATCTTTGCAATTTTGTTGCCCTGCATTTCTTTCTCTTGCCCATTTTTTTTTTTTGCCTAGAACTTTCAGTACCGTGTTGAATAAAACTAATGAAAGTGGGCATTCCTTCCTTGTTCGAAATCTTAGAGGAATATTTCAACTTTTACCAATTATCTATATTACATATATAAACCTGTGATATCTAGTTTATCAGAATATTTCAAATAATGATATACAATTTAAATATATATTCAAATAATAATTTAAGAAGATTCAATTTTAGATCTTCCTTAAACACTTGGTAGAATTTTTGATGGAATTTAAATATTTGGTAGAATAGCACTTTAAACTATTAGGTCCTGCTTTTTTTTTTAATCAATGATTCAGTTTTATTAACAATGATTTTGTCTTTTCAGACTTTTTTTATTACATTTTAATGAAGCATGGAAACAGGCAAGACAAACTTAAGGAGATTAGCTTTTATTATCTCAGAGGTAAACAGATATATTGAGGTTGTTAATCTCTGGACGTTTCCTGGGTATAGACAGAAATGCAACAGGCAAAGTCAGCACACACCTCAAGATCATACTCCTGTCAGCCCAGAGCCAGCTCATCTCTTCAAGGCTCATCTTCATCTTAAACATGTATATTCAGTAATTGCATAGATGAAAAATGGTGAGCACCATGAAACTTACGCTTGTATTCTTAAATTTAGTCCTTGTTAAAAATAGCACAACTTCACAAGGTGCATATGCAAGGATAAAAATATGCAATTTAACAGATCCATCTGTCTTGCGAGCTGCAGTCCCACAGTCCAAGCCAGACACATAATACTGCCAGTGTGTCACGCGTGTGCCTCATGACTGCCCCGGAACCAACACGCCAATGTTGGCGTGAAAGTCCCACACACTGTTGTTGTGGAATTGTGAATGGCTGCTTTTCATATGCTAAAGCATTGCTGGATACCTTCACTGCTGCCCTTTCACAATCAGCTGGCTGCTGCGCTCTCCTGAGCTGTGTGCTAATAGGAAGAGGTTTTACACATATTTTATAAAAGGCATGTCCACTGCCTCCAAGTGACTATACAAAGTACTAAATGGCTCTTTCACTCAATCTCAGTTATCTTTAGATTTAGTAGATGAGCTATTTTTCCAAAATGTTTACGCAAAGTTTACCTCCCAGCAACAATGTCTCAGCAGTGTGCTATTGTTCCATATCTCAAACTGTTAGTATTAATGAGCTTACTATTTATTCACTCCGGCCTGCTTTCCTCCATTTTAGACAGTTAGTGCACGATGTGGCACTATCTAATGCATTTCCCTGCTTGCTAATAAAGCTGCCCCTATTCGTGCAAGTTTATCTGTTATCTGTATTTCCCGTTATATGTCATGCTCCTTTATTTTCTACTGGGCTGTCCATTGTTTTTCCATACCAGTCAATATTTTACTCTCTATAAGAACTGCTGTTATTCTAATGTAATTTAAAAAGAAAGATTTATTTATATTCATTGGAAAAACAGATTTTACAGAGAGAAGTAGAGACAGAGAGAAGGACCTTTCATTCACTAGTTCACTCCCCTAGATCTCAACCTCCAGGAGGCAGGTGCCTCTTCTGGGCCTCCCATGCGGATGCAGGAATTGGGCCATCCTCTGCTGCTTTCCCAGGTATTAAACAGAGAGGTGGATTGGGAATGGGGAAGCCGGGGCACAAACCGGAACCCGTATGGGATAATGGTGCTTTCAGGCTGAGCATAGCCAGTTAGTTGTTCCACTGTGCCAGCCCTTCTGAACTGATCTTTGGATACACTGAGTTTCTTCATTTAATGAGGAATGGTTACCAACGGTTTACTCTGTGGATTGTAGTAATTCTGTACGTTTTGTAAAGAGGCCTTTTCAGTGGTCAGCAAGGTGTTTTATTGATGTCACACTGACACTGAACGGATAAGCGAATCAGAGATGAAGGCATTTAAAAGACAGCACCCTTTCCTTCCGTTCAGCTATACACCAGTCCCATCTGAAAACAAAGCAAAACCAAGCAAAAACTTTGACCAGAAGCATGTGCATGCACAGTGAGAAGTGGTCACTATGAGCATCGTGAGTCTGCTGTCATTTCTTCATAATGAGTTCGATGCAGCCACGACTGCTGAAGGAGGAATACGCAGGCACATTGCAGCCGTCTGCTCGGTGGGATGGGACGTGCTCTGCAGCCTTGGCCACTGAGTAGTGTTCAGCAAATTATCTTCTCCCATGAAGTAAATGACACCCCTTTAAGAGTTCATTCACCTCACATGGATGAGCAGTTTGCATCACATAACAGATTCCTCACCCCTGTGATCCCGTCCGCTGCTATTATCTCAAAGATTTGTCACTGTCCTTTCAATTGCGCTTGTGGATCAGGTTGGGGAATTGGATGGCTTTGAGAACAGAGAGCTTTTCCTCTGCCAATTCTTCAGACATGAAAGTGCTGCTCTAAGGAGGGAGGGCATATGGCAGGAAGTAGATGATAATTTGGGACATTTTGAGGGATGGGAAAAAACATGAATTCTTGATTCATAAAGCATATCACCATGTTGTATGCTGTTCTGTGATTTTGATTTTTAAAGTGTTTTGATTCATTAATTCAAGAGGCAGAGGGATAAAGACAGAACCATAACGTGTACTCTCTCATGCTAGTCCACCATCCAAATTCTTCCAGTGCCTGGGTCTGGGCACGAAATCTGGCCAGGAGCAGGGGCATTCAGCCCTGACCTTCCACATGCGTATCAAGGAGAAAAGTGCTTGCCTGAGTCATTACCTGTTAGGTTCAGGGTCACCAAGGGTGGGAAACTATGACTGGGAAACAGAGTCCAGCACTCCAAAAGAGGACAGCGACAAGTTAAACAAGAAATCTTGCACTGTGAATCTGCATAACGCAAAATTACTGAGCAGTTCATGTTCACAATGATTATGTTGGTCATAGTAAAATCCCTTTATAATGTTTCAGTATCTTTCTCTGCACGTTCATGTAGCTCTATGGATGGAAACGCTTTAGAATGCCAGTGTTCAATCTAGATGTAAGATGCACTCGTGTGTGTATATACTCATACTTAGCATACATATATCTATATGTTTATTTGCTTGATTATCAATGAGCTGCGACAGATATTATTTCACATTCAAATTAGGTATAAGTTGGGGCTAACGGAAATTATGCACATTGCAATTGACACGATGGCTAAGTGTTAGGAATGGGATTTAACAGTGTCCTAGACTTATTTTCTGAAGCACTTTACTGAGGCCTCCAGAACTCTGTATGAACTATGACTATAAAACATGTCAGGAGAAAAACATTTAGGAAAAGGAACTTGAGTTCATTTTTTGGAAAATACAGTTCAGGTGAGGATATTCAACAATAACAGGAAAATGAGGAAAATGTTAATGAGCCCACTCTTAAACAAATGAAAAATGAGGCAGTGCCCAAATAAGATTAAAACAAATGTTGCCCTGACACAGTTCATGTCTTGGCATTTGCCATTTGTGGTCAATTTTATGATTCTGAGGGGTGTGTGTGTGTGTGTGTGTGTGTGTGTGTGTGTGCACGCGTGCAACATTATTCTAAAAAGCACTTTGGATGTGCTGTTTGCATACAAACACAGACGCAAATGCTGAGGCATTCAATATTCCCTCCAAATTCTGGGGAGGTAAGCTAAGGCAGAAAGTTCTAAGCTTGCTTCTCAGGAAGCCATTAGGACAGAAGTTAAGCCTGGGTACACTTGGAAATACACGCAGCGGCTTTCTTTGTGTCTCACAGCACTCTTGCCAAAACATGAAAATATTTGCTAGCTAACCTGACACTATCGTTGAGAGATAGCCTGTGTGTCACGAAGACTCAGAAGTGAAGGAGATTCTGGTGTTTAAACTCTCTTTCAACTTTAAACGCACTAGCTGCTAGTCAGGAAACGAGTGAGGCTGGGTGAGCAGTGTTTACTGTGCCTCTGCAAGGCGCAACACCCACAGCCTACTGGTCACCCTTAGAGTAGCTCACCCTTTCGTTTCCAATTCTTCTCATTCCACAACTGTGTGCCACTTTCTGTTGTTTGGACACAATTCAGATTTTTAAGAGAAAACAGAATCTCAATCATTTCTAACAGTAAAACCTAAACATTTTCTTTCTTCTTTCTGGACAATATCAAAATACTTCCTGTACTAGTTGAACCAGCCTCCATTCTTGGGAGTGGATACCAGACCACTGCATTTCTGAGAAAAATAAATCCTGTATGACTTTGTAAAACAATGGGGAGAATTAGCTTTTTTCTCTGAAATTGTTTGGGCTTCATCTTCTCTATGTAAATAGGAATATTCCTATCAAGAATCAGAACTATGAAAGGAGATAATATAGAAAAAGGAAACTGGGGGATGAAGGAGAGCTTTCCTGCTAAAGGGAGAAAGTTTTGTTCTAATGTTTGAGAATTACTAAAAGGACTGCGTGAATACGCAGGTGCCAGAAGTCTTATACTGGATTTGCTCCAGAAGGGTAGGAATGCTGGATGGCAGGTGCTCTGCGGTGGATTGTATAAGACCCAACTGAAAACATCACTCAGGTCCCTGGAGCTGTGGTGGCTTGGCTGTGTCTTTGTGGATGAGAGCTTCCTGTTCAGGTGAGGTCAGCACAGTGCAAATTGACTGACTACATTTCCAGTGGTAGAGAAATTCACAACAACAATAAATTATGTGCTGATACCATGAGGAGCTTCACAACCAACAACCAGTCATTTCATTAGGTTGATGTCTAACAGGTACCACATGATTCCTGCTCTCCTCTAGCCACATTCTTACAGCTTGCCTGATGATTAAGGACTGCCATAAAAATGTGCAAGACGGGGAGCATCAGTCATTTCCCATGACTCAGGATTGTCCTGGACAAACAGGAACACTTGGAGCTGGGACAGTGCCGGCACAGCAGCACTCGTTTAGAGCTCATGGCTCATGGTCTGTAGGCCACCACTGCCTGAGCACAGTGAGCAAGGACGGGAGTAACGGACAGTTGTCATAGAGCTACTTCTTGCCAGCAGCTATCGTGGCTGTACCCACATGCTTTTATTCTTTAATTTTTTTTCTTCTCAGAATTACACGGTGTGGCAGTTACTCTCAAATCTTAAGAAGAAAGGAGTTAACGCTCAGGGAGGTTGCAGCACTTCTATCACAAGGCACAAAGCTGGATCAGACGTTTTGCTGGACTAACATCAAAGCCCGCTTTGCTTTTATGATAGAACACTGTTTCACTGGCTGGTCTTTGTGTGGTTTTACGCAAACCACTTAACCGCTTTGGACCTCAAACAATATTTCTGAGAGAGTAGTACAAAATGATTGTCTGTTACAGTTCTTCAGAGGCAGAGGTGAGGACGAGTGGGCCACTAGGGTGATTCTTCTCCCGCCTTGAATGGCTCCTTCTACCAATTCCTGACATAAACAGAGTTAGGTCACAGCTGTTCAACCTCCCTCGGTCCTGCTTTGCCACACCATGTGCTGTACTTGGAGATTGAGGCGGGTGGTGGGGGTGGAGCAAGATTGTCAATGCTACATAGCCCCGCCCAACACTGCCCCTTTGATTAAAGAGAACTTTCTTCTTGTCCTTGGCATGTGTATTGAAATAAATTGTGGTTGTTCTAGGACTGTGCGTCCATCATCACCATGAAGTAGACAAGTACTGAATGTATTCAGGAAATAGCTGATTGCTTGTTCTTCGTTGTGAGTCGGGCTGAAGGGTCATGGTTGATGGGAAAGAGCTGATGGAGGGAACGTCTCAGGCATTCCTCACTGTGAATCATGCCAGCCCTCTGTCACCCCTGGGTCTTTCAGTCTGATTGATGTAGAAGGTGTTTTAAAATGGGGAAAAAACTAAACATGACTTCAGATAAATTCTACAGCAATTGTAATGAGGTAGGAGGCAGTAAAAACCAACCGTCATGCCAGATCCTTCATCTGAGTAAGCTCCTGAAAACAAAGGTTACACAGTGGTCAAGGCAAACGAACAGCGGGTGATGCATGAATGAGTCCCTGAGCTCGACCTAACGCATGGGAAGAAACTGATGTGGAACAATCATGCCGCTTTTACAATCCAAAGTTGCCAGTTCTAAAGCCATCATGCTGAAGCAGTGAGTGGGATGGAGCCTTTGAAAAGCATGTGGTGGCTCAGTCAGCCTGGCGGGATTGCACAGGAATGGCCAGACTGTGCAAGACCATGACAGTCCCATGGGAAACTTCCAGCTTTGCTCACAAGTGAAATGGTCAAGAAAAGAAACAAAAGCAAGATACAGTAAGATGGAAGAGAAAGAGTGAGAGAGAGAAGGCACCATTTTGGATTTACCTGTGCATCTTTGAAAGTATCCTTTGGGCACCTGTGATCTGCCATTCATGACTCAAACATTGGCATGGCATCTGTGTGTTTATAATGCCTCCCCAGGTTGTTGGAGCCTCCCAGACTTCTCTTGTGAGCCTTTTTTTTCACACTAAGTACAAATAGTGGGCAATACTAAGATGCAAAATGCTTAAATGGAATAATAAAGACATCACAAAGCACATCTACCTCTAACAAATTCTGGCAGACAGATTGGGGCAAGGTTTTCCTGTGTCACTAAAGGGGTCCTGAGGGATCCAAGAGATATGAATTGTGTTTGAAAGAGGAAGGGCCACCAGGACATATATGTCCACAGGGTTGCCCTTGTGTGCAAGACATGAAGTGAGTGCTAAATTAAGAGTGTCTAAGAAGGGAGACGAGGACAGGGCAGTTAGTCCGTGGGTGTTAAAGGACGGATCAGAATGAACTAGGGGGAATGCAGCATGCTTCAGGGCGTGCAGTATCCTCCTAGGACGACTTGTGCTCCGCCCTCGGCTGTGTCCTGACTCCAGCTTCCTGTCACTGCAGACCCTAGGAGGCACAAGGAGGTGACTTTAGGAGCTGATTCCCTGGCAAGCAGTTGGGCGACCTGGCATGGGCCCTTAGCTTTCAGCTTTAACCCTGGTCCAGGCAGCCGTTAGAGGCATTATGGAATGCGTTGGCATGAGGAAGTTTTCTTTGTGTTATCTGAGTGGCTCAGTCTCTGCTCATGGAATACAAATGAATTCAAGAAGATCAAAATATATTAAAGTTCCCTAAACAGCAAAAACAAACAAACAAACAAAAAATACAAAAAGTACAAGGGAACTTTCAGATATGATAGCTTGGCCTATTAACTTTATTTCTAGGGTTGTTTCATGGTTATACATGTATGTATACATAAAAAAGTGCAGCTTTTAGTATTTAAGTAAACCTCAGTACAATGTCCCACTCAAATGCACAAGAAGGGAGAAGGATAGATTAGTGCATGTTAGAGAGGCAGTAATAAGGACGATTCTTTCTGTGTTTACAATCCTATGTCTATCAGACAAGAGTGTGTCTGAAGGCAGGGTGTAGTCAGATGGAAAGGAACAGAAAGAAAGCTGGGCAGGGAAGGCCCTTAGAAAAGTGCGCAGTGTTTGAACAAAGACCTTCCTGCTCTTGAAATTGGATCCAGGAAAATGACTAAAATTTCCTCTCATTGTGGATTCATCTGAAGCCTCAGGGGAAGAGTTGGAGGGCCTCTGAGCAATTGCAATCCTATGGAAATGGTTACAAAATGGAAAGTCCTGAGTCATGGAGGCCGACTTCTCAGACTTGAAGTCTTCCTCTGTCTGCTGATAGACACGTGATGAGGAGTTCGTAATTTGCATCTCTGCATCTTTGTTTCTCATCACTGAAATGGAAGTAACATAGCATGCAGGACACATCTCACAGATCTCATGTGTGCCTGGGCTGAGGTCTTCTGCACAAACGGATTTCAACAGACTGGGGCCTCGGATGCTATAGCTATTAATTCTTCATGGTTTACCCATTTGTCTATATATCAACTACCGTTATAATAAGACTAAAAATGTTATTAAATAACTTGTAATTACTTCTTAATCCCATGTTCCTCATTTGCTTCCGAATTCCAGACTAGTCCACCATAACATATACTGTGGGAGCAGGTTTTAAATTTAGCTATACCGCAAAGTCTCCATCTCTGAAATCAAAGCAAGTTGTGCTTCTGGCCTGGATTAGACTCAATATCACTCAAAGAATGTAGAGAACAGATTCAGAACCCACTTCTGGTTTGATTCTTGGCAACTTGCTATTTCATATGGCACAAATAATCACAAAATTATGTAGCACACACTTGATAATTTTATAGAAATTGCTCATATTTCCTTTGCCAGGTTTCACATAATAACTTCACATATAATTAGGATGTAATCTCCAGGCATAAATAACACTCTAATTAGTCCGTAATCTGTAATTATAATATGTTTTCAGTCAAGGTATATGCAAGTACGAATATATGTATGAGAGAATTTAAGCAGTTTGAAGTAAAGCAACTCTTTAGATTAAAAAAAAAGAGGGAACTGTGTGGCTTTCATGCGAAAATGAATTTTGGTGTATTAAAGTGAAGTTAGATAAAATCTATTCGTGGCACTTAGTCATAAGCACTAACAGCTATACTTGAAAATGGTGTTGCTGAATCTACGTAACATTGATTGTGATTGAAAAACAGGATTGTGCATGCCAGGTATGCATGGAGGATGTGGCAACTGGTGTTCAAACAATCCAATCTAATTTGAATTGTTACATTATTGGCAAATCATTTTCCAGATACAAATGTGTTTTTAATAATAAATGAACTCACCAGTAAGTGGGTTTGAATTAGAACTCAAACCTTCCAGATTCAAATCACAAATTCTTGTGCCATCATCGCATTCAAATACTAATCAATGTACCAGGAAGGGGAAGACTTAGGAGACGCTGCTCCAGGGCCACAGAGGTTAACACCTTATCTCCCAAGCCATGGACACGGACACGGAGGGCGAGGACCTTCAGATGGGGAGGGGTGGATGCAGAATCATTGTCTCGATCCCATTTTTTTTTTTTTACCAGAAACACTAATGAAGGAAATACAGGAAAAAACATTTTTTTTCTCATTTCATAAAAGAGACATCCTGCTGTCAATTAACAAAATCTGATATATCAAAGTCTGCTGATAAAAAGAGTTAAGAATGAATTACGTGTGCTGGAGTATAGCCTGGCTTCACTAAAAGAGCCAGACAAGGACATGGGAAGAGGGTAATATGATTAAGACAGAGACAATATTAGGTTACTTCCAGGCCTGGTTTAGTTCCCAGCAGGATTTGGTCAAGGAGACATTTCTATCGCACAGTTGGCATCGATTCCACACAAAGGAAGCTCCTGGGGAAAGCTTGTTTCCCCACCTTCCTGCAAACTCATCTATCACATTCTTGGGGTCGTAGCGGGACAGAATCATTTGTTCTTCAAGTTTTGGGTTGTCATATTTGCTTGTAACTTTGTTATAAGACTCTTTTATTAAGAAGTGTACATTAAGCAATAGTTTTAGCTGTGAACACTGTAAACATAGACAGTGCATAATACATTTTCATGCATTTCACAAGGATGAAGTTTGGCACCAGGAACGCCTGGTATCACTGCGCTATATCATATTCATGTGTCAAATGTTTTCTCCTTGCAGGATAGTTGTAGTCAGCCAGAATATGGAGAAAATTTATCTACGTAGTCGTTTAGACAATAACCATTTTGAAGCACCTTCTACATACTTGGAGGTTAAAGTTAACGGGGACACTTTCAAATCTCTTGATCACCGCTACTGAATGCTGCTTTGAAGTCTGTGCCCGAGGGCCACACACAGGCATGGTTCAGGGAGAGGAGCAGCAATGCTGTTAGCCACTGACATTGTAGTGTCACCTGGGGCAGTTTCTAAATAAAAGACACGGGGCTTTGAAAAACACAGAGTGGCAAGTAAGGGGGTTTTACAGTAAGAAGGCAGGTGAGCATCCGGAAATGCAGAACTGGCAGATGGACTCAATTGTACCAGGTCATGTCTAGCAGCAATGAAAGTCAGAAGTCAGCTCAGCAGACTTGAAACAGTCTCTCAGGCCTGAGAGCTCACCTCCAGAACTACCCACATTCTTAACAGAACAAGAAGCTCAGGTCTCCTTCTTTGTTTTTTGACTTGCTTTGCTGAAAATAATCCAGAGAGAGGGGAAAAAAGTCACCCTAATTTTTAAGATTAAGCAGAGGACAGCTGTCTCAGGTTCCAGATCTTAATCCAGGGTACAGCCCGGCATATAAACTGCTCCAAATTGATGCAGCCAGTGCCATGTGTATTTAGCCTAGAGAAATCAAGAGAAATCAAGTGCTCTTACTAGCATAGGGAAGGGTGATTGCTGATCAGGTAAACGCATCTTCTGAGTCTATAATCCAACTTTACTCAATCCTGTGTTCACATGGGTGAGTGCTACACACACCTGCCGTAGACTCTATGATTACAAATTCTTTAATATGCTTGGAAAAAAAAAACGCTAATTCTCCAATCATCATGGGATAAAACATTTATATGGACAAAGAAAACAAAACAAAAAAGGACTAGTTGCACAAGCAAAAAATGTGTTCGAAGGAATAAAAACAATAATGAGGTACAACGCTTCAACCTAGTTCAGCAATTGTTCTGTGAAATGAATAGCTGGGATAAATAGGAATTTTGGCCAGTTTCTTTTCAGCCTGCCATTTTTCAACAAAACATCAATAGATTTAAACAGTATATTCATATTTATATTGATGTGATAGTATTGGTTTTTGTAAAATAACCTAAGGGAAGCATATAAATGAAGGGAAAATAATTTGTGAAAATTATTTGAGTGTTATATACACAATAGAAAACATGAAGACAAAAATTAGCAGCAGAAAAACAGGTTTTTTATAACACAGAATTCTCAATTATCTTGAGCAAGTTACTTGAGCTCCCTGAGTTCTAATTTCCTGATTTGTAATACAAGAATAATTTTACCTGCTTAATAAGTTTTTTAAAAAATAAAAGGAGTTGATAATGCGTATAAGCATCTAGTGCATTGGAAATAATAACCTTTATTATAATCAGAAGTGTAATCAAAGTTAACTTTTTATATACCAAGAAGGAATTCCATTACCTAATACTAAATAAAAATAAATCAACAGAATGCATGCATATGAATAAAATATGGAATTTTGTGTTACAATCACTATTGGATTACAATAGCTAGTATAATTACCCTTTTCTCCCGTTATTTTCTAAAATTCCTGTGTCTACATATTTAACTGGTATTTTTGACATTCAAGATAATTAATACATACGAAGGTGGTTGAGGAAGGGAGTAACATGATACCAAAGTCTGAAGCAGTGCCAGAGCTTAGGTCAAAGAAGTCCGAAAGACAGGCGACTCACCATTCAAACCTGCGCTTGAAACATAGGGTGGCTCAGGATTTGGGACATCTTTTCCCAAGCAGGTGGGTTCCAGGGCACCCCAAACTTGCTACTTGTGTTTATCGGTCACTAACAGGAAGAAGCGGCAGGGTCAGGCATGTTTCCTCTGGTGAAGCTCATTATGAAGGCAAGCTAACACATCCAAATAATAGACAGATGAGAACCTGGGGGAATATAAATCTAAATAGGCTGAGGACACAATGATAGTGAGTGAGCAAGTTTAAAATGGATAGAAAAGGTCAGACGGTAGAAAATCCAGTCACTGCTGATTTTACTTGAAGCACCTGTAGTCAAGAACTTGGAGATATCTTGGATTGTTAGGAGAAACGGCCAGAGAGGAATCTTGAGCTGACAGATGTTGGACACCAGGAAGATTTTTACATTTTAAAGATCTAGATTCTGACCGGGGCTAGGAGTGGCTAGCAATGTGGACTCGGGCAAAATTGAATCTCTCACAATGACTGAAAAAACAGAATGTGGCACAAATAGGTGCAGGAAGCCTATGATGTGATTTGCATGGAATGATGAGTGGTCATCATTTGTTTCTTCCCAGATGGCTATGCTGATTAATAGAAAAGATATATTTACATTTTAATAAATACTATATAATATATAAAATACACACATATAAGGTATATATGTGTGTGTGCGTATATATATATACACATATATATATATATATCTATATGTATCCATAGATATAGAGCAGATATATATAGATATAGATATATATAGATACATATATCCATCATTCTGTTTCTTTTAAATATTTCCTGTAATTTTTGCTTTAATAGCTGCTGTTCCGACTGCCAAACCCTCACATCCATGTGCCTCTCCT
This sequence comes from Ochotona curzoniae, assembly GCF_017591425.1. Classification (NCBI taxonomy): domain Eukaryota; kingdom Metazoa; phylum Chordata; class Mammalia; order Lagomorpha; family Ochotonidae; genus Ochotona; species Ochotona curzoniae. Next base: position 2,635,566 of record NW_024466413.1, read on the forward strand.
GACTGTCTATCATCTTCTATTCCTGTTTGATTTCCCTCGCAAATGTCTAAGAGTTGTTCTCAAGAAGCAGGACTGTCATTAGACTGTGATGTCACTAACAGGCAATGCTATTTACAGAGTGGCAACAATATGTAAGGTGAATGTGCTGAGGAAAGCATTCCATCAGTGACTGGAATAAACGGAAAAATTGCCTTCTTGGCTTTTGGAAACCTAATAAAGATTCTTGGTTTGCGCTCTTTTTCTGAACAACTGGTTGACAAAGTAACTCACTAAGTGTAGTGGGGGCTCTTGGCCTCCACTCCAATGTACATCAGAGGATACTTATGTAAAGAGTTTGCAGAAATCATTACTATTGGAGACATCAGTATAGAGCGGGGATCAGACATGAGTATGCAATTCAGGGCTTCATCTCAAAGCACAAGGAAAAGAGGCCAACTACTAACAGGGAAATGGGAAGGATGAAAAGGATTCTGGTAAAAAAAAAAAAAACTAAAGGATTCTTACTGGCATCAGGGAAGGAAGGTTGGACACTGACCGTAGGAAACGGAGACTTTGCCTGGGCATTAAAAATGGTCAGGCATATTGGCTCAATTGGCTAATCCTCTACCCCCAAGCCCTATGTCCCATGTGGGCATGAGTTTGTGTCCTGGTCACTCCACTTTGCATCCAGCTCCCTGCTTCTAGGCAGGGAAAGCAGCAGAGGATGGCCCAATGCCTTGGAAGGCTGCACTTGTATGAGAGACCTGGAAGAAGCTCCTGGCTCGCTCCTTGCTTCGTGTCAGCTCAACTCTGGCCATTGCAGACATTTGGAGAGTGAACCAGTGAATGGAAGATTTTTCTCTCTGTTTATCCTTCTCTCTGTAAATTTGCCTTTTCAATAAAAATAAATAAAACCTTTAAAAACAAAGCAAAAGAACAATCATATATAACGGGCCATAAGTTCTCTGTTTTTGTAACATTCTTGCTGCAACTGAATAGCGGGTGCCACAAAATTACATGCTAAGGACAAAGACTATGAAGATTTACAGGACTTGAGGAAAATTGAGTCAAGGAAGAGAAAATGTTGGCCTCATGGTCATATTACTTATGTTAGTGCTACTGTGTGCCAGACAGAAGCACCCAAAATGCTCAGAGTGGTATATTTGTTTATTTATTGGCAAAACACCTGCTACAGAGGTTGACCATGGAAAGCTCATAGGCTTTCTTTAACCTAGAATTAGAAAATAAAATATCAATATATTTGATTTTCTTCAAAATGCAACTTTATCCCTAAGTTCATGGGTTCTACAATGATAAAAGTCAAACAAACAAAAAAATGACACTGAGAGAAAAAGAGAAGAGAGAGACCTGTGTTTGGCCATCAGTTCAGTTTTATTGTCAAACAATTGTTCTAATCTAACTCTTCTAGGAAAACACTGCTACACCAAGTATCTTTACAACTGGAGAAATTACACTGCGCACTGCAAACAGCCAGTGCAGTCCCAGCTGCAGCATCCTATGTAGTTTCTGAAAGAAAAACAGAACATGCTCTGGCCCAGGTTCAACTCCTTTTATGAACAGGCTTATGAACAAAAGAAAGAATGAAAAACCCTGCTTTGATCAAATAAGCTCTCCTATCTAGCCTTGCTTAATGTATATTCAGTCAGTCCTCCATACATTACAGGTGTACAAACAACAGAAAATCATCAATAGAGAAAAATGCACTGTTTCTAAACATGCACAGTGTTGTATTTCTTTTCCTCACACCCAAAAGAACACAGGGTCATTGCTACTCCCTTAGCACCGGTGCAGTATAGGCTATTAGGAGGGAACTGCAGATGAATTAAAGTGGAGATAGTTCTACATGCTTGTTATACAAATGGAAAGTATACCAATTACCCTGACTTAATCATTACATGTTGTGCACATGTTTATGTGTCACATTGCATACCATAAATATATATAGTCAAGTTGAAATTTTAAACACATTGAAAACATATACAGAAGTACTCTCATTTTATAGGGGGTACTCAAGTATCTATGTATTTTGGAGTTGGGGTGTGGCCGGTTAGTAGGGAGACTGGACCAATCCCCACCCAATACCACGCGAGGACCGTCTTCCTTTCCCTGCCCTCGCTGCCCAGCCTTCTCTCCTTTAGAATGTGAAGTTCATGATCAATTCCGAATGTGTATGAGCATTCTGTCTCTCTGTTTCTCCTTTGTTGAGTCTGTTCTATAGTGAATAGTGTGCTTTCCGAATGCCTTCCTCAGAGAAGCGGTTCTTGATCTCTGAGCCTCAATTTTGTCAACTTTATGTGAAGCCCTGGGAGACCCCCTACCACGAATTGATTGCTTCTTTACTCAGATCTCCCCAACCCTTAGCTTCTGCTGTTAAAAACACGTAGCCAGCAAGACGGGCTAGAGTCTTGATGGTACTAAGTACTTTAGGAGTCTGAATGTGAACCCGGTTCTTATTTATCCTGAGCACCTGCAATTTGATAGGTAGTGAATGATGGATGAATATTCCCTGGAGCAAGATGGACTAAAGCCCAGCTCACCACAGCAGCCTCATAACTAAAGTCCTCACCTTGCATGAGCCCTAATCTCATATGGGTGCTGGTTCCAATCCTGGCAGCAGCCCATTTCCCATCCAGCTCCCTGCTTGTGACCTGGGAAAGCAGTCGCGGACGGCCTTGAGATCCTACACTCGTGTGGGAGACCTGGAAGAGGCTTCAGGTTGCTGTGTTCAGATTGGCGCAGTTCTGGCCATTACGGATGCTTGGGCTGTGAATCAATGGATGGAAGATCTTCCTCTCTGTCTCTCCTCCACTATGTATATCTGACTTTCCAATAAAAAGAAAATAAATCTTTTTTTAAAAAAAAAAAGATGAGCTAAAATCATCCCATTCATGATCAGGGGCTTCTGCTCTGTGGGAGCCTGCAGCAAGCCATTTCCACAGAGCAGGTTAACACAGGACGACTGAGAGCAGGTGGGAACACACCATTCATCAGTTATTTTACAAGAAACAAGGTCAGGGTCAATTTTATAGGATGGCCCTGAAACTTTCATGCCCTTCATATCATATCTTGCAAAGAATAAATAAACTATTCCTATTAAAATTGAAATAATGACTATTGTGGAAAGTCATTATTTCTCTCCATAATTTAGTAGGAAAGTGGATATTCTATTGCAGACAAATGCTGAGTCATCACAAAATCACACTTAAACAGAAGTTTCCCCCCAAAGTCAGAGAAGAATAGGCAAGGCCTGTACAGAGGCTAAATACAGTTGTCCATTATGTGGCAGATGCGGAAGAGATGCTGCTTCCAGGAGCCCACAGGATGGAAGAGGAGGGAGCAAGGAACTCAGAAAGAAGTCCACACGCCAAATGCCCGTGTTCAGGAAAGCAGTGCAGCTTAGGAAGAGTTTGAGTTACTCAAACGAAAACTACTCAAGTCTGCCTTTGGACTGGTAATGACAGACAGGAGAATGGCCAGGAAGAGTTCTGATCTGATAAGTGCCACATAATGAATTAAGAGCAGGAAATAAGATTTGGGTAGTGATTATAATCCAAGACTCAGAACACTTGATTTTACTTTTTCTTCTGCCATCACACCACAAGAGCTCTGAAAGACAAACACTCCTGTTTCAGGTCTTGGCCGTAGAAGAGTAACGACAAAGAAACTGTCATTGAAAGCGTCACAAGAGGCTGCCCTTGTGCTCCTTGCAGCTCCAAGGCCTACCACCTCCAGAAGTTGACTGTGGCATATGTGGCTACCCTGCCAAGTGCAAGACAAAGTATACCCGGACTGCCAAGGCCAAAAGACATAACAACAAGTCAAGATGGAAAAGAAGTCACAAGATGGATGAATGGATGGGGGGAAAAAGTAGGTCTATATTTGGGAACCGAAAAAAAAAAAGAGTGGAAGGAATCTAAGAAAGAGGATGATGAAATAGAAAAGAAACAGCAACAGGAGAAAGTAAAAGTTTCAAACTAAAGAACCCAGGCTTCTCAGCAGATGGTTCCTAAGAATAAAAGGCCTAAAATGACTTAAGGAGGATTTTCCATAAGGCAAATTTAAGGCTCTTAAAATTTCTCATCTCAGTAAGTGAAAATTATTGATAAAAATAGAAATTATTCATAACATTCCCTAAATCATTTTGTATCTTTCAAACTTTGGGAGAAAATTGGATGACATGGTGTGGAACAGTCAAGACGGTTGGGTCCTTGGTGTGCAGGTGTCCCTAGCACAGCACCTTGCTGGGTGGAGTTCACACATCTGCCTTCGGCCTGGACACCAGCACCCTGCCACAGTGCTACTCTTACAGTCCTCTGCTGTTCCAAGTCCCAAGTGCTGGAAAGTCAAGTATTGCTCCAATTCCTGGTGGCCATGGGGCCTGAAGGACAGCCTGACACACAACTTAGGTCATGTTTCAGACTAATCCTCAATCACTCATGTACCATATGGGGCAGTGGGAGCAGTGAAGAGTGAAGTATATTCTCATGTAAAAAATGGAATGTACACATAGTTTTTACCAAAACACGTTTTCATGAACTTTTGGAAAGGTCTTTATGTGAACTAGAACCAGTGACCTAATTGTATTGTCTCTCTTTGCTCCCAGGTCTGAGTTCAAACACCAGTGATAGCCACAGTGTTGCCAAGAACTTTGGCCGGCGTTATCTGAACCAATGTGTGAGAATGCGTAGCACAGGGTCCAGCTCTGAACTGGAAACACACGGAGAGCGTTTGGAGAATATGCTGAGTCGAGTAATACACATTTCCTGATACAAAGACATGTAATTGAGCAAGCCAGAAAAGCACATTTAAAACTAAACTGGTACTATGGAATGAACTTTAAAGGCAGACATGGGCTTGACGTTTTCTTTTGCAGCTTATTAATTGGAACTGAGAAATACACTTAGAAACGCCTGCTCCTCGTGGTCATGCAGGGAGAATAGAGCTTACAATAGGTTAGGAATACCGTGAGCTATGAATTTTACAAAATGTGTTGCATATTGTAGACACTCCGAAATTACAGACATTATCACTGTAAGTAATTCAAATAATAGGAGCTCATAAAAGATGTAAGTAAATTGGAATCTTGGTTATCACAAAAATGAACAAAAAGTAAAAAGGACAAAGCAAAGACGGGTGAGAGAAATATTCTGATGTTTTTAGAATTGCACCATTTGTAAGTATTTATTTATTTAAAAGTTAGAGAGAAAGAGAGAGTCGGGGAGGGAAGGAGAGAGAAAAATCTTCCGTTTGCTGATTTGCCGTTCAGATGGCCTGGCATGGTAATCTAGTAGCTAAAGTCCTTGCCTTGAATGTGCCAGGATTCCATTTGAGCGCTGGTTCTAATTCTGACTATCCAACTTCTGACTTCTGGCTTGGGAAAACAGTCAAGGACAGTCCAAAGCCTTGCACCTGCATGGAGACCTGGAAGAAGCTCCTGGCTCCTGGCTTTGGATTGACTCAGCCTTGACCATTCAGGTCACTTAGGGAGTGAATCATTGGATAGAAGCTCTTCCTCTCTCTCTCCTCCTCTCTGTATATCTGACTTTCCAATAAAAGCAAATAAGCCATTAAAAAAATAAAGTCTAACATTATGAGCATTTGCTATGTGCCTAACTGTGATTACAACCAGATACTGCTTTAATCCATTTTTTGAAGGTAAACTAAGACTTGATAGGCTCTGCTGAGGCTTGAGGTCATACATCCATCAAGGCAGCGCTCAGTTTAGAATTCAAGCCAAGTATGCTTCACATTGATATCAGAGTGCTCAGATGTCATGATGTACTGATTCATATTTGTAAGATTCTAGATAAATAGGGATGTTTAAACAATGACATAAATCCATGGGTGTAATTTCTGGACTTTCAAAAAGGCTTTGTATTTTTTTGTTTTTTTGTCTCCTACCTTGGAGCAAACATTCAGAAAAAAATAAAGGCACAATAATGTGTTAAATAGTAAACATTTAATGCCTATCTGAATGACTTAATGAATATTTCATGCCAGGCTGATAAGGCCCCAGAGACGCTGGCAGCCACAGAGTCCCTCAGTCTAAGTAAGGGCATGAGGAAGAGAAATTCTAGCCACCTTAGCTACCAAAGCATATGGGAGCAGCATACTACCTGATTTTCATGTCTTTTTTGCAGTGAATGTCCAATAATGAATTGTTGCAGTGCACTGTATATCGTGTTCAATCTCTGAAACATGGCAGACGAAGCCCTATAGCATGTATACCTGGGTCCCCAGGCCTTAACAGGCTCCACTTTCCCTTCTCCTGGGGCTGAAGCCCTGAGACCTTAACTGCAGCTGCAACATGCTCTTTCTTATCTTGTAGCTTCCACTTATAGTTTGAGCGGGGATACTTCAACACATTTTGTTGCTGTTTTATCTGGCAAACTAACAACAGGAACCTACCTTAGGATCCTATCCCAGTACTTCCAATATTTTCATTCCAATCATGTCTCTTCCTGTATCAGGAACACCTTGCATGTGTTACCTCAGCTTCCTGCCCAAGACCATGTCCAGGAAACAGACATAAAGTTTCCCCTCGCTTACAATATTCCTATAGCCTCAAGCCTTAGTACATTTTAGTGTGTGTATTCATCGAATTTTTTCATCAGACAGTAAAGTAATTAATGGTAGGACAAGAGGACCATCCCAGCGAATCTCCATAGTGAACAGGTAAGTGAAACTGCTTGATGCTGAGTGAGTTTCTGTCCTAAAGTATAACCTGATGGCATGTATAGGTTACTGCTCATTCACTTACTGTCTCTAGCTCTGTAACAGTTGTCACCATCACCCACCAACAACACCAAAGCAGCCTCGTTGTAGTAAGATAGAATATTAGTTGCACAGTAGCAATCTGCTTAACTGTAAAGGAGGCAGAATAATGGCAATCCCAAAGGTATGTAAAATGATTAGGTCAGAATGCAATAAAAATGCATGGTGCAAGATTGAAAATGAGTAAGGGGTAAATGTATGAATGATAATTCCTCTTCCTCTTTCAGTTTGTGCTCTATGCTCAAGTGGATTTCAATTCCCAGTTCCAATGAAACACACCTTGGAAGTCAGAGTGGAGGGGAGTAAGAGCTGTGCACAGCTAGCTAAGAAAGCAGTCTCCCTCCTCCACAGCCTTCTGCTCAGGCGCTTAGGGAGCATGAATGCCAGGTGAGAGGAAGTTGAGTGCTTCAACCTAAAGACTGCCTTGAGCCTGAATGTTTGTCCTTATCATCACAGAAGCAAGTGTGGCCAAATCCCCCTTTTGGGGGAAATATGGCAGTTTTAAAGCTTTGTTGTAGGCTGGTGAAGCCGATCAACCCATGGGTCTCTCCTCCAAGCCTGCAGTAGATGAGGAAGCATTGAATCTGAAACAGAAGCTGAAAGGTGCCAAGGGATTTCGGATGAGACACAAGATTAAGATGCTGTATATTCTCGAACTAGCACTCCTTTTTTCAAAAAAAATAGATGTTAATTTTGAAACAGTGCACTCAACAGTAGCCTGTTTTCTAAACTACAGGCACTTGAATCTAATGTCATGAACTGAATGTACCCAAGTGCAAGATGTTTAAGGAAATGGAGGAAAAATAAACATTGACTTCTGAGTCTTTAATCACACTCTATTTAACTCGTTTCTTCCTAGTTTGCATTCGATTCTTCCAATGAAACACTCATGAACCTGTCAACATTCCTGGTGGGAAACCAGGCCTATGAGAGGTGATACATCTGATTAATAAGAGGGAAACTAAATAAATGTCTCAAACTAACGACAGTTACTATATCCTGTGCATTTTCCTCTTCACTAGTTCAATTGTTCAATGGGTTCATCGCAGCCAATGAAGTCATGGCCTTCACTGAGAGAACAATCCCAGCTTTGACCTTCTATGCAATCCAATTGCCCCCACCCAGGTAATCACTTAAACATAAAATATGAGTTTCTATCATATTTTTCTATCACAAAAAAGATGAAATGGGACAATATCATGAAATGATTCGATTTGCTTCTTGTCTTACGTTTAGGAAATGCTCAATAAATAGCTCGTTACTTTTAAGAAGCGCTTGAGTAAAAATCTAAAGCTAAAGTTGCTGGCACAAGGGTAGATGTATGGTTAACTCCTGGTTGCCAATCAATGTCCCACAACACATTTATGAATGTCCCACATATTTACCTGCATTTGACATTGATGGCCCTTTTCATTTTAGCATCTCACTGTTACATCCATGGGCAGGTTGCTGATCACTGATGAGGACCAGCTCTTCTTATTGTCACTGGCATTTATTTCCTGTTTCTCCTTAAAACATTTGCCCATTTTTATTAGCTTTTTACAAGTTTATAATATAGGAGTTCTGCATGTGCTCTACATACATCCCTTAGATAACTTTCTACTTGTGTTTCTAACAGTGATTCATGACAAATTGAACTTTTGCGTTGCTGGAAGATCAGTGCATACATTTTAACAGATGTATTTTAAGGACGTCTTTTAAGCATTTGTCTACATAAGACAGACACAGATAAAGAGAGTTCCTATCCTGTGGATTATTCCCTAAGTGAATACAGTCAGAACTGGAGCAACCATCAATCCAGATGTACCATAACGGTGGCAGGAATCTAACTCTAGACTGTCACTGCCGCCTCCCAATATTCCCACTAGCAGGAAGTGAAATCAGGGCTAGAACTGGGTACTGCCCCCAGAAATCAGCTGTGAGACACATGTTTACTTGTCAGTCTTAAGCAACTAATTCAGGCTTATGATTTTGGAAGCCATACCTCCTCCACCGTGCAATCCTTTCTGCCCACCTGTGTGTCAAATGATGCACACCTTACCATCACCTGGGTGGGGTGAAATGGGGAGGTTGTATTGCATTGTTGTGTAACCACCGCCTGCTAAGACCCCCATAAAGGCTCATGGTGGGAGTGATTTGGTGCCTTGTTCATATGCTTCCATCACTCTCCTGCTCTGATTCTAGGCCTCCTGAGTACCTTTTGATCTCCAGCTTCCCACGACCAGACTCCAAGGACAGGTAGCCCCTGAACATGGCCCCTGTACATCTGCGATCTTCATCCTCCTTTCACTGCTTCGGTGAGTCAGTGAAGCCAATGTTAAGATGCTTTGTATTTCTAATTTGTGTACTTGCAAGGGTTCCAGGAGAGATGGGAGGCCTAGCAGATGGGAATGTGGACAGAGAAGCCAGGGAAAGGTGAATGCTTGCAGTTTTATAAGTGTGTCCATGTTATCAGCTGCATGTCTTTTTTTTTTTTTGATAATTTATATTGCTGAGGGAGCTGGAACATAGATTTTCATTTAATTGATGGACTTCACAGTAATGACCATTTGTTCCTCTCAGGATTTCAATTCAGACGGGATTGCCATGGTGACTTTTCATTTGCTATTTCTCGTGGGCACTGCCATCACCAAGCTTGGTTAATAAAGACTCCTTGATTTTACAGACTTGACTGACATGATCTCTCTCTCACACCTCACAACATAATAATTCCAAATGACTAGAGTTTTCCATATCCTAAGATTACATTACATAGCCAAGTCTTATATCTTACATACAGTATCTTGAGTGTAAGATATACATTTATATATATTATACAGACATATGTAAGATTTACATAGAACCATGTACTGACCACTTACTATAATGTCTGGGCTGGGGAGGAGATCGCACTCCCAATGATACCAGGAACAACGAAAAAAAGGCTTACAGGAAATTAAACTTGAAGCTCCACCTTGATAAGTCCTAATGAAGGATAAAGTGCTAACAGATTTCTCACTCCTAGGAAGTTCTTTCTGATGCAAAGTAGGGTGACAGGAGGAGAATCAGCCATTAAGGATGATGGAGCCAGTGGTGGTTTTGGCTTCTCCCATGGACATGTTCCAGTTGTTTTTTGTTTTGTTTTGTTTGAAGAGGAGGGGAAAGGATGAATTGAGAATGAAGACATACAAATAATCTCATCAGACTCTTACAATGTTGCAGCAAGAAAGCTGATCCCACAGAAAAGTGGGATTTGTGACAAATCTTAAGGCCCAGGAGTAGCAGAGTCCTGTATAATTGCTAAGGCACTGGGTTGCAAATAAGAATTCACCTGAGAGGATCTGGCATGCGTCAGTGAATTCCATCTGCATGCATGGAGTACCAGGGCCGGGGGGACACACCAGTCCTAAAAAGAGATGCAAAAGCTGCAACAGAAGACATTCTAGAAATCCGTTTTGACAAAGGCATGAGGAATGGCCAAAAGCAATATTCCATGTTGAAGACCAAGAACCAGTTCTGGGGCCAAGAGATGCTATCATTGTGTTAGTTCAGAAGGAACATGTGTTTTTTCACTCCAGAAGGAGATGTGGTTATGTATATGATCATACACATAGCTGGAACTTTATGTGGTTTACAGAAGCCAGTTTCCACTCTTGACAATACAATCACAGTCATCACCTCACGCACAGGTCAGATTACAAAACTGGAAATACCAAGTGTGTGCTAAGTGATGACATGTCAATTTATCCCAGACTTCAGGAAAAGTATCACTGAATCACTGAACTTGAGGGAAACTGAGAGATGAAAATAGCTTTCTCTCCTCTGTAAATCTCTTTGCAGAACAATGTCACTTTCTCGGATGCTTCCTTTGTAGTGTGGGCATTTTTAAGCTTCATATCATGATGTCAACCTACTTTTGCGTTTACCACCTGTGCTGCTGGAAGCCTTTCCAAGAAGTCTGCACGTCAACATTTTGCTGAATTTCCCCAAAGCTTTCCTCAAGAAGTGTGAAGGCATTTGGTTGTATATTTAGATTCTTAATCCATTCTCAGTTGATTTTTGTACAGGGAAGGGATCTTGTCTCGTATCTCTGCACATGGAAATCCAGTTAACACAGCACCACTTGCAGAAGATATGATGCTGGCTGCATGTCTACTACATGATGCCTTGTCCCTTCTTCCAAAGCAGCTGAAAATTCAGTTTTGTTATTTTCCCTTTGAGATCACAAAATATGTGTATATTGTAACTAAGTAAATATAAGATAATCCAATATTATTTTATATCGAATAATGCATTATTATTTTTATATTAGATCAACTGTGTTTCAGACATCTAGTTGCAAAAGTCTCACAGTCACTCTACAGAAAACAAAATGAACGCATTTTATTATCTAGTAATTATCTGAGTACTTCAATGTTTGCATAAATAGAATTGAAACGTAAGCTAACTTGGCCTGGTACTGTGATATAATGTGTTCAGCCACAGTCTGCAGTACCCATACCCCATGTGGACACAGTTCATTTTCTAGCTATTCCTTTTTTTGGTCCAGCTCCTTGATACTGTGTCTAGGCGAGCAACAGAAGATGCCCTAAATTCCTGAGCCACTGCACACATGCGGAAGATTCCAATGAAGTTCCTGGCTTCTGGCTTAAGCTGGACCAACCCTAGTCCCTGGGTCCATTTGCAGAGTAAATCAGCATATAGAAGAATGTCTCTCTCCAACTGCCTTTCAAATAAAATAAATCAATCTTAAGGAAGATCATTCGCACTATACTACAAAATTGTTTTGGAATCCCTGCTTATTCTTTCATTGTCTACAGTTTTTATAAATTTTTGAAACTTCCTCATATTTTGTTTAGCATACATTTCTCCTTTACTATCTGTGTTTTAAAAAAGGTAACAATTTACAATTGAGTTTTATGTGGTAAGCATATTTTCTTCTTATTCATTTATTACTTTTATTATATTTCATCACTACTTTAAAAACCTTTAAGGTAATTTTTACCCCAAATAAATGAAATGATTACTCTACTAGACAAGAGATGTCAGAAACACATTTTAGAATTATGACAAAATCTTATAATTACTTCTATGAGCTATATAAATTCTGCTCTCTTTAAATTAGCAAAAGTCACAAGAATAGGAAAAAATACGGAAAAATTACAGTAAAATTTGTCCAGAGAACATAAGTAAGATTTCCTGTAAACTTGCTACAGTTTGGAAATAATATTTCTGACCTTGCTAGCAGTCCCTTCAAATACAAATGTTACCTGTGCAATTTCATAGTTGCTATTGTGTTCAGTAGATAAACTGGTTGCTGCACAGAGCAACTATTCCCATAGAATATAGTTATTAAGATAACAAAAGCTGAGATTATATTAGAAGTAGGAGTTTCAAAAACTAAAGTTATTCCATAATGTAGAAAAACAACATCAAAGCACAAAACATAACTACTAATTCCGAAACAATGCAGCTGTGACTCATGCTGACTCAAGATGTGATCAGAAGGAAGCATCCCTCTTTGCCTTTCTGGAGGGACAGGTGCACGACTAGATTTATCCTAAACCTGGAAAATGCACTTCTGATCCTGGGACTCATTACCCAGCACTGGTGACAGATACAAACTCGTCATCAGCAAGTTTAAGCAATGACACATGATAATGTTAAGTTAGCTGCAGTCACAAGAGTTACAACCAGAGAGGTGACAACTTATTCATCCAGTTATAAAGGATCACATGTAACAGAACAACACACAAAGATGCCAATACACACACACACTCACATCATAGGAAATACATGAGACAGTAAATGGCCTGATACACAAACACACACACACAAACTCTCACAATACTCTCACACACTCACACACACACTCTCACATACACACTCACACACTCTCACACACACTCACACACTCTCTCACACATTCACACACACACGCACTCTCACTCACACATACATTCACACACACTCACACACACACATTGTTGGTATTCCTTCCTAAGGAAGAGAGCAAAAATAAGAGAAGAATATGTAAAAATATTATGTCAGAAAGCTCTCAAAATATATACGTTAAAACGCTAAAGAAAGGTAATTTCATAGCTAAATAAAATAGAATGAAAACTCAGAACATAGTCAAGGAAGTCTGTGTTCTTTTATTGATTTCATTTGATTATCTTTATTTTAGTAATACATTCCCTTCAAATGTCTTCTATATTGAAAAAAAAAACTACACATCATTTATGAATTAGAGTACTCAGTATTATTAAAGGCTCAGTTTTTCCTAATCTCTGAAAACAAGCAAATAAAGAAAATTGTGCATAAAATCAAATGCTTTTGACACTGGCTTTGGGATATATGCATAAAGCTTTGGGAAACAAATGAGAGTTCAGAAATAAACCTAGCTTCTGTTACATTTGAAATTTTAAAAGTATAATACACCTAACTGTACAAAGATATTTTAATGAAGCTATATCAGCTATATTTTTTTCAATGATACTTGCATTGAGAAAAATAGAAATTTGGGTCCTACACCACACATTTAAAGAAAGTTTTCCAAAACAAGTTTAGATACAAATAAAGATAAAGACAAAAGAATGAATATAACAAAATGTGTATCAGTTGCAATGGTATGGAGATATAGATTTTTATGGAATGCAATACTACAGACTGTGTAAGTAAAAACACAGCTGCAGTACTTAACAGCATCAATTAATCTTATAGAAATAAAACATTAATTCTAGGTATGGTAATACAAGTATGTGTGCTTTGGAAAACATGCCCATCTGTAGATGTTAGGTTTGCTCATAGGGTTGAGCATTTGACACAATGGATAAATGCTATTGGAGATACCCATAGTCAATAGGAACAGTGCCTGGCTTGCGTCCTGACTCCCCTTAGGAACAGTGCCTGGCTTGCGTCCTGACTCCCCTTAAGCCTTCAGCTTCATAATGACCACACCCTGAGCATGGGATGACTCATGTAGTTGGGTCTGGTCTCCCCAGTGGAGCAAGGACGTGAACTTCTGCCTTTGTTACGGCTGGCCCAAGATATAGGGATTTGAGAAACGAGGCACTGGATAGAGAACTCTCTGTCTCCCTTGTTCTCCGCTCTTTTTCACATAAATTACAATATTAAAACTTATTAAAACACTTGTGCACAGATGTATAGAGATATGTAGGTGGCTATACCAAGACAGACACACATTTGTCTTTGTCTGCCTCTGTCTATTTATACAGATATATGCCTGTATGTGTAATTATGAATCAAGTTGAAGGTTTCTGGTTGCTGGGGGCTTTGGAGGAGTCAATGGGCAGACAGAAGATCCTTATTTGTATGTCTCTGTCTCTATCCCTTTCACTGAGTAAATGATTAAATAAATCATGCCATGTCACATTTGATCATAGCCGAAAGTCCTAGAAGCAACAATCATGGCGCATTAATACCACAGAACATTCTCAGCAACAAGAAGCAAAAGTTTTGAAAAACTGCAAATCTCACACTAATTTTCACAGAACAATGCTAAAAAATCAGCTCTGGGGACCCAGCCAGATGGCCTAGCAGCTGAAGTCCTTGCCTTGCATGTGCCGGGATCTTATATGGGCACAGACTTCAATCCCAGAAGCCCTGCTTCCCATCCATCTTCCTGCTTGTGGCCTGCGAAAGCAGCTGAAGACAGCTGAAAGCCTTGGGACCCTGTACCAACGTGGGAAACCTGGAAGAGGATCCTGGTCCCAGGCTTCAGATCAGTGCAGCTCCACCCACTGCAGCTACCTATCAGCAGACAGGAGATCTGCATCTGTCTCTCCTCTCTGTGGATCTGACTTTCCAATAAAACAAATAACCTTCGCAGGGAAAGCTGAACAATTTGAAGAGGCTCATTATCCAATTTTTGTACAGTGAGTCAAATTTTTAATACGTATGTTAGTACTAGGCCATATGCCTAGCACTACAGTGCACATTGGAATATAAGTTCTCAGCAGCTGATGAAGGACTCCTGTCAATTTCCTTATCATCAGTGTACGTGTGATTACAGCAGAGTGGGGAAAGAGGAAACCCAGGAAATGACTCTCCTCCACACTAGATTGCAAGCCAGAAGTCTAAAGGGTTCCATTCTCATCAGAAGATTCAGACACAAGGAAGTAACGAGATTTTTACATTTAATTTAGTCATCTGACCTGTGCATAAAAAAAGAACCAGGTAGTTTAAATGAGTGGTTCTGAGCTATTCATAGATTCATCAGAGTAGCATCAGTACAGTTTCTTGGCAGGATGTGGTGTCATGCTAGCCTGTGTGCTGTTTGTGCTTATAGCGCATCACAATCCCTCTAATTCGCTGTGACAAAGCAGGCTACTTTTACATGACAAGGACAGCAGTTTCTTTAATACTCTTGCTGAAAGCTCTGTTCTGTGTCATAAGGCAATCATGCTGCAGTTCTCAAAGAATTGATGTTGGGTTTAACACTGCTCTCAGACACTATCTGGAAGGCAACAGAACTATTGAGCAAAGTCAGGATCCCAAATCCTTCATTAAGGCACACTGGCTAGAGGGCTAAACACAGCAATTTAAAGGCAAGTACTGCCTTGGAAGCAAAGGAAATGTGTTGTACTTCACTTCTATTAACAATAAAAAGGCACAGCAACATGGAACAACCTGTTTATGAATTAGATCTAACTAACAGTAGTTATGTTAAATATGGTGTGGTCTGGAAGTTGGATTATGGGTTAGGAATGTGGTGGATGTGTTCTGCTGCATATTCTTGTCCTCACATCAACGTGTATGATAAATGTACAAAGTGAAAAAAAGATGTGAGACAGCTACGACTCCCCAGGATGCATAAGCCTGCTAAACAGAATTTCTGGAAAGCTGTAATAGGGAGATCACACACAGGTACAGAGGATTCTAGAATATGCGCTTGTGTTCTTCACTACACATGGGATACGTGATGCTCAGAGATACTTAGTACAAGAGGTATTCCAAAAGTTCATGCAAAATGCTTCTCATAAATCATGCATGGAATTTTAAAAAATCACACAAAAATAAAATACATTTTTCCCAAGAACATTTCTACTCATAAACTTATTTGTGGGAAGTTGCAGGTGCTTGAAGTGTTTTTAGACATCTGGAAAAACATCTGGAAGGTAAGAGAAGAAAGACTGGATGGACCAATGGGAAGTGACATAGATTGCAGATATATGGGTCTGAAGAACAGTTGAGATCAGATGCAAATGCGGAGGCACCAACTAAGTGAGAGGGAAGAATGCCAACACGCTCCTCCTCTAGGCCACTGTTGCACTTGATCCATGCACAGAGTGAACATCGTGGCAAAGATGAGGATAACAACACGAGGCTACAGCTCAACGCCCAGACCATCAGCACCAGAGAGGATCTCAGAGTCTCTACTGTGACTGCATTCACTTGGGTTTACCCAGTTCTCCTCTAACAAAGAATAAATACAATTCTTCTGACTGTTCTGTGATGTCATTAACATACTGAAGGTATGAGTTAGGCAGCCAGGATCATTACAAGTAAAAATTCATTTCATCATTTTCTAACACAAACTTAAGATAGTTACAATAATTCTCTTATTTCTTTCCTAATCAGAAAGCCAAGGGGTTACAATGAAATCTTTTTCTCATGAATAAGAATTAAATGATAAATATACTCACCATAGTGTTGTAACATACAGCATATGCTCACTAAGTTTCATCTAAGGAGCCATGTGTGTTTTCTGTGTTTAGATCCTCCTCTTCTTCCATGTATGTTTTCTCCATTTTGTTTATTTTATTTATCATTTTTATTTCTTTAAGCTTTATTTATTTTATTTGTTCATGATACAGTTACATAGGCTCTGGAATTTCCATTCCTGCCTCCCCACATCCTCACTCTACACTGATTTCCCCTATATCATTATAATACTATAGTCCTTCACAAACAGTAATAAATCCATCATTCTGCTGTTTAACTGTGTCCTGACATTGCTGGTGAAGACAATGGCAGAGCGTTAGCATCCTATTGTCAAGATATAGTTAACTGTTTCACTGGGAGTCCATCTTTGGTTTGGAAGTAGAGATGCATACTGCATTGTATCCTCACATCTGCATAGGATAGTCTCTATTTCACAGTTGCTATACATTCCCTTAAAAGAAAAGCCATGAAACAATATCAACAACAGGAAGAAAAAGTAGAAGATTTACACTAACATGAAGTTAAATAACATGCTACTGAATGACCGATGTGTTCTAAAGCAATAAAAACAAAAAGAAAAAACCTTCTTGAAGCAAATGATGTTACTGTGTGACACGTGAGTCAGTCAGGAAATTAATAAGAAACACAAACTTTTTCAACAAATTAAAATAAAAACAAAATAAAACAAAAAAACCAGAAGCCATGAAATGTAGCAAAAACAGTATTGAAAGAGCCATTGATCTTGTATTTTGCATGAAGTTTGCCTTGTATCAGGTAGAACACACGGAATTTGTCCTTTTGGGATTGACTTGCTTCACTGAGCATTATGGTCTCTTTTTGGGACCATTTGGTTGTAAATGGTAGAATCTCATCCTTTTTAATGACTGAGTAGTGTTCGCTTGAGTAGATGTACCACAGTTTCTTTATCCACTCCTTCTTTGATGAGCATCTGGGTTGTTTCCATGTCTTTGGTATTGTAGATTGTACTTCCGTAAATATATGATTGCAGATCCTTGTGTATTTATATGTCCATCCTTTATAAGTTCTCTCTCAGCTTCTGATCCATCTCCTCTTGATTCAGCCTGCAAGATTTCAACCTGTGTTTTGCTCTTGAGAGAGAATGTTTTTCTTCCTGGCCTCCAAAGCAGGTACCTGTCAGGAACATAGACCAAGATGCACCTAGAGGAATTGTACATTGGAGACTAACATACCAAGAAGTGAAGATACATTGCAGTATGTGTCTCTACTCTTAAATAAAAGAACAGCTCCCATTGAAACTGCTAAATATATATTGACACTAGGATGCTGGAATTTCTGCCCATTGTCTGTACCTACAATGTCATAATACACTTACACAGCAGAATGATAGAGTTGTAATTGTTGCTGAAAGACTGCAATATTGTAATAATAGGGGGGAAATGGTGGGGGACAATGAGCATTGGAAGTTGAAATCCCTGTGCCTGTGGAATCATATCATAAAAATAAACTTAAAACCACCACAAACTGAATTGATATATTTGTACTGATATTCTGATGTGTCATTCAATATAAGAGAAGCTAATGAGCAGACGGTTCTTTCCCTTTTATCCTGAAAGCTTTTAGCTCCTTCGGACTTGAGCAAAGACATAGTACTACCAGTGGCAAAAATGCAAATCTCAATTAATGGCCAAGGAATCAGTAATGCCTCCTGAGTATTGAGTGTTTACAATCCACAGACATGGTTGAATATATTAATTCAGCTCCCACAACGGGATTATGAAATGGGCATGGCATTTTCCTCCTTCCAAATGGCTTGTGACCTAGCTTAGCAGAGAGCTCATGTGCTATTTGGAGATGAATCCCCAATACCAGAAGTGCTTGGGAAATGCACGAAAGGACTAGTCAGTGCTTGCAGGGTCGAAGAAGGACTGTCATGGAGGTGAAGAAACAGGCAGTCCATTACAGGGCAGTGCAATGAACCACCTCATGACTCCCACCAAGGTACTTCCTGTCTGATGAGATCTTCATGCTATTTCTCACCTAAGATTTTGGAATGGTTCTTGGATTACCTAAGTGCTCATTAGTGCCCACAGCCATTGTCTTGTGTTCCGACTCTAGCTGCTTCCAGGATTCACGGGCCTTTGTCCAGCAACAGTGGCAGCTTTCTGGATTTGGAACATGAGTAAATGCAAGGGATAGATCTGCAAAATGTCTTGTCAGTAAAGGCAGGAATTCTGCTGTTTTATCTCACAGCAGTCCGACATAACTGTAGAACATGCACCTTGCCTGTAATACGTAAAGTACACCTTGCCTGTAATACGTAAAGTACACCTTGCCTGTAATACGTAAAGTACACCTTGCCTGTAATACGTAAAGTGCCTTATTCTCCTAAAGTCAACATTTCAGGCTCTTTCTTCATTTTCACTCTTTAAAACATAAAGGATGCATATTAATAAGAAAATAAAATTATTCCCCTACATATGTTTTGCCATATGAATGTGACAGTGTTCCCAACTTTTTTCATCTTTATTTCCATTACTGTTGAAAACATTTAATATGTTTTTGTTTTGAAATATAGATTTATTTACTTTAAAGGTCATTATAGAGTGAAAAAGAGAGAAAGAGAATAAAAAAGATCTTGAATCCATTGGTTTGTCAGGAGCTAAGGATTCTGCCGGGATCTGCTATGTCAGTTCGGGGACACAAACACTTGAACTGCTCTTAGCTGTTTTATTCAGTACATTAGCAGGGAGGTGGTTAGGGACTGAAAAGCCAGAACTCAAACAGTACTGCTAATAGGGTTGGCAGAGCTGTAAGTGGAGGTTTTGCCTATTGATGCCTTAACGTGATAGCTTTGTTCATTGGGTTTCAGACCTCATTTCCTCCTAAATGAGATATTCCTGCACCATACATGTGATAATTTTTCAGTATAGTTCTCTTCTGCAAAGGATACATGGGTGTAGGGACCAATAATGTTATTAGAATAGCATTAAATATAGGATTGTATGTCCCTTTCTCATATGCAGCTTTCATTTCCTTTGGATATATTCCTAGAAATGGGATAACTAGGTCATATGATAGGTTTATTTGCAGTTCTCTAAGCACTCTCCATACTGATCTCCATAATGGTTATACTAGCTTACACTCCCACCAGCGATAAAGTAGGGTACCATTCTCCCCACATCCACGCATGGTGCTCTAAACTTTTTGTTTTAACTTCATCCCTATTGTTGACTTTGTTTCATGGCTTCTCATTTAAGGAAATATATAGTGATGGAGTCATAGAGCCTATCATATTCAGATGTGAAGATACAATGCAGTATGCATCTCTATTTCCAAATCAAAGATGAATTCACAATGAAACTGTTGAACATATCTTGACAATAGGATGCTGGGCTGTGTGCCATTAACTGTACCAGCAATGTCAGGACACACTGATGGAATTATGACTGCTTATGAAGGACTATACTATTATAAAACTATGGGCAAAATTAGTTGGAGGATGGGAATTTGGGGAGGGAGTAGAGAAATCCACAGCACTATGGAATTGTACCATAAAAATCAAACTAAAAAAAAGTTTTAAAAAATTGTATTAACTGTGGCATCCGCCCGAATTTCTCTCTAGGTGCATTCTACTGAACTTTCCCCCCTGAATCCTGTATGATACACTCACTTCAGAATACAGTAAGGCCAGGAACTGGACACTGAAGCCAGGTATTCCGTGTAAGTGGAAGACAATGAAGAAATCCTAAGAAAGTGCTCAGGAGGCACAAAAATGGGCGGACCTTATGCTGCTTAAACCATTTCTTGGGATGCCTACGTCCCATAACAGCGTGTGAGCCACAGCCCTTCTCTTCCTGATCTAGCTCCTTGCTAATGCAAATGGGAAGCCACAAACACTGGTCCAAGTGCTTGAGTTCTGGCCACCCACATGGGAGACATGAATGGAGTCCCTGTCTCTTGGATTCAGCTTTGCCCAATCCTCACAATTTTGGCCTTTTGAGAAGTGAACCAGCGGATGAAACATGTCTCTCTCGGCCCCACTCCTGAAGTAGTGCTACTGCCAAAGCCTTCCTGGTTTGCTCAGATAAAAGCCAAGTCTATAACACAAATTTACCAATCTATGATCCACTCCATGCATGATCTGAGTTCAATTTGTCTGTTTTTCTCCTTGTACATATGACCTCAATATCTCAGGCCAAATCCATGTATGGGCTCCATTCTGCTGCATACTCAGTGCTTCACTAAAATGCCTTTTTTCTCTCTTTCATGCACTTTTCCGTGAGGTTTCTTCCTGATCATCTTTGTCCTCATATTGCTCTGAGAAAGGCAAAAACAAACGGGAAAGCGCCCATGCAGGACTCCGTTCTCCACATCCTCACCAACCTTTACTGCTCTCTAGTTTTTTGAGAATAGTCTTTGTGTCAGGTGATAATATTTTTTGGGTTTGATTTTCATTTTCCTGATGGCTAGTGAAATTTAAAAAAAAAATAGGGAATGCTGGATGTGTTTCATTAACTATGACAGATATCCAAATTTGATATGCTAATAAGGGAAAATGGATGAGAGGCATATGGAAGCACTTCATAG
This sequence comes from Ochotona curzoniae, assembly GCF_017591425.1. NCBI lineage: Eukaryota > Metazoa > Chordata > Mammalia > Lagomorpha > Ochotonidae > Ochotona > Ochotona curzoniae. Next base: position 2,656,575 of record NW_024466413.1, read on the forward strand.
TACTATTTGACAATTTTTTGTTTCATAAATTAGAACTAATCCAAATTCAACTGTTAAAAAATAAAAATACAAGTAAGACAAAGAATGGAATATAGTAGTGTCTTTGTCTCAGTTGAAAACTTGGTAGTGTGTGAACATGTCAATAAAAGAAAGTAATTGGAATAAAGAGCTAAGAAAAGGACTGACCCATGTGACTATTTTAAACCAGACAGAAAGTACTAAACACAACTGAAAAGGCAAATCGTGGGGTCATGCCGAGCATGCTTGCAAAGACAGCAGGAAGCAGCACCACTGCCTTAGAGTGAAAGGAGTTATCAGTGATGACATAGCAAATCACATTATTGGGTTTTGCAAGGATTTTATCTTTTTTTTCTTTTCAATGAACTTCATTTCTAAGCAGTTTTTGACTCACAGCATAATTGCAAGTAAGTTTTGGAGATTTCAATCATACCTTCTTTCCCCAAAGAAATACAGTCTGTCGCATTATCAAGAGGCATTTTCTTTTCTTGCTTTATGAATAAAAGAGACCATTATTCATATATCTGGAAGGAAGAAATTGCAGGGCCTGCTTATTCTACTGAATGCAGCGGCTACGTTACAGGGGAGGCTGATCTGGCCACCGTGCTGCAGCGGAAAGAACTGGCAGACCTGCTGAATCAGTGTCTCACACTAGCCTTATCTCCAATCAGATTTCAGAGATAGTGGTTGCACTAAAAAGCAGTGAAGATTGGTCACGTTCTATATGTCTTCTGAATATAGCATTTCTAATCTGCTCTCAGATTAATGGACAGATTTGAGAGAAAGAGGAATTAACAGAAGCTCACAACATTTATTCTGAACAATCAATAGAAATGAAAATTTACACTACATAAAAGTGGAAATGGTGAAGAAAGTCAAGTTTGGAACCAAAATATCAAGAGAGCAATGTTGAACGTGTTATGTGGAAGTTGCTGTCAGTTCAAGTAGAGATATTACGCTTAGCCAACAAGCCAGGACTTAATGAGAACAGTCCGTCCTGATGGTGTGAGTATGGAAGTCACTAACTGGAGACATTTAAGATAATGAGCATCAGTTACGTCATTGAAGAAAGGACTGTGAAGAGAGGAAGGGACTCACACACTAATGTAAGTGCTTCACATGGAAGTACAACGAAACAAGCAGGAGCAACGATCAGGGAAGGAAGTAAAGCAGGTCAATGTCTTGTCCTGGAGACCTGTGCTAAGTTACCCGAAGGATGAGGCAGATCAGCCATGCCAAATGCTGCTGATCAGCTAGGAGGGGAGAGCATGTGGAATGGAGGACTGGATTGAGTGATGGAGGGAGATATTAATGTGAACTCCGTGGCACACTGAACTTTGCATTTAGATGTTTTCACTGCCATCCTGGTTGTGCTGGATTTTGATTCACAGCCTCTTCAACTGTTTCATTGAGTTTGAAAAGCTTTTGTTTCTTTATGCATGGATGAGATGACAATACCACAGAGTGGTACTTTCAAAGAGTCATTTCTTGTACCTTCTGACATTGGTTTGGAGAGAATTCACTATGTTGTAGACTTTTGCATCCCTTGAGCACAACTATCTTTTAGGTTTTATAACACATATTTGTCATTTTGTCTAAAAGGCAGAGAGAAAGAAAGAGATGGGGAGAAAAAGAGAAATCTTCAGTTCACCGATCCCTCTTCAAAGGCCTGCCCCAGGTGCAGTTGTGCTAGGCTGACACAGGGATCCAATACCTAATCCATGTCTCCCATGAGGGTGGCAACAACTGAAGCACTGCACGCACCATGGACCATAATTGGAGGAGATAGTATTCAAACCAGGCACTCTGGAAGGGGTTGCAGGCCTGCCCAGGGATACCTTAACCACTGCTCCAAACGTTGACAATGCAGATACTCCGTAGCTGTACTAAAATATATGAGTCTGAGTGGTACTGACTCATAGTGCTGGAAGCCGGGAAGTGCAAGTGCAAAATAAAGTTTAGTGATTTTTTTTTTTACTAATCCTGTCCATCACAACATAGTGAAAAAGCCAAGTTGCACCAGTTTAGATCTTACGTAGTGTTCTCACAATGCCACACACTAGGATACTAGGATTAGATACTAGAATTTGTCTGAATCTTTGTCACTCACCACAACTCAGAAGGACTTCTTCAGACCCCTGATGTCACTGACTGCTCACTCTCAGCTCACGAGCCTTTATCACTTACCTAAGAAACACTGCAAAGGCCACATATTTAACAGAATACATTCTTAGCATCTCTGTGGGTCTTCCTTTAGTTCATTTCTAGTAAGTACACCAATCATCCTTTCCACTGACAACATTCAATGCAAAACATTCTTTATGCTTTTTAAAATCTCCCTTTAGTTGAATCTATAGTTATATCAAAATTCACATATACTAAAATTAGCATTTTAATGTGCAGCTGCATCAACTTTTAAATATTTATATATTTGCATAACTTCAGCAACCAGGAGAACAAAAATAGTTCAGCTGCTCAATAAATGTTCTCATTCTACACCTCTTGTTACTTCCCCATATCCACCCACCCAACTAGCTCCTAAATCCCAGAAAACATTGAGTTTACCTTTTCCATAATACATGGAGTTTACTTTTTCCATAATAACATTTAAATGTACTATTATGGTATGAATGTTTTTTAAAAGTTCAGAGGCAAGACATACTTTCAAAAGAGAAAAAAATAAGTGAGTTCATAGTATTGTGCAGTCACATAATCTCGTAGTAGCCAGATACGACAAGCATAAATAGGATAGAGTCTGAAGCACTGAGCCAAAAATGATGCTAACTTGAAAATAAACTTTGTCATGGAATCAGTGCTGTGGCACAATCAGCAAACCTGCTACCTGTGGAACCCTCATCTTACATGGATGCCAGTTTGAGAACTCCCTGCTGCTGTGCCTTGGAAAGCAGAGGCAGAAGGCCCAAGTCCTTACGCCCCTGCACTCTTGCGGGAGACCCGGAAGAAGCTCCAGGCTTCTGGGTTTTCTCCAGTCAAGATCTGGCGGTTTTGGCCATTTGGAATGTGACCCAGTGGATGGAAAACATCTCTCATTTTCTCTCTTTAGGACTCTGCCTTTCAAGCAAATGAAGAAGAGGAAAAAAGAGGGAAAAGGGGAAAATGAAAGAAGAGAGGAGGAATGGCGGGGAAGGGTGAGAGAGAGGAAGAAGAGAAGAAGGGGGCGGAAGAACAGTAGCAGAAGAAGAACAAAGGGCAGCAGCAAGAGCAGCTCTATCAGAGTGCTACAAAAGCTCCTGAAATTGAAGCAAGAACATCAAATTTATAATGAAATCATTGGTGTTTTATAAAAAGTTTACAGTGTCAATGCCCAAAGGAAAATAAGAATTTACAACAGTTCATTTTCAGAAGATATGGAAAAACATTGAACGTGACACATGCACTGTGATCCCATACACATTAATGTGTGGGGACAGAAGGAAACTAAATAAAAAGGAAGGACAATGAATGACTAATGTGTCCCTGAGGAAATGCAAAAGAAACTCAGGAACCTTCTTGAAGGAAATGATACTGCTGTATGATCTATGAGTCACTGAAGACTTCAATTAGAAGAAAAAAGTTTTGAAAAATCAAACTAAAGACAAAAACATCAAAATCCATGAAATATAGTTTCCACTGAACTTTGTGGGTGTGATTTTTCTCCTATAGACAACAAATAGATGGGTTTTGTTTTTAATCCAGTGTCCTAATCTATAGTTAGATGGGTTTAAGTCATTTGGTATATGTGTTATATGTTATGTTATTACATATTATATATTGTATATTATATGTTATTACTACATCTGTATATATATTTGTGATATTTTGGTTATGTCATCTAGTGGTGCATTGTTTACTAATTTATTTATTTATTTTTATTGGAAAGACAGATATACAGAGGAGGAGAGACAGAGAGGAAAGATCTTTCGTCCGATGGTTCACTCCCCCAAGCAGCAGCAATGGCTGGAGCTGAGCCAATCCGAAGCCAGGAGCTCTTCTGGGTCTCCCACTCGGGTGCAGGGTCCCAAGGCTTTGGGCTGTCCTCGACTGCTTTCCGAGGCCACAAGCAGGGAGCTGGATGGGAAGTGGGGCTGCTGGGATTAGAACCAGCACCCATGTGGGATCCCGGCACATGCAAGGTGAGGACTTTAACCACTATACTATGGCGCCAGGCCCATTATTCACTAATTAAGTCTTCTGTTATTATTTTACTGGATTGCTCTTCATATTTGCCTTTGTTTTTGGTGGGTGCTATTCCTCTTCTCTGTGAAGAGAACATCTTTAAATATCATTTGTAGTACAGGTCTGGAAGAGGCATATTATCTTAATTTTTCTTCACAGTGGAAGAATTTTATTTCATTTTCAAAGATAAAGGAAAGCTTTGCTGCATATGTTATTCTGGCCCAGTGACACATTAGTCATTCAGTAGCATGTTAAGTTCATAGTGTTGTAAATTTCTTTGTTTCTTCCTGTTGTTGATTTTGTTTTGCGGCTTTTCATTTAAGGGGATGTATAGTAACAGTGTAATGGAGACTATCATATACAATGGCATATTGTTTAATTTCATGGCATTGTAAATTTCTGTTTTTGTTTGTGTTGTTGATTTTTGCTCTGTGGCATTTCACTTGGGGGAATGTATAGTGACTGTTTAGTGGAGACTGTCTTTTCCAGATGTCGGAACACAATGCAGTGTGCATCGCTACTTATGAATCAAGGATGGACTTCCAGTGAAACTGTTGGATGTGTCTTAATAATGGGATGCTGGGGTTTCTGCTATTGTCCATGCCTGCAATGATGAACTTATGACAGTTTAGAAGGAACTATACTGTTTTAATGATATGGGGAAACTCAGATTGGGAGGAGGGAATTTGGTGATGGGGTAAATTCCAGGGCTTATGAAACTGTATCAATAATAATATTATTAATAATAATAATAATAAAAGAGGGGGAAAGGGAACAACCATGATCATTAGGAACAGTAGAGAATGCCATGGACATCCCAATTGGTTGAGCTTATGGAGTTGTGACTGAAAAACGATAGCAGAATGAGTCATCTGCTCAACGTAATTCAAAAGTGTAGTATCCAGGTTGGCTGCAGAGAAAAGCAGATGAATCAAGACAGATTAAACAAGTGGGATCAAAATCCCAAAACATTCTCTGAAAGATAAAAAATGTGTTACAAATAAAACCCTAAAACCAAAGCACAACTAAAGAAATGGTTATAGTGGTCCAGTGAAGAAAAATGGACAGGTCAAGAGCCAAGCATGCTAACAGTGTTTTTTGGGTTATCCAGGGCATTATGCCTGTTCCTTGGTTGGAGAGCCAAACAGTAACATCTCCCTATTATGAGCATGAACCTGATGGAGTGTATGTTAAGAAATAAAGTTCAAGTACTTTAAACAATTTAAGTCCTTTTCCATTCAAAATTTTGAAGTTTTTTTGGTATGTAACATGAATGACCAATGTGTATCTGAAGAAATGTTAAAGAAAATCAAGAATCTTGTTGAAGAAAATGATGCTACTGTACAATCTATGAGTCACTGAAGAATTTAATCAGAAAAAAAGTTTTTGAGAGCTGAAATTAACAAGAAAAAAATCAAAACCCTTAAGATATACTTTCCATTTGATTGAGCTTAAGCCATTTACACTCAGGGTCAATATGTATGGGTTTGGTCCTGTCATTTTAGCAATGGGTTGTTCATTGACTTGCTCTTCTGTTGTCATTTTACTGTGATGTTCAGCATATTTGCTTTTTATTTTGGTGGGTGCTACTTCTCTACCATGAGAACATCTTCAAGTGTCACTTGTAAGAAAGGTTTGGAAGAGGCAAATTCTTTTAAGCTTTCTTTACTGTGGAAGAATTTTATTTCATTTTCAAAGACAAAAAAAAGTTTTGCTGGGTATGTTATCCTGGGCCGACTATTTTTTTTCTTTTAGAATCTGGAATATGTCACTCCATTCTCTTCTTGCCTGTAGAGTTTCCTGTGAGAGATCTCCTGTGAGTTTAATCGGCATTCCTTTATATGTCAATTGATTTTTTCATGTGCATATTTAAGGATCTTTTCCTTATTTTCAGTTGAAGAGAGCTTGATTATCATGTGTCTTGGCGAAGAATGTTTTTGTTCCAGCCTTTTGGGAGTTCTGTGCCCTCCTGGATATTGTTTCCCAATTCTTTCTCTAGATTAGGGAAATTTTCCTTTATTATTTCAATAATTACATTTTTAAACCAAGCTTCTCTTTCTGCACCCTTTAGGACTCCCATAACTCTTATATTTGGCCTTTTAATAATGTCTTTCAATTCTTGAATACTTTTTTTGGTTTGATCCAGCTCTCCTTCCAGGTTTTTGTTTGTTTCCCACTGGTGACAGAAAAAAAATCCTCCAAATCTGAGATTCTTTCTTCTGCTTGCTTCATTCTATTTTGGAGACTCTCCACTGTACTTTTATTTTGCTCCAGTATACTTTTCATTTCTGATATATCAGCTTTCATCTGATTCATTTTCAGTGTGATATATTCCTTAAATTCCTTGAACACCTGCTTTACGTGCTTCTCATTGTTGATAAAAAGTTACATAACAAGAGTTTTGCATTCTGTGTCCCCCATTTCCTTGATGTCTTCCTCAGTTAACTCTGAGGTTGGCATAGGGTTTTGCTCCTTTACAGGGGAGTCTTTAGTAATATTCATTGTGCCTCTGTCTCTTCTTTTGCTCTTGGTCATTGCACTTTTGGTTAGCAGAGTCTTCTCCTTGGGGCAGGTTTCTAAGCTCTTTTTCCCACATAACTACAGTTTGATTTTACTTATTGCAGTTGACACATGGCTCTTTGTTTGGAGTCACTTGTGCCACTCCATCCAGCAAGTTCGATGTCTGGGTTCTTACGTTAGATTTCCACCATGGTCTCTGTAGCGCCACTCCTGGCTCACCACTCTCCACCTCCTGTGTCACTGTGCTGAGGCTGCACCATTGTCTGTACAACACTTGCATTTGGAGCAGGTCCCAGGATTAGGGAGACACCAAGTGTCCTATATAGCTAGGTTGTTGGTGGTGCTGATCTTGCAGGAACCTGTTGGCTGTTAGGTCTGAGGGCCACACGGACCTATTTTGACCAGCAGGATGCCATAGTTGGTATTATTTTCCTGTGGGACTAGTGCAATGCACTGAGCTCAGAGAGTTCTCACAAGCTCAGCACATAAGCAGCTCACTGTTTTCCCTGCAATTCTAGAACTTTTGCCACACTGTAGGAAATGGTGTCTGATTTGTCACTAGCAGAGTTCTTGATCTGCGGGCCATCTAGTCTGAGGGCTACATGGACCTGTCTTGGGTGGAACCTGTAGGATGTCACACTGTTGCAGTTCACTGAGTCAGAGATGAGTTCACTCCCAGCTCTGCATATGCTCCGTCCTTTCTCTTGCCATGCCTCCTTTAACTAAAATGGCACCCAGTTCAGCTCTAGGGGGTGGGCTCGGTTGTGAAATCCACCCTGTTCCCACACCGCCCAAGCGGGGTCTGCTGCTCTGTCTCTGCTCCTGGTCAAATCAAACAGACCAGCTGGATGGGCAGTTCTTTGGGTTCACCTCCTGAGCTGCCAGTGGAAGTCCCTTCCCACCTTGTTGCTGGTGGAGTTCCAACTGCTGGTGGAGTTCGGATCGCTGTTAGTTGAATGCCGCTGGAGTGTCAAGGAAGATCTTCTGTCTGATGATTCACTCCCCACGTGACCACAATGGCTGGAGCTGAGCCAATTCAAAGCCAGGATTCAGGAACTTCTGGTCTCCCATATAGGTGCAGGGTCCCAAGACTTTGTTTGGTCCTCAACTGCTTTCCCAGGCCACAAGCAGGGAGCTGGATGGCAAGTGGAGCTGCTGATTAAAACTGGTGCCCATATGGAATCCCGGTGAGTTCAAGGCGAGTTCTAGGTCACCGTGCCGGGCCCTTCATGTACACATTTTTAACACACAGTACGCTACCCTGCCTCACACTCATTCTGTTCTCCTTCCTTTAATATATTTCTCTTATTTTTGAAATAAATACTTTCAACTTATTTAATCACAAGATTAACCTATCACTACATAAAGAATTTAACCAGCGGTCACTATAAATGAATAACTCTCAAAATGTCAATTGTGTTTGTTAGAATATATTTTTGTACTCAGTCTATCAGTTATCACAAATTCTGTAAAGCTTATATTTCCCTATTTGGGGCTGGCTGATTTTACTTAGCTTGATGGTTTCCAATTCATCTTTCATTTACAATTGAGTGGCATCCCATCAGGATAGGCTAGATGCACAATTTCTTACTCCAGGCGTATCTGTGGTGATTCCATATTGTGAGTTAAGGAGCCACTACACATGGGCGTACAGAGAACTCCGTCACATATTTCCTTTTGGTTAAGTCCCAGGAATCATATGCTTGCTCATATGGTGGAGATATTTTCAGGTTTTTGAGGAATCTCCATACTGTCTTCATACTGGGAGCACTAATTTATATTACCAACAACAATGTTATTGGGATAACTTTTTCAGCACATCCTTGCCAGTATTAAATAACATTTTAAATATATGTGTTTGCTTCTGTAATAAAGAACTGAAATTCATGTATCCAGAGTGCCTTCCTTTTGGTTATTGTTCAGAGTTAAGTTGAAGAAATATAACACATTTTATCTGCCCATTCACCCAAGAAGAGATTTTGCATTTTTCTGACTGGGTGGTAGGTATAATGCTGCTATGAAATTCTGTGGCACATGATTTGTGTATATAAATTTGTGCTAAAAGTTATTAAAAACTGTCAAATAGGTTTCCAAGGTGAATCTAAAATTATTATAAGGAAATTCCATTTGCTTCTTTCCTTGATGGCAGTTTGTGTTGTGATTTCCTTATAACTTCATTTTTCATTGTTTGTGATGCATTTCCTTTTTGTACAAAAGGAATTTTTCTCATGAATGATGGAGCTAAGCATGCTTTCCAATGCTGATTCACCATTCGTAGGCCGTCTTGGGTGAAATGCCTGTTTAAATATTTTTTTGTTTGTTATTATTGCAAGGTTTACTTCTTTATTGGTGAATTTGAAATGTTAGTTTAAATATTTTGCTATGTTATTGTTATTGAGTGCTGTATTTCTTTATTAGTGAATTTCAATGGCTCCTTCCAGATTCCAGATATAAATTCTTTGTTTAAAATGCAATTTTTCAATATTTTCCTTTGGGCAGTAGATTGTATTTTCATTGCCTTGGTAACATATTTCAGAACATGAAGACTTAATTTTGAGAAAATTCAATTTATCAATATTTTCTTTCATAAATTGTGAATTATTTAAGAAGGCACTATTGAATGTTCAAGTTTTAGATTTTTATAATTACATTTCTGGTATTGATTTCTACTGCAATTTTACTATGGTGAGGAAAACTACATTTATGCCTGCAACTGTTGCAATGCTGTGACACACTGTTTTATGACTTGGGTTGTGCTCGACACTGGCAAATGTTCCATGGGATGCGAATATCTGGGTTTCAGTAATTATTAGTGTCCCACCTTAATCCTCTCAACTTTTAGTGGTGATTCTAGGGATTACATTATGGATTGAGTCTTTCAAGGCCTACTGATAATTAATATTCAATTACTCCAAATACAAATGTTTTCCGCACTCAGGCTCTTCTCAGTATGCTTGGATCGTAATTTTCTCATATATGCATCGAAAAATCCCACCAGAAAATTTTGAGACTATGATCTCTCCTCATCCTGGACAGAGCTAGATTTTTGGTATTTCTCCACAGAGAGGACTTTTTCCTTAAATTCTTACTCGGTGTGTGTGTGTGTGTGTGTGTGTGTGTGTGTGTGTGTATGTGTGTGTGTGTGTGTGTATGTGTGTGTGTGTGTGTGTGTGTGTGTGTGTGCGCGCACGTGGTTCTCACCTGCCTTCCATTTCCTACTTTGGTCATTTTACTTGTCCCTTCTTCAATAGGTTACTTAAGATATTAGCAAATTTGTCTTGGGGGAAAAGCTCACTAGTGGGAAATTAGACCAAAAAAATTGTACATAATCTTGAACAATGTAGGTATATATGACTGCAAGGTTTAAATTTAGACACTATCTGACCTACAGAAGAGAGTCTGGGACCAGAGACAAAACTGCTAGCACAGAGATGGTGATGAAATGCCCAGGGGAGAGAGTAAGTGTAAGAAAAACCCCAGCCCTAAGCTTTAGGCACTTAATCACTGACAATGGCATTCTCAGAACTTGCAATCAGGAGTTTAGGGGTGAAAGAGCAACAGAGAATGATATCAAAAGCTAGAAAGGAGAATATTCCAACAATGAGGAAGAGGCTCACACTGACATGTAACCTTGTCCTTTAGACCAGGTGGCTTCCTGCTCTTGCTATGTCCTTATTCAACGGAATCCTCCCACAGAATCACAATTTTCATTGTGCCTATGACCTGTCTCCCTGTGTCTCCCAAATCAACAATGCTACAAGTCATCCAGGCCCCTTTTCAGTGTCATTGGTCTTCACAGGGATTCCTGTGTGATGCTTTCCAGGAGCTGGCAGATGTTAACGGGATTCAGTTAAAATGGTGCTTTTAATTTATTTTTTAAATTATTTTTTATTATTCACCATGATGCAGTTTTGCAGGGAAAGGGGTTTTTCCCTCCTCCTCTCCTTGCTTCCCACCCCTGTATTTGCTCTCCGCTGCTATTATTTCCCTAATGATTACAGTAGTATAGTCCCTTCGTTACAGTTCAAGATTAACTTTGTGCCATTTAGCCGCGTCAATGCGTGTCAGGTACAGATCCAGGCAGCATATCAAGTGTCATGCAGTTGGGGTCTATTGTTGCATGGTTCAAAGCAGGCATCCTACTTTCTTGAGGAGTAGAGACGTGCTCTGAAATTGTAACTTTGCTTCACAGTGTGCCAGTCTCACGTACACCACTCATTTGTGTGAATGTGTGTATATATTTGATTGCCTACACCTATTTATCTTGTTGTTTGCCTAATAGCTGGTTTTATATCAGAGGGAACATATGATATTTGTTCTTTCAGGACTGGCTCATTTCATTAAATGTGATGCAAAGGGACCTGCATCAAAGGCTAGGGTTTAGTGGGAGAGCAAAAGGATTGAAGGATGGTTCATGGTAGTTGAAAGGGATCAAATGTGAGTCTTTCCCTAATCCCATGCATGATCACGGCAGTTGGAAATTCAACCTCAGACAGCATTTACCGCCACAGAAATCAGACGATGGGACAAGCCTCGGTTTATTCCTTCCTGTAATGTTTTTGTTTTGTTTTGTTTTGTAAAGATTATGATTATGTAACTTTTTGTAAGGATTTTTTTGTAAAAAAAAAAAATCATGTAATTTTCTGTAAAGATAGATTGTAAAGATTATGGCCTGAATCGTGACTTGTTCTAATTTATCTACTAAAGCATTAACGCCAAAGCCACAGAATGCGACTGTTCTTGCAGTAGTCAACTTAGAGACGTAATGAAGTTAAAATGAGGTTAGCAGAATGGGACCTAATGCTAACTGGTCTACTTATAAGAAGAAACAATTAGGTCAGACACACAGGGAGGCAAGGCCACACGAAGACTCACTGAGAAGATTGTCTTCTCAAAGTCAAGGGGAAAACAGAAGAAACCAACACTGCTGACACTTGGCCTTCCAGACCCCAGAATTAAAACAAAGTAAGTCCCTATCGTCTGTTTTGCCCAGTGTGAGTAAATTCATTCTGAAAGCCCTAGAGAGCTAAGAGACAGAACGCAATGAAAGATCTTCCAGCACATCACTGCTAACGAACTTTTAATAAACAGCATACCTAGCTTTAAAAATGAATTTCACGTCTATACAGCTAGTTCTACACCAGTCACCTGTCAGTGCTCTCCCATCACACTGATGACAGCACTGCACCCCTCAACACTGGAAGAGACAGACTCATGGACGGATGTCAAGAGCACTGAACAAGTACCCAGCGCAGTGTGCTCATGTCCTTTCTTTTTGCTCACTAACTGTGTAACCTCGGACTGTCCATTACACCTTCTACCCTTCATTTTCCTGACTTATGCAAATAGAATACTATGACTTTGTGAGATGCCCACAGGTCCCTGGAAATGTACTCAGCTCTGGTGTTTTGGAAGGCTGCGTTCCCAAGAATTCAAATAAAGGACCAACCAGGAGTGGTAGTACCTGGTACAGGCATAAGGCATGTTATTGACCTCAAGGTATTTCAGAAGATAAACAAACACATAATGTAAATATTTAAGCCACACACTGGGAAGCAATATGAAACAGACAAGGAAACAAACATGTCCCAAGTCATGACGAAAAGCTGCCTCAGGTTTCATTCCTGATCTTAACTAGCACCTCCCCTCCTCCATCACTAACCAGGTGAAGATGGCAGCACACTCAAAGGAAATAGTCATTATTGCCCTCTCTTGGGGGAGAATCCGTTGCATTTCCCAGAACGGAACTTAGGGAAACAGCACGTGTGCACTGCACAGCGACCTGAGTCTCCGGGTCATCACAGAGGAAATCCTGATTCTCCTCCAACTGCACACAGTTCCCCGAATGACTCTTACTTCAGCCCACGGTTTTTCCCTGCCAAATATTTTAGGAATTGTTAGAGTACACCCTGTAGGCACACGTATTGTTATTTTGCCTCAGACTCCATGTGGAGTGGGCTTCTTCTTGGAAACCTCTAGAATTTTATACAGAGCTTACTTTACCCTTCAAGGCTATAAATTGTTACTCTAGTCCTATGAAAGTCATCATTTCAGAATATTTAGTATTTTTTAAAATTTCATATCAGGGTTACAAGATGTCTCAAAATGTTGTGTATTTGCAAAACTTTTGGTTAATTCTAATAATCACAAACATGTATTCCCAATAGAATGAACATTAAGAGTTATTTCATTTAACTCTATTATCTTTCATCTGTCTGCATACATACCTATTATTTAGTGTCTACCATGTGCCAGTTTTATGATTTTATTATAAAAATGATTATTATAGCATTACTTCTTTGATTAAATATGAGTCTCTTAGGAATATTAGATTATACATAAGAATAATTCTTATGCCGTGTTGTAACATGAGAAAACAATTTCTTATATGGACTTTCCATTGGTTGGATGAGTTAAGTAAGACTTCAAAAGATACATCATACTTGTTAATTAACAACATAAAATAGGATGTGTAATACATTAATCACTTTGAAAAGTAAATGTAAAATTATGACTGTAACAAAACATAGAAATGTCATCTGGGCAGCACATAGTACAGCACTGCCATTTGCTGATGTAATATTTCTCAAATTACTTCCCGCACTTATGAAGGCTTTTCCTTTCCTTATCACATTCTCAGGAAGTAGAAATCGTAGAACCAGGAGGGCAGCAATGATGTTAAATCTCCAGGATATTGCTCACAGACCACATCTGCTCTTAATGTCCTGAGTAATTGTGTGTCAGTTCTTGGTATCAACAGGGCATCTCCCATCCTCTGACACTAAAAGTACCCCTGCTAGCTACCTCCATACAGACGTTCACCTCTCCGCAGCCACCTATCCCACCCTTTTTCCAGACTTCTAAGTAGATACAAAGGATTTACTACAACCGTTGAAAAGCTGGAGCTGTTTTGCAATGTGTTTAATACAGGAGTCAAAGCTCTTGGGAGGACAAATTCTATTTGCTTTCTTCTGTGACAAAACATATGGTGACACCTGTGTAATTGGCCCTAATTTTTTGCTTTTCTATTATATAGCTCTTGATATTTGAGTTTGTATTTTCTTCCACAAAAGAAATGTACTGCATTTCACCATCTACTGATACTGGGGTTGAACTTGTAGCTTACTTGGAACTCTGATATGTTAATAAGCATGTGTTTGCATGATTTCAGAACAATACATCCAGATATTCTGGTGCCAACAAGATGGTGAAACACACAGCTCAGATCAACTATGCCCAGTGGAACTCAGCCAAGTGCAGCCTCCATCAGTTGACCTTAGAAAATGTGCAGACCATAAAACTGGTTTTTGAACTTCCCAGGTTCTGTAGGTGTTCATTTTGAAGCAATGATACCTTTTGTTACGAATTTTGCTACACTGGAGCTCTCCAGTAAACTATTCTGACCTCTCTTCCATGATAAAGACATTTTCTATTCAATTAAACTCATTTGGTTCTCTTTCTATTTCAAAATTCCTTGGCTTCATACAAACTCAAGAAATTATAATGCTATTCCTTCAAGCTCTTCTGCAGCAGTGAAACTTTTTCTTTAAACCCCATCTTTTTCATTACTTGGACCAGGGCCCAACCTCTGTGGTAAAATTACTTTCTTCCCCAAAATTCTGTATAAGACGTTATCTTAGTCCAGCATGTGAAAAGATTCTAGTCAATCCTACATTTTACTATATCAAAAAAAGAATGAATGCATAACTCTGTCCCATTTTCAAGTCAATCACTGAACTGTTTGATTTCACTTTTTAAAAATATTTCTTGTTTTTATTGGAAAGGGCAGTTTTACAGAAAGAAGGAGGGACAGAAAGAAATATCTTCCATCTGCTGGTTCACTGCTCAAATGGCCGTAATGGCCAGAACTAAGACTATCCAAAGGTGAAAGCCAGGAGCCTCTTCCAGGTCTCCCAACCTGGTGCAAGGTCCCAAGACTTTAGGCCATCCTCCGGACCTTTCCCAGGCTAGGAGCAGAGAGCTGGATTGAAAGTGGGGTGGCCAGAACACAAACAGGCATCTATATGGGATCCAGTGCTTACAAGGTGGAGGATCCTTCAGTTGAGCTGTCATGCCGACCTGTTTGATTTCATTGTGCTATTATCTCTTCTGATCAAACTAAACTCTAGAAGTTTGGCTTATAGAACCATGCTCATCACTTTCTAGTCTCTGGTTTTGACACTACATACATGTCGTCCTTATTTACATAATCCTCATATTTTAAATCAGAATTCATATGTATATACTATTTGGATGTATCTCATAGCTCTTCTCTGTATATTCTACTATGCCTCTATAGGTTCTTACTAAATGGATTGCAGGCATAAAAAGCATCAGACATAAATTACCTAATAGACTAAAGAAGAAACAGAAAACAAATAAAGTTGGTTTCTAACTAAACTATCTTCAGCTAGAAATCAACTTCATAATTAAACTATGTTTACTTATATGACTCACTATTTCTAGCTAAACTCTTTGCTATGAATACACATGCAAAACTTATTAACAAAACATTCTTATGCTGTTTAACAATTTGTCTTAAAATTAACCAAACATGTTCAAATTGCATTTCTCACAGATATGCAAGGTTAGCTTAACTTTTCAGAATAGTGTAATTTACATTTTAACAAAAAATGATTAAGAGACACATTATAAATATTTCTCTGAAGTAAAAACCAAATTCCTTTAGTTTCAATTTTTATTTATTTATTTTAAAATGTATTTGGAATGTAGAGTGACATACTTTCTGTCTGCTTACTTCCTACAGACACAGACAGGGATTGGTCAGGCAGAAGCCAAAACCCAAACCTCACTCAAGCTCTTCTGCGTGGGTTACAGGGGCCCAGCTGTTGGAACCAGCATCCCTGCCTTCCAGAGCACACATTAGCAAGACGCCGAAATTCCAAGCATGCACAGTACTCAAATCCAAGCGATCTGACAAGTCGTGTGCATGTCCCAAGTGCTGTCTTCCCCACAGTGCCAAGTGCCAACTCCAGAAAGTTTTGTCTTAAGGTTTCCTAAGGAATGTTTATGGAACACCTACAGCTAGCATAACTTATGGGAAGATATTAAACGGCCTTATGGAGATTACTGCATTTATCTGAAAGAGTTACAGGGAATGAGGGAGACACAAAGAGATCTTTCTGCTGCTTCGCTCCCTAAATGGCCACAATGGCCAGGTCTCAACTAGACCAAAGCCAGGAGCCAAAGAGCTTCATTTGAAGTTCCCACGTGGGGTGCAGACACCATTCTCCGGGCCATCCACTCGGGCCATCCTCTGCTTCCTCTGCTCCTTCCTCAGAGTATTTGCAGGCAATTGTTTTGAAATGGAGCATCTCAGACACAAACTGATCCCCAAATGGGATGTCAGCATTACAGTCAACAGCTTTACCTGTCACACCACAATGTCATCCCCAAGTCTGAACTTCTTTTCTGTAAGATCATAAGCATGGCAAACATTTCAATTCATAACTAAATTTACACATGAAAGTTCTGTAGTTTTTAGACCTAGGGACAAAAGATGAAGTTGTAAAATTTGCAAATGTAAATATTGGAGAAAAAGGTTCGTCACCTCGTGGTAAGCTACAGTTTTTTAGGTGATATAGCCCAAGCACAAATTATATAAAATAAAACATATCTCATTTCATCCAGATTCAAACTTGAGTGCCACAAAAATAATGTTTAAGGAATCAAAGGCATTCTGAAGAATGTAAGAAATCTGTTCAATCCACATATTCAACAAAAAGAAAGGTGCTAGTATTTCTTTAAAATACTAACTTTAAAAAGGAAGAACTAAAAAAATTCAACAATACAGGTTAACAGGGAAATACGAACAAAAATATAATGAGATGCCTCTAAATATGTACAAGAATGGCTAACATTGAAGACCAGCAATGTGAGTGCAATGTAGAATAGTTACAGCCCTGGGTAAATGACTGATGTCTTGCCATTTCATTAGAGCTTACCTGGTATATAACTATGCTAAAACTCATTCACATTTCTTGGACACTTTAACCTCAGGCATCACAGTCGCAGCATTCAAAAAGATGTTTATGTTTTTTATGTTTATGTTTATGTTTATCTTTTTTGCCTTGCAAATACATTAACAAATTTTAGATGCAAAGATGTAGTCATTCTCTACATTACATTGATTCCAACTTCACAGTCTATGCAAAAGATTTCCCTCCACTCAGAAATCTCTTCACAGTAGATCAGACAATGTCATCTCTCCACATTTATGAATCATAAATACACTGATACAGCTATGTAAATCCTAGATTCCTATTTTCCCAACACCTATTAATTTTTATAACCAACATATTTCCAGTAGATTTTATTACTTTCAAATCAAAAGCAGCTTCTTTTCCTCTTTCCTTGTTACCCAGATGGATATAGAACATTCATGATCCTGTTAGAATGTAGAAATCATTCCTTTTTACAGGACAGATTTTGTCTTTTGTTCTTGGCTGAGTCAGAAAATTAGATCATTTCTAGCTTTTCACCAACACAATAAAAATCACATTTGAAATTTTGAGTAATGCTGGTGACTTTGCCACCAATGTGCTGGCTGTGTAAGTTATCTGCCAACAAGCCATCTCCACCTCTTTTCAACTTCCTAGCTCTTAAAAAACATCTGTTCCTGCTTTCTCAGTCCCATATGATTCATAAAACAAACCTTCCCTCAAACTTCAGATAATCTTATTCAAGTTATATGCGTTGCTATGTTCCATAACATGATCAACGCCCTAGGTTTGAATCAGTCAAGAGCGTACATAAAAGTGCCAGGAAATTCACACCTGTCAGTGTCAGCTCAGGTGTTCTAATCCTGGGAGCTGACAAAGGGTCAAAGGTGGCCCCATCCAAGAACCAGGTGTGATTGTCAATTTTTGACATGAACACAAAGAAGTTTGGTTATGGTTTGTAGTCTCAATGGATCCTAATGGAAGACTTCCTCAAGACCAGAGTAGGTTAAAGGAGATTGTTCTAAGTTCATTGCAGGAAAACAATTATACCATCAGTGCGGCTTTGAGTTTTGTGCTGCCTATTATAATAATCAACAGGAGTCTCTCATATTAAATTGATTTCATCCATTTCAGATATTTGCTACTATACGTACCCCCAGAATATTTTGGTGATATTTGATACTGTTAGATAATCAAATATATAGTCATGCTATACTGAACCACTCATTTTGCCACCATTCATCCAAAAATATATAATATACATATGCATGTATGTGTGTAAAAAATCAATGCCAAATAATTATTTTACAAACTTCAAGAAGAATCACCCATTATATAAAAAAGTGCCTGTGTAAATATTTCACTGTTCATCTAGAATGCAGCAAGTGATAGCACAGGGATGTGGTATAAAAACAGTATTACCAGAAATGTCTATTTTCTTAAAACAAGAAAAGTTGACCTAATTGGGGTAACAAAGTGTCTAGAGGAATTGTGACTTGCTGATTTATAAATCACAATTTCAGAGTTTTAAAATATATAAATTTGCAAGCAGAGTCAGACACATAGAGAGGTATCTTTCTTCTGCTGGTTCACAAGCCAAATGACCAGAGGAGCTGGGACTGGGCCAGGATGGGGCTGGGCCACGAGCTGAAAGCCAAATCTGAAGTGTCTTGCATGGATGGACACAGGCCAACACTTTGCTATGCCATCACTCCTGGCTTCACCTGGTATTCATTAGTGATAAGCTGGAATTTTGAAATCAGATTCAGACATATCAAGTGGCTTCTTGCCCATTGTGCCCAATACCTGCCCCTCACAGTAACTCTTGATTCTGCTTCCTCTTAAACTCTAACGTATTGTCCATAAGGTTTGGCCCACCATCAGAAAACTTGAAGTTTAGTGAGAAGCAGATGTTCAAATGGCACTTACTATATGGTAGAATGCAAACAGCAGTGCAAGTTACACACTATTGAGGTGTTAAGGCTCACAAAGAAAGGGAAGCATAATAAAGCTGAGTATGTCTGTAAGACTTTAAGGAAACATCGCTGTAAGTTATACACATCTAAATCTTCATGATTCAAGGACAATCAACACAACAGTTGTGATGATTGAATAAGTTCTGTGCCCAAAACTGAGAAGATGTTAAAGGAAATATCCACCAGTAAACCAAATGACGGACATGGCAATTTGGAGACTATGAAACAGGTACACAAGGAAGAAACTTGAAAACGACCTTAGAGGATGAGGCCAAAGGAACAAACAGAGAAATGAAAATGTTAAGAAAAAATAGCCATTTCAAAAAATTTGACTAAGTAATGTGTCCTTTAGAAATTAAGAGCTTATCTAGATGAGTGTGGCCAGATAAGAAGCCCTCAGTAGAGTAATTAAGAGAACTGGTAAATGGAATTACAGAGTCATTTGAAGTTAGTTGGAAATTATTGTACAATTCATAGGCAAACTTGGCAATGGCAAAAAAAAAAAAAAAAAGAAAGAAAGAAAGAAGAAGAAAAAAGAAAGAATGACTCCACAATCTGCCCTTGGTTCTCTTTTAAGACAGCGAATTCTGCCAATTCATGTACATTTGAAATGCAGTGCTTTGTGCCGTTAGGCTGCTGACAACACCCGATGACATCTCAGGAACACAGCCAGTATCCTTCAGCATACTCGGTTTCTTATTCCTTTTTACTTTTGTATCAAAATCATAACCAACATATCTTCATTTATTGTTTTAAATAATTTGAACCCTTTAAAAAAAACTTTTCTGATAATAGAGATTTTGAGGTTACCTTTTTTTGTTTCAAGCAGAATATGTTGATCTCAATATTTGCTGGAATATTTTTCTGAGCTAGAATTCCACAACAGTTTCATAAGTCATCATTATTAGAGATTTTGTTTTCCTTTAATGACCTCTATACTAAGATGACTTTGTAACACGGTGAAGCCTGCAGGTGTGATGGAAGGAGACAGCAAGAAACGCAGGAGGGTGGTGAGCGAGGATGTGAGGGAAGAATCACATTACAGGATCTGCCATAGGAACTGGTTTTGAAACATTCATGGTAAAATGGAGTGAAAAGCTCAGGTGAGTTCTGCACGAACTGTCTGAATTCCCCTTGAGTCCAGCCAAACATGCACAGTTACTTATCGTTTTGCAACATGCAGCTCAGTTTGCTCTGTGCTGCTACAGCAGAATGCCTGTGATTGGGTCATTTACAAAGAGCAGGGAGTTATGACTGACAGTTCTGGATGCCGAGGGGTCCAGCGTCAAGGCATCCACACATCAGGTGAGGCTTCTTGCCGGATTAGCCCGTGGTAGAAAGCGCAAGGGAAAGAGATCTGTGCCTGAAAATGACGAGACATCCTTTGGCCAGGAACCCACTCTGACCATAACAAACCTACTTAGGTGTTCATGACATTAATTACCGTTGATTATTACCTAAGAGCTCCACCCTCTCTGATTTGCATTCAGTGTCAGACACATGAGCTTCCGGAGAAGCTTACAAAGTATAATAACAGCATAGCTCAAAAAATACTGATGCCCCAAATATTCTCATTTTACACGTAAATAAAATAATTTCAGAGAGATGAATCATCACATACAGAATTAGCTATAATAAATGTGGAAATCAAATATGATAATTTGAATCTACATTATCAGCATGGTCTTAACAAAATAAGTCCTTGTTTTATCAGTTTTCTAATAGTAAAATCACATAATGAACCAGACTAACTCAATAAATAAATATGTACACTTTTTTTAGTATCACATGGCCTGATTTGTAAAAATAACTTATTTTCTTACATGATTTCAGCATCTCAGTTAAATACCAGAATTCTATGATATAGGGAAGGTTTGTAGGAAATTTTTGAAGTTATTTTGTTAGTTTGTTAAATCGCTACAGACTTTTCCTGATACTTTTGGCATTCAGGATAATCTGAGGAAAAGTTCACCAAGCACCAAAGATGCTGCAAGGCATCTGCTGGCTCCTGGACGCTAAAAATGAAAGGCCTTGTCACTGCCTCCCATGGCTTCAGGTAGCTAAGAGGAAGAATACAGAGGGAAACCAGAGGGCAGCAAGGAAGAACACAGAATTTCAGGTCACTATGAAAGCACCAAAAACAGCAACAAACCTATCTCCAGTTAGCTTCAGGTTTCTGTAAAAAGTACAAATCGTGACAGTATCAGAAGGACACACAGGGTTGGGTATTTGGTTCAGAAGTCAAGCTTCTTTGGGACACTCACATTCTATACTGGAGTACCTGGACATTGTTGCCTGGCTCCATTCTCCATTCTGTAAACAGATCACAGATCTGAAAAGAACCACAGTTTGTGGCTGAAGTGGTTGGGTCCCAGATCTCTGGTTCACTATGGCTGCTCAGCCCTGGCAATTGCGGTCCTGTGGAGAATCAACCAGCATGTGATTCTGCCTTCTGTCCCTGTCACATGCCATAAATACACTGATTTGAAAGAAGAGGGATGACTCATGAGATTATGTCATTAGTCTATCAAAACAAAGCTGCTGACTCATAGGAGTAATTGGGTTTTATGTGCAACGAGTACAGACGGCATCACAGAGAGACAAAGAAATTATAAAGGAGAGTAAGGACATGAGGTGAAGAATAATACAAAAAATAATATGTTGAGATTTTGGAATCTAGTGAGATCAAATATTTCTGGCCTCGGGTATTAGAGTGAGAGATGGGATACTCGGTAAAAGTCACATTCCCTACGGCTAGGGCTCTGACGTGGTTATGACACTGCCTTACCTAAAGTAAGAAGATGAAAGCTCTAAGGAAAGAGAGATGCCCTGTGCAGTTGTTAAAATCACAAAAACACATTTAGGCAACAGCACTGTCGGTGATGGGTAAAGAACTGTGTGTGAAATCTTCAAGACATGGCCCTCTAACCCCAATGCTTTTATCGCATGGGGAGATGTCAATATCTACACAGATGGCATATCCAAACCTTCACACAGCCCTCATCTTCCTCCATGCAACCAGAAGTTTCCCGGTGGGTGAGGAACGCAGTCCGAGGATACAAGCGCATCCGGGACTCTGAACGAAGAGAAAGGCTGTCTCAGGTAACATCAAAAGGCATTTAATTGCTATCAACTCCTGATTCAGTGGTAAGGAATAGGGGAGAAAATACGAGTCGCTGGAGAGAGAGCCACCCCCGGAAGAGGCAGTTCCCCTTCGGAAACACAGGCTTTGCTAACCGTGAGTGTGATTTCCACGCAGCATGTAAAGGGCTCTCCTCTGCGTCCGGCTAGGGCATATTCGGAGAGTTGAGGCGGTGAGAGAGGAGCTGGGAGACTGCCACTTCTCATGCATTTGATAGAAACAGAGCTGAAGGCTGTGGATTCGGAGGTGCCAGCGTTCCCGGACAGAGACTGCTGCTCCATGACAATGTTTTGGGAAGACCTGAGCGGACCCTCACACGAATTGGCAGTAGTTTTAATCCACCTTTGACTCCTGGACAGAGCCGCATGTTACTGCTGCTGCGACCATTGGTACTAACGTTGCCAGTGAATTATTCGTGAATGGTACTCCAGAATTCTGGCAAACAGTATAAATATATATGTGATGATTTCTTAGAATTAAACATTTCCCCCATAGAACATCTCTATTCAACAATAATGGGAATAGTCATATGAACTGTGATGGGGCTGAGAAATACTAACCAAAATTGGTACAAGTCTGTGGGGTCACCCTCTGACCTCCTCTGGGCTTCCCTGTGTGAGAGCTTACTGTGTTAGAATCAGGGCCCGGCATGGTGGCCTAGCGGCTAAAATCTTTGCCTTAAACACGCTGGGATCCCATGTGGGTGCCAATTCTAACCCTGCTGGCTCTGCTTCCCATCCAGCTCCCTGCCTGTGGCATGAGAAAGCAGTCAAGGACAGCCCAAAGCCTTGGGATCCTGCACCCAGTTGGGAGACCCAGAAGAGGCTCCTGGCTTTGGATCTGCTCAGCTCCAGCCATTGAGGCAGCTTGGGGAGTGAATCATCGGACGGAAGATCTTCCTCCCTGACTCTCCTCCTCTGTATATATCTGGCTTTCCAATAAAAATGAATAAATCTAAAAAAAAGTTAAAGATAAAAAAAGAATCCTATGACAGACGACCCTTCAAAACATGTCCTAGGACCCTGATGTGACAGAAGCCCTGAAGGAAAAGACTGATTACACAAAATGATCAAGGAATTGACACCAGCTTTTGGTCTAATTGTGCATTTACATAACTTCCCATTGCTAATGAAATATAAATTAGAAAATGAAGTTTGCCTTTGGTATTTGATCTCCATTTCTGATGCTGCTTATGTTACCTAAAACCTTGGTTAAATAAATGTGACGTTTTTCTCTTGTTAATACATTTAGAGTTGGGCCCGGCGCGGTGGCGCAAGTGGTTAAAGGTCCTCGCCTTGCACGCCCGGGATCCCATATGGGCGCCGGTTCTAATCCCGGCAGCCCCGCTTCCCTTCCAGCTCCCTGCCTGTGGCCTGGGAAAGCGGTCGAGGACAGCCCAAAGCTTTGGGAACCTGCACCCGCGTGGGAGACCCAGAAGAGGCTCCTGGCTTCGGATCGGCATAGTATCGGCCCGTTGCGCTCACTTGGGGAGTGAATCATCGGACGGAAGATCTTCCTCTCTGTCTCTCCTCTCTGTATATCCGCCTTTCCAATAAAAAAAAAAATAATAATAAAAATAAATCTTTAAAAAAAAAATAAATAAATGTGACGTTTTTCTCTTGTTAATACATTTAGAGTTATAGGAGTTTAACCTGTAAACTTTATAATGGATGAGGAAAAAATCATTAATTGTCTCTCCTATAAATACAGAAGTAACTTAAAACTTTGCAACAGCTGTGTTAACAAAACTGTATTGAAATAGTTACTATTTTTGCTAGTATATTTTGTTTAACTCTACATATCTAAGTAATGTCATTTGCACATGTAACCAACATAAAATTGTCCATGGACTCGATCTGATTCTTTTGATCATTTGGAGTCTGAATATGTATTTTATACATCATCCATCTTTGATCAACTTACTCACCTTTCAAATACTCTGTGCTCTGTGTGCCTGCCACAGTTCTATGGGTTTGCAATGATTTTCATTACAAAGTGATAGAGTGGTCGTAATATAAAATCTTATTTAGGATTATTTTTTCAATGGAATAAATAAAATTATGACATTTTATGACTCTTCTTATGTTAAGAATTAAATTTTTATCTCACTTTAATAACCAGGTGAGCATTATTATAAATTTATGTCAAAACATAAGAGACTATATTCTGTTCAAAAGTTAATGAAAATCTGGGTTTAAAAGTCATTAATATATCTAACATGATTGTCTCGGAATCCTATATCTAAGGACACAGCAATTAAGGAAAATTGATGACTAGCCGATGGAACAAATTAAAAAAGCAAAGATCATCTGTAATTGTCAGCCCGGCTGTCCCTCCCCTCCTGTGGGGTCCCCAGCCACAGGGCTTGGGTTTTACTAATAGGTCTCACCGAGATTTCTAAGCCAGCTCTAGTCTCTTCAAAGGCTGGAGTATCGTGCTAAATCACACTATCTATGTTCTGGTAACTGTCCCCGTACCACCGACCAGTCTGTGCTCTACAACTAGAAAACGCATACCAGTGTTTCATGATGTGAAAATGTGGCGCTGTGCTATGGCTACTGTGATCATTACTATTAATAACAGGAGTTACAGCAGCATGATGATACTGCCATGGTTGGGAGAAATGTCTTTTATTCAAACTTACTTGACTTCAGGGAGCAGTTTTTTCCTAGTATTGCCAGCTTCCAAATGCAAGCTAGAATCATTCTGCTCCATGCCCAGACCTTAAGCTTAAATATCCTCTCATTCACTGAGCAGGGTGGGCCAGAGAGGCACCTAGTTTTTACTTTCTTAAATTGAAACCAAATAAAGAACAAGTCAAGGAATATAGAGCTCTAATGTCAACTCTCTCATTTCTACTTTCAGTTTTTCTGTGACATGCAGCCAAATTCCATGACCCCAGAGCCAATGTCAGGTGGAGCCAACCTCCACCTGTGGTAACTAGTGGTTACCAAACCATCTGTCTGCAGACTTCTCACTGTGTGGGAATAATAAAGTAGAAGCTTCTGGATCCTGATGGAAATATATGGGAGGGGGTGTAACCTCTTACTGTGACATGAGACACTTCTTCAACCCCCTACCTCCTCTTCACATATTAGATTTTCATATGCACAGCATCTTCCTCTGCACTGGGGCTCACAGTATCAGTCCCCTTACGCCTCACTCAGTTCAGTGGTTGTGGGTTCACACCAGCCTACACTTCACAGGGTTATTATGACTCATCCTTACTTCTCATCATGCTCCACTCTTACAAGAACTTGGTGGGAAGGTTGCGTGGGCATGAGTCTGAGCCTCCATCGTTGCATCATCACTGCATCAGGGGCATGTATTCTGTCGAATCACATAACAGTTTTCAAAGTTTTAGGATGTTTCGGAAGTGGTATACCCCATTTGTGTTCTAATCTCATTGTTCTGAGCAAGTGACATATCAGAACTGCCATCTGAGCGGATGCTCTTCTTCTGGTCCAGCTCCCTGACCATGTGTCTGAGGGTGGGAGGTAGTGGACGATTCTCCAAACACCAAGTTTTTTAAAGACCCTTTATAAAACCAGACAAAGGGAGAGAGAGAGAAAGACTAAGGTTCCAAATGCTTGTGATCAAGCAGTGAAAGTAGCTTCTCTCCTGGAGTGAGAGAGATCACACTGGACCAAGTGTAGGATGTGAGTAAGAATCCGTTTTAGCTAAACTTGGTGTTGTCAGCTCCTGCTACACTCCAGGAGCCGCCATCCCACATGTCTAAAGTCAGAGATTTTAAGTTCCACCTGTGCACAACAACCAGGGATTTTTTTTTCAAACCATTCAATCAGTGGACCACATTCTGGTCAACATAGATGGTATGCATTACAAATCATCCAGATCAACTTCGGTTATGCATAACACCAAAGGATCCAAGCAACTTCAGTTCAGACCACACTTCAAACCAAGCAGCTGATGAGTGTGTTTGTGCAGGCTGATAGTTGTTAGCTATGCTCAAAACTTTGTCAAATCACCAAAATAGAGTTACATTGGCCCACTACTTCGGGGTACTGTCAGCCTGTCACAGTTCTGTAAATAGTTTGCAAATAAATCCTTGTATGTGTAGCGAGATTCAGTCTGAAACTCAACACCAAACATCAAATGAGTAAGAACTACATTGCATAACATGCCTTGCATGACTAGCAGCTATGGCAGAGAAAGACTGGTCTCTGTGACTGTGACCTCACCTACTATTTAAGAAAACCTCACTTAAATATTTAAGAAGAATGCATGAAAAGTGGAAAGAGACCTCCCCCCACCCTGCCCCCAGACTCGTTTGTGTTCTTGACACTAAATAGCAAGCTCTTTGAGAAGCAAGGGTGATGAGTAACAGAGGAAATTTAGGCTTGGCTTAGTCTCAGGTGAAAGTTGACCTCCTAATCATTAACTGATGCACACAGCCTTACTCTGTGAATTAAACTGTGTCTCACCTTCCAAATGTGTAATTGTATGTCTCACCCAAAATGTGATATTTGGAGATGCCATCTCTGGAAGTTAATTAGGTTTGGGGTTAGGTCAGGAGTACAGGGCCCTCATGATTGTATTAGTCTTCTCAAGCAGTAGTGTGATAACCCTCATTCTATAACATGAAAACACAAAGAAGGGAGCTGTCTGCAAGCCAAAAAGAGAGCCCCCTCCAGGAAACATGCAGGCATCCTGGACTCCCCCCCCCCGCCCAGCCTGTGAGAGGAGAGCTCTGCATCGGCCTCATCTGCAGTGTTTTATCATGGCAGCCCAAAGTGAGGAATGCCTTTCTACATTTACATCTGTCTATACAACCCGGTCTGTAACTGTCAGTTGCATTTCATCATCTTGAGGCTGCACATCATCCTTCTCAGGCCAACATCCTCTCAGGCTCTAGAGAGGGATGGAGAAAGCAAATCCTGTTCTGACAATGGCTTTGTGACTTGTATCAACCAACACAGGTGAGTAAAGATCCCATCTGCCCAGAGTATCTCAGAGTCTCTCAAACACTAACACTCCCAGGTGGTCACTGCTTAGGAAGGAATGTGGTGACACGCAGACCTCAATGATCCTGCCACCTGTACAGTGCCACGAGGACACCAGTGGGAGGCGTCCTTGCCCAGCATTCTTGTTTAAGTGAATGAAGGAATCTCAACTGAACTTGAACTGTGGTCACGCAACAAGGTGGAGGAATCCACCATGAGGGGAGGGTTATGGCAGGGGTGTGTGAATCCCAGTACCTATAAAGCTGGGTCACATAATACAATGTTATTAAAAAAAAATAGGAAAAACATATAACGATTCCATAACAACAACAACAAAAAATGATTTAGCATTCCCTAGGCAGAAACAAAGCACAGTTTCCACTCAAGCCATCAGTGGAGACTGCTGACACAGGTCCACACTCATCACCCTGGTGACCCGGCCAAAGCATTTAGCCTCTCTGAACTTGGACGGGTAAAGCTACTAACATGTGTCAACAGGAGCACTTGACTTACAAGTGCGTTGTGAAAAGGGGACAAAACAAACAGCTCTTCTGAAGTTAAAAGAATTCTTCCTTTATATATAACAAAAGAGAGGAATGTAAGGAGTTATTCGAATATCCCACCCTGGACCGGGCACCATTTCCTCTTCCTCACAGCTCACGAAATTCATGCCAATCCAGCTGTCCACCAATCAGCCATTTCACCTGAGCATCCCAACCCCAATCTCTCAGCCCCTTCCCCAGCTCCGCCCACTTACCAATCATTCTAAGGCAATCACCTGTGACAGTCTCAGGCACCAATCCCCTGGGGCTTGCCCTCTATCCCTTCCAATCCCCGCCCCCCACACCTTGCAGACTCACCTGTGTGACATAAAGGTCCCCAAGTGCCACTCTGTCTCTTCTCCTTCAAGCCTGCCACCCCTTCCTTCCCCTTTCCCCTCGCATCCCCACTGCCCATTCCATGCCTGCCCTGCTGGAATAAACCTCCTAAGATTAAAAAAATAAGTAAATAAATAAAAATAAAAATAAAAGAATTGATCTGGTGAGGGTGAGGCCCAGGAGAAAGGGTGCGTTGTGGAGAAAGGGAGCAGTTAACAGGGCAGGACCTCAACAGAACTCCAGAGCTAGTGTCAGCAGACCCATGTCCAGAGCTTTTATGAGTTTATAATTCATTTATCTTTAACTGACACAAAAACTTTGCATGTGCAAATTGTGTGATTTGTGGATCCATTGTAGAATTCCAGAGCTTAGACAAGCAATTCACGAGCCCAAGGTTGGAAAACAGTTTATCTTCTCTGAAGTGCACTCCTCTTGGAAGGTATTAAGTGGGTGTTGGGATGACCAGGAGGTGGTTAGGGATCTGCTTTTATGAATGATGGATTAATGGGTTAATGGGTTATCTTTAAAATGGATATGCCACAAAGTCAGTTTAACTGGTCTTTTCTCATGTTCTCTACCTATTGCCATGGATACTATCTATTGCCCCAAGACTCTCCCAGCAAAAGGCCATCAGTACTCATGGCCCTTGAAAATAATCCTTTTGGGCCAGGTGTGGGGACCTAGCAGCTAGTCCTCACCTTGAACGCACCAGAGTCCCATATGGGCGCTTGTTCTAATCCCAGCAGCCCCACTTCCCATCCAGCTCCCTGCTTGTAGCTTGGGAAAACAATTGAGGACAGCCCAAAGCCTTGGGACCCTGCCACCCATGTGGGAGTCCTGGAGGAGATTCCTGACTCCTGGCTTTGGATCAGTGCAGCACCGGCTGTTGTGGTCACTTGGGGAGTGAATCATTGGACGGAAGATCTTTCTCTCTGTCTTTCCTCCTCTCTCTGTAATCTGACTTTGCCATAAAAATAACTAAATCCTTTTAAAAAAAGAAAATAAGCCTTTTTTGTATTTTAATAACTTTCTCAGACTATGGCATTATGTCACTAGCCACAGAAAACAAACTAAGCATAAGCAGTCATGTATTTTAGTATTACAGCCTCTTTTGTGTTCTGCTAAAGCACTGTACAAAATAGAAAAAGAACTCGAAGTTCCTGGCACATCCAAATAACTAAATATATATGTGAATTATTCTGTATATTCAGATGGAGCACATACTGTGCCCAGATATGCCAGTGAGGAAAATGGCATAAATGGAGTGTGAGACAAAAGGCTGCCGGATCTGACATAAAAGCACCGGAAGCACCTGTCTGTATAAGAGTACTGACAGTGGAGTGTGCGGTGTTTATCCGAAAAGGAAGCCAAGGCAGCTGAAGCAGAATCAGCAAGGGAGACTGCTCAGACACAAGAAGGTCAAGGTAGTTGAGCCTTAGTTCTTTGACCTTGGACAGATTATGACACATATTTGAAACATTTCTGCTGAATTGTGCATGCTATATTTTGAAGATAGGTGAGAACTGCGAAGTATTACATGCCCTTTTTGGATGGAAAACCTATCAGCTACTCTGCTGCTGCAAGTTAACAGCTGTCAAACATACTGTAAGGACTTCCCATTCTCTGATTCAACCTAAACTTTTTTTAAAAAAAAAACAATTAAATGAGATACTAATGTACTTTAAACTTTATTCATTTCTAGGTCATTCCATTTTCTGATAAAGAAAACTTCCCCAATACTTACTTGGCTTCTATAAAACAAAGTAAAATTATAAATATGTTACAATGCATTTCATAGATCTAATAAAGTGTAGACCATTTAATCGTTGAATGACACAGAAAAATGAAGTTTTCAATTCTACAGTGGAAATTAGAATCAATTCATCTGTAATATATTCTAGGACCTCAGATTATATTCAATAATCCAAAATCTCCTAAGTTATACGTGATCGAAATATCACTTGAGCCTTTGGTGCTTCCTCAGCCAACAAAAAATACCACCATGATGCATTACATGTCACATCATCGTATTCAAAATGAAGTCTACAATTTCCTGTAGTTAAAATACTCACGCATCAATTCTGTCATACAACCTGCACAACTTAGTGTGTGCCAGATATCATCTAAGGTCCTGGACCAAAAACAGCACAAAAGGAAAGATCCCAACCAAATGCAATGCAAGTGTAGCTACCACAATTATGACATATGTAGGAAGGAGTGTCCCGCTGAGAAGGGACACAGGATAGGGGTCCAGGTCATCAGGATGACACTTTTGAATAACAGGAAATGTGACAATCCTGGAAGCAGCTGAAGGAACACAGCGATTGTGTCAGAGGAATTACCATATAGCCAGTGTGTATGAACAGGGGCGGGGGCGGGGCGGTGCAAGAGATAAAGAGAGGAGATAAGAGAGGGAGAGATTTCTAGATGGGGAATGTGAGGAGCTTGGGGGAAGAGGGGTCCTCCTGGCCATTGACTCTGAGTAAGAAGGGAATCACAGAGCAGCCTGGAGCAGCATGATGTGATATTGTTTTTAGCAAGCTGTCTCTGGCTGTGATGCTGGCTGACGCCGCATGGAAGGGGCAGAGAATTCAGAAGCAGAACTCAGAGTCCAACAGAACACCCTCCAGTCTCAAGGTGAGTAGCAATGGTGCTTTGGACCAGCACTTGAAATGCCACAGCAGGAGAAAATGCCATCAGATCCTCGATGGATTGAAAAGGAGATCCAAAGAGCAAGTTGTACATTTCTCAACCATTGGTGGAAAGCGGTTGGCCTGACTCACCTGCAAAATGAAACAGAGGTAAGAGGATAGGATGGAATTCAGGTGTGACTACGTGAAGTCTGGAGTCTGAATAAGGAATCACATGGAGGTAGCACGTTGTATTAGAATAGGAGAGAAAAGGTATCTGTGCCAGGCATACTGTGACTATCTCCTCATCGAGCCAATTGGGGTTACCTATAAAATCACAGTCGTAATGGGGACACAGGAAGCACAGATTCAACCAGTAGGGGTGATATTTTTCTCAACATTTTTTACATGCAGGACCGTGGAAATCTTGGTCAAGCCATTTCCTGCAAATGGAGACTTGAGCTCATATCCTTGGATATAAGTTCCAGCTGCTGTGATTTTAGGCATTTAAGATGACACATTTATCTGTGCATGATCTGAACTTATTTTGAAATCTTGTTCACATTTATCCAAAGGACAGAGCTGTGTTTCTCACTGAGAGTTAAACGACTTTGATGGGAGCCTGTATCTACTTTATTGAAGAATTTGGATTTCAGGTGCAAACGTTTCAAAACAACTTAGCAAGCACGACTGCCTTTGCACATCTGGTCTTTTCCGCTCTTTGCTTTTGGGGGTGAGCTATGCCCTTTCCAGTCCCACCCCCAGAAGAGGGGCAAAAAGGAGAGAGGGGTGATCCACTGTGATCAATCACATGTTATTTTCCCTTTAATTTTTCTTGACAGCAGAGAGTTAAGCTATGAGATATTCCTTTGACTTTTCAAAATCCTAATGAAAGTGCTGTGCATGCAAAAATAGAGTAATCAAAGAACAACTTCTCCTGCTCAGTGGTAAAAGAGCACCTTTCTCTGATTTGATAAGTGGCTTCAACAAAGTTTATGAAACAGTGTAAAATGATTTGAATGCCATACATAATATAACCTACAGAAAGTTTATGGAAAGTATTATGAAAAAGATAACTGCATGGATTTCAAAGGCTTGTCTCTTGTTGTTGTTTAATAAACTAAACTTGCAGTTCTCCATTCTATGAACTGTTTAAGTCCTACAGCATGTGTGTGACTGGCCTCTCCAGGAGTCCCTTGCTGCATGAGTAATATTCCTGAAAAGGAAAGGCAACACTTTCTGAGCAGCCTGAGTCAGTGCAGTAGAACCATCCTGGGAAGGTATGTGATTTCCTTAAAGCAGCGCCCCACGCCCGCTCACAGCCTCTTGAAGGTCACATTGCCACAGTCTAATCAGTGTGTGATTTTCAGCAGATAAACCACTGGTTCCAGGAAGCTTTTCTGTAGAATAACAGATTATTATGTCTAAGAGGAAGTGTCAAATCCATTTTCTTTATGTTGAAACAGGTCCAGTAAGGTTCAATGGCATTTCCAACCTCACACAGCATGTAAAAGTCAGAATCTGAGTTAAAAATAAATACAACAAAACCGACCTATTTGAGCTTTTTGCAATCATCATTTGAGTGAAAACATAACTCTATTCTATTTTCTTTATCACACTCTGATTCTGTGGTGATTCTTTAAATGTAACTTACAGTGGTACTTACTGTTGTCTGTAATTGCATTATAAAATGCTTTTCATTTGTTCATGAATTGTGTGTTTTATCATTCAAGAACCCTGTGCTCTTAAACCAACTTTGGACTTAGCTTTTTTGCTTTTTTTTGTTACATCTTTAGTGCCCCCTAATTAGTCATATTACTTTCTTTTCATTAAAAACACATTTTGTAGGTAGTTCAATGCTTTTCCCCTCATGTAAAGCAGTTTTCTAATTGGCCGTTTTGCCACGTTTGCTTTAATGTGTCTGCTTTCAGGTGAGGAGCTTAGGAATCTCAACCGGTCAAGTACTTGCTACTCATCTCTATGGGCACAAAATGTATTTCATTTACATTCTCACTACTTAATTTTCAGTATAAACTTTCCCAAATACAGATAATCTTGACTATCCCCCAAATAAGTAAAGTCTAACAAATTACAGTTTTTGTGATCTCATTATTGCACTAGGATGTTTTCATAAAAATATATAGTTGTGGCTTGAAATTTTATTACCCATAATTGCAACTGTTTTCAAATATTATGCTTTTATTTTAGGAGGAATATTTCCCGTTATATATCTAACTACCTGAAAAATAGACCCAGATGAGTATAACCAGAAGCTGAACACAATGGAGCCAGCGGCAGTACTAAAGGTTGAAGTCGTTTCTCATTTCCGCTTCCTTCCCCACAAGATAGTTCAGTTTTCAATGTCTCTGTGCAGAGAGGAAGTAAAAATGTCTCGTTCCAGAAGACTGTTATACTTCCAACAACAACAATGAAAGCAACAAATCACAGACCAGATACTGCTTTTAACTATGATTTTACTAAAAGTCCATTCTTTGTTAAGACAGATTTTTCTCATTTCAGACATTTTCAATGTAAGCATGTTAGAAATACGTCAATTAGTTTTGAGCATTCTGGGAGAAAATGCGCTCACTGAGTATTTTGTAGCCTTCCCGGGAACTCTCCGGATTAACGGCAGGCTGGACAGCTCCCTCTACCAGACTCTCTGATGCCTCACTGTTGCTCCATTTCTTTCCTGCCTGTTCTCCCATCTTACGCTTTCCCAATAGGTCTAGTATTCATTTTGTAGATCCCTGAATCCTTAGTAGGTGAATTTGGAACATGAGAGAGCCACACTGACTGAGCCTTTGCCAGAGCACCTGCCTCCCAGTGTTCCCACACAGCAGCTCCTATATGATCAGTGTAAACTTGCCCTGGACCTGTTTGGAGAGTAAGACTTCTTCATCACCCCCAAATGCCCACTTGGCCATCTTGTAATAAACTTTCTCTTGGAAAAAAGACTGTGGCTTTGATACTTAGCCTTCTTTTTAAAAAACATATTTATTCATTTGAAAGAGTTAGAGAGTTAGGGAAAGGCAGAGAGAGAGAGAGAGTGAGGTAGAGAGAAAAGGGGAAGAGAGACAGAGTGACACAGACAGAGATGTTTTCCATCATCTGCCTCACTCTCCAAACAGCCATAATTACTGGGGCAGCACTGGCCTGAAACCAGGAGTCCAGAGCTTCACCTGGGTCTCCCACATTGATTTCAGGGACCCAAGCATGTGGGTCACCTTCTATTGCTGGAAACTGGATACAAAGTGGAGCAACGAGGATTCAAATCATACCAGTATGGTATCCAATGTGGCAAGTAGCAACTCAGCTGG
Source organism: Ochotona curzoniae (assembly GCF_017591425.1). Taxonomy (NCBI): domain Eukaryota; kingdom Metazoa; phylum Chordata; class Mammalia; order Lagomorpha; family Ochotonidae; genus Ochotona; species Ochotona curzoniae. Next base: position 2,690,161 of record NW_024466413.1, read on the forward strand.
CTAAGCCAGAGCACAGGTCATGGAATTTGCCCTTCTGATACGTACAGGCAAATGGATCCATCCTGTATTGGTAACAGGGTCATAACTGTGCATTGCATCATCTAATTATTCTGTCCATTCCATCATCTTTTGTTTCCTTTCATTTAAGATTTTTGCAAACAATTTGAGCCCATATCATCTTAAATGATTTTACTGTAAAGATACCATCAAACAAGTAACTGGTGGTTATTTTCAGAGTTCTAGAAGATTTCTAGATTGAGGCTCCAACAGTTTGGGGGTCGCGGGGGTTCATTTTCTAGCTCATTGATAGTTTCCTCTTGCTGTGTCCTCACATGGCTGAATGCCAATGGAAGCCGTCTGAGATTTCTTTTCACAGGAAACCCAAACCCATTCATGAGAGTCCTGCATCAAGACCTCATCAGCATCTCCCAACACCCTCACATTCGTTGGATGTTAGGGACACAGCACAGGCATCTGGTGGTGACATAGAGCTAAGCAGTGGACTGGCCAAAATCACTGCTGAGGAAAAGCCTCAGTGTCCTCCTTCCTGCTGGCCTCATTCTAGTTGTTTGTCCCTCATTCACCCTTCTTTCCTCCTACCAGGTGCTGTGACAGAAAGGGGCCTTTCTGTTGTGAGCCTAGGAATTGCACAAGCTGAGTTCTCAGCAGTGTGGAATGGGTAGAGTACTTTTGCTTGGGAATAGTGGAAGGAGGAAGTTATCATCTGCCCACTTTAGTGCTCTCTGCAGTGGCGGTAAGGCTTTCCCACTTGGGTTATCAACCCCCGGAGGGTGGGGCGTATGCCCACCCGGCTCAGCCCCTGACTAGAAACCCTGCCAAGAGTGACTGATGAACAAGGACATACAGAGACTTCTCAGGCTCAAGGGCCTCATTCGTTCTTACATATATAATCATCAGAGTGATACCAGTGTAGATTCTGTTTTCCTCGTTTTCCAGAAATTTAGCATCACACAGTAAGAAATGCTCGGATCCAGGATCTAAGCCCTGGCAATTTGATCCCTGTTTCCTTACCTTCCTTTTCCTTCTCATTGATTGACATTTTTGTCAATTTATCTTTGTGTTCACATCAACAACATGTTGGATGTGGCTCGGTCTCGATTCTTAACTTCCAGAAGAACACAAACACACAGTGGCTTTACTCGGTTTGCTCTGTTTTAGCTTGATATCTACATATTAATTTTCATAATGCATACATAGTCAGTGTCTGAGACAGACTCCTAATGAAGGTCTTTCATGATAAGATGTTATTTTGTTCCTCAAAGTGTGACAAACCAGGCCTGGCATTGTGGTAAGTTGATTAAGCAGCTGCATGGGACCCAACATCACACAAGGGAACATTGGCTTCATTCCTGTCTGCTCTACTGCCCAATCAGACTGAGGAAGCCACAGAAAATGACTCAAATACCTGGACCTTTGCCGCTCAGTGGGAGATCAGAGAGTCCCTGACTGCAGGTGTGGGCCTTCACAGAGCTGGCTGTTAGGGTTATTTACGGAGCAAGGCAGCAGATTGCATCTCTCCTCTCTCTCTCTCCCTACCTTCCTTCCTCTCTCCCCCCCCTCTCTCCCTCTCTCTCTTTCACTGTGTTAGTCGGCCTTTAAAATAATAACTATTTCAATCATATGTGGCAAATCATCACTACCAGCTTCTTTGGCATCAGCATGGAAATGCCTCCTCTGAGTTCTCACTCTCACACATGGACCAGGAACTGCTAACCTACCTACTAACCTGTCCCTCTCAAAACCAGAGTATGTGGATGGTGCTGATCCAGTGAAAGATGGCAGCCTGCTGGGCTCGTGTGCAGCATGAATCCCAACTTAACTGTATAATCCCCAGAGCAAGTGGAGCTGATTCCTTAGAAGACAGGAATCGGAACTGGTGGTGAAGACTCAGCACTTTAGAATTTAAGGTTTGGATAATGCTGGCATACAGTTTCATGTGAAGAGCCAATTTCATTCCCCTCTACAGTGAGATAAAAGGCTGATGGTAGATGCTCTGGGCACTCTGTTAATGGATGCTAATTGAAGTCCTGGTTTGGATAAAAGAAAACAGCTGAAGAAGGCAGAACACACTAGAACCCCACAGATGGCTCCCTGAACAAACAAGGTGGGCAGGAGAGGGCTGAATGATTAAAACACCATACCTCAGAACTGTTAGCGCTGAACCTGTTCCCTCTGCCTCTTGTATTCACAGTATGAAAGTAATCATTCATATGTAAATGGTGTGATTTTCTTTTCTCTAGCCTTAAGAAAAAATTCACATTCTTCACTGTGGAGACAATCTCTAACAAGTAAACTCTACTGGGTATTATTCTGTGGCATTAAAAAAATTTTTCTTCTCTCCTTTTTTCTGTTTTTAATGGCACTCTCCTTTCAGATGTGGCTTTGCAAATAACAAGCACGTAACATCTGGAACTGCTTAAAATCAATTTCTTTTCCCTTTTATTTTTCTGTTATATAACTAAAAATGGACTTTCCAATTTGCATCATGCGTTTCTCCTCCCTTTCTTCTATAATATAAATAATTAAACGCCATCTGGTCTAGCAGCTCCGTTGCCAATTATCAGCCCGAGGCAATCCAAAACCGCCAGATAGTCAACGCAGAAAATATGGTTTCAAGAAGAAATGCTAGCAGAGCCTTTGCTGTAGCAGGGCTGGCCCTCTGCCAAACTGCCACCCGAGGAGAACGTTATCTTATCTACCAAAAATCCTTGCAATCTGCATTGTACTGCGTTAGCACCTTGGCTTATCTTAATGAAGACATCTTAAAAACTCAACTGTTCCATAGTTAGTGAAGCACATCGGCAGTTCAGAGAGTCAGATCAGCATCCTTCTGAGGGAACTGCAGAGCGTGCATGGGGGCGTGCTCTCCAAGAGTTCCTTTTCCTGGGAGCTGGTTGGCCACAGCCTCAACAGGAGAGAGGTTCTTCTCTGTTGCGCCCAGCTGATCTAAGACTACTGAATTTAGTACATATTAGTCTCCTTTAGTCAGTCTCTTCAGGAAATAACCACTAGGCCTTTAAGACTTGGGCACTAGTCAGGCTATGTAATTTACAGAAGGGGCAGGTTCAGAGTCCTCGAGCCCCTCCATCCTGGAAGACAAAAGCCCATTAAGTTCTGGAATTCTACTCCCAATACATATCTTGGTCCTTTCAAGATCAAATCTACTTAAATCTTTTCTAGTTTTCATGCAAAACCTTCAATATGGTCATGATAGCCCACTTTCTCCCCATAACAGTGAGATTTTCTTAATATATACCATGGTATTCCTCTGCTTAAAATGAGTGACACAGTTACATTGTGTTTAAGATTAAAAGCCAAATTCCTTATTTGGATTACAGACCCTCTGTGAAATGACCTTGACTCCCAGTGAAGAGAGACAGAGACACAGCAAGCGCATACTGAATGGGATCATCACAGGTTACTGTTACCGAGGCAAACTGTAGGATAAACCAAACTTATAAGGCATTTTCATCATCACTTTCAGAAACTTTAATGCTTACAGGCTATTTCCCAGCCAGGTTATATTATACTCCCTATTGCCTTTACATGCTATTTCCCCATCTTTGCTTTGTTGTATATACCATTTTCATCCCAAGGAATGAATAAGACAACATACAAAATGTCCACACAAAACAGAACAGCTCAGGAGCCCAGGTCACATCTCCCAAAGTAGTCTCCCCTTGGTTATTCTGAATTTTCTGTTTAGATTTGTCCCTTCATACACCTTTTGTCTTCCTGCTCCTCCTTCCTACACAGTATTTTATCTTAACCCAGTTAGTACCAGACCTTTTCATCTACGGGACTTGCCATCTTAGTACTGTCTTTCCTCTAAGATCTCCTTTGAGATTGTACCTGCTATTTCACACTGCCTCCCTCAGTTCATCTTCAAGGTCCCACATGTGCTTCCCTAGCACCCAGCAAGTTCATCTTCAAGGTCCCACATGTGCTTCCCAGCAATGCCCCCTCACATTGCCCCAGCAGACTCACTAAGGAGTGCCCCGTGCGCTAGTTTCCTGTTGACAGTAAAGAATGCTTTTACCAAGTCTGCCCAGTACTGCATGACTGCTAAACAACTGTTAAAGGAATAAAATATTCATTTGCTAAACGCCAACTTCATGACCAAAAAGAACCAAGTGGGTCATTTGGGTTCAAGGAAGTAAGTTCTTACTTGCTTGCCAGGAGAGAACTGGAACACTGGGGAAACACTTCCACAGGAAGGGTTGTTTACACTTTTCATAAAAGAGAGGGAGGGAGCTTGGGTCATTTTTCACAGCAACATTTCTCCAACTGGGTAACACACATTAGTGGCAGCTATGTGAAGTGGTGTGAGTTAACACAAAATACTTAACAAATAAGCATATGTTAAGTTGCACTCCTTCTCCTAAAACTGGAATGTAAACAGGATATCTTACAATGAGATTTAAAATATGCTAAAAGCATGAGTAGCTTTTATCCATTGGTGACCATACGTGCACTGTACAATGGAATGGATTTAAATTTCCTTTTTGTTTGAAATACTGAGATGAGTGCACAGTGTACTGCACAGGTAGGTGGCTATGCGGGAGAGAGAACACTCCTGCTGCCACTCAAAGACAACTGCTCTGAGCCTTCAGGCACAAGACCTAATTATGTTTATCATCTTACTTTGCATAGCTAAAATGTTGTGATTGTGCATGAAATTAGGCAACATTTTTTTCAATAGTTTGGCATTGATTGGTTTGATGACTTAGAGTATAAAATGCAAATATGATAAGAATAAATTCTAGGCAATAACTCTCGTATCCAAATCTTTTCATACTTCAGGTGTTTGGGTGGGTATTTTTGTACACGGTAAAAGAGGGAAGAAAGTAAGAATTAGAGTAGAAGGGCTTTCATTATGTTAAACTTCTTTTGCTATTATATATATTATGTAATATATATAATATATATTATATATAGGAGAGATCTATATTTTATTATATAATAGATATTGTATATATAATAGCAACTGACATATAAGCATATATACTTGTAAGTATATATAGAAGTATATATATACTATGTAACTGCAACTGAAGTGTTATTGCATGCAATCAATATATGTGTATATTTAAATATATGCTTACTTGCAATTCATATATATATTTATAAATCTTATATTTAAAATATATATGTTATATAACATATACTCTTTTGCAGTTTATGATATATATTCTTATATATTATATATAATATATCTGTGGCTTATGATCCCCCCCTTTTTTTTTTACAACTTATCAAGGTATAATTTCTTTGTTTCCCCTGGCAACAATGTCACTATCATTTGTTTGCGGGACATTCTTTTCTTCATTTCCACATTGTCTTTCTCTGGGAATACTGCAGAGAGCACAGCACAGCTTCACACCAGGAACAAGAGACAACATCGATTGCAGTAGTTCAAAGAGTGAGGGCTTAGCAAAAGATCATTTAACACAACAATGTTCATATATGAATGCAGTCTGAACAAATTACTAATTTCTTATACACATTTTAAGTAGCTTATTTACTAAGAAAAGGCATAGAATCAGTATCTCACTTATCCCAAATATTTTTAGGTACTTACTCTCTGCCCAAACACAGAATAAATCATTTTAAGATAACAACCAAAAAGTTTACTCTTTGTCTAACAGATAAATTAATTATAGTAATATGTGGTGATCTGTGTATAGAGGTAAAAAGTAAGAATACGATAAAGCAATAAATCAAAGATACAATAATGAGAAGATTGAGATGTTATCAAAATGCAAATAGAGCAGAGATCTGGAAGTAGATTGATAAAAATTTTAGAAAGAAGGGAAATATTTGGGCCAAATTTCAATAAGCCAGTAGAAATCACAGGGTTGATCCTAGGGAGATAAGGGGAATAAAATATACTTTAAATAAAAGGAAAAATAATTTGGAAAGCCTACTTGTATCAATATGCTACAGGGAACTGTAAGTCACTTCTAACTATATCCACATGTGTGAATTTGAGAGTGGCAGAAGGGATGACTCGCTGTGGTAGACCAAATCACCTGGATTACGATGGAAATGGGGTGTTGGAATTCCTTCTCAGAAAGTTCTGAAGGCTTGTGTCATGGTTCTCAACAGAGCCACGGCAGGATGGGATATCTGCTTGAGACGACAGTTTGGCAAACGTACGGAGGGAGAAATGTGGGGATGTAGTGCGAGCCAGAGGCTCAGTGGAGAGGGTTACTGCAGTCACTCATGTGCAACGTGGGGAGTTTTGATAAGATCAAAGGCTTATGAAACAGGCTCCATGTGGTCTGAGTAGTGGTCATACATGGTGGTGTTTGGCAAGACCAGGAATTAGGCACTTAGCTGGATGGTTCTACTGTTGTGAAATATAATAGAGTAGCTTTGGATCACTGAGTAAGATTAAACACTGTAACTGAAAAGATGTTGCATGCAATTAATTATAGTCACATCTGATTTTAAAAGCAAATCACACTATTCTTTACTTCTCATGAAATCATTGGGTTTTAAATTAGCTATTTTTTTGCTTTGTAATAGAACAGAACACATGATTTAAAAGGGAAATTAGCCATCTGTGCTCCTTCAGATTTATTTTGCACATGATTGAATTAAAGTTCAAACAGAATAATATGTTCTTGGTCTGTAGCTCCAGTGAACAAGAATCATAGCACCACCAGGCCAATGTCTGCTGAAATTTTACCTATGAATCCAGAGTCAGCGAGAAATCAAGGAAGTCCTCAGCAAACCCCAAACTACTTCCACAGCCTTCTCCACAGCCTTTCATTCCCTAAGTCAATCTTTAAGGAAGCTTGGAAATGAAAACCAAGGAAAATATGATCACAGAACTGCCTGATTCAAAACTTTTCATGAGAAGAAGTACAGTTCTTGGGTGCACCTAAAACCACCAGAAGCTCAGCATTGCTTCTTTGCGACTAATCTTTGCTTCTCTAGATTTTGGCCGCACGGAGTTGCTTGCAGTTCTAAAGATCTAGTCTAGGAAGTGCAATAGGTGGGAATTAAAATAAGAATGAAAGATTTTCTTTCTCCCTTCCTCCCTCTCTTCATATCTCTTTTTCAGCTCTCTGTCACTCTACCATTAAACAAATCTTTTAAACCAACGGTAAATAGGTTATTCTGCAACCCCCTTTGGTCCTCTGTTACTACGCTTAGTTAAAACAGAGGCTGGCTGTGTACATGACAGTGGTCTCCTAAGTTCCATGACCTTGTGATACTGTAGCTGGCTACTTTACGTTACTACACGCGCGGCGTTTGTGATGTTTGTGTTGTTAGTACACACTTCTCGGAGCTCATTCTACCATGAGGGAAGGCAGGTGACTCACAGCCCTCTGCCCTTGCTGGTTTCTCGGGGTCCTCATCCTTACCAGGCTCACTGCTGCGCACACACAGGTTCTCCTCCTGGATTTTGAAGCAGTGAGACCCACCAGAGTCCCAGAGGTGTGGGTGCTTGCTATTTCTGCAAGCAGGAAGATGGCCCACAGCATTTCGGTGGATGGTTTTTTTACTTTATTTTTTGCAAGTCTCTTGCTCTGTTAGCAATGTTGCATGAGCTCCATTCACTCTCATTCTCTATTTAATCTCCTGTGTCATCTGTTGAGAACAATTTCACTGTCAAAACTGTTAACTCTTTAGCAAGGTATGTGCTGTTAATGACTTGTTCATCTTTGACTTCTTTATTTTTAGGATTTTTAATTGCAAAATCAGATATACAGAGAGGAGGAGAGACAGAGAGGAAGATCTTCTGTCTGCTTTTCTCTCCTCCGCATCTTGGCCTCATGGCCCTTTGCTGCCATGTTTTGCATTAACACAATTGCTTAGAACTTCAGACACTGGAGCAGTTTCCTCAGGACAAAGTCCTGATTTCACCCGTAAGAGTTGTGTGGCTCCGAGTAATTTTTGTACACTCTTTTTCATTTCTAAAAAAATCAATTAATTATAAAGTGCTTAATTTAGAATAGCCCCTAGTACACAGTAAATTCTCCATAAATTATCCCATCATAATTATAACTGTCACCTCCCCCCAGCTATATGAGCGACAGGCACACAAAAGAGACTCAACAATAGGCACCAACCTAGTGCTTGAATCACAATTAGCATCCGAAATTAGTCTACTCATGTTTCTGTCAATAATGATAGCAATAATAATTACATGTTTGCTCATCAACACCAGCAGCAAAAACGGATGGGTTGTCAACATGGTAAAGGGGTGCCGAGGACACTTAAAGTTACATCATTTCGTTTGATTTTCCTTATTTGATTTTTTCCTATTCACAAATATTCAATACTTGCAAGATGTTTTCAAGATGATGAGAGAAAGATAAAAAAAAAAAAACGTAGTATTGTGGAGTAGCACAAAGATTGCACTCCAGCCCTGATAGAAGCATTACACACATATGGCCTTTTTGAGTGTGTGTGTGATTCTTTATTCCTCGTGATACAGCTTTTTGGTCTCAGGGACTTCCCTTTCCACCCTCCCCTACCAGCCTGCTGTTTGAAAGAAGCACAACATAATTGGGCACGTTGAAGAGAACAATTCCCAATTCTTCCTAAAGGGGGCAGACATCTTCACAGAGTAATCCCCAAATGAAATGCAGATGCAATTAAAAAACGATCAATTCTCCAGTTAAAGACAGACAGGTGTAACTGGGAAGTGGGAAAATATGTGAATGGCTTAAAAATTTTAGAGAGAAATGGAAAGTTAAAGGATCTATAGCAGCATATAAGGAGAGGGCTACAGCGTATGGGATTCTATTGTGTGCTGCGGAAAGAAGGACAACTCGAATAGTTTTGTGATTGAATTTTTTAATAAAAGTCAACAGAGAAACATAAAACATTTTCAAAAGATATTATCTAGATTAGTTTAGATTTATTATCTTAATGCCTTCAGTTAATTAATTACCATTAAATAAGAGTAGTGCACTTGTTTTGAACAAGGGCAAAATGAAGGAGGAATGTCAATTGGAAGCTTCCATGATCTCCATAATTAGTACTGAGCTAAAACTACATCTGTGTGGAAGACAGAAAGGAAACTGACTTTAAGGGCCTTAAAAGAGGACAGCAAATCTGGCAGCCCCAGAAACGTAGACTCTGAGGCAGGAAGCAGCCCGGAGACAAAGTAATGTATTTATTTTGGTGATATAACTTTTATGTCCGTCTTTATGTAGGAAATCAGAGGTTAGAAATAGCACAGTTGTATACAAATCTCAAGTCAGACATGTTGTTTCAGTTTTGTGATAAATTCTTTTAGTAATATATAAGTATTTCCTATAGACATGTTTTTTAATCAAGGATTTAATATGTAAAGTGATCATATTGGCTTGGTTATGGAAATCCTGAAATTATTCTTATCCTTGAATAATTATTAATATCCCTTTGCCGATGGATCACAAATTTTGTAGCTCAGGCTATAAGGAAATGCAAAGGTAACAAATTGGGAACTTTTGACTTCAACACAAATTTATGATGTAGCGCAGGAAACAGACACTTGTAAATAATTTTTATACTTGAGAGCAGAATTCAGTGGGGGGCAGGGAGAATAGGAAAAAGGTGTTAAGATTTCAAAGTGTGAAGTCAACTTATTTGCTATCATGACTTCATGGACTTTTCCACATTGAGGTAAAACCAACAAAGGGCATTTCTTTGCAGAGTTTATTACTGAGCCTTGTTCTGGGGTGTCCTCCGCTAACACTAATGTTTCTACTTTAGAGAATGGCAGGGTGGTCTGGGGACACTGAAAGAAGCATGGTTTCAGGCAACCCAAAGAGCAGCTTGTGTGAGTCAGGGTCGGGGGCAACAGAAAGCGCTTTCACTGAGAGAGGTGAGCAGACATGAGGGAAACGCACTCACAGTCCATCCAGCTATGACACTATGCGAAGGGAGCTGGGAGGATGCTATAATCAGAGTGTCAGAAATAGCATTCACATCAAGCCAAGCTATAATAAGAGAACTGTCAGACCCAACCGCATTAGCAAACCCTTGAGAGGAAGCGTTTGTGCAAGGATTGGCTTGGCCACGAAGGGATGAGAGGCTGGATTCACATTTCTCAGGGAGTTTCTGTCCCTTCCTGAAAGAGAACTTGTCCCTGCTATGAATGTTCTAGTCCGAAAAGCACATTCAGTTCCTGATCAAGCGGCTGCACACAGCACAACCATTTGCTTCCTGAGACTTAATTATATTCCCAAACAGAGATGAAGAAAATCCAGTCACTAAACAACTACCGGTTGGTTTTCACACAGCTGAGACCAGTAGCAGGGCTAGCAGATGGCAAGGGCTTCATAACCAAGTGGACATTAAACCTGCCTCTTGAATTTAGTAAACAATATATTTAATACAAGAAAATTAATTTGAGACAATGAAGGAGAGGTTATAGATGGCTTATGCTCTTTATTTATTTATCTATCTTAGCTTTAATATACATTATAGTCAAAGACTTCTTGGCTCTCTACTAAATAGAGCGCATAGTCCAGCAGGAAAGCAGTAATGACCATAGACAATAACCCAATGAAAAGCTGCTCGGCTTCTCTCACATCATCCAAACTTTGCAATAATAACCAAGACATTAAAATTATGCTAACATATGATTCCTGTTATTCGTTATAGCATTAAGACAGCAGGTATATACTGGCACTGTCCAGAAACAGTAGCTGTGTCATGATCCCCTCTAAGTCATGAGAATCAACACGAAAGAGGATCACGCTCTAAGAACTCAGTACAGTTTGTTTTTACTTGACAAATACACAATACAGATGTCCTGTGTCTTAATTTCCCACTCACCCTCTAGTTGGCATCAGATAAGAGCTGAGTACTTTCTTCTTCCCCAAGTTAAAGTCCTTACCTATCTATTTCTGATTTGATAGGATATAAGCAAGAGAACCCAGTGGCTGTTTGCATTAGTCTCCTACTAGACAGACAGCCCTCACTGAGTCAAAAACTGTCTCTCGGGATGTTTGGTGTTCTCATTCAGAAAGATCACCAATAAGTTTCTGTGCTGAACCCAGATGTAAACTCATTGTGGATATTTCATTTAAGGCTCCACTAAAATATTTTATAAACAGATTCCACATTTCTAGGCCCCCATCCAAATTATGCCTGATCTGATTTCCCACAATAATATTGTGATTGTTATGCTATTTCTATTACCAATGACACAACAACAGTAGGAAAATATAGCTTGTTTTCAGTTGTAACTGTCACATTTTTCAGTCAAAGCAATTTTAGTCTATAACTAAAGAAGGCATTAACTGTGTGAAGGTCAGGCCGTGTAAGACCACTGATCCATGCCCTTAAGCTCAAATACAGTTTTGTTTCATTGAAATCAAGTTAACCCTGTTGTGTATTGCAATGGTGAGAAGCTCTCATAAACTTCTAATGACATGGCTATTTTCAAGAGAGTAAAGTATACACAATCAGACACTCCATGGGTCAAGAGCCACTGGTTCAACCAGCATTTTAATAAAACTTATTAATTCTGCCATTAATGAAACCTATTCTTATCTTGGAGAACAACAAGTTCTGTTCCTAGGCTACAAATAAATATTTAACAACTCCTTTAAAACTCTAACAATTTTTTTGTATTAGCCTATTTCAAAGATGAAAACGTTCCAGCCAGGAGGGCTGCAGGGCTCTGCACGGTCTATAAATACTGGTTTCCATGAATGCTGTCTCACATTAACCTGCATCCTCCCCTGTGTTATAATGACAACTCCTGTCTGCCTTCCCCAGTTCACTCTAAAATTCCTAAGCGATGGGTCAAAGGTCATTTTTGCAGGTCTAAATCCAACCTTGGTTTTCACTATTATTTGGCAAATTCAAAGCTTAATTGCTCTATAGGAGACATGGTTTGCCGGCAATGGAAATCAAAATTATAGGTTGAGTTATATTCGGCACAGGATCCAGATATATTATATTATATTATATTATATTATATTATATTATATTATATTATATTATATTCTCACCCTCAAACATGAAGATTGTCAGCCTAATGTGCTAACTCTACTTCACAACATGGCTTTGACAATTAGTATCTGACACACTTGCTCTGTCTTCGGATTTGACTTGCAGGATAAGATCCCATCTTAAATTTAAGCCTGATGCTATAGTGAGATGATGCATTTGAGGTTCTTTGTGGGATCAGGATTCATTTTGCACATAGAAGGAATGTAAATAATTTGTGACCTGAAAGAAGATTCAGCCATTTCAAATTGTAACCTCAAAATTGCTTAATGTCATCTTCTACACAGGTGGGTTTGGTCCTATGCCCCTGCATCCAGGCTTTGTAGCTGCAACATCAATAGAACAGAGACCTGATATTTTTCCAGGTTTGAGGTCCAGGTCTCTGAAAGTGCTCACTTTAAGAATCCAACCTTCATGCTGCAAAGCAAGATCAAACTGGTGCCTGTTGGTGATCACATGGGGAAGCCCAACATGGGAGTTCTACGCACCGGATGTCATCACCTGCCAACTGGGCTGATTGCAGAGCCAACCACCAGGACATGGCTGAGGATGTCTTCAGATAAAACAGATCCCATACTAAATTGTAGGGCATTGTGGAGTAAATAAAAGCCATTCTTGTACCCTGACAAAATTCCTGGTCTAGAGAAAGTGTGAGGCAGAATGAAACTGCTTCACAACAATAAAATTTGAGGCAATGGAGTTACACTAAAATAAATTACCAAAACGTTTTCTAATGCTAACCTATTTCAAAAGTCATTCATCTATAAGAATAGTAGAATTCTATTATTTTCACAGTTTGTTCCCAAGCTTCAGAACAATCTTTTATTTTTTTCTCCGAACCTCATTTCGTATTTTTATGTCATGGGACAAAAAAGATATCAATTTGGTATGAGCATATAAACGATCTTTAGCGTGTTAATACGGTGGATCATGCTGATTAAATTTAAATATTGAAGGAACACTACATCACTGAAATAAACACAATCTGATTATAGTGCAAATCATCTTTTATATATTACTGAGAATTCAATCATCTGTTATTACATCACTCAATGTTTTGTGCAAAGAATATTTCCTAATAGTTAAGAACTTATGCATCCATAAGAGAAATATTGATTTATAATTTTATAACATATTTGCTTGAAATTCAAGATTAATACTAGCTTCATCACAAGAATTGCAAAAAAAATTCATTCTGATTCATTTCTGAAAAAGGCTATATGAAATTAGTGTTAATTTTTCCACAAGTATTTGGTAGAATTCTCCAGTGAAACGATAAGAATCTATAAGGTTTTAAAAATTAATACTATTAATTGAATAGATAAAAAATGAGTTTCCTTCATGTTTTAGTTGAAAGTTTGGATTCTGAAAAAAATTCATGCTGAAAATTAACCCCCTATGTAACGCTAAAGGTGGTGGGGCCTTTAGGATGTGCTTAGGCTAAAAAGGTTCCACACTCACACAGGGCGTCATTGCCCTACAGAAGATCTGGAAGGTACAAGCCATTGCTCCTTTTGTGAGGACACAGCGAACATACTCATGATGACACAGCCACAAACACCAAACATGAGATGTACCACCACCCTAATCTCAAAATCCATGGCCTACAGAAGAGAACTGATCAGGCTTCCAGTCTGTTTCACTTTTATTTTTGAAACCAAACAAAATCATTTGCCTCCTTGAAAGTCCATTTCCATATTTACACTAACTATATAGTATTTGCTTTTCCATGTTTTGGCCATTATGCAAGTAATATTCACATGTTTGCTAACACACAAACAATGTCCAGTACATGTAAATGTGAGAATGTCTGTGAAGTTTTTACACTAATCTTGGATCCAAACTCACCTTACCAATGCCATGGCTGTTCACTGATATCCATTGCAAGAACCTGGTGACATTTTTTTCCCTGACCATTGTGAGCTACCTGAACAAATTATTTAAACCCAAGTAAAAGTGGTAGGGATTCTAGCTTATAACTGCTCTGGCTGCAACCTACTACTCATGGCTGGAGTATGAAGTAAAGTTGGCATTATAAAATAGATTCCTCAACCTGTGGAATCTAATACTCCAGGTAGATGGCATTGGAATTGGGCTGAATGATATAATGAAGTGAATTGATACATATTGGGGAATTAATTATTATGTTGAGAAAAAAAATAAATCCTACATGTTGAGACAGAATTATAGCCCAATGGGTTAAGATTCAGCTTAAAATGTTGGTACCCTGTATTGGAGTGTGATTTTAAGTCCCAGTGCTGTTTGTGGCTATTTGGAGTTAACCAACAGAATAAACAAAGGAACAACCTCTCTCTCTCACTGTCCTTCTCTCCCTCCTTTCTTTCTTCTGTCCCATTCTCCCCACTATACACATCCCTCCACTTTCCTCTGCTTCTAAATAAATAAGCAAATAAATCCAATAACCTCTGGTTACAGATGTTTCCTCTACTGCAAGTAAAAGTAAAAGGAGTAAATCATTTGTTTCTTACCTTGGGCTTACAATGTTGAAAGGCACCAGAGTTAAGATTCACTGAAAACACATACCCATAAAACCCAGTCAAAGTTTAGGTGGTTTCTAGCTGTACATCATATAGATCAGTCATGAAATTAAATGATGTTGCTGAAACTAATATTTTTGGCCTAGGTTTCACCACATTTTTTTTCTGCATCTTGGTGATGAGAACCAGGGCAGCCATGCCATTTCTACTATCACAATCTATTGGTATGGCTGACACACATGCCAGCAACAGGAGGATCCTCTCAGGAAAACACCTGCAAAGCCAGCACGAGAGAGGAATCTTCATGAGCATTTTTGTAAATAATTTTCCAAAGTACCTTGAAGTGCCTGGCATGAAAATGTAGTCAAGGAGTATTGACTAATTAATGTCATATAATTAACTCATTTAATCAAAAAAATATTTCAAAGGTGCCATATAACATAGAGGTTCAGACAAGTGAATCTAGGCTAAACCCATCACAGTTTAATGTTTACCTGCATTATTCACTGGCTTTGAATCAAATCAAAATTTTTAGGACCTCACAGTACCCAGGGCTCATATTAAGGGATAGTTTTCCCTGTCTTGTTTGTGTTGTTAATAGAAATAGGTGTATAAATATCTGTAAAAGACTAAATTTTGTCACGTGGCACAAAACAAGCATTATATTCATTTTCATTGAGCACATGTCTGGAGCAGAGGGTTTTGGTTTCATTGTGAATAAAGGCCTGGCTTGAGCAGACTTACAGAGATGTCAGAAAAGTGCATTCCACTCAGCAGAGACTCACCGAAAGGCCGCTCGCAGTAGGACCGTGTGCCTCGGTGGGGTGAGGTGCGCCTGGCCTGGAGTGAAGACAGGTGGATGAGCTGGGTGTGGAGATGCAGAAACAGCTGTAGAAATGCCGGCATGTCTCTTCCACAGTATCCTTGAAATCTCTCTTGTGCTTGTGTTTCTGAGGGCGCTAAATATGGATGAACAATTGCCAAATGAGACCCTTACATAAAAAAAAAAACCCTTTCTAAATACATTAGCCAAATAATTCTCAGAACAAAGATGTACTTGTGTGGAATGTCGTATGGACCTGACTGATTTACCTGACAGGCTGAACTTTGGGGTACATCCCCCTGCCATAGTGACACCTCCTGTGTGCTCGGCATGTCGACTGCGGGAATAACCTGTTGCAGTGACTGGAACAGTAATATTTTACTAACCTTGTGTGTGGAAACATGCAGAAACAAGAACAGGCTAGGTCTACCGCCATCTACAAGCACAGCAGCAGTAAACCTACTGGTTCTAGGGAACCTGATACCTGATCAGCAGCCTATAGGAAAGGGGGGGGGGGGGACTGGTAAAGGGAGCGTACGGATGCCCTTTCCTCCCACATGTTGCCTTTTTATTCTTCAGGTAAAATCTTAGTCCTTTCCACTTCTGACCCTTTTTGCACCATTTCCCGATAGGCCACCTCGACAGACAGCTGACCCGTCCTGAAATGCCTGGGCTCTATTGTCTCCTCTCTTATATCTCACAGTCTTTCACACTTGACATCCTAGGGCTTTTCTGAGATCAGGTACCTGGGCCTTCTTCCCATGTCAGTGAGTGCCATTGTTATAAGCCTTATAAAATGATCTTACTGTGGGCTCTAGAACAGCTTTCACGTGCTGAGAAATCAGGTAGGGGCTCCTTTCTGTCTTCTAGCTAGCTTGATCACTGAACAGCACCCTGGCTGAAGCCAGCCACTTGCCCAATCAGCAGGGTGTCCATGGCCCAGCATTTTCCCATTGAGCTGTCAGTGATTCAACAGGAACCAATGAATTTCATAGTAGATAGACCAAGATCCAAATTCTTACACGAGGAAACCTCCAAGAACATTTTCAGTGGAGGAGATCATTTATAGTTTTCATCAGCACTTGTTTCATCCAAATAATCTAAATTTAGACCACACATTTGGCACGGCGATTGAAATGACACTACATGGATCCCAGACCCAACTCTGCTTCCAGTTCCAACTTCTTGCAAATGCACACCCTGCGAGGCAGCCAACTACAGTTCAAGTATATGGTTACCAGCCATAGAAGATGCAGATATTAAGATCTAAGATCCTGGCTTTAGCCTGGCCCAGCCCTAGTTAAAGTGGGAAGCTGGGAAATGGAACAGCAAAAGGATAATGTTTGTACATCTCTCTCTCCTTCAAAATTCAGTAAATAAAGAAATCCCTTCCATTTAAATCCTAATTCATTTTTTCAGACGTGATAATTTCTCTCAGCAAAATCCCACAAAATTAAGAAAAAATAAAAATACCATCCTGTCTGTAGGCAAAAAAAGTATGACTCCATAAGGCACGGTCACTTTAATATGCTGAATCACTTTTAACTGAGTCACCAAAGCTAAATTTCAGAACAGCTAAATGAGATAGATCATACATGAAGAAAACAAAATGTTGGAGTTTAACTGACTTCCTCAAGAAAGCAAAATTCAGACATGATGTTACCAAAACCTCAATGTCTGCATGGACATTGAAGCCAGAACATGGGAGATTGTTCTTGCTGAAGTGTGCTTCCTGGAGACTCCTTACAAGTTCCTGCAGAAGAAACCTGTAATCTTTATGTTGGGTACAAGATGAACAAAAGTATAAATCCTCTTAGAAAAAAACAAATAGGAGAAGGCCAAAGAAAATGGGAGACGGGTAGAAACAGCAATGTGAGCTTATAATATGGCATAACCCCTTGGTTCTTCTTCCTGGGAAAGGACTGTAATGTTTGTGGTACAAAACAATCTGTCTCACCTTCCATGTCACTGTTTCACAGTAACCCTATAAATGCAATACCCTGCACAAGTCAGGGCATTTGGTCAGCCTGTAGAGTGAAGGAAGTCAGCAACAGATGGATGTTGGATTTGTTCTAAGTTCTAATAGAGGCTCATGTCATTTCAACTCTCCTGCTCTTACAGATACCTACCTAATCCATGTGCTATGAAAGGAAAGCACAAGATCAACTCTCTGAAAACAGCTTGTAACTGGAGGCTTTGAAACAGCCAAAATACAACACAGAGGTGTGTTTGGAAGAGGAAGGCTCACCGAGAAGCCAGGATAGAACCTCACGGAGCACAACTTGTGCTGTCTGAGGGCACAAGGTGACGTTTGCAGAGCCTGAAAAGTTGGGTTTAGGAAATGGAGACATCTGTGTCTTTGCTTGCCTGTTGCAACACTGTGCTCTGATAGGTCCAAGGTGTAAGCAAGACTTGATGCAAGACCAGGTCCTTTTAAAGCCTTGAAAATAGAATCTGTGCCAGAATTCTCAGACTCAAAGAAAACAGCCATAGTGCGTCATGGTGGAAGAGGCACAGGTTAGGATGGAGCCTGGCAGTGACAGCATCAAGCAACGGGTGCTGTGCACATGGGACCTGAAAAAGTCAGGTGTCCTGGAAAACATTCCATAAAAATTTACCCACTGACTTCTCTGAGTTCGGCACAGTGGGGGAGTTGGATTTAATTTAAGATGGAATGAATTTCTCTGGATTGAAACATTATAATACAAATTACTGTCTCCTCAGTAGAAAGTAAGAAAGTTTTCTGGGTCACAAATATGTTTGGTTGTTACTCTTGGGGAGAAGCACATATGAGCCTACTCAGTTACCGCCTAGGTTTGTCAATGGGAAGGTGCGTATGAGAGTCGAATGGGGTATCATCTAGTTGTGAATGACCACATAGGCAGGTGCACTGAGTGGTCCTGGAATTCTCTCCTCTGAGAGTCTCTGTGAATGGGAACTCCTCAGAGTTCAGGCAAGAGGAGATGAAGAAGATGAAGTGTTCAAAATGACATTTTTACCTGTGATAAAACAAAGGAAATAAATAGAAAAAACAATCCCACTGGATAATCCTTCCATTTTCTGCAGAAATCACCTGCTGTTGTCAGCAGAGTCTGGAACAGCCCCATTAAGACTACTTTAACATGTAAGTAACACTTTGGGACCTAGTAGTCCTCCTGCGTTGAGGAATAAAAACCAACTGCAGACCCCATCAAATGTCAGAGAAAATTGCTTTGTTCCAAATAGGTTGGCTTTAACCACATTTGTTACAATCTATTGCTAATTCCATGGGGAGTGCAAGAATTAGCTTCCCCTTAATTGGCTGTTGCAAAGAAGTCTCCCCAGGA
This sequence comes from Ochotona curzoniae, assembly GCF_017591425.1. Taxonomy (NCBI): domain Eukaryota; kingdom Metazoa; phylum Chordata; class Mammalia; order Lagomorpha; family Ochotonidae; genus Ochotona; species Ochotona curzoniae. The sequence goes on from NW_024466413.1 coordinate 2,708,796, forward strand.
AACTTCCTTCTATGCGAAGATTTAAAATTCCATTAGTAGCAATGACAGTCTTGTAGCTGAAAGGTGGTAAAATTGGTCTGATCTTTTGTCTAAAATATTCCGAGTAATTGATGAGAGGGAGGGAGGGAGGAATGGAGAGAGAGGAGAGCACATTAGTTGAATGATGGATAATGGAGCCTTTATAATCAAATCAGTCCTTTTCAGAGGAGACAGGTCATGGAACTTATAGATCCACAGCTGCAAGTTTGAGAGTTTTTGACAAATAGGTATAATTTAAAATATAATTATGAAAAGATAAGATGGATGTGAGGAGTGTGTGTTTCTTTCTTCATGTACGAGTCAGACAGAGAAGGGGGAGTTCGGGTGGGACCAGCTGAATATTACCACGGCACTGACATCAGTATGGCTGAGGACATCAGATTACACAGCATTCAATCAATAAAATTGAGATTATCATCAAGTCTAAGAAAAATGTATGTCCTCTATTTTCCATTCTCTTGAAATGGTTTATTCTAAATCAGTATTTTATGCTCTGCTTGTAAGCCGTATTTAATCCTCATGGAAATACCAGATAAAATCATAGAACTTCTTCCACAATCATCATGACAAGCTTCTACCACAGTTTCCCCCTATGAATAGTGTTAAATGGTGGGGAGTCACATAACCCTTGTAGTAACTTGATTTTACTCCCTCTTGGTGTCAGTACACATCGTATAATTTTCTTAGAAATTTTGTAGATTTATCTCTAATTTATCCAGAGTGACTTATTATGACTTTGAATTTTCTCTTTCAAATTGAATGAAAGAAAAATACTAAGCTAACAAAACATATTTACTAAAGTGGCAATGAGAAGTTCCATTTGTTTACTACTGACATAAGTACATGAGAAATTAATTTTATTGAATATCATTCTAGCTAAAATGCTTCCCTAAACCGTTGAAAATATGGCAAAACTTTAGCATATTCCAATAAGAATGAATTGCATCAGAAGTCTTCACAGAGAAGATTTGAAATTTACCAGAGCACAATGTTTTTTCAACATATATCCAAATTAATTCACACCAATAGAAAATGAGTGATTAACAAAGGCATATTCAAGCTTTTGAAAATGTTTCTGTTTCAGCATAATTGAGTTCATCAGACCTAACCTTCTAATCCTTTCATTTTTAAATTCCATTTGACATTCAGTCTTCTCACATCAACTTAGGAGAGATGGCAGTCTCCTTTAGAACTGTTCAAATTGAAGTGTTTTTATAATATTTTCTCCTATTGGAGTACTTTGTTTTCCCTTTGTGTGGCTGTCTGAATATAATGTGTTGGTTATTGTATTTTTGACTGGTAAATGGTAATTACAGATTCATAGGAAAGATATTTTTGGTAGGTATTACTTTTCCAAACTCTATTAATACAAATGATAGTTAATTTTCACTGATTTTTTGCCATATTTAAATTGTACAGTTGGATTTGCTAGCAACCTAGCTCAATAACTTTGATCATCAAGTCCCTATTCCTCTCTATACTTCACATGTGTAGTCTTAAAACATGAGCACAACACTAGAGTTCCCATAAATTACAGGACTGTAATGAGATAATGGAAATGGGAATGTTTTTATAAAGCATGGTGGCATGATACGTACTTGTCAAAAAGATAGATTGCCTCATTTTCTCGGACAACTTTTTGCTGACACGGGAGAGTAAACAAAAAGCATGCTATTCTGACAAAAGCATACTACACACATTATTCCATTTAAGCCTCACAACACCATCTGAAATGCAACCCAGCAGAGAAGGGACATTGAGACTCAGATAGATCAAAAGCCCCAAATTGGTATTCCAAGTCTCGTTCTTCAGAAGAACTGATTTCCACCCGCATACCTCACGATTGCCCTTCTTCCTTTCTCATATTGCAGAGCACATCCCCTCGCATTAGGCTTCATCTAATTCTTGGCTAGGCCATTTTATTTGCACTATCATTATGGCTTCTGTTTTTTCACACCGAATGTACAGAGCACAACACACTCCTGCATCTAAGCTTTCAGCAAAAGGGAGAAGCACAGTAGATAAATCTCCATTGATAAAATGGATTCCATCTTCAACCACAAATCAGGCAGGGTAATTAAAGCTTAATGAAATATCATCTTCAGGAACCTGCAAGGTTTACTTCCTCCATTAATTCCATAGACAACTATGCTACATCTTCCCATAAGTCCTGTTCAATATGGAACACTGAATTGATTATTTTTAATATATAGGTTATAATTAAAAATGCAACAACAGCTATTGGTGAAAGGGCTCAAGACAGGAGAACAGAGAGAAGAATCCTTATTCTCCAAAATAACATTCGATGACCTTGGGGGTTATACAGTCTAGATCTCTAGATGGCATGTTTATTCTTTCCGTCCTCCTTCAAATAATGCCTGATTTATACTCCAAGACACTGATCTTTATACAACATCAACTTTCTTTTTTTTTTTTATTTCGTTTTATGACACAGTTTCATAGGCTCTGGGATTCCCCCAACCCCTCCCCATGCCCTCCGCCCATGTTGGATTCCTCCACATTGTATGCAACATCAACTTTAACAGTATCTTGCCATGCATTCATTTCTGGTTTATCAAGTCAAGTGAAGAAATTCTTAAATAACTGTTGTGCCATGGTTTGTAGATTAATTTAGACAAGTAGTTTAACTGTTGTGCCAGTTGACCATTACAGATATTTGTTTAAACAGAATGGTGATACACTCCTATTAGGAGAACTCCAACATGCCTAGCTGCGGGGGAATGAATGTTTGTGTGTCCCCATATGTACTAGACTGAAGCACTACTGCCCAATGTGATGGCAAAGGGAGGTGGGTCCTTAAAAGGTAATTACATTTAGGTGACACCTTCAAGATGTGATTAGTGGCCTTGTAAGAAGATGAGGAAAACTCAAGAGCAAACTGTTGGTCTCTCTCCCTCTCCATCTTCCTCTCCCTCTCCCAACTCCATCTGAAAGTAAAAGGCAGCAGTCCACAAACCATAAAGTCAGTCCTTAGACAGAACTTCAGTGGTTCTCATTTGATCTTAGAATTGCCAGCCTACAGAATATCAGTAAATAACATTTCTGCTGTTTCAGCTGACCAAATATGATGTTTTTGGTACAGCAGCCAGAACTACTAAACCATAGACTTAATCCAAGCCATTTGTATTTCTGCTGAATAGACAGCAATCTTGTTGCAGCAGCAGCAATAGCTCCATTTCAGAGGCAGGGAAGCAAAGATTCCAGGAGACTGAGAAGTCCAGAGAACAATGCTCAAGAAGTGACTGATGAAACATTACAGTAGAACCCAACTACAAATACTACATATAGTTCTGTTTCTTGTTCCTGAAAATATTCTGGGTTTGAGCCAAGATATTTTCCTAGTTACTCTTCAGCTTCTAGTGGAATTTTTTAAACTTTTGAAGTTGTGGTAACCCTGAAATTCTGGTGAAGCCAGCCCTAAGCACTCCAATCAGTGTGACACTGTCCCCTCCACTAGATACACCACAGCTCCTTAGTTTGCATAATTCTTATCAACATCCATAAACACTTGTTTATTTACCATTCTGTCTTGTATCTGCTACACCAGATGTAAGCTAATTTACTGTCAATATTTGTGAACAGTGCAATCCTACCACAATGCCTGGTATTTTCTTGGGTGTTAAATAAATATTATGGGAAGAAAAAATAATAAATGCTTTAAACAACATCCCCAAAATAAACAGAAATCATTTTTTTGTTATTTTTAGAAGAAAAATGGTTACTTGTTGGCTTAACCTTGTGTAGTCAACAGCTCAAGTCCTCCACTAACACAGGGCTTTTCATGTTTTGGCAAATGTTCATTTTCAGATCAGACTTATCTACACCAAATCCAATATCCCTCCATTGGAAGATATTTATGGTATATATGAACCATTACTTATTATCAACTATCCACAGAAGCATGTAATTTCTGATACAGTAATTTACCTCAATAAAATAATGTTCCTTAGGAGTATAATACATAGGGTAGCTCATAAACTCTAATGTTGCTAATATTAAATTAATATTAAAAATACTATACATATGAGTTTATTGCTCAGTATTGTGCATAATATATATATGTATATATATAATTATTTCATTGTTCTTCTTTTTCACCAAACCTCTATAAACTTCCTTGCCAGAGCCTAACTTTGATGAATGTCTCTGAGAATCATGGTTCTAGAATTCCCTACAGAAATTATACAGAAATGTTACCAATGCACATAGAAGCAAGAAATATGATGAGCTCCATGCAGGTTTGTAGAGAAAACAGCTCAATGAAATTTTTCTCTAAGGAGCTTGCCATGGCAATCAATATTGCTAGCAAACCAGAGACCATGTTCTTGAGCATGAGACCTTTCAGGCCTAGGAAAAGCCAGATACCTGTCATGTATCACAAGGAATTAAATCTCCCTGACAACACCAAGAAGTTGGTTCTTGTGACGTCAGTCCCTTTCTTTCATTGAAATCATTAGTTTGGCACCTGGATAGCACACGCTGACTCATCCACTCTAAAATGACATTGAAGAGACAGGCAGGCACATGATGTAATGTGTCCCAGAAGCAACGGAGCCTTCACTGTTTCCATTGGATTATTATGATAATGCTGACAGTGACAATACTCCTTACCACAGGATTGATGTTGGTTAGTCGATAAAAATTGAATAACATAGCACAAATTTTTGACATTGCTGCCCTGCTTAATGGAAATGACATATAGGAACTCACACAGACACAAATATGAAAGTCTGGCAAAGGGATTACTTCAAATATGCAAAATTAATCAGTACAGTCAGGTCAATGTCAGGTCACGTGATGTGAAGAAGCAGAATTACTGGAATGCCCCCCACCATATGCACCTGAGAAGACCTAAGAATACTTAGCATGCTCCTCTGTCCAGAGCGCCTGGCTGCTGCAGCTGCACCTCCCATATTGGAGCAGGTGTCTGTCAGGACCTCTGTGAGAGTTTAGGTCCGGCAAAGGTCGTCCCTCCCAGAAGCAGTGACTCTGACTGAGTCAAAACTCAGAAAATGCGGTATGGTTCTGATGAAAGGCTGAGCTGGATGCTAAGAAGTAGATTGCTCATAAACAATAGATGAAGACATAAAATGCTTAGAGGAGAACAAATAGAGGTGTAAAGTTACTAAATAGAACTTACCAGTAGATTTTAGTATCAAAACCCTAAACCAACATACTAGCATGCCATTTTGTAGGGAACAGATTGAAATGCCAATAAGATGAGGCTCTCTTCTTCAAGAGCATGCTGACACAAAACATGCACAATAGCATACAATCTTCACAATATACAGACCGTGGCCTTGGGGGAAGCAAGGCAGTTCTGCTTCAGAGAGACAGCATCCATTTACCACTGAGTGTAAAACAGGACTAAGTTGGGCCAAAATGAAATCATGGTGAGAAAGAAGCAACAACACTAATGGAGTGTGTGTTGGGCAAGATAATCCCGGAAGAGCCACAGCCACATGCAGAACTGAAATGGGGCCACCATCACAAACCTGGGTTGTTCAGGTGAACCTGTCAGGCCAGGAAGGACTAGAAACACCATGCTGAGCCAGAGTGGAGATGAAGATTCAGAATGCTTGTATGAAATGGAACTATATTTTGTGTACTGTATATTCTTAGCAGATCTAAGTAGGAAGATGTGAGATGTTTTTACAGATAACATAATTTTCTGTATTTTGGGCAAAAAACACCACAGCAAGATGATGACAACATTTAAAAATAGTACATATAATAGTACTTTGAATTACTTTTTATGTAAAATGTATTTCCTCTGGGTATGCAGAGAGAAACACACAGATAAGGACTAATGGATATTTGTATGGAATTAGATATAGACAAATAGAGGTGATAGACACACTATATACATACACACATATATACATATTCATCCATTTATATACAGACATATAGCTGTAAGTGCATGTAAAAATATAAAGAGAATTAGGAAAACATAAAAATACATGTCTATGTCAAAACAGAGAGGGAGAGATAGAAAAAGAGGAGAGAGTAGACATATTTATTTTTATTTTTAATAATGTATTTATTTATTTGATTGGGAATGCAAGAGGGAAATCCTACCTGCTAGTCCAATCCCCCAAATACTAACAAGTACCAAAGCTAATCTGTGGCCAATGCCAAAAGGGAGAAAGTCATCCACATCTCCCATGTAGGTGGTGGGAACTCAACCCTTGTCTTCCATGTAGATGACAGGAACTCAAGCACTCATCATTGCTGCCTCCGAGGGACTCCATTTACAGACATCCAGAGCCAGGCACCAAGCACAGGGAGTTTATTTTTTATTTACTTACAGTTACTTATTTACTTGAAAGGCAGCATAACAGAGAGATTAAGGCAGAGAGAGAGAGGCTTCCATGCATTAGTCACTCCCCACAGAGACATAAAAGCCAGGGTTGGGCCCCATAACAGCCAGGAGCCAGATTATAATTTTTTTCCAGGTCTGCCACATGGGTGAGCTTTCCCAAGAACTTGGGTCATGTTTTCCTGCATTCCTAAGTGTATGACTAAGGAGCTGGATTAGGAATGGAGCAGCTAGGACTCACCGGTGCACGTGTGGGATCCCAGTGTCACAGGGAAAGGCTTCCCCGGCACTATGCACCGTCGGCCCCAGGTGAGTGTTTCTTGACTAGACTGGAGAGATTGACTTTATGAGATTGACATATGTCTTGTTAGAGTTATAGAGTTAGACTACCCGAAAAACAGCCAGGTTCAGCAAAATCATGCTTCAACGCTATAAACTGCTAAAAACTAAAGTTAAAATAGACATGAGACAGCTAAATAGTAATCTATAGCCATTTTAAGGTGTATAGAACCCAGCTGTATATAAACCAATCATTGAAATGTCAATGTAGAAGTCAGGATGTGGTTCAGAACTTGCACTCTTTTTTTTTTTCTCTCTCTTTTAACATGTTGATTACTCAATACCATGTCAACTAACTCTATTACATTATAAATTGTTACTGATGTAATGTCGGACTTTTAATTGATTGGGATGATACTCTGTCAGCTCTACCTTCAGACCAGAGATGGTGTCCCCAAGAAACCGTTGAACTTATCTGGACAATAAGATGCTGGACCCTATGCTTTGTAGATGCTTGCAATGAAAGAATCTCAACTGAATTTGAACTGTGGTAATGCAACAAGTTGGAGGAATCCACTATGGGGAGGGGGGTATGAGGAGGAGGGTTTGGGGAGGGGGGAATCCCAGTGCCTATAAAACTGTGTCACATAATGCAATGTAATCAATAAAGAAAAAAAGGAAAAAAATTGCCCCATGTGATTGCTAAAACTAACAAGTCCAAAAACCACATGGGAGATGAACAAACGGGAAATTCAAGCAATACTTCTATGATACAATCTTAAGGAAGAAATCCTCTTCCCCAGGAGGCTCTAACCGTTTGGCTCCAAACTCCCCCAGCTCAGTGGACAGGCCCTGCACACATCAGATAGTTCAATCTTCCCAAATTGTACAGCTTTATTTACTAATATTAACCACATTTACGTAATATATTCATAGTAACAGTTAAACCATCGTGAAAAAACTGGGTACAATAGCCCAGTCAAATGGATATAAAGTCAACGGTGAAATATATTGACTGACAAAGTTGTGTGTAGAGAAATGCAGATTGACAGAGGTAATCTAAATCTACTTACAGAAAAATACTTCATATGTCTATGTGTCTACGGAAGTAGGTCTAGAGAGATATACAGAATTCAGATCAATACCTTAAAAAAAACTTATTTTTATTTATATTCGAAAGTCAGATATACAGAGAGGAGAGACAGAGAAGAAGATCTTTCATCTGTTGATTCACTCCCAAAGCAGCCTCAAAGCTGGAGCTGAGCCAGTCTGAAGCCAGGAGCCTGTTCCAGGTCTCCCATGCAGGTGCATTGTCTCAAGGCTTTGGGCCATCTGCAACTGCTTTCCCAGGTCACTTTCCCAGGGAGCTGGATGGGAAGCAGGGCCGCCGGAATTAGAACAGACACACATAGGGGATCCTGGTGCATGCAAGGCGAGGACTTCAGCCACTATGGAGATGCTCATATCTATATTTAACTACCTAGTGTTATTACTGTGGACATAGCCACTAGTCACCCCAGAAGTCAGCCAATTTGAGACACTTTGGTAATCAGAGGTCATGGTATCTAAGGTCTGTTCAGCAGATTAAACATGGTATTCACTAACTCCAACTTGACTGCTCCCCTGACTGAGAACAGGTGCACAGCAGGCTTTGAGCCCTGATTCATGAGCTCTATCCAGAGAACACATTGCTCAGCAGAGGGTAGCTTCGCTAGTGCCTCGTGCAACTATCAGAAACTAAAGCTGGCATGGCTGTCTCTTCAGAGTCAAAGATTTGACGGACAGAGATTGCTACACCAAAGACCTCCAAGTGATTTGTAATGAGATAACTAACAAAATGTCACCGGATCTTAAAGTTTCACCTCATTACATAATCTATCGTTAAAGGTACAGTGAAATCACTGTCTGCTGGCTTCGTGGTTGTAAGTGTCAGCTCAATGACACACTGTCACACCTAACAGCATGATTGTACTAATACAACAAGCGTGGAGGCTGCTGCGGGTCCTCCAGCAGCTAGTCAGCCTTATGCATCTAACCCTTCTTACTGAAGAGCTCAGTGTTCATGGCTTGTTTTTGTAGAATTAGTAACATCTATTTTTCTTAAGTTTAGAACATAAATATAAATCTTCCTGTTTGTTCCCTGTGTATCTTCTGAGCCTTCTCGTGTGGTGCTGCATGACCTTAGCCAAGAAGTCACTAAGATTAAAGGCTTTCATTAACACTGATGTGAAGCAGGAAGTGCTTGTGGGGGAACCTGGGCAGAAAGGCCGGACCAGGCTGTGAAGACCCTGGAGCCCCAGATGAGGGGCTGTGATTCAGAGAGTGTCACTCTTGGGTCGTGACTGCTGTGTGACTTCTCCACCTGAATCATCCTGTGGTACAATCTTGGGTCCTGGTGGCCAGTTGTGTCTGCACCATCATTAGCTCTGTTATTTGGGGTGCGTTTTCTCACTCCCCTCTCCTTTTGCTCTGGGCCCTAGACAGCACACAGGAGATGAAAGGGACTGACATACGTCATCGTTATCACAGCATCTCACATGCAGGACAAGATTCCCATATCAGCCCCAACTGGCCATGTTCACTTTAAATTTTACTATAGCAAATCAATAATTTCACTGATAAGAGAGAAGAAATAACGGAAAGCTGTATGCACGTACTGTACCTAAAGCAGAAAATGGTTAGCTTTTGAGATTGCCAATCTTCACCTTGATAGAAAAAGATGTTCCTGTTTGTACAAATCTAGTAATGTGCTTAACCCTGAAGCCCAGAGAGACAACTAAGCAGATGCCATCTTCAGGCTTTCGTGCAACTGAAACAAAGTCTGGTTTCAGACTGAACTATGTTCCGAAGACTAAATACACAGTTTGAGCATAAAGAATTCCTATGTGTGCTGCTCAAAAGAATCCAATATTAGCATTGTCACCTCACTTAACCTACCTCATCTTCAAATGGATGATTCTGACATTTTATTAAAGCTGAAAAGAGAAACCAGCAAAATTTTTTTAAATTGCCCTTTTCATCTTTTATGTTTAGTTTATTCATTAACAGTGATGAGATAAGGAACACACATTTACTGAGGACAGAAAAAATCAGGCGCAGTTCTGATTCCCAAAGGGTTCATAGTTTCGTGTCAGAAACTGAGAAACAGATCATCCCTTCGCAGAGTGAGATCTCGGCTAGATCCATTTCCCATTCCAGACTGTTGCTCGCACTCAGAAAGCCTGGGGGTGCATGCTGCACATTCATTATAATATAACCCTATGCTGGAGCCCAGCAGTGGGTCCTACATTCAACCCTGATGAGAACAACCCGGCAAAGAGGGCCACATTCTTACTGCACTAGAAAACTGGGAATTGAGAGTTGGTGCTGTTAAGAAGTCGGTTACTGTCTTTGGTCCTAGGAGCTTTTTTGTTAGTTTTCTTTTCCTAGAAAATGGAGATAAAGGGGCTGCCATTAAAAGCAGGAGTTAAGACAGTCTGTGGGAAGCCTGATTCTCATATTGTGTTTGAATTCTGGCTGTGCTACCTATTCCAGCTTCCTAACAATGCAGTAAAAGCTGCCGTGCTAGGGTCCCTGCCTACCACATGGAAAACCCGGACTGTGCATCCTGACTTCTTCCAGGCATCCAAGAGCAAACCAGAGGACAGGAGGTCTCTTTCTCTGCAAACAGCCAATCAGTCAACACATAAATGATTTTTAAAGAAAAATAAATAGAGGTAAATAATGCAATTGTCTAAAAGGCTTGTGAAATTTACTTATTTGTTCTTTTGAAATTTTACTGGCAATCAAAACTTCCTAGCACAAACCACCAACACTGCGGGGAATCTGACCAAGTGTCAGAGATGGTAAATGTCTGGAGTTCGGTCAAATGTAAATCTTCCTAACCCTAAAAGCTGGCCGCTTCTCAAACTGCCCTGAGAATGCCCAAGCCCCACATCCAAGACAGTGACTTCCAGTGGATTCTTTACTCCCAAATTAAAAGTTCAGGTGAATGACTCATGCAGCTGAAGATGTGAACAGAAAGAATTTGCTGTAATATCAAAATAATAATAAAATCACCAAAAATGCAGCTCACATTCACATATTTCTCTGATGTTAGGATATAGTAAAGAATTATGCATTTACTAAGAAGTAACAGTAAAGAGAGAGTATTCTTTTGTTGAAGATGTGACAACTTGGTTATTAACTAGCACTGGTCACTTTTTCCAAAATCCTGGCTAACTGGAGGAAGACTATGAAGAACCAAACGTGTCTTTATTACTTATAAACACGGCATGAGAAGTGTCCTTAGGTACGCAGAAAAGTAGATTTCCTTAGTTTATCCTAGAGTAAGCAACTTGACACACCAAGCATGGCAGTCCATGGAAGAGGGTTGAAGTCAGGTCACAGGATGCCAGGCCCTGTCACTGACCACTATACCACCTCACCTGGCAACTGTAGGCAAGAACCAGGAGATGGGAGAGCTGTCTCATTGTCCACCCTAATTTCTGTAACTCTTTAAAAAAAAAAGCCCATTTACGGAGAAAATCAAAAGTCTTAGCATCATTTGTCTCTCTCGTAACATTTTCCTACTTTTTTTATTAGAGTACGTACTCTCTTTCGGACACTTGACCAATATGAACTGCCATTTACTGCCTTGGGGCGTTTCTTTGATTGCCTCAGTAAGGTTCCTAGGTCACATTCCATTGCTGCTATGAAACCTCAGTGCTGCAGGTACTTCTGACTCACTAGTTATGCAAGTACTACATCAGCTTAGGAACTTTTGGGATGAGAGGCTGAGCTGGACATTTCTGCCACCCTGTTACTCTCTGACCTACAACTAAGGAATTGGTCATTTCTCTCCTGACTGGCATTAAATCTCAGTAACAGCTGTCATTTACCGCTGAAACAGAACTTGAGGATAGGTTATTATGTTATAGGACTGTTAAACTACTTTCTAAGATGTGGACACACCTAAATAGCACCTAAGCCATACATAATTTGAGATCAGGCACCCTAGAAATGCAAGCCCTGGTCATTCTCATCCTGCTATAAGAGCGGAAGGGTTGACAAAACTACAGTAAAATCTAATGGTAGAAACTGGGCTGCACTTATGTCTGTGTAGTGTCTTACATATTCATATACATTAAAAAACATTAGAAACCAATTTTCAAAAGAGCTTCAGTTTTTCCTTAGCAGCTTTTTAAAAAAGTAGCTAATGACTAACATTATGGAATAAAGTTGAAGTATATTTTTTCCAGCTCACACAGGTGCTAACTGGTAATAAAATAAAGAAAAACCTCTGGTGAGTAACTAGTATAAGAAGGGATCTGAATAATACATCAGCAAGATAATCAGAAGTTGATTGCACACTGTCAAATGGAAACTTCAGAAGAAAATTGGGCTACTTTTGATTTGTTGGCAAAGAACCTGGAAACTATTAAAGGAGATTTAATGGCCGCAAACATTATAGCATCTTCTTTGTTTATAGTAGGATTTCCTTTACTGACCACAGTTTCAATGTTGATGAACTATGTGGATTCTTTACCAGGAAAAACAGGAGAGATTCACGAGCCCCATACAGCAAAGCCTAAGATCCACCTCCACCTCCAGAGCCTTCTCCAACTCCAGATCCACCTCCACCTCCAGAGCCATCTCCAGCTCCAGACCCACCTCCACCTCCAGAGCCATCTCCAACTCCTGATCCACCTCCACCTCCGTCCACCTAAGCATCCACCACCACCTCCCTCCACCTTCACCCCACCTCCACATTCACCTCCCTCTACCTCCATCTCCACCTCCCTTGACCTTCACCTCTGCCTCCACCTCCCTCAACCTTCACCTCCACCTCCATCTCCACCTCTAACTGCAGATCCACATCCACCTCCTTTCATCTAAGCATCCACCACCACCTCTCTCCACCTTCATCTCCACCTCCCTCAACCTTCACCTCCACTTCCATCTCCACTTCCTTCTCCATCTCCACCTCCCTCCACCCCCTACCCCAACCCCACTTTCACCTCTCTTCACCTCTACCACTAACCCTACCTCCACCTCCCTCTACTTGCACCTCCCTCTACTCCCACCTCTACTCTACCTCCAACTTCCTCCAGCTCCTCTACCTCCCTTCACTTTCCACAGCTCTACCTCCCTCTGCCTCCACCCCCAAACATACTCCTACCTCCCTCCACTCCCACCCCCAACTCCCTTCACCTCCACCCCTAACCTCACCTCCACATCCCTCCCCCTCCACCTCCACCCCCACCTCAAGCTCTACAAAGAAAGCCTAAGGCATCTACAGTGGAGGTAGGTGCTTGCAGTGGAAGTGCAGGTGAACACAGTAAAGAACCACTGGAACACACTAGGATAATGAAAGCAGGCACATGGCATGGAGAGCTGAGAGAAACAAAGACAAACACATAGCACCCTAAACACTCATGGCCCTGGGATTTCCTTTCGCTTCAAAAACTCTGAAAAAAGAAACTTTAATGGAATGCATCTGTGCAATCTCTTTCCTGCCAAATTCAAACAGTTTTGTAATGAGAACTCTCTGGAAAACTTCCTGGAAGGAACTCCCCTTGTCCCTTCCCCTCAGAGCAAGGGCTGCATCTCTGTGGGGCTGTCTGGATAGAGGAGTCACTGTGATACTCCATAGCGTGCTTACAGAGAGAAGTCCTTCCCTTTGTTCTTTCTGGGAACCCCAGGACATTCCTGCATTGGAACCAGGCAGAGCGATTCCCCCAGACCCAGATATGCCCAACAGAGCAACAGTGAACCCACTGCTCTAGCCCATATAGCCCTAAGCCCTCAGTGAAAAGTGGAAGCAAGGCAGCTGGCCTAGTAGTACCCCAGGACTCTGGAAGCAGACAGGCATGCCCTGTCAGAATCAGGGGTCATCCTCCACTCAACTGCTCCTCTTCCAACAAGGCCTTGTGTAAGGCTGCAGCTAGAACTTGTGTACACAATGACTGATGGGGTTCCTGTGTACCTGCTCAGTCTTCCTTCAGAACCTCAGAACTCCCTGCACATTACAGGCAGATCTTGCCATAGGGTCTGAGTGTGTGACACGGATGATGTCAGTGTTCCAGAGCATGCATCTGTCTGGGTTGATGCAGTAAACTGAGACTGTGTACTTCCTCTGACCAGTGAATCAACCTATTCTCAATGCACACAGAGGACTAGAGCACTAAACCTCATGTCAGTAAGTTCTAGTAGCCCAGCCACAACTGTCAGTAGGCAGAGGTGCCATCTTGGCTGAGACCCTGTATTCTGACCCTCCCATACACAGTAACCAGAGTTCTCTGGCTCCTCCTAGCACACACCTACGTTCTTATGCCTTGTGTGCTCTAGCAACACCTTGCTCACTGGGATTTAGAACCACATTTTCTGAGCCACATCTGACACAACATAATACTACTATTGGCTGGAATCTTTGACCCAGAACACCTGTGATGTCTGAGGCCCAGTGTGGGGCTAAAAGATCTGACACCTCAGATGGAAGATGCTAGATTTTAGATGCTGCTGTACACTTGTTGCTCAGGCCTTACTTTCTGTATTCCACCCATACCAGTAAGTCCAAAATCAATTTTCTCACTATCACAGAGTTAGGCAATCTCCCCCTCTTAGACACCATTGGCCTCGTGGTAACAGAACCCTTTAAAGTGTGGGCAGGGGCACCAGCTAGGACGTTGTAATGCCATAGATGGTGACTCCAGCATCTAACTTGAATATCATCTGGGAGTCTATGTACCACACCTACCTACAACACCTGCAAGGTCTGCTCCCAACACCTGAGAAGCTCATCACCTCAGACCTTCCCTAAAGATATGGCTGGGCACATGTACAGCAGGATCTCAAGGACCACGCTATGTAAGGAAAGCCCACATCCCTACTCTGGCTACCACCAGCTACAACACAGAAAGACACTCCAGGGAGACTTCTCTTCAAAATCCGAGAGGAATTTTAGCTAAAGACGCATGCAGATAGCGACAGAATGGAGAAAGATACTCTACATAAACTTATCAGGAGCTAACAGGGATAACTATGCTTACATCACACAAAAATAGGCTTTAAAATAAAAACTACTAGAAGAGACAAAGAAGCTCACTTTTATGATCAAAAGATCAATTCATCAAGAGGAGATATGACCATAACAAATGCGCGTGAACCTAAAGCCAGGTCACCCCATGGTATTTAACAGATGTTACTGAGTCTAAGGGGAGACAAAAGTTCCAAACAACAGTGCTGCACCTTAACTCTTTCATCAAGCACTTCTCAACCAGACCAAAATAAAAAATCAAAAAGAAAGAAGAAAGATAATCTGCATTATAGGTTAAATGAGCCAAATACACATCCACAGAACATTTATCCTGCAGCTCCAGAATGAACATTGTTTTCGTCAGCACTTGGAGCATCCCTTGGCATAGAAAATACACTAGATAATAAAACAGTCTGAACAACAAGTGATATTATATCATGTAATTTTTCTGATCACAAATGAATGAATATTAATAACAAAACTAATTCTAGAATTTATAGAAATTAGAAATCCATGTGGACTGAACAACATCTTCTGTAGAGAACAGTGGGTAATAGTAAAAATCAAAAGAAAATCAAAATAGAAATTCTGAAACTAGTAATGGGAATTAAATAAAATTAAAATAAATGAGGATAAAATAAAAAGAATGAGGAAAGTTTATAGCATTAAGTGCTTACAGCAACAACAAAAAAGGAGAGATACCAAGAAAACTAAAAATGCATCACAAAGACAAAAGAAACCAAATACCAAATTAGTAGAAGAGAAGATATCATAACAACTAGAGAAGAAACAAACAAAATAGCAATTTAAAAATACAAAACATCAGTGGAACAAATTTCTGGTTATTTGGAAACAGAATGTTCACACGATAAAAATGAGAGCAAAGGCTCAATTCAACAAAATAAGACATAGAAAAATGATATCATAATTAATGCCATGGACATACAAAGAATCATAATGAACTAGTATGAATAACTATACATATCAACAAATTGGAAAATGTGTAAGAAATATGTAGATGTCTGGATGCATATAATTTATCAAAACTGTAGCACAAAGTCCTGAAAAATTTAATAAATACAAAACCAAAGGTGAGATTGGCTCAGGGCAAAGTCTCTTGTCCAGACAGCTTCTCTATCGGACTGCACGGTATGTTCAACAAAATACTAACATGACTTCTTCTCAAGACATTCACAACACAGAAAGGGTAATGCTGAGACCCTTCTGACTCACTCCATGAGGCCAGCAGCACTTTAACTCAAAAATCAGAAAAATGTACAACAAAAAGAGAACTGTAGACCAAAACCCATAATGAAAAAAAGATGCAGAAACCTTCAGAAAAGTAATAGAAAACTGAATCCAAGAATACATCAGAAGATCATCCACCCTTACCAAGTGGGATGTATCCTTGTGATGCCTAGATGGTTTCACATTTGTAACATAATAAACATGGCGTATCATGGCAACAAAATCAAAGATAAAAGCATTATGGCTATCTCCATAAAAGCAGGAAAGTTATATAAAATAGCATATCCCTTCATGTAAAAATAAAATGGACCCTTAACCAGGTATAGAAGGAATACATCTCAACCAAACAAAGACAATATATCCAATATTACACTGATGGGAGAAGTTGAAAACATTTCTATCAAGATCTGAAATCAGACAACAATGTCCACACCCACCACTTTTTCATGCCATATATGTCTGGATGATTTCTCCAGAGCTGTTAGGCAAGAGAATGAAACCAAAGGGATACAAATTAGAAACGAGGAAATCAAATTATCCTGTTTTCATAAACCATGGTTTTTTTAAATACAGAGGAACCAAAATACAGTAAGTACTGACAAGACGATTCAGACCTGTGAGTACACAGGTTGGATGCAGGGAAGATAACTAAAGAAGAGAACAGCAATGGAACAAGGAGCTGGACATCCACGAGATTTCGCCAGCTCCAAGTATATTATGATGTTAACTATAGCAAAACAACCTGCACAAAGTGACCAAGTAGAGTGTACTACACAAACTTGAAACCATTTTCATGAAATTAAACCTAACCTTTCATAATATTTTCTGTTCTTACTGTATTTTAAAAATGAGCAGTATGCTACGTTCTGCTTAGTCTACCAAACTGCAGTCTGAGAATTGTACTTGGAAGATTCTCATTTGTATGCCTGCTGACCAACAAATTGCAGGGTATCATAAATGAGGAGACTTCAGAAAGTTATTGAAAATAGACTGAAAAGCTGAAATAATTTTGATTGGTTCACAAGAGTTTTGAAATTCACACACAGTTATAATACGCATTTTCATGAAGATCACCATGTGTGTGAGTGTGTGTGTGTGAGAGAGAGAAGACAGCAGCAGGAGCAATGCTGCCAAGTAGAAACTATGAGAGACCTTAACAATAGTAATAAGAAAACAGCATATTATAAAGAAAGAGCAGCCAAAAACTCAGGAGAAAGTGTGGTTCTAGCATGTTTGAATTTTCAGTTCAGTTCGGCTGTCCTCTTTTCCTCTGCGCTGAGTTATGAAGATACACAAGTCCCTGCCAGGACTAGAGGGTCAGTTATGTGAGCATGGCCCAGGTCTCGAGGGGCTGATTAAAATGCTTTTATGTTCTATTAATTTGCCTAGAAATCACACCGAATTCTTCTGACTCCAGGCTCTTGATTTTGCGTTTCTTATTTGTTCTTATAAACTTCAGCTGTATTCTCGACCCTCTTTGAGATGAATGTGTCTTCCCAGTTTATTGCCAGCTTCATGATCTTAGTCACATCCTTCTCCAGGACGACATTGACCATTGTCACTGTTTTGAAATGTGAGCCTGGCTGTCTGGCCATACCACCCCAAACGCACCCGTTCTCATCTGAAATGTGAGCATGGAAGGAGATTCTCTCTCTCTCTCTCTCTCTCTCTCTCCTTGTGTCTATCCCTGAGAAGCACCAAGTAACAAGCAGAAAGCCTAATCAGTGCCCAATACTAACCACCTCTAGCACTGTTCCACTCACTTGAATCAAAGTCAAGGACCCAGCTCTGGAATGATGAAGTAAATGCAATGATGAAAGTGATATCTTTGAGTTGCTGTATCTCTGGAGGAATACTGGGTGATCATCTGAAAAAATAAAGGAGTGGGAAGAAAGACACATGCACTGCTATGGAGGAGTGGGTCCTGTACATGTCAGCAAGAATGTAATTTAGAAAAAAAGATTGGTCATTTATTTACTTAGAAGCCAAAGCCACAGAGGAAGGAGCAGAGACAAAGAGATTTTTCCATCCATTGGTTCACTGGCCAAATGTCAACAAAGGCTGGTCCATGCCATAGATTATTTAGGTCTCTGATGTGTGTACTGAACCCAAGAGCCAGGACCATTCTCCACTGCTTTCTCAGGAACATTAATAATTGGGAGCTGGCCTGGAAATGAAGCAGTGGGTACTAGAACCAGCATTTGGGACTCTGGCAACACAAGCAGAGGCTTGGCCTGTGGCCCTAAGGCACTAATTTATAAACAGACGATGTTGCTAATTTTGTTGAAGGAGGAATTGGCCTTGACAGTGGAGAAAATGTCCCTGATGGCGTTCAGGCAACAACAAAGTGAATAAGCCACGCAGGTGCTCAACCAGAGTGAACTGAAGCTCATATTTCCAGCCATCTCTGCTCCCACCCTGGTCCCCAGGCTTCCAGAGGGCATCATGATCTGTCCAGCTCCCCCAACAGAATTCTAACACAGCTGAATTTTCCTCTGCCTCTACCCCCTCATCAGGACTCCCTCATTCTCTATCATTGCCTCTGCATGATTCAAAGCAATTGTGCTTGAGATAAGCAACATATGGATCAAAAAGAAATATAATAATTAAGAATTCCAGCAGGAGTTGGACTTGGTTACATATTCAGTTTCCTTCTTGTTCAAGAGCAAAGCTACAGAAAGGGCATGG
The DNA here is from genome assembly GCF_017591425.1 of Ochotona curzoniae. NCBI lineage: Eukaryota > Metazoa > Chordata > Mammalia > Lagomorpha > Ochotonidae > Ochotona > Ochotona curzoniae. The sequence goes on from NW_024466413.1 coordinate 2,727,410, forward strand.
GATCTCCATTCCTTTCTGGCAATGTTTCTGTCTGAAAATCAGAGAAAACTCAAATTCGTAGCAGATTGTGGCACCAAGCCTGTAGGTAGAGTCATTTGCACACATCATATTTATTCCTCTGGTTATTGTGGGAAGAAAAAACGTTAACCCCTGTTCTAGAAGGCAGACATCTAGACTCGTAGGGATTAAGCAATTTTCTAGAGGCCATAAAGAGTGGGAGAAGCCGAATTAGGATTTAAAGCCACATAGGCCAAGCTCCAAAGCCAGTGTTCTGAGAACATTTTAATTCGAATACATGCAAATTTCTCACCTCCTTCGTCTTTTTGCCTCACATCTGGGTTCATTAGGATGCTTCCCTTTTAGCTGCAGGTGACTTGTTAGGCACTTGTGCAATAGGCATTTGTCAGCGATTCAGTTTTACTTACTCTTTCCAGTAAAATTCTTTCTAGCAAAATTCTTTGCTTCTGTAGAAATTCAATAAAAGCTGAAGGTGGGGGAGCAGGATTAGAAAGGTTGAAAAATGAAACTGGATAACTAAGGAAGAATAGTCCCACTAAGCCCGTATTTCTCTCATCACAGACTTTGTGAAAGGGCCAGATTGGCAGGAATGAAAAGGAAAATCCTTTTTTTATTAAGCTCACCTGTATAGTATTATCTCTTCAGATGTGTTTATGAAAACATTCACACACTGTAAAACTTCCCTTTAGAGACCTACTTTTTATTGAATCTCGTCAGTTCCCCATCAAATTTTAAATCCCTGCCAATGACTCCATCTCTTCATAAATCATACTTCATGTCTATCAGACTCGCTTAGATGCAATTCAGCCCAGCTCCAGAAAGCTGACAAGGCATCGGGAGAGGCACCTTCATTGGGGGCCCAAGTCACCTGGGGTCAGATGGTCATTGACTTGCTTCATTTCATAGAGTCAAAGTGAGTCAGGATCCAGAAGGAATCAGAGAACTTCTGGAGGTTTTATTACAAACTCTCATCAAGGTGCCCACAATCCAGCCTCTGATTCTGATTCTATCTTTTTCCTTGCAGCAGTCAGAGCCTGTACTGGGTCTGTGGGCTGCTGATGTGACCATACCCCTCCAGGGCAGGAGAGGCAAATAAAATCCAAGGGGTGGTGCAGGGGTGACGGGTCACTGCTAACAGTGAAGGAGGCACTTATGTTGATTCCTGGAGCCCAGAGCTGGAAGTAGCTTTGACTTTTATTATCTACGGCTGTATCAGATTTTGTCTTGAAGATCTTTAATCATGAGCAATGGGTTGCCACTATACTGAGTTTCAGAAACTGAACATTGCTTGATATTCCTTTCTCCTAAAACAATTCTCTTCAAACATTTCTATGAACATTCATTTAGTTGGTCATTGTATCAGTTGGTTGACCAGTTAGTCATCATCATCAACAGCAAAATAATTGGTCTTTACAGTGCCAGTTGGTCTTTACACGAGAAAATCTGAACATAAAGTAGGCAGACTCCATTCTCCCCTTGATTACTATACTATGTAAGAATTTGGTGTGTGCTTGTTGAGGAAGCCAAAGGTAAATGTGTCAGCTCTCCATCACTATGACAGCATACCTAAATCTACTTCTAGAAAAAAAAGTAAGTTCACAGGTATGCTGATGACATGGCTTCAGTTCTGAAAGACCCTCCTGGGCACATCATGCCATGAATGACAGTGGTGGGAACACACATGAGAAGAAGGAGATGTGGAGGTGACAGATGACCCAGGTTTTTATAATACTCCTAAAAGAGCTACCTAGGTGTTGCATGAGACACACTTTTATTCCTTTTGAAATTGGGCATTAATGTCCGTAGGACTTCCCATCAGGGCCATGTTCTTAAAGGTTCCACACCATTTTCCAATATCTTCACCCCGCTGTCAGATACTCATCACTGAACACTCAAGGACACAAACTACATCCCAATTACAGCAGTAAGAAACAGATTAAAAAGAAGCTTTAAAGACTGTAATAAATGTGATACACTTATCATTTAGAATACAGCAGGGGCGGGCCCGGCGCGGTGGTGCAAGTGGTTAAGGTCCTCACCTTGCAAGCCCGGGATCCCATATGGGCGTCGGTTCGGTTCTAATCCCGGCAGCCCCACTTCCCTTCCAGCTCCCTGCCTGTGGCCCGGGAAAGCAGCAGAGGACGGCCCAAGGCTTTGGGACCCTGCACCCGCGTGGGAGACCCGGAAGAGGCTCCTGGCTTCGGATCGGCATAGCATCGGCCGTTGGGCTCACTTGGGGAGTGAATCATCGGACGGAAGATCTTCCTCTCTGTCTCTCCTCTCTGTATATCTGCCTTTCCAATAAAAAAAAATAATAAAAATAAATCTCTAAAAAAAAATACAGCAGGGGCGCCCACTGGAAGGAAGAAATACATGAGCTCTTAAATTTGTTCATTTCACTAATTGTGCAAGATAAGTAAGATAAGCAAGTCCTGGTACACAGTCTAAATGGTGAATGGCGAAGCTGCCATTGCCAGGTGAAGAACCAACATTCCATAGTGTGGAATCTCTTTTTTTCTAGTCAAGTGCCATTTGGATATTTATAAGCACCATTTGTGGGCAATACAATACAATATCATATTTTGTTCTGTGTCCTGTCTGTGATTCTTTTGCCATGGCCAGATCAAACAGTTGTGTGGGACTCTTCCTGGCTCTGTGTCAGTTACTGACTGCCACCATAAGGATAATTGTTTGCTGTAACCACAGACTATCTACTTCTCACTGTTCTGGAGGCCACACAGTCAAAGAGGAATCTGCTGTGCAGGGCCTTCTTCTTTGTTCTACAGCAGAGAGAAGCATGAATACTGTCTGTAAGCAACTGAAGAGCAGAAGAGAACTTAGTCCCTTAAATCCTTAATCTGCGCACAGAAGTGCCACCATCCAGCTTGACTCCCAACACTGTTGGATCTGGAACTATGTATCCAAAGTTTATATACTGACTGTATAACCACGATGGGAATTAAAGCTTGACATTTGTTGGCTGAGTCCTATTTTGTTTTAGAACACTTCACATTCAACATATCACTGCGTGGTATCACAGTGCTTGTTTTACAATAGTCTTCAACCAAACTCTGAAGGGCCAAGCAAGTTAAGTCACTTATTTAATAGCCAAGTAAGACAGCGTGTCCCTCGTCAGCCTCAAGGGGCAGCACTCAAACCTGAATTTGTTTCATGGTTTTCATGAGGAATTACTGGTGGTAACCCTTGTAAAAACACATATTAGCTTAGATGCATTATAGGAGATTAAGAATAGCCCATTTATTACTTTTAACAGATACTTTTCACCAATTCCACACATGCTATTTCATTCCATTCTTATGAAATAGTTGGCTCAGCCAGCCTGCTTGTATGTTCTTTTGTCCTTTTCCTCATAGGCCCACCTCGTGGCACCTCCAGCCTCAAGAACTGCGGTTTAGCCAGTGTAGGTGGACATCTCCCAGCAGAGGGTGGACAGTACCGACCTGTGACAGAGACATGGATTTGCGGATGCTTCTTGGCAAACATCTTGATTTTATCTACCAGCTGTTTGTTCCTTGGAAAAACCTTCTTTGGGTCATAACAAATGTAAAACAGAAAATCAAACCTATCATACAACATGACTAGGGGTTTTAAACCCGAAATGTCTACTCAAATTTGGTAGCTAATGGCTATTACTCCCTTTCTCAACCTCATTTTTATTTGTGTCATGGGCACAGATCAAAAGATGGCACAGCATTCATTGGAAACTCTGTCGACACTTATCTAATCTTTGATTTCCAGCTTTCCTCCTGGACACACGTTAAAGACTGCCTTTTCTTTGTCAGGTCTGCCCTGCCTTTGTGTCTTGTGGGAGCCTGTAAATGGAAGTGTGAGCTTTATGCCCCGTTCCACATCTCCTTCCTCAGTGTGCATACCAAACCAGAGTCCCTGGCAGTAGCTGCCGAAATAGCCCCAGTGCATTGATGTGAGGTCTGAACAAGAACAGAGCTTTTGTTGTGATAAGCCATTAAAGTTTTATTTAAGCACACTGTAACTTAAAGATCTTTTCTGATACAACCAACATCTTCCTTGACTGTCTCTACAATTGTATTTCTTTTTTAACACCCAGGCCGTTTAAAATATTCTTTTCTGCTTTCTGAGAAGCCCACAGGGAGCAATCCGATCATGTAAATGATTCATCACACCCTTTAGGCCCACAGCAAAGATTTGCCCTATACCACTCATCTCTCAAGATATAATTGGACTTAAAATTAAAACTACATTATCTTCCAGTTCATTGAGAGGAAACTGGTGGTTTTGACCCAAACAGTAGTTTCAAGCAAGGAATGCATCAAAACACTGTGAAAAATAGTTCCAGCCTGTTACCTCAAAATCACTGGGGAAAATAATTGTTTCTCCGACAGTGCCTACAGCACCTGTGGCCGTCAGGATAAACATGTGTGGGGACAGAAAAGCTGACTAAGCCGTGTGGCCCTCCCCTCTTTAGCCCAACCTGGTTTGTGTGAATGTGTGTGTTCATTGTGGTTCATTATGGAATTAAAAAAATTTTTTCATTACTGATGAATTGCAGTTCATGAATAAGAAAAATGTGTCCTGGAAATCAGGGAACAGATCTAAATCAGAAAAGGAATCAAACATATGCCAAACGCTGAGAGGAAGTAGGGCTTGTGGCTCCTTCTGGTCTCCTCAGAGTCTATACTTGAGTTCAGAGATCAGGCCAAAGTAGCATGTGCTAGCGTTTAAACAACTGCCTTCAGCTGCTTCAGAGCTTGGGAATAAAGTTTGATTGCGAGCTACTCAATGTCTGGATTACAGATATGCTACTTGAGTTTTCCCAAAGGCAAGGGTTGATGTGCAGTTTAGAGTGTAAATGCGCAATGCCTGTGAGACAAAAAAGTGAGGGCATGAGGAGCTTGGAAGCCTCCAGAGTAGAATGCAATCCGATGGGAGTCCAGACTCAAGGATTCTCCTCTATGTCTAGCATGTCCTTCATGGGTGGAAATGGACAGATCTTGGAAAAAGCATTGTGGTAGTGCCATTGGTCCATGTTGACTATTGAAGTGGAGCAAAGGAGTTAATCCTGAAAACTGCTCGTGAATCTCCTCACTTCCTTGAAAAGCTTCCAATCACACAGCTCTGTGTCCTACCATCGGAGCCCGGCAGAAATATCACCTCCTTCCCTACTCATGATCTGTTGCACCAGTGTTTGTGGTTTGATGTCTGAGAGAATTGTTCCAAATACTAGGGTTTAAAATCACAATAGTTTGTCCAAAGAATTAAGTCTAAGGTTGGCAAAGGGTATTGGTCATTAGCAGAGGAGTCCTCAATAATATTCATTGTGCCTCTGTCTCTTCTTGGTCATTGTACTTCTGGTTAGCAGATTCTTCTCCTAATGGCAGGTTTCTAAGCTGTTTCACCCACATGTCTACTGTTACATTTTACTTACTGGGGTTGGTACCCAGTTCTTTTTTGCAGTCACTTGTGCCACACCCTCCAGTGAGTTTCAGGTGGGGTCTTGTGTTAGACTTCCACCACGATCTCTGCAGCCCCGTCTCCTGGTTCACCAGACACTACCTCCTGTGTGTGCATTGTGGCAGCACCACGTCTGTACAACCTTCCTCCCACTTCAGTTTGAACAGTTCTCAGGATTAGGGAGACACCAAGTGTTCTAAATAGGCAGTTTATTGGTGGTGTTGATCTTGCCAGAACCTGCTGACTATTAGGTCTGAGGGCCACCTGGATCAATTTTGAGTCATAAGATGCCAAAGTTCGGACCTGAAGCGATAGTCTAGCAGTGAGAGTCTTTGCCTTGAATGCACAGGTACCAGTTCTAATCCAGGCGGCCCCGTTTCCAATCCATCTCCTTGTTTGTGGCCTGGGAAAGCAGTCGAGGGCAACCCAAAGCCTTGGAATCCTTCACCCATGTGGGAGACCCAGAAGAAGTTCTGGGTTCCTGGCTTCAGATTGGATCTGCTCCAGCCATTGTGGCCACTTGGGAAGTGAACCACCTGAGCTCCTGGCGAACTCTCCTTCCCACCCAGCCGTTGGTGGAGCTTTTGTCAAGCCTGCATGAAGTACCAGGGACATTATTAGAACACATGAGCTCTGCTTTTATGAATTCACAATGTGGGAAGAAATGGGTAGAGGAAAATGTAGTCTGCTTATTCTGAGAAAGTGAAAGGAATTCTCTCAGAAACTGCTGAAACACACGTTAAGAGAACACTCTCCAGGGCAGACTCTTGACCCTCAAAATTGGTGCAGAGTGTAAGCTACTTGAGTACGGGGAAGTGACTTCATTTCAAAGCAAAAAAAAAAAAAAAAAAAAAAAAAACCATCTCATGTGAAAATAGGCAATAGTGGTAAACCCACCAGAGCAGGTATTTTGTGACCATTAATTACTAAATTTACACGAATCACTTAGAATTCTACCTGAAAATGGTAAACACGTGAGAAATGCATGATAAATATCAGTAGGTACCCATGCATTCAATAGAATATAAATCAGTCCCTATATATTATACTTCAGGAATAATTCACATTAAAAGAAATACATATACTATCATAATTCCAACTAAAACATAGAAAAAAATAACAATACAACATGTCAATAGTATGTGCTCAGAACATGTTCACTAATCTTGCTTAAATCCCCCTGGGACAGTTGTCTCTGACAGGTGTACAATGGGGCTTCATCAATGCCAGCTTCCCTTTCTTGGTCTCCAGTATTAATTTTCTTGGGTATTGATGCTTTGGTGTATTTGATGATTTCCGTTTCCAGTATAAAGCCTGTGCTCTTTCCTCCTGCTGTGCCTTTACTTGTAGTCCCGATGCTTCTCAGTTTCCCTTATGCAGGGATGGGAGCAGGTCACTAACTCTTTCACACTAGTAATATAACCCGACATCTTAGCCTCCTTTGCTCTCCTCTTTCCCATATTTCATCTCACCTTCCAACCTTCTATTAGAAATCTGGTCAATTGTGTCTTACTAAAAAATCAGGTTAGTATCCAAATAGATTTGCTTAAAGCCAGTCATTATCTTAATCCTCTAAAGAAACCTTGGATAAGAATTCTTAGCTCTGTTCTTTCAGTTTTCCTAAGTGGGGAAGCTCATGAGGAAATAAAAAAGAAAAAAATGTAGTGAAGGACACACCTATATCATACGAATAAAAATTATTAAAGATATTTTTAAAGTAAATATATATATATGGATAAAAGGGTAGCAATACTACCATGGTTAGCATGTGATGAATATTCACAAAACAACTACAATACTGTAACATGTTGAATCTGCCAGTAGAGTCATATTTTAATGAAAGAGAGCAATGCTTTGTCTTAACTTCCATGTGCAAAAGTCCTAGCACATGGCACACTTACCTCAAATTTAAATCTGGCTTGTCTTCCCAACCACACTCACATTAATGTATGCAAAATCTTTCTTCCCACCCAGAGTCTCCTGTTCAGCTGATGCCATCTTCATTTTCTCTGTTACTCAGAATTGGAAGATTTATTTATACTCCTTTTATTCTGTTGGGAAACGTTCTTTGTTGCAGACAACAAAATCCATGCTTTCCTTATTATGAGAGAGAGCTAACGGGGCACGGTGACATAGAATATAAACAAGTCTATACATCCCCGTGGATGAAGGATACTTCGTCAGATCACTTGAAATTACTAATACACAGTGATAATAGGGTGCATGCTGAACTGCGGGTAATCTCATTATGGCTCTCACCGACCACTGGCATCGTTTTCTGCTTTCACTTCATGCCTCTACTCCCTGTCTCCCTGCTTCCACAGGAAATTATCTGAAAAAAATGATGATAATGTCATATTTTGTATTTCATCTGTATAACAGTAACTCTATGAGGAAGAGTCTAGGTGCTAACTTTCCCTTTTGGCTCCCCAAAAGGAAGAAGCATTTACTGAAAGAATTATTGAATAGTTCAATGCTCAAAATAACTACAAATAACTACAAGTCAAAAGATTGAAAACACTGTAGCCCAAGATCTCTGGGTTTGGAAAATGAGGCCACATGGCCCTTAAGTCAGCTTGTACTTATTGGATATCCCCAATGTGCTCTCTGTTGGTTCTGCAACTCGCCCTACAGCAGACACACTTCCTTCACAGGTCAAGTGATTCTGAACGCAAGAAGCAGTTAGACTACAGCCAGAGAAGCAGCAAAAAGACCTTTCACCTTCACTCTTCAATTGAACTTAGAAGTTTAGTAAATATTATCAACCTTACAACATCACGTCAGTGCTTAGCAGTGTCAAACATTGTGTATGTATTACTGAACGTGGGTACATCTCTCCATACATGATAAATGTATTATCATGTATTAAGTATGTGCATTGTGTATATTACATCATATAGAATATATACACATATTATGTATATATATATAACTGAATAATTGTCACCTCTTTCAAAAACATATTATTTTCTCCATTTTACTAATAAAGTAAGGTATATAGATATTAACTAGTTGCTTAAACTGATAGGAAACTGGCCCTTGCACTGCTAACTATGACTCCTTGTAGAAGCCCGGTATGTTCTCAGTTTAAATAAGCGCTCATCTCTGCTGTGCTGCATGTGTGTCTGCAGCAGTGGAAGACAGCCCACGAGGAGCAAGCTGCTACGTGATGCTGCTGCTAACGCTGCAGCCCAGGTAACCATCGTTTCATCTCATATTTCTTCATTTATTGCTAAGATAAGATACCGAAAATTCTTGCAAGGAGCTCACATATAAAAATAACGAAGTCTAATTGTAAAATTGCTGAATGGATATTTTCAAAGTTTAATATGCATGGAAGCATAATGAGTAAAATTTAAAGGAGAAAAACAGGTAGCTTGAATTTTTAAAAAATCTGATCGCAGCAAGTTCCAACCGTTAATAGAAAATCTAATCAAGCAGGATGTTCTATTTTTACTAACAAGGCTGCAGAGGCTGTAATGGTGGTGTAGTGTGTTAAACTGACATCTGCAAAAATAGAATTCCAAATGGTTGCAAGTTCTAGTCCTGTATGCTCCACATGCATTCCATATCCTGCCTAATGTGCAGCAGAGAGCACAAAAAAGTGACCCAAGTGCTTGGGCCCCGGAACCCACACGTGAGACCTTCACGGAGGTCCAATATGCTTGATTTGGTCTATCCCAGGACTGGTCGAGGCAAGTATTTGGGCAGTAAATCAGTAGATGGAAGAGTCTCTGCCTTTTCCTCCTGTCCTTCCTCTCTCCCTCCTGTCCTCTTTCCTTTCTGTTACTAGATCTGCCTCTCAAAAAACTTAAAAATCCTCACAAATAGAGATGAGAATAGAATGAAAAGGTACATCTATGCATCCCCAGCTGGATAATGCTGTGATCCACGGATGGGATTCTGTGTTTAAGATCACCTGAGGGATTTGAAGGAAATGTGTGCCATCGAGACCATTTTCACAGCAGCATGTGTAGAGGACAGCACAGGGGTGAGTTTAGAGGCAGGCAGATCAAGCAGAAAGGGATTTTGAACATTTGCAAAGCAATACAAGCTACCTAAAAATGCAAGCAGAAAATGAACTTAAGAAGAAGTCCCAAAGTACTTGACCCATTTGTACAATGTTCAGACACATAGGCTTGACTCTGTAAAGTCAGAAATGAAGGTTAACCTTGTGCCACACCACTCTTCCTACCCTGCTCTTATCCCCGTGGTTCGAGGAAACATTTGGTTTTAGCAATGAGAATCTTGGGGCCTAGGAACTTCCATAATAACAGCAAACACACATGTTTTCCTATTCTTCAGGGAGAATGGGGCTCATGGAGACACTACTGCCCAGGTAGTGAAACACAAAACTGACAGCTTGTACCATCTCTGATGGCATAGAATCCGCTACAAAAGTAACTTGCTTTTGGCATCTATATAAAGGTTATGGCTATTTCTGCTTCTGTCATTGCTAGGATTAGTTAGGTGGGTTCCTGCTGCCTGCAGTCCCTACCTCCTTATCAAGTGGGTGTACAAGTTAGTACACCTCGGAACTGCATGGGAAGACAGGAAATGTGTATCTGAAGCATTCTGTGAATACACAAAGGGAATTCAAATATTGGACAATCCAAAACCATGAACAATCTCTAATCCAATGGCTCGTGCCTTGAATTCAGTGAGGAGAAAAGCGAAATCATGGCTTAAGGATGTGAATGAACTGAGGAGCATTTAGGAGGAAATTGTAAGGGACAAGCCGCACACATAGTCAAGGGAGAAGAACCAGTTGCCACAACATGGTTAAGGAGCTGGATTTTTTCATTGTTGATGCTGTGTCCTACTAGAATCAAATGCTTAACGGAATCATGGTGCCTCTAAGCCATCCTGGCAAAAAGGCCCCAAGACAGAAGTTTGTAGAAGTTACCAACTATCTCCATTTCATAAGTGGAAGATGCTGCAACTTAGAAATAGACCCTAATGTGTGTCAGGGGAGAGGGTAAGTCCAAAGAGCTAGCTCTGTGTACTTGATTTATTGTCAGTCTGGATCTAGAAATGCATGAACTTCAAGCTGCAAAGATACTGAACAAAGAAAGGTTCATACCATATTTTTAGTGGCACAAAATGTGTATTTTCTGATTTCATAAGAGGAGATGGAAAGATAAACCTATTTAATAATTGTCTGAGAAGTGACAACTCTTTACAGTAATCATCTAGAACAAATTCAAAGTGAAATACTATTTTTATTTTACAGATGAAGCAAGTAAATCTATGAGAGCTTTGCTTGCCGAACATCATCCAGCTTTCAAATTAGATGAATTTCTTATTCCTTTTTAAGTGTGAAGAGCTCGTGGGATATGACATGAATTCAGAATCAGATATCCAGCACCACATGAAGGTTTATGAGAGATGCTAATTCCCTGCCCCCTTTCATGTCCCACTGAGTCAGAAACCCTGGGAGAGGATCCTACACTCTGGTTTAGGGATCTTCCAAGTAATTCTACGGTAAGCTCAAGCTTGAAACTTCTGAATTATTATATCTTCCTGGGTATTGGGACAATTAAAAGCTATTTTTCTTCTTCCTTTTGGAAAGACAAATAATGTAGATGAGGTACCATTTATTTTAGCCCATCCTAGAATGCCAGGTATAGTAGATTCCCAAAGATGCTAATTGAAATACGATGAATCTAATCATTCAAATAGAAAACCCAGCTCCACTAAAGTATTTTAATATTGTTAAGATGAAAAAAAGGTTAGTTTGAATTTATAATGACTTTGTTTATTTTTATTCTCCATTTGGAGATATAAATCATCCTGGTTATATAATTTGGCAATATTGTATCACTAAAACTCTTTAGTCTACGTAATTCTTTAGCAAATTAATATATAATAGTAATTGTTACAGAACCACAAAAAATCTGGAGTCACTCACCAGCAAGGCAATCTCTGACTCATCATGTAAGAACATGGTATTGTTTTTTAATGTGCAGAGCACGGAGGTAGGCAACTCTTCTTCAATTCCTCACTCCCCAGAGAACCTATGGGGTGGGGGAAATTGGGCGAATGTGGGGTAAGCGTTTGTGGTCAGCTCAAGTGTGGTCTTGGTGCATCCAAGAGGTTTTTCTTTGCTCAGGGATTGGAGGCCAGAGTCTTCTTTTTGTGATAGAAAAGTTGGTCCCAGCCTGTATGGATTCTCTGGGGATATTGTATATACTTTCTTGATTATATCTTAGAATTCCTGTGAAGCATTTCAGAGAAGAGACTAGAATTCAGCTGCTACACACAGGTGAGCGCTGAGTTCTGAGTCATCATGTTTTCTTATACAAAAAGCCTTGCTCTTGCGGTGCTTCATTAACTCTACGACTTAATTGTTAATAAAGAGTTGGTTTGCAATTATCAAGCTGTAAGAGAGAGGAGTCACAAGATGAAGGAAAGAAATTTGGGCCTGAAGAAGCTACGTCAATAACATTAGGGGTAGGAGTTTGGATTCACCATAAGAAATTTGGATATCTGATATGGATTCTGGGTTCTTAGGAATCCAAATTTATTTATTCCCTTCCCAGTTAAAGACCAGGTCATAAGACATTCATTTCTCTTATTGAAAACCTGGGTAATGCATGTCAGGTCACTGAAGAGAGGTGAGAAAAGGTTGAAGTTCTTTCTTAATATTTGGAACAAAAACTTCTGACTCAAGAGAAGAAACATCAGCACCTTTCTGGGGCATCTCCATGCTGAGCCACAGCCAGAGGGGCATTCTCCACTTTCTGAGCCCAGTTCTGCAGGTTTTACCATAGAAACCAAAGGGCTACAGCTTGGTCTCTTCTCCGCAGCCTTTATTATGAGCTGTAGTACTTAATGGTAGAGCAATGAAGATTCCTGCTAGCACTAGCATGAGTCTAAGCAAGAAGGATTTGCCAAATAATCACGAAATACCACATAAGGGAAGGGAAGGAATGCAATCACCAGCGTGTTGTGCTTTTCGAAGAGCATAAATTATTCCTCTACAGAGGCAGATGTTATTCATTACACTGCAAATAAATCTAGAAATGTAGTTTACCCTGATTTAGCATTATGCTTAATTGTATTGAAGAATAATGCAATGCAGTGAGCCCTGTATGCCGTGTGGTTGTTATATACAAGCCAAGGCCGTGTTGCTTTGCCAGGTGAAGTTTCTCTGCAGTAAAATCTCCAGGTTTGTTATAGCCTGAAAACAGAAAGGAAGAAATTGCCACCCTAGGAGACTCAATTATAAGAGCCACCATCTTTCAACATACTTTGTGCCAGCCAAGTGCTAAAAGTCAGTATAAACAGGTATTTCTCAGATCTGCTAGAGAGAGCACTTTAAAGTCAACGGTCCAATGAAAGCATTCTATCAAAGCAGAAAAATGAGTTGCAGAATGCCATGGGTAGGTAGTGATAGAATTTAGATTCAAACTCACTTCTGTGTGACTTCCCTTCTGCTCCCTCAAAGAGCAAGATGCAAACTTCACTGAGCGTGTACTATCTCCTTGATGCCAAATCTTTTATATTTACTTATTTCATTCTCCTCAACCACAGTGAATTTCAGTGGCTTCTATCTGTCCTAGTGTACTGCATAAGAAAAAATTTCCCCAGGGTCACAGCCCTAGAGAAGATATTATAGGGCTAACATTATGACACAGAGTATTAAGCTGCTGTTTGAAACGTTGGAATAGCATTTGAGAGCCAGTTAAGTTCCCACTTGCTCTACTTCTGATCCAGCTCTCTGCTTTTCTTTTTTTTTTAAGGTTTATTTATTTTTATTGCAAAGTCAGATATACAGAGAGGAGGAGAGACAGAGAGGAAGATCTTCCATCCGATGGTTTACTCCCCAAGTGACCGCAATGGCCGATACTGCACGGATCCGAAGCCGGAAGCCAGGAGCTCTTCTGGGTCTCCCATGCGGATGCAGGGTCCCAAGGCTTTGGGCCATCCTTTTCTGCTTTCCCAGGCCACAAGCATAGCTCCCTGCTTTTCTAACTTTGCCTTTCAAATACGTAAAATAAATTTCCAATAAAATAAAACAGGAAGAGAAAGAGTGAGGGAGACTTGGACTCAAACCAAAGTGTCAGAGTCCTAAACGCAGGTTCTGAATGCAATGCTGAGCATCAACAGCAGAGAAGAGAAGTGCTGTCAACAAAACCAAAAGCTGGCCAGAGCCTTTTAAATAAGTAGGAATAAAAAGTATTTGGAGTTTCTTTTCATATCAACATTTTGCAATCAATAAATAATGGAGCCTGGTAAAATATTTTGTTAGCATATTACACAACAAAGGTCCTGAAATCATGCTTAAGAGCCAGTGGTGCACCTTTCCCTTCGGGAAGTGCATCACGTTCCACGTGGCTAAGTGACCTTTCCCTTCCAGGAAGTGCATCACGTTCCACGTGCACAGTGACCTTTCCCTTCCAGAAAGCGCATCACGTTCCACATGCTGAGTGACCTTTCCCTTCCAGGAAGTGCATCACGTTCCACGTGCTGAGTGACCTTTCCCTTCCAGGAAGTGCATCACATTCCACGTGCTAAGTAAATTTGATAAAGGAGATGGCCTGCCTCAGTGATGACCTTTTCCTTCTAATCACACTGAAACACCATCCATCTTTATTTTAAAAATAGTCATGAGGCCCAGTACAGTGGCCTAGCAGCTAAAGTCATCTCCTTGAATATGCTGGGATTCAATATGGTCGCCAGTTCTAATCCTGGCAGCCCTACTTCTTGCTTATGGCCTTGGAAAGCAGAAAAGGATGGCCCAAAGCCTTGGGAACCTGCACCATGTGGGAGACCCAGAAGAGCTCCTGGCTCCCAACTTCGGATCTGCACAGTACCAGCCATTGCAGTCACTTGGGGAGTGAATCACCAGACAGATCTTTTTCTGTCTCTCCTTCTCTCTGTATATCTGACTTTGCAATAAAAATGAATACATCTTGTAAAAGTAGCCATGAAATATACTTAGTTAAAAAAATACTGATATTTATACTTGGGTAAGAAAAACCACCTGCATGTGCAAGATGGGGGCTGGGAACAGGCCTGGTTGGGGATCTGAGCTGAGGGGATGTCCAACTAGGTTGGCGTTCACACTGGTGAGCACAAGAGCCAGAATGGGGGTGGTAGTTTAGGCTGGACATGGCTGCAGTGTTCCTCAGCTGGGCATGGACAGGGTCTGGGGCACTCCAGACTGGGCTGGACTCGAGCATCCTCTGGTGCTTGTGAGAGTCAGAGTGGATGTGAGATGGGCTGGGCTAGTTCTCAGCTCCAACTGGGCCGCATGAGAGCTGTGTCAGAGTGCGGACTAGGTGTGGCTGAGCTGTAACACCCAACAGTAAGAAACGGGTTGTGTATGGGCCAGTTGAGAATGGCTACTGTTCCTACCAGGACAGGAGGTAGACTAAGTCAGCCCAGGCCAGGGACCCCCTCCAGCTGTGCAAGATCTGCCACTGAAAGGAGACCAGATGGAGGAGCTTGGGGGGCTCCTTTGTCAGTCCCTCAGGTGAACACAAGATCCAAGGCAAGGAGCAGCCCAGATCAGACCAGGTTACAGTCACTGCCAGTATATGTGTGGCTCAGGTATGGGGGCAGGCCAGGCTGGGCCAGCCAGTTCATAATACCCACTTGTAGATCTGAGATCCAGGATGGGCTATAGGGCAGGCTGGGTCTGGCTGCATCACCTGCCAGTTCACATTAGTGCCAGGACTGGGGACTGAATGTGCCAAGCCTCATTGAACTGGAGCCAACAAAACTTCAGCCAACAAAAGCTGGAACGGGTGCAGACCAGGCCAGTTCAGGCTACATCACCTGCTAGCAAATGCTGAGGCAAGATAGGCCACACCAGACTGGACTATAGCACCCACCAGCACGAGACTGGGGTGATGGGGCCAGGGGTGTGAGCCTGGTAGATGAATAGAGAGGACTCCACTGCTGGACTACTGTGAGAGCTGGAACTGGAGACAGACTAGACTGGGCAGGGCTACAGCACCAGTTGGCCCACATGTGAACCTGGAAAGGGGAGAGCCAGGCTGAGCTAACTGATTGTATCCACTGGTATAGGCATGAGCTGGAGTAAGGGCAGCTGGGCTTTGCAAAAGCAACAGCCAGCAAGTGCTGAGACTAGGGGCAAGTACTGTTGGGTTAGACTGCAGAACCACCAGGATAGTGCACCAGGATAGGTCCAGTGGGGAGGTTGTGGGCTTCTCTCTGATGAGCTACAACTCCTACTGGTGAGCATGAGAACCAGGATCGGGGCCAGTCCTGGCTGTACAGGCGGTGGCACTCACTGGCATGAGTGTGGGCTTGAGGGTGGAGTTAGTCGGGTTGAGTTAGGCTTCAATGCCCAGTGATGTATATGAGAGCGCAACAGGATGTGGGGCAGACAGGACCAGTCCACTGCACGTGCTGGCAGGCACAGGAACCAGAGCTCGGGCAGGGGTGGAGGTTCACTGGGGGTTGCTCTACTGGGTTGCAGCTCCCCAAGTGGTACTTGAAGGCTGAACATGTGTTGGGAAGGTTCCTGCACCAATGGAGACTTGGAGGTGGAATATGACAGCAAATCAACCTTGAAAGAATCTCTGTATCCTTGGAGTGCAATATCAGTAGCATCTCAAGAACTATCAAAACCACATGACCAGAATCCTCAGAAAATACTCCACACTAGGGAGCCTGGGATGATATCAGGTGGCAGTTCCCCATCCTGAAGGTAGTGCAGTGGTTCAAAGCCCAGGCACGGTTACTCCTATTGTGTTCCCCTCTCCCCCATACACAGGAAGATGAAAAAGAAAATGTGTAAACAATAGCATCACCCACTGTCACCTGATCCTCAACCTTTCCCACCATGATCAACTATGTAAACATAAAAAATAAAATTAAACTAATAAATTATTTAGAATTTAAATTTGCATTCCTGGGGGATGTTAAGTCTCTTAATCTTATTGCTGAAACTATCACACAATATACTTGAAAGCACTAAAAATTACAGACAGTTCCAGCCTCATTTAATAGATGAGCAAATGGCATCAATAGGTTGTTCCAAGGATATAAAACTGGTTAGACAGTGGGCTAAAACGAACTATAAATCTCTCCTAAGTGTGAGTCACGTATTCCGTTCACTTTAATTATGGAAGAATTTGGATTTTGTACTATTGTGAGATACAAAGAGCTGTGGGTCAAATTCTTTGTTCACTCATGTTCCAGCTGTGCATTTCATGTTAAAGTTGTGATGGTTAACCTTGGGCTTCATGGTGACTGGATTAGAGGTTGCCCACAGAGGTTAATCTGAGCACGACTGGGAGGGTGTCTCCTGAAGTGACTGGCCTTTTTTCATTTTTGCTTTTTGTTTCTTTCTGTCTCTCTCTCTCCACTACCCACCTACATACATATATACCTATCAGCCTACCACCTGACATCTATCTATCTCCTAGTGATCTCATCTATTTATTTTTGTTGTCTTTTTTGGAACTAGGAACCAGAGTTTCCTTGGAAAAGCCTAGCTAATGCAATATTTGGTTTCTATCAAATTAGACGCTAGTTTGTTTATTGTTAGTGTGGGTAAGTAACACATAATTTGAAAGAGTTCTTGAGAATTAAGTAAATCATGTAGATAATATTATTGGCATAAAAGAAGAGCTCCAAAACTTACAGTTATCTATCTTTCCTAATTTTTTCTCTTCCAAATCACAGTCATGAAGACTCCTTTATTGCCAAGAGAGCTCTCTGAAACAACCCCAAGTCCCAGGAATGCACTTGTGGCACGTCTGTGACTTTCTGAATAGGGATGTCTCCTTCTGTTTCACAAATGTGCAGTAAACTTCTCCTGACAGGTGAACTTTCCTGGCAGTGCATTGAATTCAGAGAGGTTTATTTGTGGTCAGCATAGTTACATCACACAAATGACTCAGAAACACTTGATATGCTAAGCACAGGTGACATGTGCTGAGGAAGTTAGAGAAATAACTTGAAAGGAGATCAAGTAATCTCCACGGAAAAGGAGAGTAAGCACCCAGATTCTACATTCCACAGAAATGTTACCATTTATTTTTTCAATACAAGAGTAAATGGTTCAACAAAGATACAAGACAAAATGAAACAATGGGTCTTGCATCAGAAAACCAGAATATGTTCTAGATAGATTCTTTATTTGCACAGTAGACATACTCATGGGTCTATCAATCAGTAGTTGCCAGGTAACAAAATACCCCAACCTTAAAATAATAGCTATTTATTATGTCTGATAGATCAGTGAGTCAGGAGAATAACTCTACAGACCAAAACTGGGATTGACTATGCTTACTCACCCATTCTTGGTGAGCTATACAACAGCCAGGAACTCCTATAAATCTGAGTATGTGTTCTAAAATGCTTGGAGTTTCATCTGGAATACACCAGCCTGACTTAACTCTGTTCCAGACCTATTTTCTCTCCTGCAGGGATACTTATGGTGAATGTAGAAGAACAGTGGAGAAGGACATGCATGAGGCCTACTGAAACTTAAGATTAGAATGAAAGACACTGACATTGTACTACACTGGAGATAAAGAATCAGCCTGCAAGAATAAGACACAGATCTGTGTCTTCTATTAACACTAGCATTGTCTTCTTTTCTAGCTTGCTTTTGTTCAGAGCTAGAAATAAATGCAATGGTTATACTCTTTGAGCATGTACTGATGACAGTTCTCCTTATTAAAACTTAATAAACCAAGCATAACATGAGCAAAGCTAAAAGTGCCAGCTCACATACCAAAAATTACAAGCTAAATAAAGCCATAGAGATACTTAGAGCTAGAGATTTCAAAATGTCTCTTTTTCTCTAACTACCCATGACTAATTTCTGCTATGGAACCCATGAAGGATGAGTAGATTCTATATGGTAATAGTGCTGCTATCAGCAGTTTTCATAGTCCCTAGAGCTTTGTTCATTTCAGCAACAGCTAAAGGAGAGGGAGAGGGTGTGCTGAGAAAGTACCTGTTTCTCTGAAGCACAGAAAGCTCTTTCAACGTCCACCCATTGGCTACCTGGCCACGGGGCCTCCCCAAGTTTGGGTGTGTGTATTCAATGCAAGTGATCGTGAAGAGGAAACAGAAGAGGATGGCATTATATCACTTTTCAGGCTATTGAATCAAACACTTTATTTTGACTCACATATTCTATAATTTTCTTCAGTACAAGGTTAATACTTTTTGGTTTTGGTCAGCATACCAATACTGTGCATGACCTATCAATAGGATTTTGTTGTATCTATTATTGAAAGGGATTTTTGTTAAGAATTCCAAATTCTGGCTCCTTCTTATGTGGCTAAATTAATATAGACATATGTATGTTCCCCTTTCTGAAGCTTTTTATTGCTGTCAAATCTAACCTTGTATTCCTATAAGGTCTATAGCCTTATGAAATTGGGTAAAACATAAGGTATCTTTTTGTCCTGCTTAGAGTCAAGCAACGATGCCTAATTTGAAGACTTATTTCACTACATGTAGATCTGCTTTTTTAGTCATACAGTATCTCTTATAAATTAGTCTGGTTCTTGTTCCTTCTGCTGCCTGACTGGGAGTTTTTATCTAGGAGCCATGGAAGTTGCACTGGGCGAGGACCAGCAGAGTGGGTCTGCAGCCTTACAAATGGCATGCTGACATGGTGTGCTGTTGGACCAGGGTTGGAGACTTGTGTATGTGCTGGGAACCCAGGCCAGCATGGTAGCATGGGTCTGAGAATCAATACAAATAAGTTCTTGGGTACTGGATGGGTGGAGTTTGGGTCCTAAACCAACACATATGGCAAGGGACCAGTCTGGAGATATGTGTATGTGTTGGGATTCTTGGTGGATAGGCAAGGCTCAGACAACATGCCACCCACATGCACTTATGGACATGGAGGCCGTGGACTGCTTGAGAAGGAGTTATGGGATGTGGAGGAGAGACAACTGGGGAGTACACTGCAGTATACTCTGAGCAATGTCGTCTGGAGGAATTGCACTGACTAGGCCATTGCACTTGCAGGTAGGCAGGGGAGCTAAGACTGAGTGATTGCAATGAGGGAAACTGAAGCACCTTTCTAGGTCAGACCAATGGAACTGCTCGTGTGTGAGACCTGAGCTGGACTAGTTATCACTGACCATCACTCACCAGTGTGCACAAAAGCTAGGGTTCAGGGAACTATATGGCAGGGTCATACCACAGTACCCTCCAGTGAGTGTCAGGATAGGGAAAAGGTCATGTTAGGCTGGGCCATAACACTAACTAGCATATCAGAGAACTGGGCTTGGGGCACATTCAGTGGGGAATATGTGGGCTAACCCCTGTGGGACTACAGTATCTGCTGGTTTGCTCAAGTGCTAGGAGTGGTAATACGCCGAGCTGGGCATGACCATGGAATGTACCTACACCCATGAGTACTGGAATTCTCAACAGACTATACTACTCCTGGTTGCAGCACCCATAGGTGTACCCAAGAATTGGATGTGAGGTAGGCCAGGCCACAACATCCACCAATACACGTCAAGGCTGATATGGAGGGAGCAGACTGTGCTGGATAAGGGTCTAGTACCCACTGGCATGAATGAAATCTAGGGCTTAGAGGGACCCTGGTGAGAGACTTCAGGAACTACCCTGACGGGCCATAGCTCCCACTGGTAAACATGTGATTCTGATTTGGGTGTTGGTCAGGTTGGGCAAAGCTGCTCCACTGGTCGAGAGGTGTGTGGATTAGCTGGTTGGAGGTGGGGAAACTAAGGTTGTGCAAAACTGAGTTTTGATAGCTGATGGCCAATTCAACAAGCCAACCAGAGCAAGACACCTGAATATGTTTTGTGTTTTCTCTAAAATCTAGAATCAGTGATACCTGCTTATTTTACTTCTTTGAAGTAAAACAACATTAAGCATAGCAATTGTCTAGCTGTCTTTAAAGATACACTAACATGGTCTTAATCACTGGACTCTGAGAAACTTCACTGTTTTTGTAGCCCTGAATTTTTATTGGATTTGTATTTTTTCTTCTGTTTTTTCAAAACATTCTGATAATTCTAATCATCAGATCCAAGTAATAGAGTATCAAAGATGTAAAGGCTGCATATAAAACCTATGGAGGACTGTTGTGCAAGCACGTGGATGGGTGGGTCACTGAGCCATGCTGGCAAATAAATACTTGCATTACTTTTGCACCTGAGTGAGTGTACCTACTCAACTGCTTGCACTCAGAAAATCCGTTTTTAAAAAATGCAATGGAGATAGAGAAGAAAAGATGGCTGATCATGGAGAGCTGGTATAGGATGGAGTACAGAGAGAGGGGCCAATCCCAGCAGAAGAACAAACCAGGAGGCATAGAATTACAGGGAGAGGAGCGGGAAGGTCCCTGGACATCGCTGAAGTAATAAGATCCACACAGCTTGGAGGGACAGTCAGAAAAAGAAAGAAAGAAAAGGCAGCACCCCATGCTAAACTTGCTGAGTTACGATCCAAGGCAGGGGGAAGGCTGGTGGGAGTCTCAGCCCACCCAGAGAAGACAAAGGCAGCTAGAAGAATCTTTTACAAATACCCACACCAGCAGGGGCCACAGACCACTGGAGTGCTGGAGACCCCAGAGGTGGCTGCGTGATTGAACATGGAGGCCACCAACCTGGGCAGAGGCAGAGGCCAAGGAGTGGGGGAGGATCCCAGCAGCCCACCCCCAACAGGGGAGCACCTGTGGGAGAGTGCAGCGGGGAGCTGAACTGCACTCACTGGAGCCACTGACAGAGTGCCTGATGTTGCTTGGGGAGGCCGGAGGCTGGTGGCTCTGGCAGAATTCCCTGCTGCTCAGCACAGGCCACAGAGGCAGTGACGTGACTGACCAGAGAGACTACCAATCCGGGCAGAGGCGGCAGTCAAGTGGGGGCCACAGCAGCGTACTTCCCAAGAGGAGAGCACCTTTGTGAGAGTGCAGTGGGGAGTAGAACCACACTCACTGGGGCCACAAACAGAGCGCCCTGACACTGCTCCAGGCGGCTGGCAGCTGGTGGCTGGTGGCTCCGGTGGAACTCCCTGCTGCTCAGCATGGGTCCCAGAGGTGGTGGGACATGACAGAACAGAGAGGCTGCCAATCCGGGCAGAGGCGGCCAAGCTGTAACTCCAGCAGCCTACTTCCCAACAGAGGAGCACCTTTGAGAGAGTATGAGAGTTGAAACACACTCAATAAATCTAAACAGAGGAAAGACAAGAAGTCCCAAGGCTACAAAGTTTCTCACCTGCTCTCTGTCCCCGTGGGCACACTCAAGACAACACCTAACCAACAAGCTGCAGGGAAACCAGGTTGCAAAGATATAAATCCAGGGGCAAAAAAAACCAGCCCAACACCACACCGTCGCCTACGCTCCCCAATAAAGCAAGGAGAATTATGCTTCTGCCGACACTCCATGCAACAGTAACTGAACCACACATGCTCTAGGTTACAGCATGGAGGTCAGAGTCTGTGGACAAGCAGGTCAGAGGCTAAAATCCCAAAATGACAAAAAACCACAACAAAATGGGGAGAAGTTTCAGAAAAAATAATAATTCAGATGAAAAGTCCAGCAATTTCCCCGAAAACAACCAAAAACTAATCTCAATCCCTGAGATGTGAGATGAACACATTGAGTTGTTACCAGATAAGGAGTTTAAGAAAATAACGATAAAATTCATCAGAGACAGTGAGAAGCACTGGGAAGATTTCAAGGAATTAAAAAATCATGTAATTACAAAACCAAAACAAGCCAAAAATGGATCCTTGCCTTAGAGCACAAAGTTGAGAGCCTAACCAACAGAATAAATACAGCAGAGGATAGAATGTCAGAAATGGAAGACAATTAGAATGAAAGCAAGCAGCTCATCTGAAACAAACCTGAGCAAAGCCAACAGGTCCATACAGGAAATGAAAGACAATCTCAAAAAGCAAATATTACAATAATAGGCCTTCCTGAAGGAGTGGAAAAATATATAGGTTTGTGGCGGGGGCTCAATGAAATAATACAGGAGAACTTCCAAAATACTGGAAACGTAAATCCAGCCCAAACCCAGGAAGGACAGAGAACCCCCAACAGATTCGACCCAAAGAGATCTTCACCCAGACATGTGATCCTCAAGCTCCCTTCCAGCAAATACAAGGAAACTATTCTGAGACAAGTACGAAGAAAAGACAAGATTATTTTCAGAGGAAACCCAATCAGAATCACAGCCAAACTCTCAGAAGAAACACTCCAAGCAAGGAGAGAATGGGGTAAAAACCATTCAAATCCTGAAACAAAACAACTGCCAACAAAGAATAAAGTACCCAGCAAAGATTTCATTTGTATGTGAAAATGAAATTAAATTCTTCCACAGTAAAGAGAAACTCGAAGAATATGCCAGCACAAAATCAGCTCTAGATTTCCTTAGGAAGGTGCTAAACTTAGAAAGAAAAAATGAAGACCAAAATCGAAGATGGCAAAAGGCAAGATGTCCCCACAAAAGTGCACACGAGGAAAGACAATGAATCACAGATACTAATAGATGCAAATACACACTTGCATGCCTGCACACGCTCGTGGCAGCTCAAAGTCGCAAATTCTCCATATATCTCTAAGCACAAATGACCTAAATTCATCAATCAAAAGATACAGTTTAAAAGAATGAATCAATAAACAGAACCCAACCACCTGTTGTCTACCACAGACACATCTAACCAAAAAAGATGCTAAGAAACTGAAAATGAAGGGATGGAAAAAGATATTTCACACCAATAGATGAGAAAAAAAGGCTGGAGTAGCTGTTCTAATCTCAGATGACCTAGACTTCACTGTGACAAACTTCAAAAGAGATAGAGATGGGCACTTTTATTGCTGAAGGGAACCTTCCAGCAGGAAGTGATTACCATTATAAACATCTACACAGCAAACACAGGTGCACCCAGCTGCGTGAAGCAATTACTGATGGACATAGATGCACATACAATAATCATGGGTCACATAAACACTCCGTTAACACCAACAGACATATCAACAAAACAGAAACTCAGCAGAGAAACAATAGAATTCACACAGACCATAGAACTAATGGACTTAGTAGACATTTACAAAACCCTCCACCCTACACACACAGAATATACTTTTTTTTTTCAGCAGTGCATGGCACCTTCTCCAGAATTGACCACATGATAGGGCACAAAGCAAGTCTCACCAACCTCAAAGAATTCGGAATCACACCATGCACATTCTCAGACCACCAAGGAGTGAAACTGGAAATCAATAAATCAAAATGCCCCAGGAAATCTGAAAACACTTGGAGGTTGAACAGTATGCTACTAAATGAACAATAAGTCAGAAAAGAAATTAAAGATGAGATAAAAAATTTATGGAAACCAACAAAAACTGATACAATATTCCAAAACTTGTGGGACACTGTCAAAGCAGTGTTATGTGGTAAGTTCATAGCAACTGGCACCTATATCAAAGCCCAAGAAAGATACCCATTACAAGAATTAAACACACACCTCCAGAAATGGGAAACACAGCTGCAAAACAACCCTACAAACAAAAGAAAACAAGAAATCATCAAAACAAGGGAAGAGATAAACCAAATTGAAATAAAATACTATACACAAAATTAATGAATCAAAAAGCTGGTTTTTTGAGAAGATAAACAAAATTGACACCCCACTGGCCCAACTGACAAAGAAAAAAATGAGGATTAATAGCATTAAGGATGAAAAAGGCAACATTACAACTGACACACACCATTAAGAAAATAATTAGAAATTAGTACAAACAACTGTATTCCAACAAATCAGAAGATCACCAGGAAATGGAAAGGTTCTTGGACTCCCACCACTTACAAAAGCTTAGCCCAGAGGCAACAAAGACCTGAACAAACCTATAAGTGAGGCAGAGATCAAATCAATGATTAAAGATCTCCCAACAAAGAAAAGCCCAGGCCGAGATGGTTTTACTGCAGAATTCTACAAAACATTCCAATCAGAGCTAACTCCAATCCTCTAAAAACTCTTCAAAACAATACAAACGGAAGCAACCCTTCCAAACTCATTCTATGAAGCCAACATCACCTTAATCCCAAAACCGGATAGAGGACTAACCGAAAGAAAACTACAGACCAATCTCCCTGATGAACATTGATGCAAAGATTCTCAACAAAATCCTAGCCAATAGAATTCAAAAAAACATCAGACAGATCATTCATCTGGACAAAGTAAGATTCATCCCTGGAATGCAGGGATGGTTCAACATTCAGAAATCCATAGATGTAATACACCACATCCAAAAACTGAAGAACAAAAATCATATTATAGTATCAATTGACGCAGAAAAAGCTTTCGACAAAATCCAACACCACTTCATGCTAAAAACCCTAACCAGGGTAGGCATAGAAGGAACAATTCACAACATGATCAAAGCAATATATAAAAAAAAAACCCAACGCCAGCATCATACTGAATGGAGAAAAACTGGAACCCTTCCCACTGAGATCTAGAACAAGACAAGGATGCCCACTATCACCACTGCTATTCAGCATAGTCCTAGAGGTACTTGCAGAGGCCATAAGACAAGAAAAAGAAGTCAAAGGAATTCAAATGGGAAATTAAGAAGTCAAGCTTTCACTATTCGCAGATGACATGATCCTTTACATAGAAGAACCAAGAGACTCAAAATAAAGACTGTTAGAACTTATACGAGAGTTTGGTAGAATGGCAGGGTACAAAAGAAATGAACAAAAATCAATAGCCATATTGTATGCAAATAGCCCTAAGATGGAAAAAGATTTAACCAGCAGGATATCATTCAAAATAACAGAGAAGAGTAAGAAGTATCTAGGAATAAACCTAACCAAAAATGCAGGAGATCTCTTTGAAGAAAACTACAATAAGCTTAAAAAACGAATTGAGGAAGACTTCAAAAGATGGAGAAACGTCCCATGCTCCTGGATAGGCAAAATTAATATCGTCAAAATGTTCATAGTAGCAAAAGCAATATATACATTCAAAGCAACCCCAATGAAAGTACCCAAAACATTTTTCATAGAACTGGAAACAATGATACAAAGGTTCATCTGGAAACACACACAAAAAAAACACAAATAGCTAGAACCATCCTGAGGAATAGGAAGTTAATAGGGGGAATCACAGTTCCAGACCTCTGGACACACTACAGGGCAATGGATATCAAAACAGCATGGCACTGGCACAAAGATAGAGAGGAAGATCAATGGAGCAGAATAGAAACACCAGAAGGGAACCCACGCAGATACAGCCAAATAACTTTGACAAAAAGATGACAATCCAAGCAAATGGGAATGTCTCTTCAATAAATGCAGTTGGGACAACTGGTTGATAGCATGCAGAAACAAGAAGACAAACCCGTATCTTTCACCATACACCTAGATCAAATCTAAATGGATAAAAGACCTAAACCTACATCCAGAAACCTTCTAACCTTTGGAAGAAAATGTTGGAAACACCCTGCAAGACTTTGTTATAGGCTCTGACTTCCTAAAAAGAACACCAAAAGCAATAGTAATCAAGTTCAAAACAAACAAATGGGACTACATCAAACTAAGAAGCTTCTGTACAGCAAGGGAAACAATCAACAAATTAAAAAAGCAACCCACAGAATGGTACAAGATCTTTGCACACTACATAGGTGATACGGGGCTAATCTCTGGAATATACAAAGAACTTCAAAACAACCAAAACACCAAAGCAAACAAATCACTCAAGAAATGGGCACGGGAAATTGGCAGACATTTCACAAGGAACAAACCTAAATGGCAAACAAACATATGAAAAAATGCTCAAGTTCCCTGGCAATAAGGGAAATCCAAATTAAGACATCGATGAGGTACCACCTAACACCAGTAAGAATGGCTCAAATACAAAAAATCACCAACAACACTTGCTGGCGAGGATATCAGGAAAAGGGAACCCTTCTCAAGTAAGCTGTCTTACTTCAGAAACTTGTGAAGGACTAACTGTATATTATTACGAAGTGGGCCTGGTTCTAACCCTCATACCAAAAATGTTTTGAACTATAGGAATGCAGTGTAATTTTAGTAGGCTATTTATTTCAATCTTAGGGAAGCAAGAATCAATGAAACATTGGAAAATGTATCTGATTCTGATTGGCATTGTGTTCTTGCTTGTTTATTATTAACTATGCTACACAGTATTTTGTAAGCTGGGATTTTATCATCTCAATGGAAAGGAGCTAATCAATGTAAATGGAATCATGTCCTCTGGTCAATGTGACCTGTAGAGAAATCTGGCTTCATCTGTTTATAGTGTTACTGAAGACACATTTGCAATTGGGTGATTTATAAAGAATAGTACTTTATTTGTCAAAGTTCCAGAGCTTGGAGGCCAGTATCATGGTGTCGGCAGACCCCTGTCTGGGGAGATGCTAGCTCCAATTCCCATAGGGCAACTGTTTAATGCATCCCACTAAGGAATACTGTGTGCTTTTGTGACAGAAAAAAATTCCTTTCTCCCTAAGATGAGGGCTTACTTCTCCCTTATCATACCAAAGAAGCTTTGCCTCGTGGTCTCACTCGATGTGACTCAAGCTAACCACACAAGGAAGCTTTGGTGCCACTTACTGTTATCTGAGTTAATACATTAAATCCAAATCTCTGTTAAGTGCCTCTGTCTCAAGAAATTTGGACTGCACTAACATTATTTTCATATTCTGTTTGATGTAACAATTAAATACACAGCCACAAGTATTTCGTATATGTCTTCTGGGGGAAATACATGTGCACATAAATACATACATATATGACATGTACACTTACACATGCTATGTACATACAGAATGATGCCATACACACAACATGCTATTAGATATGAAGAGTCCTAAAAACGATTTTACATGGAATAAAAAGATAAGTTTACTTGGAGGCATATTTATTTTTAAATGTATGCAAGTTTGCCTGTTTTTTTTTCAAAAAATGTTTCCCAGACTTTAAAAGATCCTTTAGATATAATGAGGTGCTCAGGAATAAGCCATGGTAGTTAAGGATACAGGTGCCTGGAAACATCGCTAAAGACGTTTGGTAAAACTGCACAGTCTGCTTTTTCAGTTATTCTCAGCTCAGAAATGCACATCTTGTCAGGCACTGTCCCTCTTTCTGCGGCTTAGACACTTGCTGTTCTCACATCTCTTGGAGTTGATTCTTTACTAAAAGGTGAACCTTCACGTTATTTTACGCATCTATGAATCACTCAATTATTCTTCACTAAGTTCTCACATTACATCATACACTGACAGCATTACAAACAACAAAAAGTAATGCAGACATGTAGGGTCTCCCCCACAGATTCCTCTAGTACCCATTGCTGGAGGGGATGAGCCTGCTGCCCACCACCCAGCCTCCCGGCCCGCAGAGACAAACAGACGGACACGGGTTCTGTCTAAGCAGTTCTGATTTATTGGGTAAGGGATAGCTTCAGGACAGGAATTTCAGAAATTCCAGGAGGGGAAAAATTAGGAGCCAATTACTAGGAGCGTGACTGTGGAAGCCACCTCCCATAGGCCTGGGTAGGTGAGCGAGATGGCCCTGGTCAATCAGTATTTGCTTGGAGCTACGTGACCCCTGCCCTGGTTCACACCCTGGGCTCTGTCCTTGGCCGCCATCTTGCTGGCCAGTGTTAGTCGCCCTCTTATTGACTTAATGACCTCTTTGCCCTGAGCCCCACACAGACATGACTATTTTCTTTAATATCATATATTTTTACGGGGGCCATCACCCATGTGTTTAGGAAAGCATTATAAACATGATCCCGACTTGAGGCAGTAGTAAGTCAAAGACAACTGAGAGGCAGAGGATAGTAAATAGAAATTGCAGTGATTCATTGATTCATATGCCCATCGGCCTGCTCCGAGCACTTAATGCAAGCAACATGTCCTGGGGCAGAGGTTCAGAAATAAAAATGTGAGTCATCTGCTGAAGTTTCTTATATAATTTAGGCAGCGAAACCCACCTTAAGATTCAAAACAGAAAAATGAATTCACTCTCATTAGACCTGTAGCAGTTGCAAGAGCTTCCTGCAGGGACATCCAGGAGGACAGAATCAAAGGGAATGTCTGCAAGGCACGTGGACTTGCATGTGACGACATATAAAGGCAGAACTACAGGAACAGTCAGGGCTGACAGTAGCTCAACAAGCTAATCCTCCACCTCCAAGCACCAGCATCTGATATGGATGCCTGCACTGTGACCCAGCTTCTCTACTTCCCATCCAGCTCCACGACTGTGGCCTGTGCAAGCACGTGATTATGGCCCAAGTTCTGAGGACCCTTCATCTGTGTGGGAGGCCCGAGAGAAAGGCCTGGCTCCTGGCTCCTGGCTCCTGGCTCCTGGCTCCTGGCTCCTGGCTCCTGGTCTTGGATTGGCTCAGCTCTAGCCATTGTGGCCATCTGAGGAGTAAACTAACAGACGAAAGATCTTTGTTTCTCCTTCTCTGTGACTTGGCCTTTCAGGTAAAAATAAATAAAATCTTGAAAAAAAAAACTGTAGGAAAATTTAAGTTCCTTGAACCACATTAAAAGTCTGAAGCAGTGACAGGTTTTTGGGGTTTGATTGTGTGTATGCAAAATAGGAAACTCATAAATAACTTTAGGGAAAGAGAGATCATTTTGATGCTTAAAAAAAACAAAAACCTTTTTAACTGGTAGAGGTAAAAGTGGATGCATAGGGCCCGGAGCAGTAGCCTAGTGGCTAAAGTCCTCATCTTGCATGCGCTGAGATCCCATATGGGTACCAGTTCTAACCCCGGCAGCCCCATTTCCCATCTGGCTCCCTGCTAGTGGCCTGGGAAAACGGTCAAGGATGGTCCAAATCCTTGGGACCCTAGCTCTTCATGGGAGACCCAGAAGAAGCTCCTGGCTCCTGGCTTCGCATTGGAGCAGCTTCGGCCATTGTGTCACTTGCTCTCTGTTTCTCCTCCACTCTGTATATCTGTCTTTCCAGTAAAAATAAACTTTTTAAAGTGGATGTATAAAGTACAAGCATTCAAAAAATCAGGGCAGAAAAACTGTTGCAATAGGAGCATAGTGATACTGGCACATTATGGGTATTACGGAGCATGAGAGAAGCAAACAGAACACAGGGGTTTTCAGAGATTGGCTCAGTAGAACTTGGCACCTGACTGTGCATATGGAAAGTGAGAAAGGCAGTCAGGTCAAGGATGAACACCAGTTGACGACAGATTATGTGCTTAGAAAATATTAAGCTGGGCACGGAACAGTAGCCTAAAGGCTAGGGTCCTCATCTTGAATGTCCCAGGATCCCATCTGGGCACCAGTTCTAATCCCGGTGGCCCTGCTTCCCATCCAGCTCCCTGCTTGTGGCCTGGGAAAACAGTTGAGGATGGCCCAAAGCCCTGGGACCCTACACCCGTGTGGGGAACTCAGAAGCAGCTCCTGGCTTAGGATCCGTGCAGTATCGGCCATTGCGGTCACTTGGGGAGTAAACCATCGGATGGAAGATCTTCCTCTCTGTCTCTCCTCATCTCTGTAGATCTGACTCTCCAATAAAAATGAAATAAATCTTAAAAAAAAAAAAAAGACAGAAAGAAAATGCGAAGTTCTGGAAGTTGTTAGAGAAGGCTGTGTGTTGGCGATGAGTTGGGACCCTGAAGAACAAGTGTCTGTGAATTCTGGAAGCTGAGCTTGGTGTCCTTCGCAACACTCTAAGTTCGCAGAGGATAGATTATATTGAAAGATATAGGGTACCAAACTGCCTGTGGATAACAGTGTTGCTTCTCAAGCTTGATATTCTTGGCAATCCCAAGCTTGCCTCCGAAAACATGAATAAGAGAAGGCGTGATATAATGTCTATACTTATGCATAGGTGGTAGGCTTAGGGAAGCAGTGAGAGACAACTGCCTAGAGACGGGGAGTCAGAAGTAATGCGTGGCTGCTCAGATTCTAATATTCGCAATTATTTCACTTTTTCTGGACTAAAAACAGATTCATAATCTGTTCTATGTTATTTCTTTGGGCCCTACTATTATCATATTGTGCAATATAAGAGTGCTCAAATGAATTTCAAAAAGCTTTAGGCATGTTGAAGAAAAGTGAAAGCTATTAATTTTATATTGCACTTCTAGGATACACATTTCAGTCCCATCTTCTTCATAAGAGATAAGGTTGCTACGGGGCCAAAATTTTCTTATTTACTGCCCATCAGAAGTATCCAGGTTAATCAGCAACGCTCATGAGCTAAAGGGACATCACTTACACAGAACAAGTCATGGTTCAGAGCCGATTAATCAACTATAATTAGGTTGCTCACTAATTGATCCCAGAAGCTATCACCATTTGACCTCTGCTTAAAGGACTCAATATATTCAAACTCCTCTAGAGACTAATGAATTAGATACACCATTGGTTGAAACCACACAATTCAATGAACCCATTTAACGAATTCAAAGGTTAGTCAAGCCATTCAAGTACATACTGAGTTCCGGGAAGAAACAGGATTGCAACTAATCTTTAATTTCATGAATGTTCTCTAGATTTCACAATATGGTCTGCAACCTTCAAAATAAAGTTGATTTGAACATACTGGAAAATTCTTTTCTTCCATCCTTCCTTCCTCAATCTTCCCTTTTCGCTCCCACTCCCTCCCCTTCCCTCCTCTCCCCTCCTCTCCCCTCCCCTCCCCTCTCCTCTCCTCTCTCCTTTCCTACCCTCCTC
This sequence comes from Ochotona curzoniae, assembly GCF_017591425.1. Lineage (NCBI taxonomy): Eukaryota > Metazoa > Chordata > Mammalia > Lagomorpha > Ochotonidae > Ochotona > Ochotona curzoniae. The sequence goes on from NW_024466413.1 coordinate 2,758,552, forward strand.
TCCCCTCCCTTCCTCTCCCCTCATCCCCTCCTCTCCTGCTCTTTCCCCTCCTCTCCTCTCCTCCTCTCTCCACTCTTCTCACTTCCTCTCTCCTCCCCTCCTCTCCTCCTTTCTTCCCCTCCTCTCCTCTCCTCTCCTTCCCTCTTTTATTCCCCTCCCCTCCCCTCCTCTCCCCTCCCCTCCTCTTCTCTCTCCTCCTCTCCTCTCCCTTCCTCTCTCCTCCCCTCCTCTCCTCCTTTCTTCCCCTCCTCTCCTCTCCTCTCCTTCCCTCTTTTATTCCCCTCCCCTCCTCTCCTCTCCCCTCCCCTCCTCTTCTCTCTCCTCCCCTCCTCTTTGCCTCTCCCTTCTCCCCAATTCCCCTTCCACCGGCCAAGCTGCTTCTCTTGGGTCCTTTTTTTATTTCTTGCTTCCCTCCCTCTCTTCCTTCTTCCTTTCCTTATTCTTTATCTGCATATTTTCATTTTCTTGTTTAATTTGTAAAAGTCTTCTAGCCCACCATTTTGGTAAAAGGAATGGTCTAATTTTAAACAATAATGTATGAAAAGATTACAATGTATAATCACCAAACTATGAGATCTAAAAAAGTAAAATACAAATAATAAAGGTGATTACTAAAGAGACTTGATGACAAAAGCTGAGCTAGGCCTAGCCTAGCCACTCTCTGCCAGACAGCTAAAACAGCACAAATCTTCGGTGACGTCTTCGAGTCCCTTCTGTAAGTTACAACAAACTAGAAGTAAGGACAGATAAAACCATAGTCAGTGTGTACTAGAGTGACAGGGAACAACTGCACAGCAGCGGGAATCAAGCACTTTCTACCCCTGTGCTGGTTTTCTAGCAGAGCCATAGCAGATCCCCCACACTGCACAGCTTCCACATTGCAATTCTCTTTCCTCACACTGAAGGGTGAGAGTCTGAAATCAAGGTGTCGGGGGACTGACTTCCGCATAGGCCTCTCTTGTTGGACTTACACAGATGTTTACTTTTTAAAAAAACAGATTTATTTACTTGTATTGCAAAGTCAGATATACAGAGAGGAGGAGAGATGGAGATCTTCTGTTCAATGATTCACTCCCCAAGTGATTGCAAAGCCGGTGCTGCACCAATCTGAAGCCAGGAACCTACAACTTCTTCTGGGTCTCCCATGCAGGAGCAGGATCCCAAGGCTTTGGGCCATCCCTGACTGCTTTCCCAGGCCACAGGCAGGGAGCTGGATGGGAAGTGGAGCTGCTGGGACTAGACCCAGTGTCCATATGGGATGCCGGCACATTCAAGGTGAGAACTTTAGCTGCTAGGCCACGGCGTGGGACCCATATATTTACCTTCTTTACATGGTCTTCTCTCTGTGTAAGTCTGTGTCCTAATTTTTTTTGTGATGTATTTCTATTGGAAAGGGAGATGTTCAGAGATAATGAGACAGACAGAGAGAGAGAGACTTTTATAACTACTGGTCGATTCCCCAAAAGGGGCCACAACGGTTCGAGCTGAACCAATCTAAAGCCAGGATCCAGGAACTTCTCAGTCTGCCACGTCAGGTGCCCACAGACTTGAGCCACCCTCTGCTGCTTTCCCAAGCTACAAGCAGGAACATGTATTGGACATGCAGAAGCAGGAACTCGAAGCGGTATTCATATGGGATGCCAGCTCCGGCAGGTGGGGATTAGTTTGTTGAACCACTGCACTAGCCCTTAATCTCATTTTCTAAAGGGACACCTGTTAGATGGTGTTAGCTAAATTATGTGTTAAAATCACGTGCTTTCAGATACAGTCACATTTCGAAGCCTAAAGGCTTCGATTTTAATATGTGAATTTTGAGATGACATAATAAAGCTTGTGACACTCCATTTCTGTGTGAGAGAAGGTATAGCATTTCCAATATTTTTCCTATCTAAAGAGATTTTCCAAGGCCTCCTCATCAATACATGTCAGTCACTCTCTCACATAAGCTCTCTCTATCAATAAACATTATATTATGTGTTCTTAATACAAAAATTTACCACATATGTGTATACTGTTCATTTTTAATATTTCTCACTGCAATTTAAATTCCTGGAGTATATTATCTTTGTACACACCTAGAATTGTGCAAGTATATAACAGTATGTAATGAACAGTTGGGGAATATTCAATAAAAATTCATAGAAATACAAATAAACATATTGTGAAATATACCCCCATGGATTGTATTAACCCTCTTTATTCATTTGTTAGTGTGGATACAGAAGTTCACACTTGAGAAAGCTATAAGTGGTAATCGAATAAAGGATACTTTCATGGAGAATTTGACTCTGTGTTTTGCAAACAGCTCAAGGACAGTGGCAGTATTTATTCAGCTTATAAATTGTCTCTCCATATACCTAGGTTCCGTACTTTCAGATTCAACTAACCACAAACTGAAAGCATTTGGCAATAAATTTATGTCTGTACTCAATACGAATACTGTACTTTACTTTTCTTCTTGTCATCATTGCTTAAATAATGCTATTATTATTTACATAGCAATATTCTGTATTAGGCATTATAAACAATCTGCAGTTGATTCAAGTGTATGGAAGGATATGCATCGATTATATGCAAATGTCATGCTTTGTACTATGAGCGAGCTGAACGTCTGTGGTTTGTGGTGCACCCAATAGAAGGGGTGTGGGTATTTTAAATCTAGTATAAGCCATGGGAATTGATGTTTCTGAATCAATAAACGAATGGGAAAAACAATTCACTAAAGAAAACAGGCAAAAGACAGCTCAGTGACAGGTAAGGCAGTTAGGCAGACAGGGAGATTTCAGGCAGGTGGCATGAGGTAGTTTCTCTCCTCAGCAATCTACTTGCACTATTACTATTCCTAAGGTCCCTCAAACAACCGTGGGCACCGACTGACGTAGGCCTGCCCCGAAAGGCTGACAAATGACTCACTCCTGGGAAGTCTGTCTTCCTTATTGTTTGCCTTGCTCAGAGAGTGCTGAGCTGGAACTCAGCTGTCTGAAATGAGCACTGTGGAGCAGCTCCATGGAAATCTCCCTGGAGACACAATGGGTATTGTTAATGATGTTCTGGAAATAAGGGCTCTCAGACACTGTAATTCACACTAATGTGCAATATCCCAGCAGCTCACTTTGCAGATGGAAATGCAATGTCGTCACTCTGGTTTATTATAAAAGCATTAAAATGTGTTCTGTTGGTTAATCACAATGACACTTTCATTTGTTTGAGAGGATTTAAAGTTTTGTTTTGTTTGTTTTTTAGAATTTAACAATATAATTTTTAAAGTTTGCCTTCTAAAAAAAGAGTTGGGAATCCATGGAGTTAGATTCCAACAACACATGATTTTTGTTTTAATTTAAAAACTCCTGTCAGGACCATGAAGGTGCATTTCCTCAGTAGGCACCTGCCATGTGGTTGTATTGAAGAAACATGTAGCACTTGATGGCTCGCAGCTTTTCCTGTAAGTCTCAAAATTATTCCATGCGTGAAAGGAAAGATTTAATGTTTCTGGTAAATACCGGAGCACACTGAAGCTCGACGATGTACATTGAGCAGTTCAAGTGAACTGAAAAGTGTTTTCTTTCTTCCCCTTTCACTCTCCTCATTCAAACAACGTATTGTTGCATAGAAGTTTGGATGTTTCCATCTATTTTTAGCTAGGTAACTATTATCTACCCATTTTTAAGTATATTATTAACACAATTATATGATCATTATAAAAGAGAATAGAGACAGTTTGAATTGCATGGATCAGTTCTGTGGTCAATTTCAACGTGTTATACACGTAACTGAAAATAGATAATGTTCTCTAGCATTTTGGCTAACTGTTTCCCAATACAAACAATTATCACATAATTTTTTTAAACATCTCAAGATTCAATGAATTATATTCATATTTCATTTCAGTCTCAGAGTTTCTTGACTTTGATAGGAAAATAAATTTTGTTTTCTGGTTTTAGTCAATTCAGCGAATCTTAAGTGATTGTTATATAACGGTAAAATAATCAGCTAAGCTGATTTAGATTTAATATCCAGAATATACTCTTTACAATTATATGACAGGCAATCTTCTAGTCCTGTAGTTGGAAGAAGTTTTCTGCAAAGGGTTAGATGTTAAACACACTTTCTTTGTTCCAATCACCTAACACAAAGGCAATCACAAACAATTCAGAAACCTGCAGGCAAACAAATCAACTGATTAATGAATATTGAGATGCTTCCCTTCTTGCATTTTGTGCATGCCACAAAACAGTACTTTTTTGAATTATTTCTTCAGTCCTTTAAAATATAAAGGCCTAATAGCTCATAGGGTTTTTTTGTTATTGTTTTGTGTTTGTTTTTTTTTTAAAGGAATCGGTGCAGTAGGCTATTGGCTAAAGTCCTGTCCTTGCATGCACAGGGATCCCATGTGAGTGCTGGTTCATGTCCTTGTGGCCCCACTTCCTGCTTGTGGCCTGAGAAAGCGATCATGGACAGCCCAAAATCTTGGGACCTTGCACCTGCGTTGCAGAATCAGAAGAAGCTCCAGGCTCCTGGCTTCGGATCGGCTCAGCCCCAACCATTGCAGCCACTGGGAATGAATCAACAGACAGAAGATTTTCTCTGTCTCTCCTTCTTTCTGTATATCTGACTTTCCAGTAAAACTTCAATAAATCTTAAAAAAATGATGAGTCAGATTTGGCCTACAGGTTGCATTTTTGTGACCCCCTGATGTAAGCTTTGGAACAGAGTATAATTCACATCAAGAGGTCCCTACCATTTGGAACTCTCTTTACGCAGTGGTGAAAGTGACAGGGAAGCTGACCAAACAAAAGACATTGTGCGGCAGCTAGTAAGGGCTGGAAGACGGGCAGACAACCGGGACCAACCAGATTCACCCAGAAGAAGGTTTACGCATGACTATGTGGACGTGCTCATATCTGCAGAGTATACAGTGGAGTGAGATTCATGCAGGGTTTAAAAACAGGGCTGGCTAAAAATGCATCTGCAGAGAAGTCTCGCTGTACTCCAAATGCTGCCATTACCCTGAACATGCCATAGAGCACATTTCACTGTAGTGTTAAATCATTTGTAGTGTTAAATCATTTGCCTCTATGAGAAGCTTAAAACATAAAAATTTCAAGAACTCAACAGTAACATTCAGATTTGATTTTAGCAAGATTTCAATCTTCACTGTTATTTCGGCAACCCCTTTTCAGGGAAACACACTGATCTCCCCGTTCTGAGGCAAGGCAATGCAAGAGGTATGTTTCAATTTCACCTCTTCAGTAACTTGCATCATTTTTCACAGTTTTCATTTTCCCCTTATTGTGCTGTAAACTCCGTAGAGATATAGACTTTACATTACTATATTTGGACCCTTGGATTTAATAAATAGTCTATTATAGTTCCCTAATGAATAAACATATTAATGAGAATTTAATTAGCATAATTTTTCACCCTAGAAAACTCTTTCATTGACTTGATGGTAAAATTCTAAGTAGTTGCCTCTAATAAAGGAGCTTTCAATTTAAAACTCTTAATTAAAGCAGTCCTCCATATCTATTACCAACACCAAATCCTCCAAGTTTTACCTAAGGCACACTTAAAATTTCATCAAAATATTTCAAATAGAATTGGAATATCCTCAAGAGCCAAGGTTTTCACAGGAGTAAGTCCAAAGCCAGAATCTCCAGCTTAGCACCCAATGTGGTAGCAGAGATCCACTACTTGAGTTACTGTGCGGCCTCCTACTGTGTGCCTTACAAAAACGCTGCCTTGGAAGAAGGCTGGGACCCCAGGAATTCCAATCTGTGAGCCAGCCATCCTAGCCAGCAGGGTTTTTATTTGTTCTTCAATACAGAGAGACACAGAGAGAACTCCTGGATCCACTATTTCATCCCTAATTCTTGCAATCTCCAGGATTGAATGTGGAGCCTAGAATGCAGTCTAGGCCTTCCCACATTAGTTACAGGAACCCAACTACCTAGGCCATCACAGCTGCATCTCAACACGTACCTGTCTAGGAAGAACATGAAGCGGAGCTATGGCTCATCCTTGGGCAAGCCAGCTGGAAATACAGCTGTGAGGCAACAACTTAAACGCCCACTGTGTTCTTCATTCTAAAGGATTGTCTAGTCCATGAATAGAGGCATAATGTTTTAAATGAGTTATAAAAACAAGTAACAACACACATTTTCCTTACGTCTAAGGAAGAAGTAGTAGATGTAGATAACAAAGTTTAATACACTGAAGAGTATAGAATCACTAGAGAATTTCTATCAAGAAATTCTTAAATTTTTAAAATTTTAAAAGTCAAGACTTGAGAAAGCCATGCAACATATGGGACAGCTTTGTGGGGTCAGTAACAGAATGATTTTGTGTTGTGGCCCATAAACAATGTGAATTCAGTTTTGTCAAAATGCAACCTTAAGTAAATGTTCAAGTTCTGTTATTCATTTTAGAACAAAGCATATGCTTACTCTTCATCACTTACATCCCTATTTTGCAAATGGAAATAATTATAGTAACTGGTTCTTCACATTTATAGTGAGTATTACCAATCAGTAGCGCTCATGGACAAATTACTCATTAGCACTTGGAGCCCCAGTATTTTACCGAGCACATAGGACTGCACTGAGGTTATTTTAAGGATTGAATAAATTCTAGGCACTGCTATTGATATATATATTAGTAAAAACATCACCATATTTCTTTTACACATTGACTATATTTCCACAAGAAAATGTGGTCATGATAACATTCTGTATGTTTTTTACATGGATGAGAAAAAGCCAAGGAATTAGCTGATGCTTATGAGGCTCTGATGCATCATTTCTCTTGATGATTTGTCTTCTTTTTCTGCCTGGCGTGAAAGTAAGAGTTATGGAAGAAATGAAGCCAGGGCTTGGTTACTCCCAGGGAATCAGATGTACCAACAGTGGAGAGGGACAGGACTCCTCATTGTGAATGACAATGGACTCATGTTCAGAAAGAATCTGAAATGTGCCAAAAAGGTCTGTTTCTGCAGGGTTGCCAAGGTCACATTCACATGGAGACTTATGGGAGATGGAGAGGTATTAAGAGCAAAAATTAAGATTTGAGTCAGCACTAAATGGAATATCCAACGCATGTGTCAATACAGCCATGGGTGAGCACCACTTAAATGTGCAAGTCCTCAATAGTTTCCAGGGTGAGGATCTTTGGTGATAACTAGAAATTCACCATGTAAAGAACAACAACAACAAGAACAACAAGATCAGGAAATTGTATCAGTGCTATAAAATGGCAACAATCAAGGCTTATGGATTGAGCAAGTCATGGTAAAATGAGAGGACCAACTGAGCGGGAGCCGTGAGACACGAGATACGAGGAAAGGACCCAGCAAAGATGGAGCAGCAGAGCACGCTGGGTGGACGTGAGAATTCTTGTACGTTGTTCTCAGGATCCCATTACATCACACAACTATGCAAACACGGCTGAAAATTGGTTGTTAATTGCTCTCAAAGTGACTCCACATTCCTCATTTGAATCCTCATTTGAATGCATGGGACAGGATGAAATCAGAACTTTAATTTTGCCTGTCTTCCTATAGGGGCAACTGGCATAAACAGTTCAAAAGCTGAAACAATGTGAACATGTCTATACACAAACACATATATTAGCACATACTCGCGTCAAGCTGATTAACCATAAAATGGTATCTCTAACAATGGCCGAGCTACACAGGAATTAGTTCATTAGAATAAATTCCACAGGATGTTAAGGGTTTTAGGTTGCACATTTGCATCTTTCAATGGTGTAATTATGTCAGATAATATACCCTGTGCCAGGGTTTTAACGTAAACACTTGTGGTCTAGTTTAGTTATCTCTACAGCACGGAGCAGCTGTTGGAAAAAATATGTAAGCTATTAAAAGCAGTCTGAATTAGATGTGGCCTATTTGCATAAAATATACAATGTGGAGTCACTTATCAAGCAGAGGAGTAAGTTGCTGCCTATTTATTATGTAAAACATGTGTCTGGATAAACTATCCAAATTAACTGACCTGTAGAGGAGTGTGTTACCCATTCTGCAAGAAGCTTAATAGCAACTCACATTACACATGCATTGCAATACAAAGTCTTCCTTCATAGAGTCTTAAATGAGAAACAAATACAGAAGGCCTATGACCAGGCAAGGAAGCGACAGACATGCCCTCCCTTTTGTGGGAATTGTCTTCTAATGTCACTTTGCCATCATAAGCATGATGCTCCTGCTTTTGCCAATAGTGTGTACAGTCGGATATAAAGCACATTTAAAAATCTGTGGCTAGTTAAGTTTTAATTAGGAAAGTGGAGACAGTAAACATACTGTGAGAATAGTTGTTTACATAAAAAATTAAATCTCACACAATGAGTGAGAGAAGTGAAGACAATAAAGTATGGAAAAGATTAGGAAAGAGTCCATTTGGCCTGGCTGGGGGTAAAGTTGTCTAGGGCACAAAAAAAAAAACACCATACAATCAGGGATCGAGACAGTGGAGAGAGAACCAAGCATATTTAAGCTGTGAACCACATCTCTGGTCTTCCCGTTATCTGATAAAACAATAGTAGCAATCATCAGTGTTACTTTAAGCCAAACTTACTCCGACATTATTTTGCCTATAGCCAAAAGCTTGCTGAGTCGTATATACGGTCACAGAGGCAGAGAGGTGATTTGTTTTGGTTCCCAGCTAAGGTGATGCACTAACATCCATCTCTCATGAACCACATGGAGTTCCACACTGCAGCATTCCCCGTTCTGGACTTGAGCACCGTGGATGCGGAAATCCTAGTTGGATCTGAATCAGATCAGATATTCACTCTAAAACATTTCGCAAATCTGAACTACACAGTTACACTTTATTTAGACCTGAAACGTATAGAGAAGCATCTGCTTAGGCTCCCTGCAGAAGGATCCTGGCTGGCCACATCTATTTGCGCCCCCAACCCCAGAACTTGGAACCCTTTCTTGGCCAGACAAGTTTGTTCTAAGATGCCAGAGAGCCCTCAGCTAATCTGAATGCACTTCTTTTCCCTTGGGACTTCAGGAGAGGCAAAGGCGAAAACGCCCTAAGCTTCTGCGCTGACAGCATTCTTCATTCATCCTTCTCCACTTCAAAAGAAAGGGTTTGGGATGTTTGGAGTTTGAGTGAAATCACACACTCACACACACTCACATACTCACACGCACTCAAACACACACACTCACACACACACATACACACTCACACGCACTCACACACACACACACACTCATCATTTCAATCTCATCATTAGTTTTAATTTGTTTTAAAAATTAAGTCTAGCCTTCCTTTTTAACCCTCTGCTCCCAAGTAAAGATAGATAGATGATAGATAGATACAAAATAATAAATATGGGAAATGCTTCAATGACTAAGAAATGTAATCTGTTCATTACACAGAAGAGGACTAAAGTAAAAATACCGAATGTTCAATAGATGGGAATGATGACATTGGAATATCTCACTAAATGTTCCACATGAGGAGACTTAAGCAAGTTCATGGAAAAATGGAAGCAAAGATTTTTATTTCAGTGTAAAATTTTTCTGAAATCTGCATAATTTGCATATGATGTAGTTTTTAAATGAGCATGTTGAATGAGCATCTCTCATTTGCATGGATTTTAAGTTCATGAGCCTGGAACGCACCAATAATTGGCCTGCCTGGCCAGGTCAAAGCTCTAAAGTTAGCAGACATGGCTCAGGGGACTCTGGTTATCATTTAGGGAATAGCTTTACAGGTGTCAATGATGACTGGAGGTGTGACATACTGTACATGGGAGCTGATGTGTCTTCAGATGTGAACATGTGTATTTCAGTGTGGATAGGTGTGTCAGTGCTAGCTGGTGTTTGTGTGTGTGTCATTCTGGGCAGAAAGAAAAGGGTATTCAGAGCAGAGTAGAGTTATCTAATCATTTTAATTTAAAAAATATTGAAAAACTGTCTAAAAATCTCACAAAAGATTTTTCATAAGGGCTGAGGTTTAATTCAAATTTCCCCTCTTGCTGGTATTTGTAGCTCCCCAAACCACAAGCCAAATAATAAATGTGTGCAACCGAGCAAAATAGGGCACTGCTGATAGACTGTATCTCTTGAACACCAGGAAGAAAAAGGGGGTTCTACCTGGGTCTTCCTCCTGGAAGATAGGTTGTGTTTGGTCTTGAAGTTCTGTGCCTGAGGACAAAGGCTCCAGCAAGAAAGCCTGGTGTCAGATGGCTGTGGGGTTTGGACATGGCTCAACAGCCAGCACGGGATCTCAGCAACCCCACTGCCAGCTCCCATCCATCTACAGCAGGGCATTAACATGCAGGCAAACACCGGGCTCTCATCACATCCTCTCTCTTGTTTTCATCTCCTTTGAATTCTTCATGAATGCGAGGAGGACCACAGACAAGGCTTGATATAGGAGACGTCTCAAGTTGAGGTGTGCCTCATTTAACATGTGAGGGACAACAGCCTCATTGATTCACAGCATAAAAAATAAGATGTTAATGGTGTATTCCATGTTGGGAACCACGTGAAATGCAGAGTATGCATCACAGCTTCTTAAAGACGGCATGTGGGATCCTGGATTTCTTTTGTACCCAAACAAACAACTGTTTCAAACAAACTGTTTCAAAGTAATTCCAAGCACTGTTTCTTTTACTTAATTCTGCAGCTTTTCTTGCAGCACCCGAAGGACACATGCAACCTGCAAAGCCACATGGACAGATGACACAGGCTGCCAGGGGACTGCGTTCTCCAGGCAGACGCACCATGTGCTGGTAGCCTGCCTGCATCTTAGCAGATCTTACCTACGCGAAGGCAGGATTGGCCACCGATTGAACTGACTTCATGTGGAATTAGCCACAGAAAGCAAAACTAAAAGAATTAAACTTTAAATACGCGAAGGAAATGAGATGAACATCAAAGATGCTTCAAAATGAGTATAAATTTAAGAGCTTTGTACATTTTAAATGATATAGCTTGTCTGGGCACAACTTCTCATTCTAGCATTTCATGCTGTAATAATAATGGGATATGTGTACATAGGTGACAGACACTGTGCATTTATTACATTTATATAACAATATATCTATGCACCAGTTTCACTGAACAATGCACTTCATTTTAGTTTTTTTTACATGATCATAATTTACATTATACAGTTTCATTTTAGTATAGATTAATGGTGGTTTGTTCAAACTTTCCCTTTTAGTGAAACATAGGAGGATGCATTTTATATCAAATTGTCAAGAATAGAAATGATGCATTATTCAATGTAAATCTATGCTATAAAAATGTACCTCATTATTTTAATTTCCTTTTTATTAATTAGGTTAAATAAATAACTTTTCAATATGCAATTTTTGTCTGTTCTTTTTTTGAAAATATATCAGAACTATGGATATTTCTAGGTTTATAATTTTCACATTTATTTGAAAATATTCTATACGTATTTTGGACTCTTTAGTATATTTAGTTTTATTTTTCCTGAGTATTATTTTCTTTTGATGTGGGTTGAAAAAATTATTTTTCCAAATATATGTTTGTTTAGTCAAATTTTAAATCATTTCATTTATTAATTTTGCTTTTGGTGTCTTTTCCAAAACAGATTCATTATGTTAATGCCACAACCGTATTCTCAGGCAGTTTTTAAGAAGTTTTGGAGCTCTTTTGAAAGCCTGATTAATGCGAAGCATTTGTTATCGTTTGTGTAAATGTATAAAGTCACAGTTGCTTCCATCTGCTCTCTAAAAGTTCGGCCAACTGCGCTGTCTCTCGCACTGCCCCCTGTCTGAGCAGTTCTCTTCCCGAGGAGCACCAAGGCCTCCTTGTCTCACCCGCAGCCTCCCCGGGGACGGGAAGCCATTGTACCTGGGCCTCAGTTTGGACTGTATGCCTCAGAGCAGTAGCAGATGTTCTTCTCTGCCAACTGGGTCATTAGTCAACTTTCCAAATGTGTATGAATCCAGTTATGTACTGTATGTTTGTTTCTAAGGTACACTTTGTACGTAATTCACACCCGTACTATTTTCCTTCAATTACTACAATGTCAAAGTGTTAATTACATGTTTGAACAATCTAACCTGCCTTTCCTGTTTTAAAAACCAGTAGTTTGCCTGTTATATTCCTTAACTTTTTCTATTTCTTAGGAATTTTAGAAACATATTGTTTGGATTTGACTGAGATTGCTTTGGATATATAAATCAATTTGGGGAGGGATAAGGTAATTATAATATTGATTCTTGTCATCCATAAACTAAGTAGATTACTTCTCTTCTGATATGCATTTTCAAGAGTTCAGGTAGATAAGAATATTTCTTGTTCCTTCTATCATGCTTTAAGAATATGAAATATGTTGACACAATTTCTAAAATTGAATCATTCTTGCATTTTTGCATTTTTTTATGAATGACATTCTAAAATTAAAATGTGTTTTTTTTAAAGGCCGAGAGAAAGAGAACTCTCATCCTCTGATACAGGCCCCAGTTGCCAATGAATTCTGCATCTTGACAGGGACAAACGAAGCCAGGAGCCAAAGATTCAGTCTTCTCGCATGTGGGTAGCAATACACCTGTCAATTTAACTACCACCATTGCCATCCTCGGCATGCGTTAGCACCAAACTGGAGCTGGCATACCGAGTGGATGTGAAATTCAGGTATCCGTTATGGGACTCAGATAGTCCAACAAACTTTTTACTTTTAGTCACATTTATTTACTTGAAAGAGAGAGAGAATGTGTGTGTAGACAAAGATCTAGACAAAGGGAGAGGGGATATTTTATATCCCCCGATTCACTCTTCAAATATCCTCAGCAGTTAGAACTGGGTTACAGAGACAAGACCTTCGTGTTTGGCTTGACCATGAGTGGGGAGTCGCAGGAACTTGGGCCATCTCCTACGACCTCCCCAGGCTGACTGGCAGGAAGCCGGATCAGAAGCGGAGCAGCTGGACTCCAACCAAGGTTCTGATATGGGATGCTGTTGCTCCAATCAACAGCTGATCCATGAACTTACAGGCTGGCCCCTCGTTTGCATTTTAATTATTAGCCAATTGCCTATCTCTGTTTACTTATTGAATGTATTCCTAGATTATCATGTTAATGCAAAGATCCTTATTAGCTAAGTATTCATACTGTAAGTCAGAATATGAGTTTTCCTGGAAAGGATTGAAAAAAAAAAAAAAAAAAACCCAGGGCTTTGGCTAACCACACTGATTCCTACCCAGCCGTGCCCTCTGTGTCACCCAGCAGCCTGTCATTGCCCCTTATCTCCATTCTCTCATTATCAGACACTCCAGTCACTTGGGAAATACAAAACAGTTTTACAAAAAAAGCACAGTTGATATTTATTTTTGTTTAATAGGATACAGATATAATTATGGCAGAAGATGTAGAAATTTTGAGTTAGTAAGTGTATTGGTAGAAGACTCAAATCTTTTAATTCCTTCAATGAGCATTAGTTCATCAATTACTGTAAGTCAAGACTGATTTCATTTGTTGGAAATACAATAGTAAAGCCAAATGAGTAACAGATTTTAAAATAAAGCACAGTTACAATTAGTGATGAACATTTAAAGGAGCTAGGAGAGCAAATATAAAGCAGAATGAAGGCACTGGGAAAACAAGAAGGAGTGTTTGATGTGGGCAAGGCGGTCAGGGGCACCACAAATAACATCAGAAATGTACTTCTATTTTAATCAGGTTGAAATATCAGAGCTAAGATGCATATGTAAACATAAAAGGATAAGAAGGATCTGGAATAGAATGTTGAAACCCTCTACAAACAACTTTTAAAAAAGAAATTCTAGTATTCACTATTTCTAAAAGAAATCTACCACAGCAATCGGAGCAAACATGTTATTAGACGTAATATTCAAAGGTATTTGTATGTTTGGCTACATTCTGTCAAAGTAAGAACTACATACAAAAACCTTTCTTCATGATTTTCTGTGAATTGTTGGTCATTTTGTTGTGGATATGTTGCAAAATAATAACATTTATTTCCTTAAACCATTTATATCATGAATATATCTGATTTACAAGTCACTGTGCCTTATATTTCTCCTGCTGTTTCATTTCAGCTTGAGCACTGAAGTTTTATAGCTATTGTAAAACGTATTCTAGGATTTTTTTTTAACTTTTTCACTGTTCTGGGAAAGTATATATAATATAGCTTACAAAATATTTTTCCGAATGGTTAGACATCATGGCAAACCTCTTTGGTTCTGGCACTGTTTGGTCATTAATAATGAATTAATTTAAAAAAAATATTTCTCTTCTTTTTACAAAGTACTCGTTTGAACTGAGTAATTTTCATAATGTTTTCATAACATATTATTTATATTGTTGGTTGTTACAATGTGATGTGTTTATCAGTATGATTCAAAACATAGTTTTTTTTTTTTTTTAATGAACTATAGTCTCCCAATCGGGGAACACCAGTACCTATGAATTCTATCAGACTGTGATTTGGTGCCTGCTATTAATGAATGACATTTTATAAAGAAGTACAAAAAAGGAGATGGCTGGATTCAAGCATAAAGAAAAGGAAATGGAAAATCAAATCACTTGTTTCATGAATTTATACTGTAAACACACACTGAGATATTGTACTCTAATTTATAAAATGGGGGATATATTATTAAAAATTAAATAATAAAAGATGTATGTAATAAATTGGCTATATGCTGAAATGTACAATCCTTAAGTGGTTGATCTGAACAAGGATATGCAATTATAACTAATCCTTATTTTTTACTTAACATATTTATTTAGTTAGTTGAAAAGTAAATTCACACACACAGTGAGAAACCGAGAGGTAGCAAGAGAGGGGGCGAGAAGAGCAGCCTCCCACCTGATGCTTCACTCCCTACACAGATTCAAGGGCCAGGGTTGGGTCAAGACAAAAGTAGAAGGCTGACTGGTGCTTCAGCCATGTCTCCCACACAAGAGACAGGGGCCCGAAACCTTGGTCTATCTTCTACTGCTTTCCCAGACATCAGAGCCGGCAGTTGGATTAAAAATAAGGTAGCTAGAAAATGAACCGGGACTCATATGGGATGCTGGCATCAACTTACTGTGCTGTGTCACTTGCTGAAACCAATCTTCAACTTATAAGCTAAAAAAAAAAACAAAACGTATTGTAGCTTCTCCCGGACAACCTCTACTCCCCGAACAGCAATTGATTTTCTGAGTTTTTCAACATGAATTAGTTTCACCTGTTTTGGAAATTCACATTAATAGGTTCACACAGAATGGATTCTATTTTGTTGGGCATATTATTATATTCAGCAAAAATGCTTGTAACTCTTACCTACATTGTTGCAAGTCCAAGGGTTTGGTATGTTTCATTACTCATTGTTATTTGCACTTATGAAAACAATAAAAAACTTGTAGATTTCTTGAAAATAATGAAAATTATAGATTTGCTCCTTTGTCAATGGGTGATAGCATTATATCTTGGTTTGACTAGGACACATATTATTAAGGGAATATTCTTGTTCAACCATGTTTAGATCTGGATTTATATATTTACTACTAAAACAAGAGTAGAAATTAGTATGTGACTATGTAGCAATGCAAGACATTTCTCAAACTGTTTCCAAATTTGAACTTTAATATCCCCAGAAGTAATATACGCGTTTGATGCTGGTAAGTATTTGATTTGTTTTGTTATGTGTTTATTTTAGTCATTGGTGTGGGATTATTATTGTGGTAACATCATACTTTTTGATGACATCATAAATAAAGTCTTGAAAGTCAGAAAGAGTCTTTAATTTTTGGCTTTTATTTTGGATTTATTGACTATTTAAGGTACTGAGACTTTTCTTTAAAATCTAGAATAAACTTGGCATTTTTTGCAAAAAAAAATCGTTTTTAGGATGATGACTGTCTTTGCAAAGAATCCTGAAGTTCAAGGACATTTAAGACCTTGAAGGGCTGTTATTCAATCCATGAATCCTTTTATCTAGGTATTTGATTTCAGAAAGATTTTATGGTTTTTTCATGTTGATGTGCTATAAGTTTCTTAATTTTAATACCTAACATTTCACATTTTCTTACGTTACTATAAACAGGGTTTAATATAAACAGGAGTTTATACTAATTTTTAAATGTGTACTCCTGGTACGTGTGGATCTGCCATTGGTTACAACATAGTGACCTTTCCCTGGAACCATATAGGGTTTAGAACTACATTTTCCTGTCTCTTTTTTTGTTTGCTTCATCTGCTCTATATTTCTCCAACCTATTTATGCTTTCCGTTGCATTAATGAAATGTTTTCAGTATTTTATTGAAAAGGCTTCTGTTGCCTATAAGCTGTGAATGTTCTCATCCACTTTAGAGCTTCATCTTTGAAATGTAAGAGAATCCATTCAAAGGCCATTATTATATTGCAATATGAAAAATTTTGAAGCTCTAGGCAGTGTAGCTGTGTCTCATCATGTTTGGGTCCGATCTGTTATTAAAATCACATATATCATATCTGAATTAATGTTGGCTTTGACAGTACAGTATCACAATATTTAGCTAACAAAAAAATAGTATAGAGATACGATGCCTTCTATTTCCCTACACTTGCCAAGTCTGTGTCTCATCATTATTTCCCGGTTTTTGAGCCAACATCTCAGGTGGTTAGCTACATTATTTTGTGCTTTTTATCCATGGCATTTGCTGTGTCTCTTTGAAAGGGACTGTTTCTCTGTAACTTTGGAAACTTCTCCCATCATTCTGTGTTTTCTTTCCTTACTTCCTTTTACTTGCAGCCCCTCCCTGTGTCAGTTAAATCCCTATTATATTTCAGTGATTGGTATTGCCTCTGGGGCTGTGCTGTTTTTCATCCTCATTTTTCTTCTCAAACGTGTGGCTATATAGTTTCTATGGAATATTTGTGAGTCGCTGACATTTCTGCCATCAATATACCTGTTTATTGCAGTTTTCATTTCAGGGATTGTACATTTTAGCTCTAGCATTTGAATTTGAATTTGAATGTTTACATTGTTAGATATATTTGATTTCCCATAAATTCATTAAGTTTTAAATATAATTCCTCTAAAACTTAAGATTCTTAGTCTCTTTGTTAGAATTGATGTTTCATGTGGATCATGTACAACTCTGTGGCTTTTATGTTTTATTCAATAAGTGTCATAAATGTTTTAATTATATATCACATCTTCTTCCATATTCTCACTCATTTATTTACCTCAAATCAGCAAGACCATAATTTGCTATCATTCCAAACTGCATGTACAAAGCAAAGACTAGTCTCATGAAAACAAACTAAAAACACTAATCAATACAATATCAAGTTATCTCTTGGTACAGTAGATATCTTTCTATAGTTTTCTCTCAGTCACTTCAAACGTAAATGTCTATTGTTGTTAATATTCTCTTGGTATTTTAAAATTGTGTTATGGGTAAGGTAATTTAAACTAAGAAGTTCGCATTTGCTAGTTGTTAGAAGTACATTCTTTATTTTAAAAACATTCTTTTCAACTAGCCTGGAAAATATTTCCCTCTCTATGTTTCAAAATCTTTTGCCTTTTAGATTTACTTCCTGGGTACTTTCTTTGAATTTCTCTCCAAACTTGCATTGATATAATATTCATTCCCATTTTTTTTTTCATTTTTAGAGGAAGTGTTTGCACTAATATTTCTGGGGATAATTATTTTTAGAAGTTGTAGTCTGTATTATGCATAAATATTTCATATGAATGGCAGCCTGGAATGGAGGCTCAGGAATTTGATCTAAGACTATATTTTAGCTTTATTTCTAAAAAGTTATGGAAATTTGGGGAAGCTTCAGAGACAAATCAAAGAAAAGAAAATAGCAGTTATATACAAAATGCAGCTGAGTTTTATTCAGGGGACTGTATTTGTTGGTTGTGAAAAAAGTCTGAAAAGTCAAGCTATGAAAAGAGACACAGCACATGTATTAGCAGGGAAGGTTGCCTCTTCTCCCACTTGGTTGCACAAAGACCAGGGATACACTTATTATATCCTATGAAATAAGCAGAAAACAGACTGGCAGACCAACTATTGCTGACAGAAGCAGCCTCACCAAAGACCCTGCTTCTGGCTCAGAAAGGATCCAACACGTGCTAGGCACACAGCCTGCCCAGAAATAGAAAGGGAAAACCATCATTGCTTTTGTTTCTGAGGCCCTTCAACATATCTCTAGGCCCCTGTATTGGCAGAATCTTATGGGAGAGAGCTGACACAGTGCTAGGGAAAGGTAGCCAGACAGCAAGGACATCACAGGGAAAGGCCAGGAGAGGCTGGAGTTCATATTGTTAAGGATACTTTAAGCTGTAACTTAGAGTTATTGACAATTCATCATTGATTGGCAATGGGAAGTGAAAGCTCAAAAGTAGCCCAGATACAGTTGATTTTTACACTCTCGGGTTTACTTCCAGGAGTCATATTGGATACCAGTTACAAAGACTGGAGAAAGATACCATTGTGCTTCTTGCACTGGGAAGGGATACAGAGCCATTGCAAAAAAAAAAAAAAATGCCCAAACCTTGATGTTTTCCTTAATAAATCTTGACTTCAAGAGAAATGGTTTTAATAAAGCTTCACTGGGGTCCAACCCAAGCCTGATTAACCTCAAAAAATAAAGTACTCAACTCAATTGCACTTCAGTATTCAGTCTGGATGAATAGGAACATCCAGTTCTAACAGCATTTGGCCAATAAACTATGGGGAAATACTACAAAAAAACGAGATTTCATCCCACGATTGTTGAATATTCTTTCTGCTACACCCGCTCCACACACAGCCCTCCTTTATCACCATGTCAATCTGCTTCCTGGATAGCAGTCCACATAGATGGTAGAGTTCCTACTTAAGGAATGCTCAGGAAAAACCAAGACAGCAAGAGAGACAAGTGCATAAGAGAAATTTTAGCCTCTGATAACACAGTTACAGTCAACAGTAAGAAAAGCACGACTCCAAGCCAGATACACAGGAAAACTCCAGTCAGTAGCCTAACCAGTTCAGTTCACTTTATGCAGTATAGCATGCTTGATATTTAACAAAAATACACAAGCCTCGCTAAAGTTAAAAAAAAATCAGAACTTAAAGTAGAAAAATGGTCCTGATCCAAACATTATAGAATTATAGGATCTAAAGATTCTATAATTATCAGAAGATTCTATAATTATCACAATACCTATAATCAATAAGCTGGGGAATGCAGTTGGCAAACACACATGAAAAACATCCAACACCCTGTGTTATTAGGTAATTGCAAGTTTAGGCATAGCAGTATAGGCTGCTGAAATTTAAAAAAATCCAAAACAGTGTCTGTATGTGACCTGTTGGCTAAGATCTCTGATTCCAGTATCAGAGTGCTGGGCTTGGTCCTTGGCTGGATCCTGGTGATGACTTGATTGGTTGTTGATCATGCACACAAGCCCAGCTCCTGCTTTAGTCTAGCAATGTCCCAGCTGCTTAGTAGGAAGGAACCAGAGAGTAGGAGAATGGTAGTATTCTTTCTCTCCTTCTCTCTCTTCTCCCGCTCTCACCCACCCCCAAAACACACAATCCCTCCACTCTCCTTTTCTCTGAAAATAAAATCTAAAGTAATAACAACACCAAAAACATACGATTGGGTTACCGGGAATTCTCATTCATTGCCAATGAAAGTAAAAACAAAGCGACCACTAGGGCACACAGATTGTCAGCTTCTTATAGAATAAACAGTCTTATCAAAGAGTCCTGTAATCACACTCCTGAACAGGTTCAAATGAATTGAAAAGCTATGTTTGTACAAAACCATGGATATAAATGCTTATAGTGTTTTATTCATATTTGCCATAAATTAGAAATTACTATGCTGTTTTGCAAAAGCAAGGATGGTTAAATACGCCCCAGTCCGCCTATTTGATGGCGATTTTTTAGCAAGGAAAAAAATCTATCCATGAACAGACGAGCATGAAGCTGAGAAGCTTCTTGTCAAACCTAAGCAACCAGTCTTCAGAGACTGCACACTGCACGATTCCCGAGTTTTGACAACTGGACAAGATGTGAAAACTATGGACACAGGGTTTGGGTCAGCACAGAGGATACAGACAGTGATGAAACCACAGCGTATGACAAAATAACAGTAGAGACAAGACTAGTCATCCGACAAGACGCAGAGAGCCAAGTAAGACAAAGGACAGCTATAATGTCAACTGTCGACTCTGATAATGTCAGTAGCAACTGTAAAACTATGCCAATATATAAGCACAAGTTATTACATTGATGCAGACAATATGTAGCAACAGGTAGGGGACAGTGAATATGTGGGAACACCCTATTTTTTTGTTTGTTTGTTTGTTTGTTTAATTCTCTATAGACCTAAAAAGGCTCTTAGAAATAGAGTCAGGAGCAGGATAAGCTGCCACCTGTGACTCTGGCATCCCAAGCCAGCCCTGGTTCTAGTCCCCACAGTGCTGCTGAGCCGGCTCCCCACGCAGGTGCCTAGGAAGGCTGCGGAAGCTGGCCCGATCACTTAGGCTCCTGTCCCTCACGTGTGACACCAGGTCGGAGTTCCAGCCTGATGGTTGTGCACTGGCTCAGCCCTAGCCACCGAGACCACTGGGGAGTGAACACACAGGTAGGTTTCCCTCCCTTCCTTCCTCTTTCTGTAAATCTGCATTTCAAACATATAAATCAATCTTCATGTTATATATGTATCTGTGTGAATATGTATATAATGACTGCTTCTTTTTATCAAGGGATGAAGTCCATCTGTCCACCCACCTAACTGGACCTTGACCACATGATATGACTCATCAAAATGTTATGTTAGTAAATGAAAACAGCGGAGGTTTGATGTGTGTTGTTGACTGAGGAACTTCTTTAGTAGCACAGGAAACTCCTTTGGTGCCATGAGAAGATGCCCTGTGTAGTCTGTGCAAAAGGGAGACCACATAGAATGGAGACAATCCACTTGATCTCAGGACTCCTGGACTTACTCGGTTATTCCAAGTGACCACAGCAGGAAAACTCCTGCTAAACCTTGGCTACACTGGGTCTTACACAATTGCAATATAAATAAAGTTAATGTGGTCAGGATCCATTACAATTTTGGGTGGCTTGATGCAGTGATGCGAGGAGGCATTCAAAAGTTATGGACAGCCATTACTTTTTTAAAATTCCATTTTCTGGAACATTTCGAAGTCCCCTCATTGGTAGCTGACATACTCCGTGCTTGGTTTTGATCAAAACGTTCCCAGCATATAGTGAACTTGAGAGAATCCTTTCATGGCATATTTTCTAGATTTTTTTTTTTTTGCTGTGTTTATTCTGTAAAATAAACAGCAGGACAAAGGGCTGAGAGAAACTTGTTTCTACTTTTCCTCCAATTCTAAAAGTCTATGATTATGCAGAAACAAGTTGCATTTTTTCCCTCGTTTTTCTTTCCTTTCAGATGTTCAGAATGTTTTTATTTTTGCCTTAGCAAAGAGGCTAGTTTGGAGGGCTATTTATAAATACCTCATTATGATGGTACAGAGCTCCTGTCAATGAAATGAGCTCTAAATTTGGACATTTAAAAATGTATAAGAAGTTCAAAGAACTTTCAGAGCCCGCATCAATACTAATGTCTTCTATTTCCAATGTTATTATCATTGCAACATGCTGAAGAAAATGGTTTGCTTTGAAAATCTGACTGATTTGGTCATAAATATCAGCTCCATGGAAAGACAAAAACCCCGGACACTATTCCTTAGCCACTCATGCAGTAAAAATTGAGAATAATTCTAGTGATTAAAGAAGTCTGCTTCAATAGAGTGTTTAAAAATACAAAATAGAACAAATAAGAAACCTGGAAACAGTTCAGGTTCCAACTGAATGAAGAAAGACTGATGAGCATTGGACAGTCATTGTTAACCCCTGAAGGTCTGACTCCTACATTCAATAATGTGGATAAAGCTTAGCTATAAATTCTTCAATGAAGTTGCTTGTGACACCTGCATTCCTTTGTGATGTGCTTCTCCTTCTGATGTCAGTTTCCTGCTTAGGAATACCCCGGGAGGCAGCCAATGATAGCTCAGGTAGCTGGGTGCCCCCGCCACGTGCGGGAACCAGACGGACTTCCTCGTGCCAAGTTTCTGCCTGGCCCTGTTTCAGCAATTTGACACGTTTGAAGAGTGAACCATCTCTCTATCCCTCTATATTCTGACTTTCAGAAACGTGTGTCTAAAGGCATAAGGAAGTATTTTAAAGGTGAGCCTAAATACTAATATAGAATGTTACACATACAGAATTATATGCCCAAATCTACTCAAACTTAAAGTTATTTTGATGAGGAACAATGCAACAGAGGCCCATATTTGTAGATAGGCTGCTATATTGTATTTATCCATTAGGTTTGGATCTATCCCTTGTTTGAAACAGTTCCACAGAAAAAGGGAGAGATAGATACAGAGAAAGAAGGAGAGACTTGCATCTCTGGGTCCACCCCCCAGATTGCTACAAAAAGAAAGGCTCAGCCTGGTCACAGTCATGAGCCAGGGACTCAAGAACCGGAGTCATCTTCTGCCACAGTTCCCAGGTCATTTTCCAAGGAGCTGGATTGGGAGTGGAGTGGCATTGAGACAAAACAGCACCATACAGGATACCGCCATTGCTTATGGGAGTTCTATCTGATACACTACAAAGCTGGCCCCAACAGTGTTTACAATTGTCAAAGAATGAAGGAAAACCTTCAATTGACCAAAGAATAGACTGTCATGTACGAAGGACCATAATTAATCTTCTTCTATGTATCTTTTGATCTGGAATCCACAAGAAAAAAAAGTGACATGAAACTGTACAGTCCTCTAATTTTCATTGGAGAAAACACATCAAAGCATATATTCAACAGCCATTCAAGGTAATGTAATAGTAAATAATGGTGTGACTGGGGGACCCTGGGCCATTTCTGCGCTGGCCCATAGACACTTTTGGGCTCCTGTGACAAGGGCAGTGGTTTTCATTTTATTTTATTTTATAATATATTTATCTACTTATTTGGACAAAAGAGCACTTTCTGTTGCCTTATGTGTCATAGCTCCCCATGCCTTCCAGGGACTGGCTCCATTATTAGCAGAGTCATCACTAAGATTTGCCAAATAATAGAAATCCTTAGCAAGTGCCTACTCATTCAGTCCTCACATACATTTTTTAATTCTCGTTTTACATAGTGGGGGAATAAGGCAAGCTCAGAGAGGCCATGGAAAATGTTCAAGTTTCTATTGCTAAAAATGGCAAAAAAAAAAAAAAAAAAAAAGGGAGAGTTTGAGCAGCTACAGAACCCGCACTGCACCCTGCATCCTCCTGTCCTGACTCACACAGCACTTACTCCATCTTCTCAGTAAAGGGAAGTGTCACTGTGGCGCCATGCAAAAAGAGATGCCAGCCACCCACATGGGCACTGATGTGTCCACTGGCCACTTCTGCTCTTGCTTTGTGCTCATGGCCTGGAAGAAGCAGCAGAAGATGGCCCAAGTGTTGGGACCATGGCCATCCATGTCAGGGACCTGAAGGAAGCTCCAGGTCTGGCTTTGCCCTGCCCAGCCCTGTCCATTGCTGCCTTGTGGGACTGACTGAAAGGAGTTTCTCCCTCCCTCCTGTTTTCCTTCTCTCCATCCTTTCCTCACTCTGTGATTCTCAAACTTTCAAATAAATTTTTGAAAAAAAAAATAGTGCATAGAGGTAAAGAATCCTGGCCTCTGCGTTGGCTGGTGAATACAGAGTGCATCTTCTATGGAGACACTGAATGGATGCTCATTGAAACCTCCAAATACACCTTAGCTCCTCGCTTACTCCTGCTGGGATGGCAGCAGGCTCCACGTGCAGGGTCACAAACATGTGTCCCTGACACAAAGAAGGTAGAACAATGCCTCTGGATATTTTCTGAACTGCAAACAGCTTTCTGAATTTGTGTTCCCCGGGGCTGGTATCTGAGGCTGCTGTATTCTTAGCAAGAAGAGGTTCACAGTGTGTTGTGCAAATGTGTCATTCTCTCAGGATCTGATAGACACTGCCCTCAGGGCTCAGATGACCCGAAGCCATTAGCACTCAATTCTTGTGCCAGAATCTTTCCATCAATAGAAACATATCCGGCAGTCCTTGTTCTCACTTAAAGGAAAGATATCCGAGAGGAAATGAGCCACAGGATCCAGCAGTAGATAAATTCTGAAAGCATAAAGCTGTATGGCAGACATCAGAAAGGGCCTGCTGCCCTTCTCCAACTTCACCTGCTCAGGAAGTGGGTACTGAGGCGCTTGTTATCCTCCTGGGAATAGAAACAAGACTGCCGCTGCAGGGGCCCTTTATGACAGAAGATAATGACATATAAATTGAGTTAGAAGAGTTGTGAGGTGATAGTGAATACCAGCAACTCCAGTTATGGGCTCTATTTGCCTAGGGAAATTACTCTGGAAGGCTCAGTTGGCTCATTTTTAAATTAAGAGTCTCCTACAGAACGAAGGGTTTAATGAAACTAAATAAGAAGGAGTGGACTGCCCGTTCCGACTCTCTTCAAAGGAGCTGTGATTTAATGACCTGCATATTTGCCTGCTGCCCTATCTCCACTGATAGTGTTGAATTGCATTATACTTTCCATGTATTGTGTGGTTTCTGCATTGATGATTTTTGATGCCCTGTGTTGAGCAATACTATAGGCATCATGTTTTTCAAGGCAGTGTTCTAGATTTTCATCTTTGTGTCTCATTTTAGTAATCCATGCATCATTCCAAATTCATTTCATTGTTATTGAATCCGTTGGAATGATCTGTGACCTTTGGTATTGCTATTGTAATTGTTCAGGGGTGCAGTGAGCAGTGCCTACATACTACAGCGAACTTCAATGATCAGTGAAACACACGATGGTGTCTCTCCCTTCTTTTTGGCCTCCCTATTGCCTAGGGCTCACAAATACTGAAGTCAGGCCAATTAATAATCCTCCAATGGCCTCTAAACAGTCAGTGAAAGGAAGAACTATAAGTCTCTCACTTGAAATCCAAAGCTTAAAGTGATTAAGCTTAATGAGGAAGCCATGCTGGGAGCTGAAAGCCGGGCCTCTTATGGCAAACAGCCAAATTATGCATGCAAACAAGTAATTGAAAAGAATTAAAAATGCTACACCAATGAACATACAATTAAATCAAGATGAAAACAGTGAAGGAAGACCCAAGTCCTTGGGGCCATGCACCCACCTGGGAGACAAGGAAGAAGCTCCTGGCTCCTGGTTTCAGATTGCCCCAGATCTGGCCACTGTAAGCATTTGAGCAGGAAACCAGTAGGTGGAAGATCTTTCTCTCCATGTCTCTCCTTCTCTGTCTGTAATTATATCTTTCCAATAAAAATCTTTTTAAAAAGATATATTTACTATATTTACTACTTTTAGATACACTGGCCTTGCATATATGTACGGTATATACATAACTGTTTATGTCCTGAGAAGGCAAAATCCCTTGTGACTCACTTCACTGCATTATCTGCTTTACTGTGGCTTTCTGAAACTGCACCTGTAAATCCGTGCAGTATGCATTGTTCTGCCTAGCAAGCATTTGTGGAGCACCGTCAGTGAGGTCCTCTCCTCAACACTGCGTCTTCACGGAAAAGAAACTGCAGTGACGTTGCTTGATGTAGGGTGTGTTTACATCCTGATAAATCCATCGGAAGTGGGACCTATCATGAAACGGAATCCACTTAGTGGACACAGTATAGCAAACACCACAGCAGAACTACACTACGTAGCACATCTAAGTGTCTCTGTCTGACAGGATCGAGAGGCTCACTGCCCTGCCGAGCACTGAAAGGCAGGTTCCTCAC
Organism: Ochotona curzoniae; assembly: GCF_017591425.1. Classification (NCBI taxonomy): domain Eukaryota; kingdom Metazoa; phylum Chordata; class Mammalia; order Lagomorpha; family Ochotonidae; genus Ochotona; species Ochotona curzoniae. The sequence continues at coordinate 2,784,350 of NW_024466413.1, forward strand.
AGTCTATTGCTGTCTCAGGAAAAGGACCCAACTCAAAATACAAAACACGCCCTCATTGCATGTGCAGCTTTCCCACTGCTGCAGAGCTAAGAAATCCCAAGTTAAAGCGATCTAAGCACGGCCACCCATACAAACATGTGTACTGCAAAAAATGCAAAATATGAGAAGGTTTTGAGGGCAAGAAGGCATTTTAGTGTCAACACGAATTCAGATGCTCACACTGATGTTCTGGAATCTAATCAAGTCAGCAGTTCTCCCTGCCTTAGGATTGCCAGTGCAGTTTAGCGAGATGGTAGCACTGAAAAGGCTGGACTCGCCGTACATATACTAACAGAAATCTCTTCCCACCCAGAGTTTTGTTCAGAGGAGCGGTGTGACATTCCTGTTGAGCATTCAAGTCTGTTGATGAGCCGACAGGCCCTGCCCCTCTTCCCAATGCCATCTCAGATGACCACTCAGTCAAGAGGCAGTTTCTCCCTTCCTCCAAGGGCCCAAAAGGGAGCCATCAGATGGAAGCATGCCCTCTGCTTCGAACAAGGAACATCTGGGAAGATGGCCTGCAGGTCCATCCTGCAGTAGTGTAGCACAGGCAATACCCTGTGTGATCAAGTTTCTCTGCACCTTTTTAAAATTTTTTTGAAAAGATTTATTTATTTTTATTACGAAGTCAGATATACAGAGAGGAGGAGAGACAGAGCAGAAGATCTTCCATCCACTGATTCACTCCCCAAGTGAGCGCAACAGCGGATGCTATGACAATCCAAAGCCAGGAGCCAGGAACTTCCTCCAGGTCTCCTACACGGGTGCAGGGTCCAAAGGCTTTGGGCCGTCCTCGATTGCTTTCCCCAACCACAAGCAGGGAGCTGGATGGGAAGCAGAGCTGCCAGGATTACAACTGGTGCTCATATGGGATCCTGGCACGTTCAAGGTGAGGACTTTAGCCACTAGGCCACTGCCCTGGGCCCAAGTTTCTGTGCATCTTATGGTCACATTTTCCAAGACATTCACTAGTACCTACATCCATGGGGCTCATTGATAACCAATGTTTGTGGAACAACAAAACATCATTAGAAAACCATTCTTTCCTCTTTTTAATAGAAGGGAAATATGAGGCTTTGAAGCTTGATATGTATTTGTATTGAATTGTACACTATTTCACGCATATGATTATATCACCCTACCCAGCTTGTTATCCTATACTATCTGGTATTCTGTGAGGCTTTTCACGTCACGTGTTAGGGAAATCCAACAGTTCCAAAACCTACCCATTTACTCCTAAGCGTGACCTTTTCCCTTCCTTAAACAGAAGCAGACGTCTCCTAGAGTGGTGGCTATTCCCTTTTCTTGCCTTGGGTTTTCATTTCTTCCTTGGAGATTTCTTTGTTCACATCTCAATGCCACACTGATTGCCTCCACCACCAGCAGCACACTCGAGCCTGATTGGCTATCCATCCTTACGTAGATGATCTTCCAGAGGCACAGCACTCGCCTCCACATTCCTGTTTACTATTCTAACCCCACTGTCCCATCCATCACCTTCTAGAAGGTTCACCAACTCAATTCTGTGTCCTGTTTCTTGTTTTCTATGTGGAGTCAGCATTTGTTGAGTCCACTTCCTAGTAAGGATAGCAGCCATGCCGAGTGTTTCACACCACGCAAAGCACAATCTGCATATACATCCCTGCAAATGTTTTTATTCATGCATATTTACACTTAATCTTATATAGGTACACGCAAATGAGGAGGATTCAAAAATGTGTGGATAATGCTATTATAAAAAGGAGGCATGTATTTCAGTAATATACAGCAAAATCAGCTTGTCTTTTAATTCTGTTTCCCATGAACTTTAAGTACTAAGCTTCATTCATTTATACATACATATATATCTACACGCACACACACATACATACTGTTTCATAAGAAGTAAAGAGAACATGTGGAAGGTATATATAAGAGAAAATATGGGTAAAGAATTTCAAAGAAACTTACAAAACACTGGAAACAAGGCTTCTCATTTGGTCATCGCAGCAGACAGACTCACATGTTTTAACATTAGGTTAGTAGAGAAAAGTGACTTGATCTCCAGTTCTGTCCCTGCATGACTGAGCAGTCTCTCATGCTCTCTAGTGGTCCACACCCACAGCAGGATCACCGCAATCTCCCAAAGCTACACTGAAGACCATAATGAGACATAAGTAGCCCTGTCTTATGCAGTTTGTCACAGACAGTAATCCACATCAGAAGGCTGAGGTGCTGCCCTGCTGAACAGAAGTCAGCGGATTTGACCCGGAAGTGGAATTGTGCCTTTGTGTATATTTTCCTATGGGAACACAACTGCTCTCTGCTTTGTTTGGTTATTGCAAAACCCATGGCTGGTTTCCTCCTGCTGCAAATAGAGCTACGCCTTGGAGACACAGGCTTCACTTGGCCTGTGTCAACTAGAGTTGGCTGGTCCCTTAAAGAAAAATGTGCTGCTCTGGTTCGCAGCAGCCTGAGCACTGGCTGAGCTGGATCTCACAGTGCAGACAGGAGCACAAGCTCGCGTGCTTTCAACAACCAAAGGCAGCCCCATAGCGTTATATTTTCTTCTACTTGCTAAGGCACACTTCAAGCTGGTCCTTGGGGAAGGCCCAGTGTATTTCCGCCGCACTGTCAGAATTTTAGCAGCTGGTCCACTTAGCTATGTAACCTTCTTTGAACCAGCTTACTTCTCTGACGGCAGTGAAATCACCCATCAAGGAGATGGAATGATTTAAAAAAAGTTACGTTTTTCTCACTCTAAAAATAAGAACCAGCATATGCACAAAAGGGAGAAATGCAAAAACCAAGGGCGATATGTAAAGAAATGTAAACCCAAGGGGAACTTCAAGTAATAACCTTTGCTCCTTGCAGACTGCACAACACTGTCACAGAGGTAGACCTCACGGTAGCCAGAGGTCTGCTGTGAGTTCACTAAATACGGTACCTGAGAAGCAGTAAAGCCCACTCTATCCTGGTGAGGAACTACTGTGGGCCATACAGCACCAACTGCTTCTTCAATGCCACACATGCCTCCAACTTCCCCTTCTCCACAGACTGAGCCATTGAGAATTACAGCATCTTCCCAAAAACTGCAACAAGCTCCCTGGACACTTAAAAAATGCATTGTTTACCAACAAGTTTCTGGGATGTTCTTTATGATGAAATACATGAAATTTTTTTGTAAGAAATGCGCAAAACAGGGCACAGCACAGTAGCCTAGTGGCTAAACTCTTCCCCTACGGGTGCCAGTTCATGTCCCAGCAGTCACACTTCCCATCCAGCTTCCTGCTTGTGCCCTGGGAAAGCAGTTAAGCAGTTGGGAATGGCTCAAAGCCTTGGGACCATGCACTCATGTGGGAGATCTGGAAGAAGCTTGGTTCCTCACTTTGGACTGGCTCAGCTCCAGCCGTTGGGGTCACTTGGGGAGTAAATCAGTGGAAAGAAGATCTTCCTCTCTGTTTCTTCTCCTCTCTGTATATCTGACATTCCAAGAAAAGCAAAGAAAAAAAGCTAAAAAAGAAAAGAAAATGTGATGTGAAAACATTCAAATCATGATAACGCCTGTATCTGAAAAACAAAAGTGTCTTTGAACTTGGATATCTCACCACCTCAGCATTCCTCAATCCTGAATGCTCATCTATCCCCAAAAGTGTGGAATGTGTGCTCAGTGGAAGCAGATATCCAGAACAAAAGCAACACAGTGAGCATTTGCACAGTGGTTAGAAAACCCCTTGGGATGTCTGCACTCCCAGCCCAGGCCTGGGCTTGCACGTCTGCACTCCCAGCCCAGGCCTGGGTTTGCATGTCTGCACTCCCAGCCCAGGCCTGGGCTTGCACATCTGCACTCCCAGCCCAGGCCTGGGTTTGCATGTCTGCACTCCCAACCCAGGCCTGGGCTTGCATGTCTGCTTGCCCAGGCCTGGGCTTGCATGTCTGCTTTTGCTCCATTTTCTTGCTGATGTGTCTTTGGGCTGTAGCTGATGACCACTAGGCACCCTCTTAGCAGACCTGGGCTGAGTTCCTGGCTCTCGCCACATCCCAGTGTGGCTAGTGCAAGTACCTGCGGTAATGAAACAGTGGATAGATAATATCTCTCTGTGTCTGTTCTTTGAAGAAATAAAAAAAATCAAATTAAAAATATTACAAAGAAATAATTGTTTAAGTATCTGGGATGAGAATTATAATAGATTTAAAAGAACCCACTGAAATGTTTTGTGTCATATACCAGCAGGATCTGAATTCATTTGGGGGTATGGAGTGGGCAGAAGGGGACATTTCCGTGCCTAAGGAATCATATCATGAAACAGTAAAAAATTAATTAAAATTAATTAAAATTAAAAAGTTAAGTGATATATAATTTGAGTCTGGAAGCTTACTCTAGGTATCTCAGGAAGATTGAACGCACATATGAAGGTACGGTAAGGCTGTGCGCCAGAAGAAATTTTTAAAAAACGGATCCAAGCCTTGACATGGTACTTAAAACAAAATACAACAGTATTCATAATAATTTTAATAATGTAATAATAGTAGACAGTATATATGAGTTCATCAATTACATGTGTACAGTTTTATATTTCTATAACTCTTTTTATTTCTGTGAAAGAGAGAATAAGAAGGGAGAGAGAGGGAAAGAAAAAGAGAGAATTCCTTCCACCACTGACTCGTTCTACAGATGTTTACAACAGGGAAGGCTAGACTAGGTTGAGGGCAGGACTTGGAACTCCACCCCGACCTTCCACATGAGTAGCAGAGCCCCAATAACTTCAGGCATCCTCCGTGGCTTCCTAGGGAGTGTTAGAAGGGATCTGGCTCTAAGGGGAATACCTAGGATATCAACTGGTATTTCCACATGGTATTGGACATTCCAAGTGGTAGATTATCCTGTTACATCACAATGCTTATCTCTCCATTACTGTGCATTTGACAGTGGGTAAAAAGAGGATTTACTATGAAATACCACTCAGCTCTAAAAAGCAATGAAATCTTTTCATTCTTTCACAACAAAATGGATGTAGCTGGGAACCACTATGCTTGATGTAATAAACCAGCTCCCAAAGATCCTCATGTGTTCTCTCTGACATGTGTGCGTTAATACAGGTTACAAAAAAAGATAGCAATGAAATGGGCATCTTATGATACGGTTGTTTCTTCCGGGTCTCGTGTATACTCCTATGGAACTGTGGTCTTCGCACTTCTTACTTGTGAATATTATGCTTAGTGGTGAGCCAAGCCTGTGATTATAGTCTGGACGAGGCACGTACATATAAAACTTAAAGAAGAGAAAAAGGAAGAATGGAGGGAAACTGAGGCAGGTAGAATAGAAATTGTGGCTATCCTCTTAGAATTGTGCCTATGAAGAATGTGAAGTATTAATAAAAACTGTAAAAAGAGAGGATACTGAAATTCCTGAGGATAGTGAAATGGTAAAGGTTTGAAGACATGCAAATGTGAATTATCTTTTATTATCCTAAGTGTATATGCATACTGAAATATGACACTACAGCCCATAAATATGTACATTTACTATATGTCAATTCAACATTTAAATATTGAAATTAGCACCTATTCATTCCAGAAAGTATGCTTGTCTCTAAATTGCAAAAGCACTTTTTTATACATCCTTATTCTATGAACAAGTAAGCTTGGTAATTTTGAGTCTATCTGTGTGTGTATGTGTACGTATGTGTCTGTGTGCTCTCTGTGTATATGTGTGTCTGTGCATGTCTCTGCATGTATGTGGATGTGTGTATACGTATGTCTGCAAGTGTGTGTCTGTGCTTATGTGGGTCTGTGTCTGTGTATATCTCTGTGTTACATGTGTCTATGAGTGTGCTTGTGTCTGTGCTTGTGCCTGTGTGTGTGTGTGTGTTTGTGTGTAAGAAAAAAAGAGAGACAGAAACGGACTTTGAGGGAGTTGTGGATGGTTGCCAGCAGAGGGATAGGAAAGAAGTTTGAGTTGTAGTTTTCAGCACTTGAGTTCGCCCCACAATTGGCCAAATTGCTCTATTTATGAGTGACAAAGGTGCCCACGTCCATCTGTTAGCTTAGATAACTACACACCAATACACATTCTGATGGCCAATTCAAAATAAACCCGAGCTGCAAAGACATATTGTGCAACTGAAACATGTTATGGAGCTTACATAACCCATTTCCAGAATTATCTCTCCACTGTCAACCCAGACGGAAGCAACAGAGAAAGCACTCCTACCTTTTACAATGCACTTGGAGGGGGCAGAACTGGGTCAGCACTTAGAGACTCCAACAGGCATAGGTTCAAATATTTCTGCCATCTATTGGCTCTCTAACCTTGGTCAAGTTCTACATAACTTTTTTCAACTCTACCTTCATAAAAGCCTTGGTTATACCACAAAAACTCTGTGGGTGTTATTTTCACAAAAATATTGAGAGCATACATATGAAAATGCAACAATATAAAGGATATATTTTAGAAATATTACAGCAATAGTCTGTCTTTGGCTGAGGGCAGGAACTTGATGATCAAGAGGCTGTAAATAAATTTTGGAGACCAGTACTATATCACGATATTAGTTAAGCCTTGCTTGAGACTTCCACATCACTGTGATAGTTCAAGTCCTGGCTACTCTTCTCTGATTCAGCTCTCTGTGAATGTGCTTGGAAATGGCCGAATTACTTGAGACCCCACTGTTTATGTGGGAGACCCACATGGAGTTCCTTGCTTCTGTAATCAGAGCTTGTCCCAGTAATGGCTGCCACAGCCCTCTGAGAAATGAATCAGTGAACGGAGAATCTCTGTCTGCTGCTTTCTCTCTCCTGTTCTCTCTTTCCTCTTCCCTCTCCCTCTCTCTTGCCATTTCATTCCAACCAACTCTTGTTTTCTGGGTGAGAATCTGCAAGGGAAAGTTGAGCTTCCTGGTACCATCACACTACCTGACTTGTAGCAAGAAGAAAGAAGCACAACAAATCAATTTATTCTGAAAAAGGCACAGACAGTTTCACAGTGTGAACTATATTTAGCCAATGCTTGGATGATACATAGAAGTTTTGCAAACAAGAAAATGGGATAAGAAGAAATTTCACAAAGAAGAGAAAGAGAATTTTTTTTAAAAGAGAATTTTTAAAAATCAAAGGCACAGAATTAAATGTCTTATTAAGAGAGGATGTGATCATTTTAACGAGATTGGAACAAGGAGACCTAACTTGCATGACAAGACTGGAGAACAGTAAAGGCAGTCAGCAATCGTGCAAGTAAATTTGAATTCCACATTTTAGTTTATTTTCAAACTAGAATGACTCACTTATAAGTCTCTCTGGCAGTGGCCCAAAATTGCAATGCTATTTTGTTCAACACTTGGCTAATGCACTGTCCATTTGTGTTCCATGTTACATTGATGACTTTGCCCTTTGGTCTCTTGCCCTGCCCTAGGTTGTGAAAGCCGTCCTTCCCCCAAACAGATCAGTTTCCCTCTCTCCATTTCCCTGTCGTGCTGAGGGTGAAGTGATGTCTGGTGACTTTGCAGTTTAATCGTGTCAAGATGAGCTTCCACCAGACACATGCAACCCAATCTCCTGGTTCTACTGAGGAGGGGTCTTTGTACCTCAACCCATCCCTGTAAGGACTTATTCCAATATCCCACCCTGGACCCTGCGCCATTTCTTCTTCCTCACTGCTCACGGAATTCACGCCAGTCCAGCCATCCACCAATCAGATGTAACCTGGCATTCCACCTGAGAATCCCACCCCCAATCTCCCAGCCCCTTCCCCAACCCCGCCCACTCGCCAATCATCCCCAGGCATTCACCTACAGGCACCAATCCCCTGGGGCCTTGACCTCAATCCCTCCCAATCCCGCCCCCCACACCTGGCAGACAAAAAAGGCCCCCAGGTGCAGTTCGCTCCTTTTTGCTCTCTCTCTTCCTCTCCTTGGTTCCTTTCCCCTGCTCTTCCTCCCTTCCCTCCCCTTCCCCTGTTCCTGCCCCACTCGGTTCTCTCTCTCTCTCTCTCTCTCTCTCTTCTTCCTTGCTCTCCCCCTTCCCTTTCCCTTTCCCCCTTTTCCTGCCCCACTGGAATAAACTTCCTAAGATATGTCGTTGCGTCCGGTGTTTTCAGCTCACGGTAAAGAACCAGGTTGCGGGAATTAGCTGCGCGTAAAGTATCTTAATATCCTGTTACCTAAAACTAGAACTCTTACACTCTTTTAAATAACTAACATTTGGTGCCGTGACCGGTCGGTTTCCCCCGGCACTTGGCCACGTGGCCTTCGGGCCTTTGGCCACTACCGGGACCCGAACCGTGAGAACTGTGATCTGTGTTAACTGTCTTCATCTGCGCCACCGAGACTCAGCAGCCATCAGAATCCGTCTCCATCCGCCCGCTGCTTCGTGAATTCGTCTCCAACAGCCTGTTCCTGATTTTGCCTTCTTCGGCCTGTTCCTGATTTCGCCTGCCGGTTCCAGAATTCTCTACCTCCACGTGGCCGTTCCTGAGTTCATCTAACTTGACCGTGCTAGCATCTGCCTCCATCCAGCAGCAACGTTGCCCAGACGCGTGCTCCCTGGTACTCCATCTCCACATGGAGCACAGGAGGTATTCCCCATCTTTCCGAATGCTAAGTTGTTGCATGCATACACTGTTGTAGATAGGGTTCCCTTCCTCAGCCCTTGGAGTTTTGGGTTTGGCTTGGCATATTTGTGCTCCTCTGAATAGGTCTGATTTTCCACTTCTGGGAGTTTTTGGGAGACCGGTTCTGTAAACCCCCGGCCGAGTGCCGTGTCTCTTAGCCACTGGGCGGAAGTCCCCCGACCACTGGGTCACTCTGGGGGCCCCCTGTACCTCCGAGTCGGGCCACTGGGCTGTTAACGACTTCGGATACAGGCGGTGTTTGGGGACCTGGCTCGTCCCTTACATAGGGGGTGACGACCTTCTACGAGAGCCTTCTTTTCCTGACCACTGGGTCTGACCACTGGGTCGTTTTTACGGACCACTGGGTCCACCATGGTAAACCCCTGCCGGGTGCCGTGTCTCTTAGCCACTGGGCTGAAGTCCCCCAACCACTGGGTCACTCTGGGGGCCCCCCTGTACCTCCAAGTCGGGCCACTGGGCTGTTAACGACTTCGGATACAGGCGGTGTTTGGGGACCTGGCTCGTCCCTTACGTAGGGGGTGACGACCTTCTACGAGAGCCGTCTTTTCCTGACCACTGGGTCGCTTTTACGGACCACTGGGTCCACCATGGTAATCAGTCCTGAGTTGTAATAATGGGAGCTATTTCTTCATCGCCAGCTCCTCCCAACACCCCTTTGGGCTGCCTTCTAGCAAATTTAGACACCCTTGAATTGGCTTGTTACCTAATACTTTAATACGCCTCTGATGTGGATTGGCCCCAGTATTCCCTAGCTAACTCCTTCAAGTGGCCAGTTAATGGCATTTCGCATCCGGACATCTTTCGGAACCTAGCTCATTGCTGCATGCATTCGGAAAAATCGGGGGAAGTCTCGTTCCCTCTTCACTCTCGGCTTTCTGTCTTTTCCGTAGTTTTCTAGCTATGAAGTAGGAAACCCCAGTGCCCTCTTCCAGGGCTCTGGTGCCACGTGCAACCGCCATCTTATCCTCCATGTGCAGTCGACCCCCACCCTCTCCCTCTGTCCACCATCTTACCTTTTCTCTCCCTGCCATCCCCCACTGTTTGAAGGTCTCCATTTGCTCCCCACTGGGAAGCAAAGATTTCCTGTTTAAAACTTTTCTGTTTAGCCCTTAGCCTAACTTGCTCTCCCAGTTTCTTTTGTCTTGACCACATCCAAACACCCTAAGGGCCTACATTTCTGTAGCTTTCCCCCCCACCCCTTAGCAGAGAGGGGTGGAGTAAGAGATAAGTGATTTAGCCTTTCCTTTTAAAAAAAAAGGGGAAAAGAAAAAAGTGCAACTTGTTCTGTAACTTAATGTAATGTGAAGTAAATAGATGCTTACGTTTGTTTCTAGGTTCCAATAGATACTATTGCATCCATTGCAGATAGAGCTAAAGTTAAACAGTAAGCTACAGGTTCCAACTGAAAGCATCTTTAATTTGGGTTACTGAAAGCAAGATATAATTCTAAATAACTGGTAACTTTAAACTGATAACTTTAAAGCATTTTGAAACTTTAAACTTGTTTTTCAAAGGCTGTTACGAAAGCTGTTTTGTTTTATAATGTATGTTAATTGATATACATGAACATGTTTACTTAGCAAGCTATGTAACCTATTCTAATTGACTTATAGATGAGAATTGCTAAGTTAAATCTCTTAATTTTGTAAATAATTCCTTGAGATTAGGGCCAGGCCACAGAGAAATCCTCCAACTTCTTAGAATGCTTGAGCAATGACTGAGTATATTCCATTAGATCCTATACAGAAAAGAATAGGTGCTGTATAGATGCTAGATTCTTAACTACCCTGGACGTTAGGACAGAACTTTAGAAACTTACAAATGGGACCTGAAAGTACCCTGATATCCTCTTAAAGGGGTCACTATGGTCTTTTACCTTAAAGACCAGGAGGGGATCCCATGGCAGAGCAGGATGAGAAAGGTGTGTGCTCCTGGTTCCAGTGAGACCCCCAGAGGCCTCCCAAGTGCTCTTCGTTGCAGAAGCAATGGACACTTCATGAAGAATCATCAGAAAGGACACCCAGGGCCATGTCCCAGCTACCAAGGAGGTCACTGGAGATGTGACTGCCCCTGAAGGCCAAGTACTTCAGGTCAGTCATTTCCCATTGGATCTCCCACATGGGACGGAAGCAGCCCAGGAACCTGCACAGGCTCAAGGCCATCCACGGACTTCGGTGACACCACGGAACAGCACCCAAGAGCCACGGGTGGTTCTCACAGTGGAAGGGAAAACTAAGTTTCCGTCTGGACACTGCCTTCTCTGTCCTAGCTAGCTTTGGCTTCTTCCCTCTCTTATGGTGACCATCAGGGTCTCTCAGGAGCCCCAAATTAGCTTAGGTGACAGAGTAATCTAGGAGCTCAGAAAAGAAGTCATTTCTAGGGAAAAGTTAGTTAACCTGTAACTGCTCAGCCTGCATCAGTGACCAGGTTCCTGATAGACGTGCTTGCCATCTCGCTCTTCAGTTTTACTGGACTTCACTGAGGTAGGATCCCAGAACTGTTATAAGGTAGACTTCATGTCCTCCTTATTTGCAGAGTTATTTTGGATTTCTCAGTTCATCTACTTAAGATTCTTGTGTTCTTCAATTGCCAATACATGGTTTGTTAGTCTGTAAGTTAGTAGATTGCTTGCCTCTGCCTTAAAGTGTGTAAAGTTCTGTAAAATCTTGTTGGAATACTAAATAGTTAAATCTTGTGCCATTTTCAGTGTGACCAGTAGATCTTGTACCAGAATGTTTTAAGTGCTGTGCTTTATGTTCTAGGCTAGATGTCTTCCTGAGACTCTTAGGGCTTACAACGATTGGTAAAGTATAATGGTTTAGAAAAATCAAACACTTGCCCATTCCCTAGCTGGATGCAAAACTACTATAGCATTTCCAAATGGAAGTTGGCTTGCATTTACCTGTATGTTCTGATGCCACATACTAATCCTTTCATTGTTTTAGATAACAATTTTATACAACCGAAAAGGTTTCATGTGTTCCATTGCATTCATTGGGTATGTTTCAAAATTTGGGATGTGAAATAGTTAAGTTAAACCTAATATAAATCTAGTCCATTGTTTTAATCTAATGCAATGTTTCCTCTGACAAAGGTTGAAACCTGACAATTCTTTTATATCTAAGCTTGAAAGCCCAAGTATTCCATCTGGGTTTCTAACTGAACTCCTGACCTGCTAAGTTGGGAAAGATTATAATTCTAACATGTTTTGTTATCTAGACCAAGAAAGAGAAGCCTTCAAGTGCCAGGCAGTAGTACTTCAGACATCTGATGACTTCTACCTTCTACCAGGAACCTCTAGAACCCCCTACTGCTACAGTTGCTCAACGCCCCCTTTCAGCTCGAAGAAGCTAGAGCGGTCGTTGTCTGTTATCCCTGTTCACTCCTGTTGGCAATGTGAGGAGTTTGATAGCATGATAGGCAGTCAGGGTCTCTGGTTCCTGGTGAAGCTACTTTGTCTGCACTGACCGTTCAGGAGTAATGAAGAATCCAGTATAACAAGGCCTGGCTAACAGAAAATGAACTCAAGCCAGCTTTTCCAAGGGACTCTTAATAACCCTTCCCTCCACTCCCACGCACTGAAATGTAAAAATTCTTTTCTAATCATACCATTAACAAGTTTATTTGCAGGACTAGAAGCGTTCGTCCATCTCCCATTCCTCCCACCAGGCTGCAACCACTGCCAAGAGAAAACGGCTCCTAGAAGCCATAGAGAACAATGCCCCTCTTCCTTTATATATAACAAAAGGGAGGAATGTAAGGACTTATTCCAATATCCCACCCTGGACCCTGCGCCATTTCTTCTTCCTCACTGCTCACGGAATTCGCGCCAGTCCAGCCATCCACCAATCAGATGTAACCTGGCATTCCACCTGAGAATCCCACCCCCAATCTCCCAGCCCCTTCCCCAACCCCGCCCACTCGCCAATCATCCCCAGGCATTCACCTGCAGGCACCAATCCCCTGGGGCCTTGACCTCAATCTCTCCCAATCCCCACCCCCCCACACCTGGCAGACAAAAAAGGCCCCCAGGTGCAGTTCGCTCCTTTTTGCTCTCTCTCTTCCTCTCCTTGGTTCCTCTCCCCTGCTCTTCCTCCCTTCCCTCCCCTTCCCCTGTTCCTGCCCCACTCGGTTCTCTCTCTCTCTCTCTCTCTCTCTCTCTCTCTCTCTCTCTCTTCTTCCTTGCTCTCCCCCTTCCCTTTCCCTTTCCCCCTTTTCCTGCCCCGCTGGAATAAACTTCCTAAGATATGTCGTTGCGTCCGGTGTTTTCAGCTCACGGTAAAGAACCAGGTTGCGGGAATTAGCTGCGCGTAAAGTATCTTAATATCCTGTTACCTAAAACTAGAACTCTTACACTCTTTTAAATAACTAACAATCCCTACTTAGAGAATAGATATCCATGTTCCCAAAGCTTCCTTGCTGCTCCTTTGTCTTTTCTGCTCTGATTCCAGTGGCTGTGGGGAGCTGAGTACTATCACAGCTCAGGTAAGTAAGCCTTGCATGAAAAAGTATCACATTGGTTTCATCCTACCCACAACTTTTCTTTTGAGTTTTACTTCCAAAATGCCTATGCATGTTTAATGTAGGTCATTGGTGTTCACAGCACTACTGACTGCAAGGCTCTGTCGGTAATCAACCAGCTCGCATTACTCCCAAATTATGCTAAATGATGTCAGGGCGATGTGATCCAATTTCCTCTTAGGAATATCCTAAATGTTCTCAAGTTAATTTGAGGTTTGTTTGAATGATCCCAATATCAGGAAAAAGGCCACTTTATAAATCACAGACTGTATGGCCTGTTTTGGCAAATACTGAGAAGATATTTATCCTTTATTGGGAAAAATAATTGCTTTTGATAGCATACCACACTACTTATACATATGTGTAGCAAGACATACCTTCTAAGGAGTCATGCGCCCGCAAACTTCAGATTTAGCACATTTTCATAGTTATGGTAAAAAAATTAGGAAATACACTTTTTTGTTTTTCTGATTTTATGGAGTGGATTAAAATTTTTTTAGAAGTAAATTAAATGTCCCCAGTAGGTTAGCCTCAGACTCATCTGTCATATTTATATTTCTTTCCTTCACATAATTATAATATGTAGATCTAAGATATCTTTATTCTATAACATGAGACCAAATATAAGGAATCAGCTCATTGTTTTTGAACCTAGATTTTCTAGTTGCCAGGAAGTAAAGGCATCATTTAGATGATCTTGCAGTGCGTTTAGGAGTGGCACACAGTTAGATTTTGGTAGCAAGTGGAGAAGTATCGACAGATGATCTACCATTCCTCACGTGACAGTTACAGGGCTTGTAGTCACGTGACAGATTCCAGAAGATAGCATTTTGTAACACTCTCAAACTACAGAGAAATGCAAGAACAGGGTTAAGTTCTTGAGGGGCTCATCAAAGCACCATTTTCATATCACAGAATTCTATTAATTTGCTTAATATAATGTAAATTTTAGAGAATGATAGTTCAATTGTTTCAATAAAAGCATGTTGAAATCACAGACTTTGAAAGTTAGGATTTCTTTCATGTCACAAATGAAACGCACTTAAAAAAATGCTAATAATGATACAGCTAAACAGGTGTGAATGCAGACTCACACAGCAACATTAAAAATAGTTTTTTGAACTGTATTACAATATGAAATGAATAAATCACATGTGTAAAATATTCATTTATTCTTACCTTTAGGAAAATAAAGCAACATGTAGAAGAACACTCATTGAAACACTGTTTATAATACTTAGTTTTACACATTCCTTAAAATTCCAGCACAGTAATTAAGTAAATACCTACAAACACATCAATTAACATATAATGCAACAAGTCCATTTTTAGTGGAAACTTTACATTTTAGAAAAATTTTGGGTAAATAAGTGACTTAGAAAGCTAAATGAAGGTCATGTATTAGTAGTTTATTATATCAATAATAACTGTTGATGATATAAAATCATGCAAGAGATAAAAATAATGAGTTATACCAATATATAGTTAAATAGAAAGAAGTAATCCAAGATATTTTATTGAATGATAAACATAAATGGGTTATAAATTCAATATAAGATATACACATCCACATTCATATCTGATATAATATTATTATTATAAGGATTATGATAATATGATAAGTAGACACAGACAAGGAGAGAGAAAGGGACAGCGAGAGAGAAGTATATATGCTTGTTCCAGATTATATTACCCAACCCAATTCTCCACCACTCCGTGTAACTATGTCCTAGAATATGAGATTTTTTAGTTGTTGTGTTTAAAGGGCAGAACATATTTTCCTGCCTCAGATCTGGTGTTAGCCTTGCTCTCAACCAAAATAATCTGCCAGGACTGAGTCCAGGTGTAAAGGAATCCCACGTGGTTCTCATGTCCCTGTTGTCATCTGCCACTGCCATTATAAGATATTCCTGGACCAGACCACTAGTGCCATGTGAAGGATGAGCTTTAAGTACAGCCCAGTGCTCCCAGGCAAACTGCAGACCTGCAGTGAGAAGAAAAGCTACAGCTGCATGTGGCACTGATAATGAACAGTCCTCTGAGGCCTATGACATTTGTGCTGGCTTATTATGCAAAGCTGTAGTGATAGAAAATAAAATAAATTTTTGTATTATTGGCCTATGCATAATTTTGTGAGGTTCCTTTTTAAAGCAGAAGAAGCATAACTGATAAATCATGACCATATATATACATATATATGCATATATATATATATAACATAGATGGCATCATTGGCAGATAAGCTCTACATTGAAAGACCCTAAAAAAATTTTAACACAATGAGAAGTGAAATGGAAAGACATAATAGAGAATAAAACTTAAAACTCAATTAGAAAAATATAGGGTCACAGGTGAAAAACAATCTATAGATACTAATGGTAGATTAGAAGATCAGTAAAATTGAAAACAAAAGTATAGATATTATCCAAACTCAAGAAAAAATGGACAAAATTAACTGGGAAAAATGGAGCTTTATAGACATTGGAGGATATATTGTGCAATATTTGGAATTCCAACATAGAGAAAAGACAAAATAGAGGTAAAGCAGTAAAGAATTAATGGGGAAAAAAAGTTTAAAGTGATAAATAAGTTAAATCCGCAGATCCAATAGTCTCAATAATCCCCACACAATAAAACTCTCAAAGAATCACTAAACTACATCACAATAAAATCCATGCAAGCCAGAGCACTGGGGGCAACACAGCTGTAAACATGAACATTGTGCAGGAAGGGGCAGGCAATGTGGCTGCTGACTGTCCATCTGAAACAAGGCGACTGATAACACACTGGGTAACCACACTAGCTCCCCAGAACAGCTTCATTAATAGTAAAAGAGTACACATCACAGTGAAAGTAGCTGTTACAAAAGTTACTACAAAATAATTTTCAGGTAAAAACAGAATTTACTGACAGATGTCACGAGCTATAAAAATAGAAACGGAATTTTTTGAGCAAAATGAAAATGATATCAACTGGATCTCACATCCACATTGTAAGATGGGGATATCAAATATCATAAGTTGCAGGCAGTGGTATAATATAAAATACTTCACTCATGTGTAATGCTTAATTGACAGAAATAAAAATCTTGGTGCTCTTCACAATTGTCATACATATACAAATGAATCTAACAATAAATAAACATGAAAGTAGCGCCCTTTGAGGCTTCATCCTGAATGGGAAAGAGAATTTATTTGCCCATGTATTCTGAGAGCCAAGTAAACACATTTAATGTTTTCAAGATACAGGAGTATTAATTTTTTCAGATGAAAAATGCAAGGAGAATCAGTGACATATAATCCAGAAACTCTGGCACTATTGGAATAAAAAGAAGAACTAAGGCAAGATAGGCCAAACTAAACAAACAAACAAACAAACAAAAAAGTATGAAAAAAGATTTTAGCTAAAATATTTTTAATTGGTATGAAGATAGAGGAAAAAATTATATCCAGACTAGAACAAATTCATTTTAAACATGCTGACATGGCTTACAGTAAAAGGGAGAAATAAGAGAGCACACACACACTTACAGTATTTTCTCTGTCCTTAGCACAAGGTTTTCAAATCATACAGGAAAATAGTAAAACGGGCTCTTCTGATCTGAGACGTAAGAAATGCTAAAATTTCATTTAGAAAAACCTCATGAATGTAAACGTACAACAAAACTCTTGACAAGGAAATTAAGGAAAAAAATCCTTATTTACAAAATCAAATATATCACAAAATACTTACAGAAGGAGGTGTGAAACTTACCCATTAAAAGCAATATAAAATTGACATAAGAAATTAAAGGATAATTTAAACTCCTGACTTTATGGACTGGAACATTAAATACTTAAAGAATATCCATACCAGGGCCTGGCTTGGTAGCCTAGTGGCCAACGTCTTTTGCTTGTATGTGCCAGGATCCCATCTGGGTGCCAGCTTGTGTCCCGGCTGTGCCACTTCCCTTTCAGCTCCCTGTGTGGGGCCTAGAAGAACAGCAGAGGATGGCCCAAAGACCTCAGAACCTATGCTAGCATCAAAGATCGAGAAGCAGCTCTTGGCTCCTGGCTTCTGACCAGCTCAACTCCAGCCACTGGGGACCACTTGCTGAGTGAACCAGTGGATGGAGCATCTTTCTATCTCTCCTTTTCTCTGTAAATCTGACTTTCAAAAAAAAAAATAAATACATCTTTTTAAAACATCCATATTATTCAAATGAATCTTCAAATTTAATACTTTCTGCATTTGAATCCAAATGGTATTTTTATACAAACAATTCTAAAATGAAATCATAAGATTTGTATGGTAGACAATAGAATCCTGATAAAGAAAAGCATAGCCTTGAAGTACCTAGAATGCAGATAAATGATCATAATGAAACTCAATGTGATGCAAGATGGTAGAGACAGAAGGGTTAATGAGGAAAACAGTAGGTGACATGAGTGGGTCATTCCCTAAAGAAATGGAAATGATTTAAACGAATGAAACCATAATATTGATGCAAAGACGTAAAACAACGAAATACAAAATACAATGAATAGCTTCAAAAGCAAAACCAACCAAGTAGAGAAATAAAGTTCTATTCTGGAGGACAAAAATTTTCAAATAACACAGGCAGACAGAAATAGAATTAAAGAAAGAAGAAAGCCTATGTGAAATATGGCAAACTATGAAGCAACCAGGTATTCTTACTATTGTGATTCTGAAGAAAGAATACAAGGAAAAAGGCTTTGAGAAAATACTAAATAAATATTTGAACACTTCCTAAGTTCTCCTACGTCTCCTGTGAGAGACATAGACATCCAGACGTTGGAAACGGAAAGGTCTCCGACCTGACTCAACCATGAAAGATCTTCTCCAAGGCATACTACAGTCAAATTAAAAATAAGAATTCTAAAGCTAATAAGAAGAGTGTCAAGTTACACATCAAGAGAAAGCAATGAGGAAAAAAATATAGCAGGTAAACCAAAAATGATTAAAAATCACTTTACTTGTGACAACTAAAAGAGATTTAAATCAAAAACTGCAAACAAAAATAGAAGGACATCATATGTTGAAAAAGGATTATTGTTAATATATGTATGAACCCACCAATACTACCTAGATATATACAGCAAGTATTGTTAGACCTAAAGGTGAATAGACATTTCAAATAATAACAGTGGGGGATTTCAACACCCATTTTCATCAATACAAAATGAAATTTGATACAGTTGAAACATACTATTAATCAAATGGAGCTAACAGACATTTATAGAACATTTCACCCAAAAGCACATTCTTCTCTTCCTGGAATTTTCTAGGATAGACTATATTGGGCAACAAGCCAAGTCTCAGTAATTCAAAAAGATTGAAATCATACACGTTTCATTTCAGATCACAAAGAAACAAAACTAGAAGCTTCCAACAGGAAGAACAACAGAACATTTACAAATACATGGAAATGAAACAGCATGCTATTGAATGACCAAAGGGTATCTGAGGAAATTAAAAAGGAAATAAATGAAAATGAAAATGCAACATATCAAAAAGCCTGTGGAATACTCAGAAATCAGTATTGAGAATTTATAGCATTAACTACTCACATTTTAAAAATGGAAAAATATCAGTTAAAGGATATAATCTTGCATCTCAAATATTTGTAAAAATAAGAACAATCCAAACTCAAAATTAGCAGAAGGTAAACAATAATAAATACTAAAGCAGAAATAAATGAAATTAAATCTAAAACAGCAACAAAGGCAAAACCACAGAGGATCAACAAAACAAGCTGATGGGTTGGTTACTGATTGATTGACCAGCTGACTGATGTTGAGAAGATACATCAACCAAA
Source organism: Ochotona curzoniae (assembly GCF_017591425.1). Lineage (NCBI taxonomy): Eukaryota > Metazoa > Chordata > Mammalia > Lagomorpha > Ochotonidae > Ochotona > Ochotona curzoniae. The sequence continues at coordinate 2,803,336 of NW_024466413.1, forward strand.
CCTATAGACAGATTCCACACTTTCTGCTTTCAAAATAAGATCACTGATGTATAATTTGGTCAGGTACTTTAGGCACTTGCCTAAACATCTACATCTCATATCAGAGTCCCTGATTTGAATCCTGAAACCACTCCTGAATTCAGTTTCCTGCTAACATGGAACCTGGAAGATAGCAAGCTGCAGGTGAAGCACTTGGCTTCCTGCCACCAACCAGGGAGACCAGCGTGGAGTTCCAGGGTCTTGGCCTCATGAGCGCTGAACTGCGCCCCTGGTGAGGTCTGCTGAAGGATGAAACTTTCATCTTTTTAGTCTTGGTGAATCTGAATCTCAGTACGAGGCTTCAGATGCAGCTTTATCTAAGTGTCCGGCAGCAGAGGGCATCCTACCTGAACTCCCAGAAACCCTATTCATGGTCTCAACGATGGAGACTATTAGACCACAAACCTTACTTACCCACCCACATAATAATGAAAGCAAATTAATATACATACAAAATATTTATAAAAATAGTTTTTACTAATAAGATGATGAAAATCTATACAATGTACTAGTTTTTCTTCAACTACGACATAATTTCATTTTTCCATGACTGAGATTTTCAAGTAACCAGCCAAATTTCTCCATGGCCTTTCCTATCCACCAGTTTGATTATTTTGGTATGGCGTCATTTTACCTTGTCTGCTTTCCCCTGCCATAAGTCAGGACAAGTGTCAGATTATATGTAACATAAATATATTTTGCGGGTGAAAATCCTGCCAGGCAACACACTTGGAACAGAGTATCAAGAAGTGGCAATGAGAACAATTGTGTCTGATGGATTTGTTAGATGAATATGACCAGGCAGCTTCTTTGAGAAGACACATTTCCCCTTTTGCAATTAGCAGATAAGCACAAGGTGATTCTTCAGAGTGAATATACTTTACCCAGTGCTTTTTGCCCTATAGAATTAAACATAGATTATTCTTACCCAAATTAGTTCATGCTGTGTTGTAAAGTTGTCTTTTTGTAAGTATAACAACAATTTAGACATTTTTAGATAATATCTAGTGGATTTTAACATTATGTAAATATATGCATAGATGAGTGTATAATATGAATGATGGTTCTTTAAATAGCCGGAGAAAATGGAATTGAAGCTGTATTACCACATTATAAGCCCAGACCCAGTATTCGCGAAGTTCATGGTATCCATGAATCTTTTGAACACCTCTTGTATAAATGTGCAAACACATACACACATATGTACAAACACTTGTACATGCACATGTGCTTACCTTTAAAACTGAGAAAACACAAACAAGTAAGATATAACTGTAAAGTTTATAACCTTTAACCCTACAGTTCTTAATCTTTCTGTATGTATTGTTTAACTTCCTGTATGTATCCTTATCAACTAGAAATGTATTACAGGCCCTCTAGGAAAAGACAGAGAATGTGTTATTTTTTTCCATTTGCTTAACATTATTTTGATGGAAAAACGATGTATTTGCCAGGAGTGGTGATTTTGCTATCTCTTCTCTCAGATTTAAATGCAATTTTAATTTTTCATGGATGAAAAGAAAATTGATGGAATTTAAAATCGCGTGCAGGAGGTAGCATTTGAACCTGATGGGGATACATCCCGTTAGAGTACCTGGGTTCAGACAGATGCTTGGGCTTCCACATCAGCTTCTCTCCACCACAGAACCCGGGGTCCTAACAGCTGGGCTCCCGCCCGCTGTGTCGGAGCTAGACTCACTGTCTGGTGTGTCCCTCCACATGCTTGCAGGCGTTTACATAGTGAACTAGCAGATGGAGTCTTCTCTGTCAGTCTGTTTGTCTCTCAATAAGTAAATAAAATTCTGGGGGAAGAAAACCCACTCAGTGTGTAGATTCTGTGAATCTTACTGAAAAGAAAAGCTGTTTGGGGAAAAATCAGAGATCTGAATATGCATGAGGCAGGAAAAGATATTAATGAATTTAGTAACTGTTCTTAAGATTTTCAAGAATAATGAGGTAACCTGTCATTGTTCTCATTTTTTGGAAAAGGTCTGATTAAATTCCTAATGTTAGAATTTCCTATTACTTGAAACATTGTTAAATGGTTCTCCAAAACATGAGTATGTGATTATCTGTAAACCTTGATATCAATAAGATCCCAAATTTTCATTCACATGCATTATATGGCTCAATTTTTTTTCCCTATTTGAAAGTTTTTGCAACAATCACGAAAGTTGATTTTGCAAAATCAAGCTACATCATCAGGGAATACTTGCGTGTATCTGTACAACATGTGAGATACAAAAATTACTTTGGGTTCTGCCATACTGGCATCTCTATCCAGGGCTGGAGCGGTCAAGGAGCCCTCGAGCAGTCAGACATAGACAAACCTCAGCTCCCTGGTTACAGAGCCCAGTGCAAAGCAACAACGCTTCACTCCTATCTCCAATCGCAAAAATTGCTAGTGTTTTTTTTTTTTTAAGATTTTGTTTCATTTTTATTGCAAAATCAGATACACAGAGAGGATGAGAGACAGACAGAAAGATCTTCAATGCGAAGATTCACTCCCCAGTGGCTGCAACGGCTGGAGCTGAGCCGATCTGAAGCCAAGAGCCAGGAGCTTCTTCTGGGTTTCTCATGAAGATGTAGGGTCCCAAGGCTTTGGGTCATCCTCAATTGTTTTCCCAGGCCACAAGCAGGGAATTGGATGTGAAGTGGGGGCACTGGGATCCTGGAGTGTTCAAAGGGCTTTAGCTGCCAGGCCACCACGCTGAGCCTAGGCATTTTCAAAGCATCAAATGTAGCACAAAACAAACAAACAAACAAGCAATCAGATGCATGGCTTTTCTGAGGCCAGTGTACAGAAAGAATGGTTGTGCAAGCAGCAGCCTCTGGAATTCAGCCTATGACCACTTCCAGCTCTTCCATAGTGTCCCTTTGCTTGGGAGGACAAATTTAAAGCCTACAAAAGTGCTTATATAGGATGACACTAGAGGGTAAATTCATCCTCAGGAGGGGAGACAACCTGAGGCATTTCCCCTTGACTATTTTGTGACTGACATTTCGTTCACATAGAAAGGGAGAGGAGATAGTTGGCCAAGGCGAGGCGCCCTGAAGCCGCACTGCTTCACAAGTGTGCTTCTGAGGACTCACTTCAGCCTTGATACACCACATGCCCGACTTCAAAAATGGGCAAACTGCTTACAGTTTACAGAGAATTTGTGAGGAAATTCGAGATTGCCCCATTGTGTTTTTAGCGTATTAACAATTAGGTTGTTACTGAGAGTATGGATTGCTGGGTTGATTCACCTGTGATCCAGGTCTATACTGGATCCAAGGAGGATGGCGTGGTTCATTCCAGCAGCTCTGGCCTCCTGTGCGAGTGTCTTAGCACCTTGGAATCTTTCATTCTCCACCCATAAAGAAAAGTTAACAAACAACACAGTGCACTGGAAACCTTAGTTTATAGGCCAAATGCTAAATTATCAGCATTTGATTGATGCCATATAAATGCTGGTTTATATAATAACAAAAATAATAAGATAACAATATTGTCACAAGGGTGGTTTTCTTTTCAAATGAATAGCAAATAGTCTATTAAGCACTAGACTCCATTGCCTTTCATCTCTCACAATTCAAAATTTCTCTTCTGGGTTCTTTTTCTTCCTATTTTGAATTTCTTTTCAAACAGTATGGCTCAACACAATTAAACAATATCTCTGGTTCCTCTTTTCTCATTAGGAACTGTGTTACCTTGTTGGCATTTTACAAACTGAAGTTCTTGGATCTTATCCATGATTCCACTAGCTAATGTCTTGTTAGGATTCTTGCTAATGTCAGACTTAACCTAGCTCAGTAGCTTCTGAGCATACATAGCGGTTATACTTGCATTTTTAAGCTGCACATTTTAAGTACATCATTTTGCATTTTTACAGTATGATTTTTAAATTAGAGGCCACCTCATCCATTATGCTTTAATGGACATAGGACACAATCAGTATGGTACACTGGCATTGTTTTTCTGTTTAATTTACTTTGGAGAGAATATCACATTTTTCAATGGCTAATTTTCATTGAGAATCACATTCAGGGACACACACACACACACAAAAACAACTCTCTTCATTTCTGTGTTCATGTTAGTCATTCTTTTATTTCTCAAGGACTCATGAAGAAAGTGTTTAGCCTTATTCTGGGTGTTCCTTAAGGCGACACAAGGTGAACCAACTCGCCTTTTAAAAAATAAATGATTCCAGGCCCCCACATAAGATGGCCCAAAGCCCTTGGATCCTGCACCCATGTGGGAAGAACTACTGGCTCCTGGCTTTAGATTGGCTCAGCTCCAGCCACTGGTGGCTACCAAGGGAGTGAAACAGCAGACGGAAGATTTTTCTGTCTCTCTTCTCTCTGTAAATTCGTTTTTCCAATAAAAATGAATGTTTTTAAAAAATGATGCTACAATGGAACAAAAAATATATGCACCCTTATGGAGCTTTCATTCACAAGTGCAAAGACATCACAGGAGGAGCAATACTTTAGATTTCTGTTCTGGCTCTCTGAATTATAAGTATTATATGTCATCCACTTGAATATTATAGGATTTTATTAAGTAAAAACATTTTCACTTTGAAGATACGTATCCAGATTTTTTAAGAAATAGTTATAGATTCCTTACTCTGAACTAAACTATGCAGCCTTATCAATATGTATCCATTATACATGGAGGAAGAGGAGTGAACAGTGGACAGAATATGGATCGGTGGGACACTGGGATGAACAAAAGCTGGGCAAACCACTCTCACCTAGAATTGGATTTCCTGTAACAGACATAGGATTATGACATCATGTCCTAAATTAGAATAGTCCTCTAAATCTAAATGTATAAAATAAGATGTTAATAGGAAACACACAATTGTTATGTAAATCTGAATTATTGTGTCACAATGCAGCCAAGGGTGGACCAGATGGATGCATTTATCGATGTCTGATAGGATGCTGGAGGGACTCAGAAAGGAAAATCCCGCTGCTCCCTTCCAGATATCGTTGGTAAAATTCGTGAACAACTGTTAGAAGAGAAAAGAGCTGGGTTTTTTGTTTGGTTGGTTTTGTTTTTGTTTGTTTGTTTTAAATGCAACATGGCCAAGTGGAGTGTGTTCCTGAATTGAAAGGCTAGTACAAAGTTCAGTCAAGGAGTAACATACTGTCAGTCTAAAGAGAAAAGAAAAATCACATGATTCTTTCAAGTAAATATTTTTTTTAATGATTTGAACTTGGACCAGCATGGTAGCTAATCCTCAGTCTGAATTGCTGGCGTCCTGCATGGGCACCAGTTGTAGTTCCGGCTGGTCTACCTCAGACATAACTCCCTGCTTATGGGATGGGAAAGCAGTGGAGGAAGGCTTAAGTGTTTGAGTCCCTGAATTTACCTGAGAGACATAGAAGAGGCACCTGGCTCCTGACTTCTGACTGACTTAGCTCCAACCATTGCAGCCATTTGGGAAATGAATCAGTGGATGAAAGAGCTCTCTCTCTCTCTCTCTCTCTCTCTCTCTCTGCTCTTCAAATAAAACCTGCCTTTCAAATAAGAAAAATACATCTTTCAAATAAAATAAATATTTTTTAAAAAAGCACAAATGCTGAATTAAAAAATCATTGACTAGAAACAATAATCAAATCTCAAAATGTCCATTTCACTTGCACATGGCATAAATCCTAACTACATCGCTGAGAAGCAGTGGTTTTTCTACTTGCTATATGTTGAGATTTTATTTAGTGGAGGATTAAGCTACTGAATATAAAATATACCGAAACTATGCAACTGCAAAAAACAAGAGAGAAATAAGAAACGAAGGGAGGGTTGGATTAAGGTAGAGTACCCTCAGAAGTGCCTTTGCTATTAAAACTGCATTTATGAAGTAAAAGAAATGAAGTCCAATTACATAAATAAAAACATGAGTAAATTGTATCACTGATGAATTCTTTGTAATAACATGCATCGTATTTGTATAACACTATCATTTATGCTATTTCTGCATGCATGTCTTCACTAATTATGATAATAATCATATGCAGTAAAAATTTCTAATATGGCATTTTACTAATGAAAGAGCCTTCAGGAGCTGGCATCCTGTCACAGACTAAAGTTGTCATCTGTAGTGCCAACGTTTTATATGGGCTCTAAATCAAGTACCAGCTGCTCTACCTCTGATCCAGTGCCTGCTGCTACACCTGTAAAAGCAGTGGAGGATGGCTCTAAATCAAGTACCACCTGCTCTACCTCTGATCCAGTGCCTGCTGGTACACCTGTAAAAGCAGTGGAGGATGGCCCAATTACCACCCACATGGGGGGTCCAGGAGAAGCTGCTGGCTCCTTGCTTCAGAGGGGCATATAGCCAGTTAGGGTCAACCAGCGGAGGAAGATCTCTTGCTTTCTGTCACCCTGCCTTTCAAATAAATAAAAATAAATCTTTAATAACAATAATGATAAAGCCTTCCAATCCACAGGACAAATTAAAAACACCAATTATGGGATTACCTAAATAGAACTTTAATTATAACTCTCCCAAATAATTTGGCATAATGTTTGAGCTATTTTCTATATGCATGTTCAGCATTGTGCACTGTGTTATGAAGTTGAAAAGATGGGCACAGACCTTAACTTCAAGAAACTTGCTAGGCAAAGGGTATGTATCTTTAAAGCTTTATTTAAAGTTTATGATCTTAAGCATTTAATTAAAATCACAAATAAAATAGAAATCTGGGGTGTCATGGAAGTGAATTTTAAGGATATTCTCTAGTCTTAGATAATCAAGAGAAATTTGAATTAAGTACTTTTGAAAAGAAATCTGTAATTTTCAGAATTGACTAATAAGAAGAGATCTCCAGGGGACAAAGAGACACACAGAGAAAGAACAAAATGGCAGCTGGTGTGGCTGCAGGGCAGGGAATGACAAGATTAAAGGCAGCCATGCCTATGGAGATGGATGAAGGTCCAGCCACTCGGCAGGCCACTTCAGGATTTGGGGCACTAGGATATCACTGCAAAGAGGGGAATTACATTATTAGGCTTGTATTGTTTAGTAGCTTACCCTTGCTGTAGTCAGAAACAGATAGAAAAGGAACAAAAATTAAATTAAGACAACAAGTCAGAGAGCAGGGACATAATAACAGACTCTTTCCATGGAGGAAATGCATTTGAAGCCAGCCACGTACTCACTGCCTCATGTGAAAGACCAGTTCTATGGTCAGTGTAATCATCAAAAGAAAAACAATGACTTGGATCCTCAAGATTCACTGACAGGGAAGATGGAAGTGTGACTCACAAGTTGGTATCCCAGACAGAGATGAGAACTTGGTACCACAGAAGTGAGGCAAATCCCAAGGCTGTTACAAGTAGATTCACAACTGACGGGCTTTCGTGATTTTTATATACATGGAAAGAAGACGTACATTAATCATGTTTCACAGTTTCTGTATTTCTTGTTCTTCGGCAGCTTTGGTCATGCTGACAGTGGAGAGACTGCCCGCCCCCTCCCCAGTCAATACTTAATGAAAGCAAATGATTGAATGCAAAGAACACCTTTCATGCCAATACCCCTTCCTCCATCTGTTACACTCTGGATGCACATTATCTGGGTTACATCATCATTATCTTCATCCAAGGACCAGAGGTGAGACAACTAGAGGTAGGCAAAAATATACATGGACGACCTAGAGTAGCGGATCCTAATCATGCCTATCTTGCCTCCCCTGATTCTTCCCATGGTTCCCCAACAAAGGCTCTCCCGAGTGAGCTCCTTGCTCCCTCTGCCTCTTGGCCCATGTGGGTGTTTCCTTGTGCGACATGGCTTGCTTCCTCCTTTTGGGAGACACTGAGTATGATAAACTCTGTGCTGTGACAGTTGTCTCCTGCCAAGATTTTCAGATCTCAGAATTTCAGCCCATACGGAAAGCTCAACTTCAGAAGAAATAGTTTCTGGACCCTCAGATGGCTTGCTAAGCATTGCTATAAGCCCCCCTACCCTCATTAACTCAGTGAATCCTCACACCACCCTATGGTTATGTGGGGCTAGCCTACACCATTTTCCACTTGGGGAAATTCAAGCACAGTGAGGAAATGTGACACTCCCTGCATCATGCAGCCCCTATGTGGCAAAAAATGAGCTGCACACTCCAATCTTACCAAAAGCCCACAGTCTTGACTCCCCACTAAGGTATTCTTGTAATTCTAGGAAATGTGGAAGAGAGAGAAAAGGGGTTCTTTTAGGGAATACATGTGCAAGAGGACAGCTCTCGGATGGATGCCTAATACGGAGGTGATGGATGAGAAAAGGAGAAAGCAGGAGACCTGCAGCAGTCTCGCAGAGCCAGGCAAGAGAATCACACGGCAGAAATGGAGACACAGCTGAATTTCCCTTAAACAGGTACCCAGTCATCCTCGGGGGCCACATTTGCCTGCTGGCCAGTTCTAATTATTGCCATTGATGCTTTCTATAGGCAATTATCCAGGCTCAGGGAGCTGCTAAGACAGTAATCGTTGGACAGGGAACCCTAGAGGTAATTGACACTGAAGTGCTTACTGCACATCCTTGCTCCAGAACACAGTCAACAAGGTCTGTGTGGGAGCAGTAAGACTTCTGTAGAGCTGGCCCGGGGCTCTTGAGCAAATTACAAGGCAGATCTTTCAGCATCAAGAGAAGCCCACTGGCACAATAGAAATCCTGAGGCTGTCAAAACCCTTGGGTGCCCGGCCACGCCTGCACTCCTGCTCTGAGCTCGGCTGCCAGGGACCCGGCTGTCTCAGAGATGATCAAAGCCATGTCTTTCATTCAGTTCTACTGCTCATGGAAGGGGAGCTTCTCAAGCCAGGGGAAAATTGCAGGAATAGTTCAAAGTTGCTTTCAGATCCTTATAAGTACATTGTTAGGTCATTGCAGAAAATGCACTAAAAAGGAGAAATACACAGTATCATACAAATCTGTGTGGCCTGGGGGCTGGTCCTTGGTCAGCAGCAGCTGACACGTACCATGAAGCCCCTGCATGCCAGCTGCTGCAGCAACAACAGGAAGAAGTCACTACAGCAAATCTCAAGTCTTGCTGGAGGAGTCAGTGTGCCTAGCAGTCTCACATGCTCCCAGTTTGGGGTACTAAAGCTTGAACTGTTTTTCAACTGTAAAATATTAGACACTGCTTTCCTAGTACCTTCTGGAATATTCTATAAGTGCCCCTAGCTCCCACAAAAATAGCTGACTCCTCTCTCAATAACCACAAGCCTAGCCAACTTAAAGCTTTCTTTTTATTTATTTTTTAAGATATTGTTTACATACTTGAAATGCATGTCAATATGGGTCTCTAATTAGTGTGAAGAGGGTTGAGCTATAGAGTAAGATAGATTTTTCTTCTGTCTGTAGTGAGGGGAGTACTGCTTGTTATCAAGGAACTTGAGCACCTGGAGATCAGGGACAGTCATTCGATGATCCTTTAGAGACCCTGATGTGGGGAAATTTCCAAGGATGCTACTTGAATGATTTTGATGGTTTTGAAACACAAATGGCTTCATTGCAAAAGGCTGGAGAAAATATTTCTAAGGTGTAATGGCTGACCAGACCACTTTAGTGCATCCACAGTCCCAGAAACTTGTTCCAAAGCTTGGCCAGGAGAGTGGTCCAAACTGTTCTGCTTTCCATCCTCTGACAAGGCACCTGATGTCGTCTGCTGGCCTAGATGAGCTGCATGTCATGTGACCCATGTCATGTGACCCATGTCATGTGACCAGCATTTCTGGATGTGTTGTTCACTTCACAGGCATCAGCAACTGAAGAGGCCCGGCCCAATACAAGTACTCCAATTTCAAACCAATATATTTTATTATTTTAATTGTAGCCAGGGTTTGAATTCAATGTCTAGTTTAGTCTCCTAAGAAACCTAACCTAGAGTGCCAAGCTGGGTCACAGCAATCACTGGCATGCAAATAATCTATGGCTGGGAAAAGGCATGGTTGGGGAGCTAAGGCCCTGGCTGAGTTTGGGCTCCCACTGGTGAGTGTGAGAGCCAAAATGGGGCAGCACTGGCATCTGTATTTGATTGTAGTGTTCCCCAGCATGAATGTTGACTGGGCTAGACTCCAGCACCCACTGGTGCTCATGAGTCCCAGGGAGGGTACAGGATAGGATGGCCTAGGTCTTGGTACCTTCTGAACCATGAGAAAGAAGTGTCTTGGCATGAACCATGTACGACTGTGCTGTGGCATTCAACAGAAAGAACTGGAATGGGTGTGGGATGGTTAGGCAAGGCCACTGGTCATGCCAGGACAGGAAGTAGACTTAAGTCTATGCCAAGAACTCACCAGTACGTACAAGATCTGCCATTGTGAGGAGACTTAATAGAGGAACTTAGGGAACTCCTTTGTCAGGATGTAGTCCCTGCAGGTGAGCACAAGAACCAAGGTTGGTAGCAGGCTTGACCAGGCCAGGTTATGATATCTACTGGCCTATGTGTTGGTCAGATCTGGGGGCTGGCCAGGCTGGGCCAGTTCCTAATACCCAATCATAGATACAAGAACCAGGAGAGAGTGAAGGGCAGACCAGGTCAGGCTGCAACATCAACCAGTTCACATTAGGGCTAGGACTGGTGGCTGGCTGGGCTGGACTAAGCCACAGAACCCACCAGCATGAGCTATAACTGGGGGTAGATAGGTCCAGGCCAGGCTACCAGCAAATGCCAAGGTGAGACGGGCCATGCCAGTCTGGGCCACAGCACCCACCAGCACATGTGAGATCTGGGGCAGGGGGTTTGAGACCAGTAAAGGGCCTGGGGGAGTGTGGGCTCTCCTGATGGGTCACTGCTCTGATTAGAGAGCATCAGAACTGGGAAGCAAAGCAGATGAGATCAGGCAGAGCTATAACACCTATTAGCCTGTGTGTAAACAGGCTAGGTGGGGAGAGCCAGACTGGGCTAACCAATTCTATCTACTGGTGCATGCATAGGCCAGAGTAAGTGCAGCTGGAACATCAACTGGCTAGTGTTAGGAGTAGGAGAAGATCCTGTTAAGCTAGACAGGAGAGTATAAGATCCGTAACTTGGAGTGAGCATAGTAGGGAAACTGTAGACACCTCTCTGATGGATTGCAATTCGCACTGCTGATCATGAGAATCAGGGCTGGGGGTGGTCTGGCTAAACAGGTAGTAGCATCCACCAACATGAGTATGGGCTAAATAGTGGGGTCAGTTGGGTTGAATTAGGCTTCAATGCCAATTTATGTGTGCGAGAGCTGAATGGGATGTGGGACAGACTGGGCCGGTCTGTTGCATATATTGGCAAGCACAGGAACCAGGGCAGAGGGCAGCTGTAGTGGTGGTTATTAGGGGTCGCTCTGACTACAGTGTAGGTCCTACTGGTGTACATGAGGGCTGAGTGTTTGGTGGGCAGGGTTGGGCTGGGATCATTTTAAATGAGGTTTCTTTTGGGATCCCCCACATGAATTGCTGGACTCAGAATTCCAATCATATGGAGTATTCCAGAATCTGTGGTTTGATTGTTCAGTGTATATGTCATTACTGGGTCTCCTCAATGGAAAATCTGGAGCAGTGGATGGCATACCCAAATGCACATGGAGGACAAGGCAGTCCATTCAGGCCTATAGAGGACATCTGGTACCACAGCAGAGGAATGAGGGCAGAACAAATTGATCAACTACTCTATCCAAGCATTGAAAACAAATATCTTGGCAAATGGAGACTCTAAGGTAGACTATATCAGCCAATGGACCTTGCAAGGATTTCTTCATCCTTGGATCAACGAGATTGACAGCATTCCAGAACTATCAAAACCACTTGAGCAGAACCCTCAGAGCATGCTCCACACTGAGGACCCTGGGACAACATCAGGTAGCTGTTCCCTATCCCCTGGTACTGAGGCGGTAGAGAGGCTGGGTGTGACTTCTCCCCTTATATACCTTTTCCCCAGGATATAGGAAGAAGGAAAAGAAAACTTGGAAATAAGGGTCTCACCTTCTTTCCCATAATCCTCGACCCTTCTCACCTTAAATCAACTATGCAAACATTATCAAAAATAAAAAATAAAACATACGTAAAATAAAATAAAATAAACCAAGGGAAAAAACCGTGTCCAACAATTTGCCTCCTTAATGATATTTTTCGTACATCCAAACCACAGCCACAGGTCTCTCTTCAGGAACTATCCTCACAACCCAGCGCTTGTACCTCAAGCTGACCACTTTACTGAAGTTCAGTAAATTAATCCAACGCCAGTTCAGAAGAATTGTCTTGTCAAGAGAAGCAATTTTTCCCTTTGTACTTTGATCTAATTCCGATGATGTTTTCAAGTATGCTGGATCCTTTTATTCTGAAGATCTGAGTCTATTTGTTGTTTTCTTGAACATACCTACTCCCTCAAAGATTAAAAGACTGAAGAGCTGCCACTAATGAAATTTGAAAGGAAATGATGCCAAATGTTAGAATATTTTATGGTCAAGAGTTGATCTCTAAAGGGGACAATCTATGTGAGGTATCAGCTTTGAATGAGTAAGCCCTCAGATGTGTAAATTTGAAATGCAAAAACCTTCACGTTAGTGAGTGCAGATTCGCAAAGCAGTGAGTCCTGAGGATGAAGCCTACTCCTCAAAACAGGTGGTTTGGCTTATTGGAATGTTTGCTTTCTAAAGTTTGGGACTGGGCCTTCTCCAGGGTGAGTAGAACTAATGTGAAAATCACGACTGTGTATAAGCCTGATCAAAGTTCAGCTGGAAAAATAAAACCACATTCAGTACTTCAAATAGAGAAATCAACTACACTCAACTGGTTACACAAGTATTGAAAAGGAGACAGAGCGAAAATGAAAATGAGTAGCTCCACAAAGCAGTGACTCTCCATGGAGCTGAAAGAAGGAAAAAGAAGATAAATTGCTACCACAAGTAAGGAGCAGGTTCTCATCTTTAAACACTTCAACATTGTCAGTTTCAAATAGGTTATTTCATTTTCCAACCTACTCTAGATGAAGAGACTCAAACTGTCATTGTCACAGTAAAGACACTGGAGTCAGTCAACCTGAGTTTAAACCACTCAGATACTTTCCTATGCTATAGCTTTGAAGAAGACACGGAAGGCATTCATCCCTCAGCTTCCACATTAACAAATCAGGGACCATAACAGACCTTTCCCACAGGGTTGCTCACTGCACCTGCTGAGCCACTAAACAAACCAAATGTAATATGTGTAAGCTGGGCACACAGCAACTGCAAATGTGGGATTTGTTGAAGCTGACAGTAATGTTACTATTAGTTTTGTTTTAGTCTTACTTTTGACATTTTCACAGTATAGGAATCTTTCATACCAGAGAGGGAAGAGGGTTGTCAAGGAAGAATTCCTTTTCTGCCGAGTTACAAATTTGATTTAGCTGATGAAGGCAAAAAGCATTTCCCATGCCCAGCGTACCAGAGGATAATAATTAACACTTAATGGCTGGTTTAAATATGTGGCCAGTCCCATTTCCGACTTAGACAACCAGGTAGATGGAAGTAATGTTTCATTAAATAGGGTCATCAGAGAAAGAGAGAGCCAGAGAGAGAGAGAGAGAGAGCAGGGAAACCTCAGCATATAAACTTAGGAATCTAGAAAACTTTCTCCTTAGGACACTCATGGGATGGGAAAATGCGTCTATTATAACATTTACTTTGTGTCAGACATTGTTCTACACAATGGAGAAATAGCCATGAAATAGATTTAGACAGAATTATGTACTTGCAAAGAATTTAATCCTGAGGGGTTAGCATGCTAACATAAAACACCATAAAAGGTTGCTACATAGTATATTTAGGATAAAATTACCCTCAGGAAAATTAATCTGTTTCACAGCAAATTTAGACGGAGAAAGAAAAAAATGACTTATAACATCACAGTAAGCCGTGACACACAGACAAACATATATAAACAGAACACTATTATGTAATTGGATAATTAGAAAGACCCCCAATTTACTTCATGTATAAATTTCAATAAGTTGAAGAGATTTGGGGTTATCTTGTTTAAATTTGCTTTAGCTGCATAGTTTGTTGGTTTAGAGCTGCTCAACTGCTATTAATCACTGGGATAATAAAACTAAGTATGATTTAGTAAAACTGTTGATCCCAGAATGGAGAAGCTACAAAGAAACCGGTAAGAAGGGAAGCAGATACTCCGTTTGTTATCGGCATTACTAAGAGGGATTTTTAAAGGAACATAAATATCTAATAAGGGTTTGTGAATTTACTGTTGAATTGAACAATGGGAACCTACTCCCTATGTTCCCTCAGGAAATGGCAGTGAAATTCAAAAATTCAGAGTAATTTCTATGCTTGATAGATCCACGCTTCCTTTTGTGCAAAATACAAAGAAGTAGTAAAACCTGTGTCCAATCCATTGGAGATCCATAAGGACAACAGTCTCTGCCTTTTACATCAAAAACCTAACAGACTCCGAGTCCTAGCCCCATAGGATGCTGAACAACAAAGCTGACAAGCGTATTGATTGATCACTCACCCACTCACGCAGCACTACTCATAATTTAACTTCTGCTGCTGCCAAGTTTACAGCTATCCTATCTTCAGTTACATAACAAATGGTACTTCTGATCACTGAGTATTCCTACCATTTCCAAGTCTGGAGATTTTTGCGTTGCACCAACTGGACATGGTCCTGATATACCTGTAAAAGCCATTTTACCATTTAGAGAGCTGCTAAACATGATCTTGAATGCTGATACACTGAAGACATGAATTTTTGACATATAAAGTATGAATAAATGTTGGGAGCAAGTTTTAGAGTAGTCAATAAAAGATTTTTTTCTTGAAAAAGTGAAATGTGAGAACAAAGAATTACTTCAGGTTGACAGAAGTTCACGTTAAAAGGTCCTGAGATGGGAATTGAGCTCAATCCAGTCTAGAAGTTCTGAGTGGTTACCCACAGCACACGACATAGAAAAGAGAAGTAAGTGAGGTCAGAACACATGGAGAGGCCAGTGCAAATACTATTCTGTAGATCATGATGTACAGCTTGTAATTTAGTAGCACAAGATCTATGGCATGCACATTATTTAAGAAGATCAGATGCCAATATGAGTAAAAACATGAAAGTCAGTATTATAGATGAGAAGTGAGTTGTAAAGGTAAGGTAAGTTTGATTTAGGATGAAATTTGGAAGCAGAGCCTAAAAGAATTTTTTCAACTCAATATCTGGTACCAAGAAAAACCACAATACTGAATGTGATATCATTGACTCCACTGAACAAACATTAAGTTGAAGCATGTAAGTTGTAGTCTCTGCATGTTGAAATTGAGCTAAGGGGAATGTGATCTCAGAGCACTGAACAAGGACTTGCATCTTCAAGATTCCATAAAGTCATCTACCTGGGGAGTGCCAGCCTATACTATGCATTTTCTAGAGTCTCAACTATGCAAGCCTGGAAGACAGTCCAAAATGATTCAACATACGTTTTGTTGTTGGATGAAAGAGGGAAATTCAATACATGATCTAACCATACAGAAAGAGAAACCCCTCCTTCCAAAGGCATTTTAGTTGCACTAATATAACACTTGTTAAGTGAATAAGTATCTGTTTTTTGTTTATTCAACTTTGTAAATCTACAAATGATCAAGAGAGAAATTACTAATTTATTGTCATAAATGTCAATAACAATTGTCAACAATTACTTATCATAGAAATCTTAGCAGGTACCATGTCTTTGATTTCTCAAATAGGCTACTATATATTAGAAATCTTATAAACAGAGAAATCTATTTCTTACAGCAGAGGCTGGGAGTTCTGAGATCAAGTCCAAGTCTAAAGTTCCTAGGGGTTCTGTGGTGGCATTGGTTTGTAAACTGTCATCTTCACAAGCCTGCAGGAGTGAAGAACCTTACCATAGCATGTTTCCACCATGCATAGGGCAGGTGGTTCATACAGGGTGAGTTAGGAACTAGACAAAGATTAATAGAACCTAATAATGTTCTTTAATACACAGGAGAATACAATCTCCATTAATGGATGAGATTGTTTATCAGTAGAAATGAAGACAATGGTTGCCTCTAATGTGTGACTAAAAGGTTGTGAATCTCCAAAATTCTAATCAAGCAGACATGAATCCATTTTTTTTCAAAATTTTCTTTATTTTTATTTGAAAGGCAGATTTACAGAGAGGAAGAGAGACAGAGAAAGAATGATCTTTCATCTTGTGCTCAACTCCCTTATTGCCACAACGTCCGGAGCTGAGCCCATCTGTGTTATCTGAAGTATGAGCCACTTCCTACCCAGGATTATGTTTCCTGTTATCATTCAATTCATTTAATCCTCAGAATACAGCCTTTAGGTTTCTGAGGTTTCAATTCACACCACCATCAAAGAGAAAGGGGGAGAGAGAGAGATGAGAGGGAGAGATTAACAAATTAATTGCAAGCCTTCTAAAACCTCATCTGTATTGGTTCATGAACTACTTTCAAGTGGAAAAAGCCAAGTGATACAAAAACCATGGCAGGAGCGAGTTAATATGGAGGAACACGGAGGGTTGGTGGAGAGGAGAGTACAGAGAGAGAGGGACAGAACTGGGCAAAGGAGACAGCAGGAAGTGTAGAATTGCAGGGAAAGGTGTCCGAAGCACCCTGGACCTTACGGAACCAAGAGGATCCACACAACTCGGAGAGGCAACCTGGAAAAAGAGAAAGAAAAGACCCTCAAGACAGTGGCCAGCACCCAGAGCTGCTGAAGGTGAACACCACTAGAGAACTCAAAACTTGGTGAGTCATGAATCCAGGCAGGGAAAAAGCCAGCAGGAGCCTCAGCTGACCCATAAGAGACAAGGGAGTTAAAAAGACTTTTAGAACTACCAGATAACCAGCAGAGCCCCAACCAGTGGTGACAGACCATGGGCATACCAGAGGTTCCAATGGAGGTGGAGAAAGTGAACGCAGGGGCAATCTGGGCAGAGGCTGCAGCCAAGTGTGGGTCCCAAGCCCGCTCCAACAGAAGGCAACACCTTTGGAGAAGGAGCAGTGAGGAAGTGAAAAGCATGAGTTAGAGCCTCATGGAGAGTGCCCCAAACCTGCTTGGGGGCCCCAGCAGAATCCCCAGCAGTGGCAGTGAAAAAGACTGTGGGAGTGCTGGAGGCCTCAACTGGCGGTGGCAAACGCATCCAAAGGGCAACTCTGGCGGGCCTCAGCGGTCATGGCCACAAAGACCATGGAGGATTTGACGATCTAAAAAGACCATTAGAACTTCCTGGCAGTCCCCTCAGAGCCCTTGGTGGCAGTGATGGCCAACCGAGACCTTGAGGGTGCCAAAGGTCCCAGTGGCAATGGTGAACATGAGCGCAGGGACTGCGTGGAGAGCACCCTGAAACTATTCCCTCCCAAGGACACTCAGGCCTGAGCTATGCTGAGGGTCGTCCAAACCCCTCTGAGCAGAGACACAGAACCCTTTGGACAGCGCCATGGCCAACAGACCACAGGGGAACCCAGCGGCGGAGGTACAAATCCAGGAGTAAACAAAACCACCCAACCTTCCACTGTCACTTGTCGTGCCCCATAGAGTGCGGAGAATTACGTTCCTGTTTGCACACCGTGTGGCGGTAGCTGGAACACGCCTGCTCTAGGCTATAGCACTGAGATTAGAGCTTGTGGACAATCAAGTCAGAGACTAAAATCCCAAACGACAATAAACCACAACGCAATGGGGAGAAGCATCAGAAAAAGTAACGATTCAGAGGAAAGAACCAGCACTTTCCCCCAAAACTATCAAAACCCAATCCCAATCTGAGTTGTGAGATGAAGACATTGAGGAGCTACCAGATAAGGAATATAAAAAACAATCATACAATTCATCAGAGACAGTGAGAAGCACTGGGAGGAACTCAAGGAATCAAAAAATAACATGATTGCAGGAATTAAGCAGGCTGGACATGAAATTTCACAACTGAAAAACAAAGTGGAAAGCTTAACAAATAGAATGAATGTTGGAAGAGGAAAGCATTTCAGACGTAGAGGATATCAAGGTCCAGAACACACAACAAATGAAATACCTGGAAGAAAATCTAATCAAAACTAAGAAATCTATACAAGAAGTAAATGACACAATCAAAAGCCAAATATCAGAATTATAGGAATTCCAGAGGGTGTGGAAAACAAACAGAATTATAGCAGGTATTCAATGAAATTGAAAAGGAGAACTTCCCAAACTCGGGGAACATAAAAGCAAGCCAAATCCAAGAAGGAGAGAAAACACCAAGCAGATTTCACTCCAAAAGACCCTCACCCAGACACATTGTAATCAAGCTCCCCTCAAAAGAATACAGAGAAAAGATATTGAAATAAGCAAGAAAAAAAGTCACAATAACATTTACAGGAACACCAATCAGCATCACTATAGACTTCTCAGAAGAGACCCTTCAAGCAAGACAGGAATGGGGTAAGATCTTTCAGACCTTAAACAACATAGCTGTCAAACAAAGAATATTGTACCCAGCAACACTCGCATTTCTATTTGAAAATGGAAAGGGAGCCATCCACCAATTACAAATAACAATAATAAATGTGTATAGACCAAACACAAGAGCACCCAACTATATGAAACAATAATTAACTGACTTAAGAGCAGATGTTGGTGCCAACACAATCATTGTGGGGGGACTTTAACACACCATTAGCACCCCTAGATAGATCAACAAAACAGAAACTCAACAAAGAAACAACAGAACTCACATAGACAATAGAACAAATGGACATAGTTCATATATACAGAACCTTCCATCCAAAGGACACAGAATACATGTTTTTTTCAGCTGTGCATGGCACCTTCTTCAGGATCAACCACATGATAGGGCACAAAACAAGACTTACTGAATTCATCAAAACAGAAATGATATCATGCATCTTTACAGACCATCACGGGATAAAATTGGAAATCAACAAATCAAAACACCTCAGGAAATATGTAAACTCTTAGAAGTCGAGTAACATGCTCCTAAATGAACAATGGGTCAGAGAAGAAATTAAAGAAGAAGTAAAAATTTCCTTGAAACCAATGAAGGCTAAAGCACAACATATCAAACTTTATGTGATATTGCCAGGGCAGCTTTAAGAGTTAAATATATTGCAATCGGAGCCCATGTCAAGAAACAGAAGCAACAATAAATATACGAGCTCAGTATACTAAAGGATTCAGAAAATCAACAACAAAACAAGCCTCAAAATAACCCAAAACTTGAAATTATCAACTAAGGGTAGAAATTAACCAAATAAAGACCAAAAAATCCATACACAAAATCAATGAATGAAAAAGTTGGTTCTATGAGAAAATAGACAACATAGAATATCCCACTGGCCCAAGTGACAAAACAAAAGCTGGAGAAAACAAGAATTAATAGCATCAAAGATGAAAAAGGGAACATCACAATGGACACCTCAGACATTCAAAGACAGACAACTATATTCACTACAGACAACTATTCACGAACAAATCAGAAGACATCCAAGAAATGGAGAGGTTCCTGGACTCCCACCAACTACCAAACCTTAGCCAAGAAGCAACAGAAAGCCTAAACAAACTGATAACAGAGGCAGAAATTGAATCAGTAATCAAAATCCTACCAACAAAGAGAAGTCCAGGCCCAGACAGTTTCACTGCAGAATTCTACAAAGCATTCCAAGCAGAACTGACCCCAATGCTCCATTAACTCTTCAAAGCAATAGAAGGGGAAGCAATTTTTCCAAATTCATTCTATGAAGCCAACATTACGCTAATAACGAAAAACAGACAGAGATCTGACAAAGAAAGAAAACTACAGACAGATATTCCTGATGAATATCAATTCTCAACTAATACTAGCCAACAGAATACAAAATCAAATCAGACAGATTATTCACCCGGACCGATCGGGATTCATCCTGGGCATGCAGCCATGGTTCAACATATGTAAAGCTATAAACATGATACACCATATCAAAAAACTCAAGGACAAGAATTATCTGATTGTCTCAATACACACAGAAAAAGCTTTTCACAAAATCCAACACCACCTCATGTTAAAAACACTAAATAAAGTAGGCACAGAAGGAACAATCCATAACATTATTAAAGCAACATATGAAAAACCCAAGCCCAACATCATATTGAATGGGGAAAGAGTTGAACCTTTTCCATTAAGATCTGGAACCAGACAAGGCTGTCCATTATCACCACTACTACTTAATATAGTAGTGGAAGTAATTGCGAATGCTATTAGACAAGAAAAAGGAATCAAATGGGAAAGGAGGAAATCAAATTATTTATGTTTGCAGATGACATGATCCTATACATAGGAGAACCAGGAGACTCAATGCTGGAGTTCAGCAAAGTGGCAGAGTATAAGATAAATGAAAAGAAATAAATAGCCATAGTGTATGCAAACAACCCCAAGACTGAAGAAGAACTAACCAGCATGGCACCCTTCAAAATAACAGAACAGAAAAGCAATACCTAGTAATAAGCCTAACAAAGGATATGGAAGACCTATATAAAGAAAACATTAAAACAAGAAATAGAAAAAAAAACTTCAAAAAATGGAGAAAAATACCTTGTTCCTGGATGGGAAGAGTAAACATCATCAAAATGGCCATATTATATCAAAAGCAATAGAGGCATTCCACGCAATTCCAATTAAAATACCAAGAACATACTCCACAGAACTGGAAAAAATGAAGCAAAGCTTCATCTAGAAACACACACACAAAAAAACGTGAATAGCCAGAACTATCCTGAAGAATAAGAACCTCAAAGGAGGAATCACAATCCCAGATCTCCAGACATACTAAAGGGCAGGGTTGATCAAAACAGCCTGGTACTGGTACAGAAACAGGGAGGTAGATCAATGGAGTAAAATAGAAAATCCAGAAGGGAACCCACACATGCACAACTACCCAATCTTTGACAAGAAAACAGAAAACAATCTGGGAAAAAAGGAATGTCTCTTTAATAAATGCTGTTGGAACAATTGGCTAATAGAATGTAGAAACAAGAAGCAAGACCCACACCTTTCACCATACACAAAGACCAAATCTAAATGGATTAAAGATCTAAACCTACACTCAGAGTCCATCAAACTTTTGGAAGAAAAAGTTGGACATATTCTGCAAGAGAAAGGAGTGGCCAAGCTTCTTAGAAAAAACACCAAAGCAAAAGAAGTCAAGACTAAAATAAACAAATGGGACTACATCAAGCTAAGCAGTTTCTGCACAGCAAAGGAAACAATCAACAAAATAAACAAGAAACCAACAGAATGAAAGAAGATTTTTGCACAATACACAGAAGACAAAGGGCTAATTTCCAGAATATACAGAGCTTCAGAACAACAGTAACATCAAAACAAACAAACCAGTCAAGAAATGGGCACAGGAAATGGGCAGACCCTTCACAAAGAAGCAAATTCAAATGGCTAACAAACACATGAAAAAAATGCTCAAGTTCTCTGGCAATAAGGGAAATTCAAATAAAAACAAAACTGAGGTTCCACCTAACGCCAGAAAGAATCACCCATATACAGAAAACTATCAACAACACCTGCTGAGAAAGTCTTAGAGAAAAGGGAACCCTACTCCACTGCTGGTGGGAATGCAGACTAGTGCAGACACTTTGGAAGTCAGTATGGAGAACACTTAGGCAACCCAGCAATACCACTTCTAGGAATATATCCAAAAGGCTTGTTCCACGACAAAGCAACATGCACCTCAATGTTTACTGCAGCACAATCAACAATCACAAGAACTTGGAAGCAACCTAAATGCCCATCAACAGAGGGCTGGATAAAGAAACTGTGGTTCATCTACACTATGGAATACTACTCGGCGATTAAAAACAATGAAATGCATTACTTTGTGGCCAAATGTGCCAAACTTGAGTCCATAATTCTAAGGGAAATGAGCCAAATCCCAAAAGTCAGATATCATATGTTTGTTCTAATATAATACAATATGATGTCAAATCTAAAGATATCATATGTAAATATTACTGTATGTTAATCAGTGTTACTTCATACTTGTACCTAATGTAACAAGAACTTCTGATGTAATTCATTAATTAAACCATTCAGACGAGGTGGATTGTTTATAACCACATGAGATAGTCAGTGCCCACTTAACAACTGCTATTGGTACTGCCCATAAACAACGAAGCCCTAATCCTCACTGCACCTATATTAGGGCCCCCAGATACAAGAATTAACCTACAACAAAAAGTTATTCTCCTACATGGCTAGGAGATACTCCAGTGAAAGGATGATGGACTTGGGAAAATTCATGATAGACACACATTATGAACCTAGAGGGGAGAATAGAGGGGAAGGGAGGGAATTTGAGCATGGGGAGAGGAGAGCCCACTGCCAACTAAATTGTATCAAAAAACAATAAAAATTATTAAAAAGAAAAGCATGGCAAGTACTGAGCAAAATTCCTTTCTGTTGATGCGATGGTTCTGCTCTACTCACTGATGGAAAACCTCGTACCTTGGGAGTGAGCACTTGAGACCAAGGCGGTTGTCTCTTGTGTCCCTTTGGTAATTACTGGCTTTCCACGTGATGCTTCTGCCCTCATCTTGCTGCAGAAAATCACATTTCATGTGACATGAGGGATTGACGAATGGTATCCCTTAGGCCCGATCTAGCTGCTGCCTTCTTTTAGACTTAAAGCCCTATTATAACACAGCCACACTCTTTCCTTTACACAACGTGACTATTTTTGCAGGTTAATGAGAAAGTTGAGAGCTTATGATAGAGATCACACATCTGCAAAACTGAAAATATTTACTGTATGGTTCTGTGTCATAAACAGAAGATTTTCGTAAGTTTTGTTGATCAAGAAGTATGAAATAAGAATTTGAGCATAGTGTGGAGAACTGCCATCAAGGAATTAAACTCCTAGAGATCAGGTTTCTTGCACAATCCATCACAGCTTGCCTTCGATGTACTCAAAGTACAGGAAGCAGAAGTGATAACCCCTAGGCAATGTCTACATATTGTTCATAACAAATACACTGCTGTTGTATGAAGCAAAAATGTTACATTTGAGAGTACTTGGCATTATAGAGCCACAAAATTTGAATAGCTACCTGATTGCATACCAACTAGATTTCAACTCTTTTATTTATATACATAATTTTAGCTTATCTTTACCCAGCCAGACAAGGGCCACATGCACCCCTCTCCTCTCCAGTGAGGACACTAAGATGGAACCTTAAAAAATCCACCCTGGCTGTAAGGCCACCAAGGGGAGTGGAAGAAATGTAAACCAGGGACCCTGGTCTCTGAGGATTTTATCATTTTTCTGTCTCAGGACTTTCCCACAAAAATGTCTTTCTTTTGTGCTTTAACATCCCCATCATATGCAACAATTCTTTAACAATATGACCCATGTTGCAGCTTCCAGAGCAGGCATCACTATCTTCTTTTGCTACAAGGGACTTGAGATGTGGAGAGCGAGAATCATGAAGTTGGTAATAAAAAGGGCAAGGCTTATATACTGTTAAAATCTACAAAATCTACAATATTTAATTCTCAAAATAGTCCCAAGAAGTACATCTGTCATTATTCCTCCAGCTTTATGGAATCAGAAACAAGCTAAGAGCTTCACACACCAGACTCACACCTTGCTTCCTGACACCAGATTCTTCATTCATTCTCCTACCTAGAGCATCACTTGGAGTGTGTTTCTGTTCATCGCATGAACGTAAAGTTAATGCAAAAATACATAGCATACTGTGATTTGCGCAAGTCAAGAAGCACGCTTTTCTTTATGTAGCATAGAAGTGCATATTACTGATTGATGTTTATGAATAACTTTTCACTCTGGAAAAGCTGTGAAACTCCTCCCAAAATGTATCACGATTTGTAAGATTCAATGTTTGGTGATCACCACTGTGACAAAAAAAAAAGACTAGTCTCATATGAGCTTTGCTTCATATACCTGCTGTTCCATGCTCCACTTTTTATCTATTTACCTGATCATGTGTCTGGGAGAAACAGTGGTACATGGTCCGAGAGTTTAGGCCCCTGCTACCCATGTCTAAAATGCAGATGAATTTCTTGACTCTCTGTTTGGCCTGGCACAGTGCTGGCTGTTAATGCCACATGAGGAGTGAACCAGTGGAAAGATATCTGTGTTTTCATGTCTCTCCATATCTGTGACTTTTAAATAACTAAGCACATTTTTAAAAGATTTATTTGTTTTTGGAAAGGTAGATTTACAGAGAAGAAAAGACAGAGAGAGAGAAAACTCTGTGCTGGTTCACTCCCCAAATGGCCACAATGGACCAAGCTAAGACAGGAGCCAGGAGATTCTGGGTCTTCCATATGAGGGCAGGATCCCAAGGCTTTATGCCATCCTCCACTGCTTTCCCAGGGTATAAGCAACTGGCACCCATATGGGATCCCTGCATTTGAAGCTGGTGGATTAACCAGTGGAGCAATTATGCAAGACTCACTGAGCACATCCTAAAGAAAAAATCAGTGTTCATTGTTGAATTGTATACTGGATTTTAATTTGGACAAGACAGAGTTCAGAAACACTACCTTTTAGCAGAGTCTATTTCTTATAAAAGTAGGTAGATGTTTAAGATGGTTAACTGTTTTGCTCCTCAAGAAGTAGCTTGTAGAAAGGCCTCAGGGGAAGCCTGCATTATTCTTCTCATTAAATTTCTCAGAACATTTTGGACACTTGTAGAGGCTTCAGGCTGCAGGACATTTTCTCTGCCACATTTTGCTTTTCAATTCAGTTCTGTACGGGACAGACGTTGATTGAATGCACACATTGTGTAACATATCACTTCAGGCTTGAGTTGAAAATGCCAGTGAGACTTGAAGCGAGTCAAGTGCTTACAGACAGAGGTGAACAAGACATTACACGAGGCCAAGCAGAAGGAGCAACCACCATAAGGAAGGATACGTAACGCCTGTGACTGTAACATGATTGTGAGCCAATCAGAGAAGGCAACAGTACGGGGCATTAGAGAGCCACAAAAGCTACGCCCGTGAGTGAAACTATCTCTCACAGGCAACTACACTCCTGGCAGCCCAACCCATCCAGCAAATGTCCTGAGTTTTCCACTCAGGGACCTTCTTTCCATTTGACTTCAGACTTTGACGCTGGCAGACAAGAGCATGCAGAGTCCCTGGCTGCTGCGTTTGAGCAGCACTGGCTGGAGAGGAAGGCCTCTGTCTCAGAGCTCTCAGCTGTTAATCCCTGGCTTGGCACTGGCTGTGATTTTTCTCTGTGACATTGTAAAGCTCTGCTCGCTCAAGATCTGGGTTTGCTGGGGACCAAGCAGTTTCTTGGGATGCAGGACTTGTCAACAATTAAAATGAGAATGCTCTGGACAAACTAGGACCATCCCTAGAAAATTTACACCTGGTGGCTGCTCTCATTTGCCTGCAGTTCCTCCCGTGTGTAGAATCTTCCTGGATTCCAGGCATTCGTGCTGCTTCCAGGTCAAAGGTAGATAAGAGTGTCCACTGCTTCTTCCTGCAGAAGCGTCTCTGTCCTACAGTGAAGCCTGTCACCGTGCCCACACCTCAGGGAACAGCTCTTCATTCACTCTTGTCCAACAGTCCCTTGATCGTGGTGTCCACTTTCCCTTTGTTCTTTTGTGTGACCTTGCATATGCTTGGCATGGGAGTGAAAATTAGAAACACAACCTCACCATACCTGAGGCTATGCCTCAGCACAAGGCACCTACTCACACAGCTTTAGCTTCCTTCCTCACACATGATGTGCTTCATATTCCTGGTTCAGGAAATCAGCCGACAGTCATGTCTATTTACAGAATTTTCATATTTGTTATATTTCTGCAATAACCACGGGTAATAGGGTTGCTTGTTCATAAGTATTAATCCGGGTGCTTGCACATGATATGTGCTGAGAGCTCAGTAGCACCCAGCTCCTCAGCGATGGGTGAAGGATGGGACTGCTCTGCAAACATGCTTCTTCACTTTGGTCAGGCATTCCAGGCATGTCCCTGTTCTCAGCGATTATACTTGCTGTTCTCCCTGGAATATTTTACCTGCTGATACCCCCATGCTACCACCTTCTCTTCATTCAGGTCTTTGCTGCTAGGAGAACATACATGGCAGGGTCCAATGAGCAGCACTTGTCGAAAATAAAAACCACCCCCATCATTGTCTTCTTCTTGATCTTACAACACCGGTCATTACCTGGCTTTGCATCATCCCTCTTTCTCTTTGCAGGTAGCCCATTGTCTCCATGGAATGTACATACCAGGAATGAAATAGCTTGTTTTGCTCCCCAGCACTTATCACCATATAAACAGGGCTTTACACAAAGTCCACACTTAATAAGAACTTGTGATACAAGGTAAAAATTTGTGGATGCAAAGAGAAAACTTGCACTGATCCATGACCTGGTAGAGCAGTTGAATCAGGGGTTTAGAGAGCAAGTGCTGGCCTGGAGAAACGTGCAGGCCCAGCTGAGAGGCTTCGATTTTCAGAAGCTAAGAGTCTTCTTTCATTTTGTATTAACTGGAGAAGGCAATCTTGAATATGGAAGATTCAATTAAGTCTGGCAAATCTGTTTCCCATTGATTGTCTCCCAAGTGACAGAGATGTAGTTGTAGCCAAAGACACAAATGTGTAATGGGATTGTGAAACTGCCTTATGGCTAATTGATGTTTCAACAAGGAGAAGTAAATGAATATTTGAAGAACCTCAGTACGTGAACTTCCTCATAATGCAGTGTTCTTATTGGCTTCCTCTATGTACAAAAATCATAATCCGAATAGTTCATCCTGCCTTTCTTGGAAAAGGAAGATTCAAAGCATGCCCTTCTATCTCTTTGGTCATATTTTTATTACAGTTAGGGATAAAAATGTGCTCTGTATAATACCCCACTTATGCCTACCCACTAGAACCTAAGGGGCGTGACTTAAATTAATGAAATAAAATCTAATGGGATGTGAGCAGACCAGCAGTTCCGGAACCAGGTGTGGCTACCCCTAGGACCAGCTTTGTAGATGATGGTAGTCCACCTTACCTTCCGCACACCCACGTCTTATTCCCTAGCACAGGTATATAAACTGAAAAGGAATCGTGGTAAGCTCATTTTGCAAAAGTATACGACAGGAATTCTTAACCATATTTTTTACTTTCCAAGTGTATTTGTGTGCTCAAATTAGGAACTTGAGTAATAGATATTGCACACATGAACTCAGTGCATATTTTCTGTGTTTGATCTCCACAGAGATCATAAAAGGTCTTTCAGATTCTCACAGCATTCCAATGGGAAAAAAAATTAACAAACCCCCATGAGAAGAAATGGTGCATGATCAGAAGGAATTCTAACTTCTGCCTGTATCTCACCTCCTTTGTTTACTGCCAGAGGAAAAGCTGAGTTATGTAAGCTCATCTTACCAAGTCCTCTTGCTATGAACTCATCCAGAAGTTACAGAGAGAGATAATTACAGGAGCGTGAGTTTTCTTAAAGGTGACATCTAACTGTGACAGTTCAACAGATAAGCCACATGACCAACCAAGGCAGAACAGAAAAATCAAGGTCAATGGTTTCTTTCCATTTGTATGTTTCTGTATCTGCATTCATTGGTAGTTATTTTTTCTTTGCTGATTTCAATCTTTTATATAGAGCATCTTAACTATTACTCCAGGAGTTTCATTAATCATCTTGAATGGCTGCATGAGGCCATTCAACAAGAATACTCTGTAACCAGTTATAATTCTGCTACCACAAGTAACCAGTCAAGAGTTCTGTGGTTGAACTGCTACATTTTATTGGACCATTGGAATTCCTGTCTGTGCAGCCAGGGGCAAGGATGTGAAAGTCAAGTAACAAAATCACATCCTATCACCTGTCACCTGAGGATGCCCTGTGTTCCATGCTGGCTTAGGAGGTTTTCTCCTGTTGGACAGTATGTCTAAGTTTCAGCATATTGAAATGCTAATCCAATAAATGTCAATCATTTCCCAGGGTTTTCATTCACACTATTTTGCTATTTTGCTTAATGTAACATTTTCCTCTTTTTGGCGTACCTGCTTCATGTACTAAATATATAATGCATGCCAGCTGTGCTAGCATTATGTCCATAAAATATTAACCTAAACAATTCTTTGTCCCAATAAACAAAAATTGATTGAGATTTTTTTTAAAGATTTATTTTATTTTTATTACAAAGTTAGATATACAGAGAGGTGGAGAGACAGAGAAGATCTTCCATCTGAAGATTCACTCCCCAAGTGATCGCAATGGGTGGTGCTGAGCCAATCTGAAGCCAAGAGCCAGGAATTTCCTCCAGGTTTCCCATGCAGGTGCAGGGTCCCAAGGCTTTGGGCCATTCTCGACTGCTTTCCCAGGCCACAGGCAAGGAGCTGGATGGGAAGTGCAGCTGCCAGGATTAGAACCGGCGCCCTTTGGGATACCAGTGCATTCAAGATGAGGACTTTAGCTTCTAGGCCACTGCGCCAGGCCAATGATTGAGATTTCTTAATGAGAGAACAAAGTTTACAACATAGGTCTCTGAATGTTAGTGCATCACAGCAGGCGTGAGATGTACTGTGTCCAAGTGGCTGTTCACAGAGGATGTCGGACAAAGTAAGAGGAACCAGATATTTGGGGAACTAGTCAAGTTGTGTGTATCACCCACCCACCCCCGGCTAATGCTCTGGTCTTACAGTAAGGTCTCAGTACTAACACAAATATGAGATGCTGGATGGAGAACACAAACCGCTAATGGGGAATTTTCAGGGATGAAAATGACCTCCTTAGTCCTGGCCAGCAGAGTGGGAAGCAGGGAAAGCAGAAGCATGAAGCCTTCCAGGAGAGAAGCCTGGCACAGGGAGTGGAATTCTTCCCTCCGGTTGTTGGGTGATGAGGCAGGCATTGCCTCCATCCCTAAGCCTTAGGTGCCTGATCTGTAAAACAGGGATACATGGATGCATTTCAACATGCAGCTTTGCAAATCCAATATACATGTATGTTTTATAGCCTAACATCTTATATAGAGAATGGGATTGGTGAGGTTGTTATTCTCGTCATTTTCATCATTCTTGGACTAAAAGTGTTAAAGTATGTTATCAGTAACATTTACTGTCATTTGATACCAGATCATGAGGCTGAGCTGCTGGGAATCTTCCAATCAGGTTAAACTTTACCCATAAACTGCCATGAGCTCAGGACTCAGGGAGCACCAGAGTGCATGGGTTGGCACACCGGTAACTATGGTGGTCAGTATGTACAAACTATAATGCCCCAGGACTCACGAAGCTGAATCACACAGAAACGTAGCAAAGCCTCAATATCCATGGGGACCTCTTTCCTCCTCCCAGTACAAAGGCGATTGTGATTCTTACCTTAAAACAGCTTTTCTCTCCCTTTTATGTTCACCTCCCTAGAGTTCTAAACTTTTGTAATGCATGATACGTTACATCAACCGAATATCATTGACAAACTCTTCTGCCAGGAAAAGAAACGTCCAGTGAAAGCAGATCAATGGGCCATGGAGGCGTTTTTCCCAGCAGTGACCTAATCTGCCGGTTACAAAGCAAGGTGAGGAAACGAATTCGGTAGCAAGCCCGGGTTACTGGAAACGGTCATTTTGCACACAGATCTGTTTTCACGTTCTTGTCATAGGGGAATGGACCTGGAGGTGTAGGAGAAGCTGTAGCCAATTTCAGAGCCTTTGCTCCAATACTTACCTGAATAATTCATCTGATTAATCAGATCTCTGTCAGTGCCCCCATCTGTTACATGTAAGAATGGAAGTTACCCAAACTTATCTTAAGGGGTTTCTGATAATTTTTGTCTGTATTATAAGAGATGTCTGTGATATAATTTACATATCTCTAACAGCAGAAACTTTCATTATGCGTTATGATTTGATGCAGATTTTCCCTTTATTTGGCAGGGATCTGAAACGAAACCGCCTCTTTTCTTTTTTTACTTCCAGCAATCCCGATCACTGTTGATCTTAAACATTTATTTAGCTCTTGAAAGCAAGAATTTCATTTGGTTTTCTTTACTTATAGAGAAACAGAATTAACTTTTGTAAATTTTCTCTAAGGATACATTTTGTCTTGATTTAGTTTTCATAGGGTTCGTCCGTTCTTCCTTCCTTCCTAACTTCCTTCCTTCCTTCCTTTCTTCCTAACTTTCTTCCTTCCTAACTTCCTTCCTTTCTTCCTTCCTTCCTTTCTTCCTTCCTTCCTTCCTTTCTTCCCTTCTTTTCTTTCTTTCCATTTTTTCTTAGATTTACTTCTTATTTGACAAGAGAGAGAGAATAGCACTGCTGTGAACTAGAGTGGACTCATGCTGAGCAACGGTTGAGGCCACGCTTCATGCTTGTGCAGTCAGAGCACAGACACTGCTGGGGTAGCATCCACCTCCCAGAGAACAGCACTGGCCAGCACTTCCTCCCTCTTCCACATAAAGAGGAGGTTTTGAAGCCTGGAAATGATGGTAGGTGAGTAAAAGCAGGAGCTTCCAGACCTTACATGTAACAGTCATTACAATGTAATGTATTACATAATTTGGATATACAATAAAATCTGTGGTCTGTTTCGACTGATGCTCAAGGTATTTTAGTGAAAGAGGTCAAAAATAGAAAATTGGCAAAAAAAATTGTGTTAGTTTGGTTTCAAGTTCTTTCCTTATCATCGGGTGATAGGTGAGCACAGACACTTCTCCTCAGTTTCAAAATTAGAAGCGTGAGAAGGATACAGCCTCATAAATTCATTTTAGGATGCATACCTAGAGCTGCCTTCTGAGAATGTTAGTGTATGTCACAATGAAAAAATCCCATTACTGTTTGCTGATGCCAATGGTCTATGCCATCCTGGTTGTAGGTAAAAACTCCTTTCAACAGAATTTATTCTATGATAGCTAATGTAATTATAAAATGATATTGCTTTATAACTCCCAAATATAAAATAAGACATCCTGCACTCACTGAAAGCTGCTATCTTTTGTACTCTGAGAATGGTTAAAAGTCTCATTTAACTGGGCTGCTCAATGTCACCAGCATATTCAGAAAGTGTTTTGCAATATGAAGCATCAGCTGCCACCCCACATGGAGGCAAAAGCTAGGATTTAAGAGGAACATAAAGCAAACTATAATGAAAGGGACATTATACAGCTCAAACAAGCAGCATCCTATGTCTTGAACAGTCAATAAGGATATGAATTTATAATTTTAAATTGCCTTTCACTTGATTTTTCTTACACAGTCTGCAAATAAACAGTGAGGTAAATAACAATCAAATCCCAGTGAAGACGGTGTCCTGTCTCTTTTATTTAATGCTATAACAAGCCACCTACAAGAGAGTCAAATACAGCACTTGCCCCATACATTTGTTGAACTGATATCTTATTTCCCCTTTTCTAGACAACATGAAATCTTTCTCTCCCATCATGCAACTTGCAAACAGAAGAACCGTGGCTCTAAAAGACTTGTAATTTATTACCAGGGGCTGTATTCCTAACATTCACAGTTCAGTCTCAGCACCATGCCATCTGAAATCTTATTTCACAGTCCTCTTCCCAGTTACCTCTTGTCTATTTTAATTTTTCTCAGTATCAAGCTCGATGCATTAAAAATAATAGATGATCAAAAATAATTGCTGAGTTTTCACTTTAAAGTTCAAAAATATTTTTAGAGGAAAGAGAATTTGAAAAATAACTCTAAGCCATAGAGAAACTAAATGTTAAAAGCTTGACTACAATCAAATTCTTCTTCATATACCTAAGGAAAACTAATAAAGAGGAAAAATTAAGAGCAACTATCTGTTAAGCATGGTCATGTTGATATACTTTAGGTACCAAGGTTCAAATTCTGCCCGACTTGGATATTATAGAAAGAGCAACCTCAAAAATGGCAACTTGGAAGTAGCTGAGATGAAATAACTTTTTGCAGAATGACCAGGCAATTAGGTGACATATGTTGCCTTTTAAGGTGATCTCTGGCCTTGTTGAGCCTGATGAATGATGACATCAAATGTCACATTTTCCCCTTTTTATTTGACCCCTGGGTTTCAAGGTGAATTCCATTTATCACTGAAAGGTCAGCAGATTTATTTGAAATGAAATGGGCACAGAGAAGAAGGGAAATTCAGTAGTAATAGGAGCTGACTTTTCTGGAGTTGCGCTATTACACGTTGTTAGTTCTGCAGAAGCAAAACTCACTAGAACGCTACTAAATGAATATCTGAGTGACCTGAGTAGTTGTGTCCAGGCTTAAACTCATGGCCATGTGTGTCTTATGACTGCAGGCTATGGACGTTACTGGCAGGAATCACAGGGTCCCAGACCGTTCAGTTACCGTTAGGGTTGTCTAGCACCTCTGAACACAGGCTTAACAGAATCTGACTGCCTTTAAATCATCTCCTGAAGCAATGCACAAACTAACAATTATTCTTAAGAAATAATCTTGCAACTAAGAGGAGATGGAAAGGTGTTTGCCCTTGGTTTTAATGGATGAAAGTAGATTCTTTTCTTTCACCTAGATCAATCTATAATGTGTGTGTGTTCAATTACCAGAACTGGTGCATAA
The DNA here is from genome assembly GCF_017591425.1 of Ochotona curzoniae. Classification (NCBI taxonomy): domain Eukaryota; kingdom Metazoa; phylum Chordata; class Mammalia; order Lagomorpha; family Ochotonidae; genus Ochotona; species Ochotona curzoniae. Next base: position 2,835,888 of record NW_024466413.1, read on the forward strand.
AGGAAAATTCCAGGAATGAATCAGAACATATTGATTAAGTGTCTGCAATATATATATACATATACATACGTATATGTATATGTATATGTATACGTATATGTATATGTATATACACAAAGACCTTGGCTCAGAAAGATGGCATTAGATGGCTCTCAAGTTGTTGAAACTTGGGATCCAGTAGGTCAGAGGTAGGTGGGAATTCATTATTTGCTATATTCAGAATTCTTTTTGAATGCTTCCTCTGCCACCCTTTCTCCACAATCTCTACATACAAGTGTCTTTGCCCAATATTTTGCATGTATTTGTTTATATTCGCACCTTTGCAAAATGTTTGCGTCCCTTCAGCTCTGTATGCCTAGAAGTTAGAACAATGTATACAGTGTGTCCACATTAGAAGCTTCATTCTAAAAACAAAATTAAGCTATAAAAAGGATACTTCTAAAAGTCTGTTGGAAAATGAAATTAAAATATTCAGTTTATTTGGGTGTAAAAAGATTTAAAATCTATTTTCATAATGCCTGTTTTCCATGAACTTTTAGAAAATCACAAAGCCGGCTTATACAACTGTACAAGATGCTTAGATCTTAGTTTCTCTCCTTCTCTCATTTTCATTCCAGCAGCTATCGATTCTTTTTGGTGTTACAAAAATTGGCAATTTTTTGTGAATGAGCCAATCTGCCACTATCTACAAACAAATGATTATTCACAAATCTCAGAGAAAAACAGCGCAAATTTCTGACACTGCACTGTGGGTACTCATATATCAGGGTCTCCCGTCCTTGCGGAAGAAATCACCCGACACTGGATAGCGTCTCAGAGGCGCTTTATTCAGACCTTCTGTTAAAACCGTTATGTCCGTTAATTCCGTTATGCAGAAGCCCCTCCCCCCTAAAGCCCCTGGCTTGCATGTCAATCCTATCCAATAAGCTTAAAGATCACTAAGGCACACCAATCAGGGCAAAGGGCCAATCACAGGACAGGAAATTGTCAGTGCCCCCAACACTCATAAAATGCAGAATTGTTAAGGAACTGACTTAGATGATTATATTATTCCGTAATATAATGTAGGTAGGTAATCAAACTCACAAAAGAAGAAAATAACAAGTTAATAACCAATTGCTCTGAGACATAAGGGAAACAAAACAATCGGAACTTTGCATGGTTTTAAGGCAAAGTGGTATGACCCTAAGCCAGGCAACTACTTTCCTCAGAGGCCACTTCCCTGTTTCAGTATTGAATCTTGATGGAAGGCAGAGAGAGGCGACAAGTTTAGATACTTGGCCACAAACAAATGCTCCAGCTTTGGAAAATATCCTCAGGCATAAGATATTTTTCCTCTTCCAAAATTCTTGCATGACTTGCTGACCAAGTTTCATCATGTTGTTTTACAAATGGAGTCTTGATGATAGGGGTTCTAATTCCCTGGTCAAAGTCATGTAAACAGAAAGGCGTGCATCTTGCTTGTCATAGGGTAAGAGTACATGAATAAGATAGCTATGCCAAAAATAATCATAGACATGAGCCATTAATCAGTTAGTCACAGTTACTATACAGTACTTCATGTTTTCGCGGAGTTGACAGTGATGTTTTGTCACAGCTACACAACGTGAAATAATTAGGTAAAGATGACCAACATGGTCATAGTTAAAAATGCCCTGGATTTCAAAATCGCTAAAAGAATTATTTTCCTATGCTCTCACCATAGAATGCTGTGGTAGATGTTTTAGTTACATTAATATTATACTCAGGTCAGGATGAGGAATTGTGTCCCAAAGGAAGAAAGACAGGCACTGCAGTCAACAACTTTTACAGCTCTCACTGGTCTCCTAGGAAGATGTAATTTAGATATGACCAAATTCAAGACTTGTACCCTTTATTCCATCACTGATTTCTAATCAGAGCTGAGAATCTTGGGAAGTGAGGAACCCAGGAGTTAACAGGAGTTTTGCCCTAGTTGGTAAAATTATAGCATTAAAATTAAAACTCTGGGGATAAAAGACACTAAGGAAAGGCAGGAGAGTCAGCCAGTAATTTCATATTGGGACACTAGTCTCAAGAAGGCAGGGCCAGTTATTTAGATTACATGTCAGTCACCTAGGTCCTCTATACAAATAATGTACCACAGACTTGGAAACTTACAACAAACATTTGTCTCTCACTGTTCTTTAAGATGGAAGGCTGAGTTCACGAGGCCAGCAATCTGGGCCAAGTAAGGGCACTCTTCTGGCTTACAGACCAATGACCACTGTTCTGCTCCAGTCCAATGACTTGTGTGCATAAGTTCACATACAGCCATGCCTTGCTCTCTGTATAAAGGCACTGATGCACCATGAATGCCCACCTACGATGACCTAATTGCCGTCCAAAGGCTCCATCTCCAAATACAATCACGTCAGGGCTTAAGGTAGAAGGGCATTGTTATTCAGATGCATTCAGTCTTTTTTATATTGCTATTATTATTCTTCATGATACAGTTTTACAGGTGTAGGTGTTTCCGACGATCCCCCCCCACCATTATTGCAATAGTATAGTCCTTTAGCAACAGTCACAAGTCCAACATTCTGCTGTTTAAATGTATCATGCATTGTAGGCAAAGGCAATGTTATATGTACACACATTATCTGTGTAATGGATACATTCAGTCTTCAACACAGCAAATGATGAGACTTAGTGAAGGCATTTATATAATCAGTAGAGAACTTATTTTATAAATAACTCAATTCAGGCATTAAGAAGCTTAAGAGAAAACATTTGCTCTCTCCTGTTTGCTATTCAGCACCACCTGGATGTATTGATGGGTTCATTTTGTCCAACTGCCACCAGGTTTTAAGTTTATTCCAAAGCAGATTCACAGTGACATTCTGCCCAACCCCCCCATCACGCAATGTGCAGCCATCCAACTTTATTACAATGGTTTTTCCACCTAAAAACTGAATAATCTGGAAAAAGAGCTCTATTGGGCAAATTGAATGGTAAGCATAGTTCTGCATGACACATTGAGACAAAATGAAAGATCAGCGACAGTTCAGGCCAGAAGATGAGCTCCTATGATTGGCTGCCATTCAACAATTACGGTACAGTTATCTAAGAAAGATGACTTTTATTACAGAAATATCTTAACGTAGTAACTGTGAATGATGAGGATTGGGAAGAATTCAGGGTATGAGCAGAGAGGGTAAGTTTATGAACAGCTATCTTTGTAAAGACAGATACACAGAGAGGAGGAGAGACAGAGAGGAAGATCTTCCATCCATTGATCCACTCCCCAAGTGGCTGCAACAGGTGGAGCTGTGCTGATTTGAAGAGAGGAATCAGGAGCTTCTTCCCAGTCTCCCATGCGGGTGCAGGGTTCAAAGCTTTGGGCTGTCCTTGGCTGCTTTCCCAGGCCACAAGCAGAGAAATGGATGGGAAGTGGGGCTGCCAGGATTAGAACCGCTGCCGATATGGGATCCTGCCACATGCAAGGAGAGGCCTTTAGCTGCTAGGATACTGTACCAGGCCCATGAAAAAGTTTTTTTTTTTTTTTTTAATTTCTCTGTTTTTGATTTCTCCATTAGTAACATGTGGAACACAAAAAATGACAATTTGCAAGAATCATGATGGAGATTTTTAGATGTATATGTTGCCATAATGTCCTGATGTGACAAAATTACATATATTTAAAGATAAAAATGATAAAGAAAGTAATTATGTGTTGATCAGAGATCGCTATACTGGCAGATTTCCTTGCAGCATTGATAGTCTAATATTGGTTGGTTATAAGTGAGAGGGGGAAGAGAAAAAGAGCGAATAATCTTTGAATAAGAAGTAAAATTATACGCAGTTTCATTGTTGCCCCAAGATAGCAGTCCCATGTGCCCTGAATGCTGCCAGCGCGGCGTGTGCTTGCTGATGCACACTGACACCCTGCCACACGCTCTCCACCAAGACGGCACTCCAGACTTTCCAAATAAAGATCAATGGGTTCATTCTGCATGCAGAAAATTTCATCAGCAGAAATACACGCCATAGAAATAGACTACTCCCCACGGTTTTCTAGAGTCACAGCAGATGCTCCACAGCCTTGCCGAGCCGCAGACTGCGAGCAGCTGTGGAGTGACTCCTGCTAATTGAGCCCCCATCACCTGACCCACAGTACATTCGCTCCAAGTTGGGATTTGCTGCAGGAGCGGCAACAGTCACCCTCATCATTCACCTCGAGTGGGAGAAGATTTCAGAGGAGTGCTGTCTGCTCCCACAGGAAAGGAAATCGGCTTCACGCTGAAAGCAAGCCCACAAGTTATCAGGGATCAGTGCTGTCACTAGTTGGCAATGTGAAAATAAATAGCACAGAGAGCAATCAAAGCGTTCGCAGCCGAGCATACATTAGAATTGGTTTTTTCCTGCACCCCACCTTTCACCTGAATTGGAACGTGCGGAGTGTGACAGGCTCAGCACAGCGTAGATTTCTAAGGTTCTAGTTAACGAAAGCCTGTTTTAGAAAGTCATTTGAAGAACACAATGCATGTCTCTGTAACAAACAAGGAAGCAGACACACACCTCCGTAAGTGGATAATTAGAACTCCAACTTTCTGGAAACCTAAGACAGAAAACAAATGGCACACAAGATTAGGAGGCTCAGGCTAATGGGCTACTACAGTTTTTCTTCAAACGCTCATTTTAAAAGCTGTTTCTGTGTCACGAGGCAGAGCAGAGGTGAGGAACCTCAGATACGATCAAGTTAACTGGGTTATAGACTGGCTGTGGCTACTGACTTGGCTCTGCACAATGAGCTCAAAATGAAACTGAGAGTTGGGAAGGGTTATTTGAGAAAATTTAACCAGATCGCTTCCTTTATAACCTCTTGTGAGTCGGTTAACTTCAGCATTCTCAATTACCGAGTTGGGATATAAGAGGTCCTGCCCCTCCCCCACCAAACAAAAATCATGGAAAAGTGGAATTAAGGGACCAGCACCATTGCACAGCCCACTATGCCTCCACCTGTGGTGTTAGCATGCCATATGGGCACTGGTTCTAGTTTTTGCTGCTCTATTTCTGATTTAGCTCCCCATTAATGGCCTGGAAAGCAATGGAAGGTGGTCCACGTGCTTGGGTCCCTGAACCCACAGGCAGACCTGGAAGAAGCGCCTGGATCAGAATGACCCAGTTCTTGCCATTGCATGATTGAAGAGTGACCAGCAGAAGGAAGATCTCTTTCTCCCTCTCTCTTCTCTGTGTAACTCTGCCTTTCAATTACAAATAAGTGGGCCTTATAAAAAAGAATTAAAGGGTGTTTATTTCGGTACAAAGTAGTTTGAACTCCAGGCCTCATCTCTGTATGTGTTTTCCATGAACTTTTGGAAGATTCCTCAAATGCATCACCAAAAAACTGTAAACTAGCTCCTTCCATGAGTTTCAAAATTTTTAAACAAAACTAAACTTGATTTTTAAATTCCATTTTTCACAAGCTTCATGAAGTAACCGTGTAGAAGGGTCCACTTCATGAGATTGCAGTGAAGCTCTTAAGAAGTCACAAATGGAAAACACCATGTTCCAAGGCACTGGTTCAGCAGAGCGACGCTCACCAAACAAGAGTTAGGACTCTTCAAAGACTGAAAAGCATGTTTCTTCTTAATGAAAATGCCCAAGTTCAGGCCATCCTGGGGTAATCCATATAGGCCATTCACTGAATGCCATGGCACACTTGCATGCTCTGGTCAAAAAGAAAATGGGGTCATTTACGAGTCTGAAGAAGGATGACAAAGTGGAAACCAGAGGCTAGCAGTCAACAGATTTAATGCTTTGCTTCACAATGTGAGCCATGGAGCATCCAGAATCCACATCAGTAGGGAGCTTGTTAAAGTTTACAGTCTGGAGCCCTACCCTAGACCTGTTCACTCTATATCTGCATTTTAACAAGATCCCTAGGTGATACATAATACATTCAGTTTTTAAAAATACCACTTTAATGGCAAAATTCAGGAAGGGCAGACACTAGAACAACTGTGTAACTGAGCACACAAACCATAAAATAAAAATAGTTTCCCAACAGTGGATAAAGATAGTTACAGGGCACACCCACTGATGGGCAACTGACAGGTAATTTTAGAAAGACAGAATTGATAAAATAGAGTTCTAAAACAGAAGCTTTTGCTGTCTGGGACTGGTACCTTTGTATTTTAGGGTCAGTTCACATCAAAGGGTTGTTAATAGTAACCAGAGATGTGCAAATACCATGAAAACTTAGGAAAAAGGGAGTTGACTTGAAGCGACTGTTGAGAGCTGCAACAATGCTCAGGACATGAGCGTGGCTGTGGGCTACACAGACAAGTATATTAATATTTGAAGGCACATTGAGCATTTCACATAGGATGAGCAATTCAGAATGTTATACATAATGAAGAAAAAGTCCAAAACGAACTCTCATCTTACCACTCAAAGAACTAAAACAGTTAAGAAATAAAAATATGGCATGGGCACAGTAGAGATGTTAAAACTACCCTCATTAAATTCTATGTAGATAGAATATTTACTTTCCTCATACCATACCCAGATAGATATCCTGAAATGTTAGCATCTTTCCCAAATCTGTGATGAATTCTGCTATCCCATTTTGGTTTGCATTTGCTTCATTTTTCACATTTACATCGTTTAAACATAAACCACCCTGGACCTTGAATATATTGAAGGGCCATCATGGAAGCTGCATATGTGAGTCATTTATCTTCTTGAGCCACTCTCCCACTAATCCAGTCTCAGTGCTTATTGCGGTCCTCTGACACAGAGCCACTCAGACGTGCATGCTGTGCTGACCGACTAAAATGAGTCACCAAATGGCCACCAGTGTTTCTCTTCCAGTAAGTAGGTGCACGCATATCCAAACTTAAGGCCATAATGTTTGTTATTTACACCACTTTATGCATACATATTATATACATATACATATATGTTTATTTATCAATATGTACAAGGTGATCCTTGTTATTATTTTCATTGTATTATGTAAAAGAGATAGAATAATAGGATTCACACCTACCAGCCTACAGAGACAAGAGTCAACGAAGACAGGACTCAAGCATCTTGTTCTTCCATTTCTCTGTTACTCACTGCCTCTCACTAGAGAACTGAAGTGTTCTTGTTCGTTGGCCATGGCACTACAGATTTGTATTCTACAGAATTTTGGGCCACATATCTCAAAATTCTACAGTGGGCTCACGGTGCTCGGTGATACATCAAGGGAAGAGCTGCACAGATGGAACGGCGAGCATACATATGCATAGAGCTTCCAACATGTGCTCCTCCAACCCTTCACCGTGGATCTATTTCTCTGGACTAAGGAGTACTTCAGAAGTCAGAAAGAAGAACAAAGTAATTGCTTAAAAACACAGCTATAACATTGCTTTTGCAAATGAAAAGGTGCACAGGTCATGGCCATAGTGCTCTTTGAATTAGCCACTGAGTGTGAGAGGGCAAAGGCTGGGGACTGGGACTGTATGATGTGTGTTTGTTGCACATTAAATTCTGAATTGCTACAAAGTTAGAATGGATCTCTGGCCTTTCAACTTATAGGTATGACACTTCGGCAAGTTGGATGTCAGAACCATGGAATGTGTGAGCCTTATGGATTACTTTGTGATTCAAGACTTGTGGAAATGAATGAAAAAACAGCTGAAAGAGAAGAGCCAAGATAGGAGCGCACTGAGCAGGCATAGGGAGTTCTAACCATAACCTAGGTATTCCCAGGGTTCCGCCTGAGGAGGTGCCTGCCTTGGAAGATGCCCTCCAGGAGAACAGCCTCTGAGCGATGTGCACACCTCTGAAGGGGCATGCCTAAGGAGGCTCCAAGGAACCCTCCAACACACGACAGGCAAGAATGATTCAGCATGTGACATCTGTGAAGCACAAAAGGGTTGCATGAAGCAGCACTACTGAGTCTATCTGCTTTCCTCTCAGTTCCTCCACGGCAGGAGTAAAACCTGCAGAGAAGAGGTCGGGAAATGAATAAAGCTGAACAGATGACAGAGCTCATACTGACTTCTTCCTTACAACATAAACAAGAAGGCCAAAGAGATGCTTTGAAACATGTAAGAGGTTCCACTGGTGGGACTGTACATTTTTGTACCTCAAAGTGTACCCACAGAACCCAGCCCAGATACCATCTACTAAGCAAGTTTCAGAAGAACTTAAAAGCAGCAGTGCCAGTTCTACCACATGCTTCCCCATTCCTTTCAGGTGGTATATAACGGGCACAGGTCTCAATCGGCCTTCTCTCTTTCCAGATTACTGTGGGTAAACATTTAAAAAATGAAAGGAAATGTGATGGCCTGGTCCCATTGTTCTGTCCCAGGCTCCATGTGAAGGCATGTAAACAGGCACCAATGTTCTGTATAATCACACGTTAGTACGTTTTATCATTTGCTCTTAGCTTTATTCCTGCTATTCTAAACGTCATTATCCAAACAGGCTGGGCACAAGCTTTCCGTACTTGTTCCACAATAAATAAACAAAAATGCCTAAACACAATTTGTAAAATGTCATCTCCAAACCACAGCTAGGAAGCCGCATAAATAGGAAACCAAAATTAAATCAAACTGGGCATAATGCCCAGACCACAGGCTTCCGGCAAAAAGACAAGGAAAGAGACAAAAAAGAAAGACACTAAATTATGGGGGAAAAAGAGCCTGATGGAATAGCAGGGAACCCACAGTAATTAACCCAAGGACCAATTTGTCTGTTCTGGGAGCCACCTTTTAGTTACCTTTGGGAAATGAATGTTGAAATGTGTTCCATTTTTATTTGAAGTGACTCTCCATCACTGGCGTGGTCTTAAACTAAAACTGGAGAGATGGTGTTTCTTCTTATTCTAAAGAGGCTGATAATTTTCAGCCACTTGCAAATGTTATACAGATTAACAAGCAACAATACAGTTACTTCTTCCCTGAGAATGCCCTTACATGGTTTATTTGTTGCCTAATGAATTTTAAAACTTGCATCTTTTGCACTCTTTGCTGTGGTCTGCTTATATCGTTTTTAATTTTCCAGAATATCATGTAGATGGAATTATATAGGAAAGAAAAGAATGACAAGAGCTCTGATAACAGTGATGAGGACAACAGCTCCAGCAGCAGTAGCAACTCCAGCAGCCACCGGCCACTCCCATAAGGGATGCTCATGTCTCAGCCCTACTTCCCACATACACCTAGAGTCTAACTCTTGGCAGGTGGAAGCTTACAGCTTCAACTACTGACATCAGGAAAGAACCAAGAAGGCAACTGAGAATATAATTTTGACAAAGAATCAATCACTGCCTGACTAACAATAAGGGTACACACAATACAAGGGGGGTATGGGCCATTAACCAACATAGATCTGGGATCGATTCCCTGGAAATTTTACTACTGGGGTGAATATTTGGCACAATAATTAAGAAATTGCTGGAGGTGCCCATACCTCATGCTGATATACCTGGCTTGCGTCCCAGCTGCTCCCTTCTCGCTCCATTTTTCTACTAATATGTACCCTAGAAGCAGTTAGAATGGTTCAAGTACTTAATGATACCCACATGGGGAAATTTGATTGAGTGCTGGAATCCAGCTTTGAACTGGCGAGCTCTTATTGTCTCAGGCATTTAGGAAGTGAACCACCTGACGGAATCGATCCAATTATCTTTCTCCCCACTAGTAGCCACTGTATTAAACTAGTCAGCTTTGCAAGAGCAAATCAATGAATTCTTAGATATACAGTGTGTGAATTTTGACATTCTTTTATTTTCTATCATTCTCAGAAAAGATGATCAAGACAATTTTCCGTTGCACAAAATAAAATAAGCACACACATACACAAAATAAAGAAACACACACATACACAAAGTTTTGCACTGGAGACAATGTTAAGGTTTGTACACTTTGTCATGTCAAGTTCAAAGTGACACAAACTTCCTGAATATTTTGCCAAACCTGACACTAGCAAACTACATTGATCACACTGGGGGTGACTCAATCACATGAGCAAATTGTGGTTGAGAAGCTGTGGAATATATATAAAATCCTTTAGAAGATGAAAAAAATCTGAGAAAGCTTTGAAGCCTGCAAAAACAGTTAAATTTTGGAGTCTAATAGCTACAAAATCATGCAATCATACCGTATTTTAGAAAAATAATATGTCCACATATGACAGTTATATTCTGACCCATGCTCTGAGCTGCACAGTTTCTTCCAGCTTTAAGCGAGGCCTTGAAAATGGAAAAATGCCACATACCTAGACCTGCTATTTGGCCTGCACTGCCTGGCATGCCCTTAAGTATTAGAGATAGAAATGCCATTTTTTTTTTCAAAATTCAATGAGAAAAAAAAAATACAATGCAACTACTGGAGTTGAGGAACAAATCCAAACCACTTGCAGAAAAGAATGAGATGATTTGGTGACAAATGATCTGATATGGAACACTAACCAAAAACGTGGCTAAAGCTACTCAGCATGAAGTAGGCTCTTCCCGTTCCACTAGAAATACAGTCAGGACAGCTGAATAGCCACTTGCAATACCCCGAATTAAGTCTAACTGGGATATTTGACACAGGTTAACTTAGCTATCTGGGAAAATTACTTCTCCTAAAAAGAGAACGTCTCCATCTGTGTTAACCAGATGAGAAGGAACAGAAAGGACACGCATCATCTATAGATGTGTTGGTACAGAACAGGTGAAGTTAAAGCAAGTGGGAAGCTCAACTTCAGTCAATTTTCCATTGGAAGCTGGTGGAGAAAAGCAAACCATCCAGTGAGGAAAGTTTTGATTTTTACACTACTCACATACACACACATACGATTGCTTCATAATTCTACATATGAACAGTGATGAATCTGGGCACAGATGCCCCAGACAATCAGGCAAATTTTCCTACGGGAAGTCCATGTGGCTGTGGAGAACATGAAGCATGGCTTACTTGATCATGTGTTACACTCAGCCATGTAAATCATGGCATAGGTAAGTAGAAAATCATTCCCGCTGGGTGATATTCTTCAGCTTTTACCTCCAGTGACCCTGCATGCAGTCATGGTGGACAAGGTTGATGTGGCCTTAGCTGAAGTGGCAGAAGCTATCCACTGGCTCAAAACCAAAGACTTTTTTTTCTTACCAAGACTTATCTGCCAACTCCATTGATTCTCCAACATTTCAGAAAAAAAGGAAGATCCTAGCCCCTATATTACAGAATACCTCTAAGATACCCAGCCTCACAGAAGAAAATGGACTACATTAAATCATCTCTCTCTTGGAAGGGACAGCATTCTATGCATATTAGATAAACATGTATTCCAAATACCTTCAGAACTTTTGCTTTCCTTTCTATAGGATGGCTTGTAGCACTCACCCTCGGAATTCTTAGCCCACTATGTATCACACAACATAGCTAGGAAACCCTTTTTATGTCAAAACTGTGATAGATAAAAGAACCCCACTCATTCTGCATGGTCCAGAGGATACCAGTCTGAAAGCAAAGAAATATCTGTTCCAGGCAAAACCGGAACAGCAGTGTGAGGGCAACAGCCTTTGCAAATCACCGCAATGGACCTCTTTGTAGGTATTAAATAAAAAAAAAATGTTGGGTCATGTTGTGTCCCAGCCAGAACATTATGTGGGTTTGGGTACCAATGCACACAAGCATGAAGTGATTTCAGCTACCATCTCAGCAAAAGACTCTCTTGAGAATTCCATTCCCCATATTCACTACCAGCAGTATGCAGAACTGGACATTTGGTTCTGAAAAGGGGTGTACTTTTGTCAGGGGACACTGTAAGAGATCTGCTACCACATCAGGCAGAATCCATTGTGTCACTTTCCCAGCAGGCCAGAGTTTTCATCCTTGTAGCAGCAAGTGACTCTCATTAGAAGGCAGAGCTGGGCTGATATAGCATTTGAGCAAAGAGGAATATCTGTGGAGCTGATGTGATTCCCTTAAGTGCTCCAAGCTACCTTTCCCTTGCCCGTTGTGATTTTAAATGGAGGATAATAGAAATGCTGGCCTGGGAAGGTCCTTTGTCCAATAGCTAAGATCACTTGTTGATTAGATCCAGACTATGGTCCCAGAAAAACCTTGATGATAGCAGAAGTGGAGGGGAAAACAGCCTGGATAGTGGACAAAGAAAATAATGACTGATAAAAATTGAAAATACTTGTAGTGCCAGGGGCCATGGCATCAGGCTTTCTAAGTTTCAGATACCCATCAATGGATGGCTGGATGAGGAAAGTATTGTGTATAAAAACTAAGGAACACTAAGAGGTAAAAATGAAATTCTGTACTTTGAAATAAGATGGATGTACTTGGAAATCATCCTTAGTAAAATAAGCCAATCCCCAAAAGACAAATACAGTACACGTACCTTATCTGTGATAACTAATACAGAGTACAGAAATGTAATCTACAGGAGATGGACAGTTTGAGATTTGATTTTTGTGTAGACTTAGCTAATACTCTTGAGAATTAATCATTCCCCTCTACTTGCTAGTTTCTGAATTCTTTACTTAATGGAGTGTTAAGCCCATTATTTCAAAGTAAACTAAATGTATATCATTGTAAAAGTTTTAAAAAAGGAAATAAGGGACCTGGTGCAATAGCATAGTGGTCAAAGTCCTCACCTTGCGCGCTGGGATCCTATATGGGCACCGGTTCATATCCTGGCGACCCTGCTTCCCATCCAGCTCCCTCTTGTGGCCTGGGAAAGCAGTCAAGGATGGCCCAAAGCCTTGGGACCCTGCACCCATGTGGGAAACCTGGAAGAACTCCTGGCTCCTGGCTTCAGATCGGCTCAGCACCAGCCGTTGCAGTCACTTGGGGAGTGAACCATTGGATGAAAGATCCTCATCTCTGTTTCTCCTCCTTTCTGTATATATACCTTTCCAATAAAAGTAAGTAAATCTTAAAAAAAAAAAAAAAAGGAAATAAAGAAGCAGGAGAGTGGGTGAGAAGTGCAGGCAGGAGGGACAGGCAGGATAGGGAGTGCCACTGTGATGCTAAATCTGTATTGTGAAATACATGAGATTTGTTCAATTCATTTGCGTGAAAAAGAGGAAAAAATAAAAGAAGTCCATTAGATTCCTGGAAGAATCATAACCAGAGTATTTCTGGAGAACAGGAACTCAAGATCTCAAGACACAGACCGTGGTCGACACGAAGCAATGTCATTCAGATATGCATTCAGGAAACGCCTTTCTTCCCACCTGCAGAAGCTGTGGACACCAGCACACTCTGGATGTTGGCTCCACAGACAAGCCTGTCTCTGATGGGCTGCTCTAGGGAGCCGCACTGAGGAGCTGGGAGCTTAGGCGTGTGAAAAGGTGGTCATTCTAGCTCTTTAAGGGATGATGTTGACTGGTGAGCATTTCAGTCAACCTGAGGTTTGATTATTTGAAGGAGAGAGCGGTGGCGGGGGAGGGAGGGGAGAGACACACAGCAAGAAAAATACCTTATGTACTAGCTCATTCTGCAAAAGCTCCAACAACAGTGGCAGGGCTTCAAGTCAAGAATTGAATCTTGTCTCCTGCCCGGTGCAATGGATTCAACTCCCCGTCACCTCGCAGGCTCTGCATTAGAAGTGATCTAGAGTCTGGAGCAAAGCCGAGACTCCAACCCAGGCACAGGGATATGAGATGCTGGCAACCCAATATCTGAACTGCAACTCCAAACAACTTCCTGAAGTGGGAGTGGTTTTTTTTTCTTTTAAGATGTATTTCATTTTTATTGGAAAGTCAGATACACAGAGAGGAGGAGAGACAGAGAGGAAGATCTGCTCTCCATTGGTTCACTCCCCAAGTGATCCCAATGGCCTGAGCTGCACTGATCCAAAGCCAAAAGCCAGCAGCCTCCTCTCAGTCTCCCACGTGGGTGCAGGGTCCCAAGGCTTTGGGTCATCCTTGATTGTTTTCCACAAGCAGGGAGATGAATGGGAAGCAGGGCCACTGGGATATGAATCGGTGCGCATATGTGATCCCAATGCATGCAAGGTGAGGACTTCAGCTGCTAGGCTACTATACCAGGCTTGAAGCTGGAGGTTTTAAGAGAATATAAGCAGAAGAATTTTCACGAGACTGATTATTCAGAATTGTAATTGCAGCTTGGGTCTGTAGGGAGTGGGGATTATCGAAGGAGGAATAATTGGTTTTCATCAAGTAGCTATCTCGACAGGAACAATAGATAAAGAAATGAGCGTTAGTGGGAGGTGAAATCTTCTTGATGTCACAGGGATTAAAAGCCAGAGAATCAGAGTATTAAAAGGGGCTAATAATGGAGCCCAAAACTCAATGGTCAATGCCAAACACTTGCCACAAATTTTATGCTCCTTACTTCTAGTCTCAATGCAACGAAAGAGGCACCATTATTTCCGAATTTCACATGTGAGACTTCAACGCTTATGAACGGTTGATCACCTACTCTTTACAAAATCATTTCAGTAGCAGAACCACAAATCTATACAATTAAAGAAGTGGCACAAATCAAACTGTGGAAGTTCTATAATGTATTTGCTAAATCAGTACTAGCAACTGCCCATTCCCAAGTCTCTACATTGAAATTGCAATCACCCATTGTAAGTCTAATTGTTGCTTGTTTTCAATTTAAATCATTTCTCAGTAACTGAGGGCAGGTGCATGTTCAATGTAAGTTGCAACAGAAGATACCATAAGACCTTTTTAAAGTATTAGACTGCTGAGAAACACAATTATATGCATTTAGTACAATCCTAAGATTTTTATGAATATACTGAAAAGCAGAATCCTTCCTTGTGTTTGTTCAATAAAAATGCAATACACAAAGTACTTCTTTAGAGTCACAGGTTCCAGGCCGAGTGTGCTGGCCTAATGGCTAACATCCTCATCTTAAACACACCGGGATCCTTTATGGTTACCGGTTCTAACCATGGCAGCCCCACTTTCCATCCAGCTCCCTGCTTGTGACTTGGGAAAGCAGTTGAAGACGGCCCAAAGCCTTGGGATCCTGCACCCATGTGGGAGACCTGGAAGAATATTCCTGGCTCCTGGCTTCGAAGAGGCTCAGCTCCAGCTGGTTAGAGAGTGAATCACCGAACAGAAGATCTCCCTCTCTATCTCTCCTCTTCTCTGCATATCTGAAGATCTTCTTCTCTGTTTCTCCTCTTCTCTGTATATGTGATTTTGCAATAAAAATAAAACATTAAAAAATAGAGTCACAGGTTCCAGATGAGACAGCAATAGAGGCTACTGTCATACAGTCTCAGGCTCCAGATGTGACGGCAGTGGAAGCTGTTCTCAGACATGTGCTTGCTTGACTGAGCTTTCTTCACCATGAGCATCTCTGCTCTCCTAACACATTTCCTCAATAGTTAAGTAAGCTTTGGCTCCAACAAATAGTCGGTGTTTCATACACAGAGATATAAAAATTTATAAAAGTTTTTATTTTTCGGAAGGGTAAATGATATAATTTCTGCAGAACATTATTGATTGAGCTCATTTCTGAACCCTGATGCTAACAAGTTTGTCACTTGTCCTGTATTCACAAAGATAACGTTTTTTTGTCTGTCTTTCCTGCAAAGCCAATATGTTCCTTCCTTCACTTAGTAGATATTTATTTGACATCTATTATACACCAGGGATTATTTTTAGATACAACAGGTATAGCTGTGAATAAAATGGGCAACCCACCTGTTCTCCTGGGATAAGAACATAGAAGAGAGAATCAGATGTTAAATGATTAACAGGATATAAAGGTTTGTTCTGAAGTCCAAAGTCAAAAAGGGAAAAGAATGTTGTGTAAACTTAAAATGGAACTTCTTAAGATGTGAAATACACAAGATGAAAATATGTAAGTTGAACTCTGAGAATGATAAGAAATAGGCTATGACGTGAATTAAAATCTTGATGAGGAATTTCACAAGAGAAAAAATAAAGTATAAACAACCTCATAGTGAGGATACATGTGTTTTTTGTAGAACCTGCAATACCATGAAGGTGTCCAGAGTGGTGTGGGAGGGCGAAGTAAAAAGACTCACTGGGAAGAGACAAAGGGCCAGGCAAGGAAGGCAGTCAGGAGTCAAGATAAATTTTGAATTTCGTTAGTAATAGGGCAATGGAAAAAGAAGTATCTCTTAATCATCTAATACTTGCCTCAAACACTTCCTGAGCTCCTAAGGAGTCCATTTTATAGGCACTATCAAACTCAAAACCAGATTTCTCATTTCTGAAAAAAAAAGGAACCAACTCAAATTAAGTGTGAGAAGACAGTGATGTGTATGTGATGTGCAGCTGTGGGACTCATATTTCTAGGATTAGTTTTCCTTTGCTAAACTGGATTTTTTCAGTCCCTCTTCTTCGCATCACATATGGCACTGCTGGCAGTTTCCTCTGTATCCTGTTAAGCTACTTCAAGAGCTAAAGTACCTAAGGTAACTGGCTGCCTGTGTCATCCCAGGTGTTGCTTTATTTTGTTTATACTTTGCCTCAGACTTACAGAGCAAGCATGACAGAGCATGGTGCATCAGTAAAGATGCCTGCTGGAAGACGTGTCAGCAACAACACCTTGCCTTAGGATCTGACTCATTCTCATTGAGCCATCATCCTATCCACATGTCTTATAGTAACAGCAACCTTTCAGATTAATTGGATGAAATGGACAGAAGGAGGAATCCTGAGCTCCAGGAACACAAGGAAACACAAGGGCATTGTAATTCATCCCAGCGTTGAGTTCACAAATTGTCCCTTCATGGGTTTCAAGTTGTGATGTCACTTAATGTACCTTCAGCAGTAATTTATTAAATGGAACCTAGTCTGGTGACCAACATAGTTGAATGAAATACATGAATCACAATAAAGGTACATGAGAGACAAAAAGAAACAGAAAATAAACTCTGAATCTGTATATGCCCACAAAATATAATTTCTCTTCTGGCAACCATTTGTATATAACTACATGTTTAGATGATAAGAATAGTATTGAAAATAGATTACATGAACAGATACATACTGATACAAACATAAAAAGAAACTTCAAAAAGCTTCTGAAACCATGGAATTCAAAAATAATCTTTTCTTGGCTGAAAATCAACCTGAACATAAATATGTGCTTTTTTTCATACTGTGCTATTTCCATGAGTTTTTGAAGTATTATCACACAGGGTCATGTTTTATATGCATGTTCTTGGTATGTGAGAGTGACAGTTAGATACAACAATTTAGGCTGCAATCATAAACACTGTCAAATTTCACTGGCTCAGCGCACATATACTTGTATTTCTTGATCAGACACATTTTGCTTTGGGTCTGAGTCGTTCTCTATACCCAGTGTGCTAGGCTCCATGAAACATGACAATGTGGAGCACACAATCTCCTCAGAGGAGACAAAGAAGAAGAGGTGGGAGGAGGGTGCCACCATGAATCTAATCACTTTAGCTGGAATTAATAATGGGACAGTGCTCATCAGGGAGCACAACAAGAGCAGAAGGATCACAACAAAGAGTGGAAGTCTCCACCGCGCACTCAGTTGGAAGTCTCCACCGCGCACTCCACACCCACTCAGAAATTCTGGACATGCTCTTTGTCTAGGTTTGCATCTACCTTTTTCCTCCTAAATTTATTAAGAAGTGATCTATAGCATGACATTCATCCTTTTAAACTATTAATGAGTTCAGGTATGTTTTAGTGTAGGTAAATTAAGAATTGTGTCATGTTTAACACAATAAGATCTGAGCCACTTTTCAATCGATCAAGGCACTCTGTATTCTTTAGCTGTCAGGATCTACTTCTCAACCAATACCAGAGCAGTTTAAGATCCTAAGAGTCTTCTAATTTGCTTTTTGATCTTTATGTAGCTTTCCTGTTATGACTATTATTTCTGAATGGACTCATACAAGTAAAACATGTGGTCATATTTACCTAATTTGACATAGCACCGTGTTTTGAAAGTACATCCAGGCTGTAACATGCACCAGAAAGTCATTTTATTATTGGATATTGCCTCATTGTACTGCTATCCTTCACACACTACCAACTCATCAGTTTATTGATATTTGCTTCGTTTCCAATACAAATTATTGTGAAGAATTCCACTAAGGCTATAATGTCCCACTGCATGTTCTACTAAGGACAGGAGGAGGTATTTCTTTCTAGAGGACATCAAACAGACCGAATCACCTAAGAATGCAACCAGTGCATGTCATCACTAGAAAAACACACATCATTTTATACCCTCTATGAAAATCTTAACTGCAAAAGGCACACAATACTAAGTATTGGATACCCAAAACAAAATAAAACAAAAACCAACAGTTAAGACCTGAGATAATAAAGCTATTGGAAGACAATGAAGGAGAAATACTTTGATCTTGGAGTAAGGGACAAATTCTTGCCCTGTTGTCCAGTGATAATTACAGCCCCAGGTTGAATCAAATTAAAGTTTGTCGCAAATGCCTTAGTTTGTGTAATTAAAAGAAAGCAGTTTCTCCTCCTTACAACACTAAATCAGGAGGTAACATGAGTTTACTTCTTTTATGTCACAATGCCAGTTGGTAGAGTGATAAAAATCATCTGCCTTTAGGGACTGACCACCTGGGGCAGCGAAAGACAATTAGTACTCCTAATGGGAGGCCACTGAGGGGCTGTCAGTGTGTGCCTACTTCAGATGATGAAACTAAGAGGCACAATAGTTTGGTTGTTTACTTATTATGGTCCAGTAGAAACTGAAGTGGCCAACCCTGACCCCAGTACTTACTATTCCTAAAGCACAAGCCCATTTCAGCAGAGTCAAAGAGCAGGCAGTGCTCTCTGGACTTTGAACCAACATTTTTGCATGGATTCACATCTTATTATCTTGAGTATGGATCTGACTCTAGGGAAGTAAAAAGGCAACTTTCTCAGAGGCAAGGTTTATGGGCTTAAAGATGCACAAATGATTTTTTTTTTTAAAAATGTTTCATGTGTCTTGTAAAATTATTCTGAAAGCGCAGCTAGGAGAGATGTTAAGTGCGTACAAATCCAGAGGGTATTAATATCATTGGGATAATCTGGGGAATCAGAATCAACTAGACATGGAGCTAATATGCTGTGGATAAACCATTGCTGAGTTCTCACAATGCCATGAACGAGGTTTCTCCAGGACTATGACCAAGCATTGATTTCTTAAAGAACTGAGTGTTTTCATTAGAAAGTGAAAAGAGCAGCTAAAGTAAACAGAGGTGCTTTGTAGACATATAAGAATCATCAAAAACTTTATGGGAAATGTATAATATGATAAATCTACACAGATTTCAATTTTTGCAGCAAAGCTATCATTACACAAAATTCCCCATGAACTGCATATGTCCCTTCACATTATAGTTTAAGATTTGTATGATGCTACGAAGGCATGAATTCCATGTTTGTGTAGGCAGTGTCTTCTCTCTCCTTTATCTAGAAAGGACAAGCATCCATAGACATCAAGGAAGATCCCAGAGATGTAGTCAGGACCCATTTGATCCCTTTGTGTGAAGACAGCAGGAGCAGGAGGGGAAGTAGGGCTTCTTCCTGTGTGTGATCACCACCTCCTGCTTGGCTTTAGTGCAAGCCAAGACCTCGAGGCATTCCTTCTGCCTCAAATTCCCTTGCCCATGGAAAGTCACTGGAAACCAACTAAGTATACAGGAGACAACAAAACAGCACAGAGTAGCTTAGGCTGCTTTGAGACAGGCAGGGAATTAGAAAATGTCTTCTGTGGTACCTGAGAAGATAAGGGCTTCCAGGAGATGGTGCTGAAACAACAAAGCAGTCTATGGTTTCTTTGCTTATCCCTTGCCGAATGTTGGCATGAGAAGACCATGCATGTGGACTTGTTTACTAGGTCCCTGTTAGTTATTTAAAACAGTGGTTGAGTTCTAGTTCATAGGATATTATGATATTTTATACACGCAGCTACTTCCTGCAACCTGGTTCTTTACCGTGAGCTGAAAACACCAGACGCAACGAGGTATCTTAGGAGGTTTATTCCAGCGGGGCAGGAAAAGGGAAAGGGGGAGGGAGGAAGGGACGCCGGAAGGAGGGAGAGAGAGCTAGAGAGAGCAAAGAAGAGAGAGCAGCACCTGGGGGCCTTTTTGTCTGCCAGGTGTAGGGGATGGGGATTGGGAGGGACTGAGGGCAGGCCCCAGGGGATTGGCAACTGCGGCTGAATGCCGAGGGATGATTGGTGAGTGGGCGGGGGTGGGGAAAGGAGCTGGAAGATTGGGGGTGGGATTCTCAGGTGGAATGCCAGGTTTGCCAGGTTACATCTGATTGGTGGATGGCTGGACTGGCACGAATTTCGTGAGCTGTGAGGAAGAAGAAATGGCGCTGGGTCCATGGTGGGATATTCGAATAACTCCTTACAGTGCCCAACTGCACTTATCTGAAATCTTGGGTTTAACTGAATGGTTTGCACCAAGCCTGCTGAGGATACACATTCTTAATTTAAGAATGAACCACATTCAAGCATTACAATTCTTTTCCATATGGATACAACACCCTAGAGCAGGAGTCTAAAGGCCCTGACAACTTCAATTACTGTCTTTTCTTACTCAGTTGCTTGTGAAGGGGCTTACAATGAAACGGCTTTAAACAATGACACACCTATTTACTCCCTGATGCAGCCTGCCGAACCTCATTCACACCCCAATGGCATGCTGAGGAGAGAAGTTCAGGGCAAAGGGAGAAAAGGCTCAGTGCCCTGCTACATGCACAGCGGCTGATGAACTCAATGACCTTGGCAAAGTCATTTTCCAGCTCCTGCATTCCTATCTATATCAGAGCAAAGCGAGGAGTTCGACAAGACCAGAGAGACTCGTTATGAATATTCCCACTTTGTTTCAATTCAATTCAGCAAACACACACTGAGTTTATTCTAGGCCAGAGTGACGGTGCTACACAACTCCCAACTGTATAATTTATTCTTTATTTCATTGCAAATCAGAGTCAGGTAATTTTCACGCAATTTTGAGAACAGAATCACTAGACTGGGAGCCACAAGCCCCAGGGTCTGCTTACAGCTTCATCATTAAATATTTGTGTGATCTTTACAATGTTACATCAGCCATCTGTGTTTCCGTTTCCCTGAAGGAGAGGCAAGGAGGAAGATGGTGTTGCCAAGTCGCAGCCAATCCGGAAGCATTTTGTCAACTATGGTACGGAGAGTTGCTTACAGCAACGGAGGGCTGAGAGCACTTCCTGGGACAGGTGGTCAGAGGACCGGGATTGCGGGGCTAGAGGCAAAGAATAACCTAGTAGGTTATTTAAAGCAAGTAGACAGGAGGGAACGAACGATTGATTTCTTTTTTGACTTTCCTTACTCAGAAATTTCCCTTGATGCAAGATCAGAATATTTCTCCCGCCCTGTTATTTTTAATTCTGAGCAATTTAAAGCATTATATTTATTTGAGGAGTAAAGCAACACTCTCATCCATGAGTTTACTTCCCAGATGCTCACAATGATACCAGGTCTATGATGTGGTTGAAGCACAGATACCTGAACTCAAATACTGGGGCCTGCACAAATCAGAGACTGACAGTGTGGTAGAAGCACACATGTCTGACCCCAGTATCAGCAGGTTTAAATTAGAGATAATGTCCAGAATCCCAGCTGACTTCAAGTGCAGTCTGCAGATCTGACTGGTGTCTGAGCCACATTGCATGCCTCCCTTTCCCATCCTCCTCAAGTGCCAGGTTCAGCTGGGTGTCTGAACCATAGCTGTGCTCTGCTCTGACTGAGCACACAGCAAGCAGCCATCCTACTCCCAGACTCAGCAAGAGCCAGAGTCAGAGCAGTTTACAGGGTGGAGGGCAGTAGCTGTGTGAGTCCTGGGAGTCTGTGTCAGAGATATGCTTACTCTGTAGGACCTGCGGAAAGAGGAAAGTTCCCTTAGTTTACTGAAGCCAGAAAGAGCAGCAGCCCATAAAATATGCAAATCCAGCCAGAGAAAGCTCCCTGTGCAACTCCTAGCTCAAGGTTTGCTAGCTAGCAATCCCAGGCACAAATCAGGCACAAATGGCATCTCCCTTGCTTACTGTGTGATAACTGGGGGCAGTTCCATCAGCGGCTAGCTCACCCTGGCCTATGGACATTAGTATTATAAACTTTGGACTAACACACTCTCACTCACAATGCCTGCATCTCTTTGCTTCAGGACGATGGTTACTAACATCACAAACACCTGGCTGCCATCACGGAGTCTTGGAAAATGACTTCATTGTATTCTGCAACACCAGAACTGCAACAGTCACTACTAAATTCATCATGTGGAGAAGAAGCTGCCTGATTTCTACCTTTCTGGAATCATGCCTGCCACTTGAAAATCCCCTGTATCTCTTGGGTTCATCCTACATGACTGAAACACAGTTCAACTTACATTCCCAGATTGTTAGATGCTAAAATCTATCACACCAGAATCACTGTTGCAGCTGGACTGCGGGAAGGTCCAATCCACATTGTACAATCTTTGAGTCAAACTACTGATGCTGCAAATACCCACCATCACTCCAACCTGCCAGTACAGCAAGGAAAAAGTCCCCTTTGTGTAACTCAGCACCAATCCCTATAACAAATGAGACTTTACTCTGGACCTGAAGCCCACATTCACCTCAAAGTCCACTCGTACCATCAGCCACAGACTAGACTAAGTAAACTCTGGGCATAACTGACATCAATAGAATAAAAGAAATTACTCAGACATTATAGTTCTGTGTAATCTGGATTCATCGAGAGCCAATAATAAAGCAAGAAGCCACATGATAACCTGTACTCCATTCAGACAGTTCTGTTTCCAGTGAGACCTACATTGTACAGAGTAAGAGATCAGATGTACAGAGATCAACAAAAGGACACAGCCAATATGAAGGAAGTTAGCATGACAATTCCAAATATAACGAGAAAGTTCTATAGATCTAGATCCTGATCTGAGTGGCATCTATGAAATGTTATAAACACAATTCAAAATTAATGACTATAAAGAAACTCAATGTGATGCAAGAGAATAAAGACAGCAAGCTTAAAAATCAGCAAAATAAAAAATGGCACCAGTGACAGCATTGGGAGGGAAAAATAAAAGAATTTTCCAGAGAAGCAAAAACAGTAATCACTAGATCATCCTTACAAAAAAAAAGTCCCCCAAGCCTGAAGGGGTTTCTACAAGAGAAGTAAAAATCATGCAGAAAAATGACATTACCAAATGCAACAACAGAGCAGTTACAATTAGTTAATGGAGGCTGCATAAATCATTTAAAAAAAATAACCATGGAAATGAAAGCTTCAAGCAATGAAATAAAAAATATGACAATTTCAATAGAAGAATCGATCAAATCAAGGAAAAGATTTCTGATCCAGAGAGAAAGATCTGAAATAACGAAATCAGACAAAAACAAACAGAAAGAATGAATCAAGAGTACATAAATTAGGCAATATCAGTAAGTGACTAACTATACATATTAGGGGGAACCGTGTAGGAGAAGACTGGTAATAGGGCACCAAAAACCTACTCAAGGAAATACTACTTGAAAACATGAAATCTTAAGAGAGAGATGGACATCCACACACAGGGAACTCAGAGAATATCAACCAGGAAACAAAAATGTTTTCCCGGGTATACTGTGGTAAGGTGTTCAACAGTTCAGATGAAGGAGAAAATTCTAACAAGAGGAAAATAAAAGTACCAACTTATACATAAAGAAAAATAAATTAGTCTGACTCCAAACTTCTCAACAGAAACACTTTAGATTAGAAAAAAGTAAGATGATATAGCCAAGGTATTTAAAGGAAACCTTCCAAATAAGAACATGATGTCTATTGAAGTGCTATCCCTTTAAATTACGGGTGGAGAAATAAAATATTTCCCAGACAAGCAAAAATTAATAGAAACCACCAGATCACTCTTACAAAAACCCTACAGTAGTGGTACAAATCATAAAAGCACACGCTATGAAAACCACGAACAGAACACATATAATCAGTAATTAATCAACAAAATAACAGGTGTTAATTTTTGTGTATCAGTACAGACCTTACATGTACATAGAATGAATTTCCCAGTCAAAAACTTAAGCTGACTGAATAGATTAAAAAAAAAGTATGTTCCCGTAAGAATCACACTCTACAGGGGCCAGTGCAATAGCCAGCAGCTGAGGGAAAGCTTTAAACAGGTGACAGCTGAGTCTTGACAGATGCATAAGAACATAGGGAGGAGTAAAGGTTATCACATACAAAGGGTGATGGGTGCAATCTCTTGGGAAACACAAACTATGCCCTGATGGGATGTAGGGACAATCTTAGACTTTGAGCACAGAAATTAGTAGGTTTCTCTCTTGACTCCACCACTTACAAAGTGCATTCATTTCCACAACACTCACCTTCTCTGAGATTTGATTTTATTAACTGTAAAATGGGATTCACACATTTCTTAAAAAGTGGCCTTGAGAGATAGATAACTGTACCATTTAATTCAAAAACCTAAAAAATCTGGAGGATTTTAGGTGTACAATGGTGATTTCTGACACACATGTGTCATATAACTACTTGGCATAAAATCCGAGGCAAGACAGCTCAGTAAAAGATTTATCCAAACAAAATCCTCTCAAAATGCAGTGAAGATTGTCATGGAACTAGGGTAAATGTAAGATAAAAGGCATGGTAGTAGCCGGGCTGAGGCACAAAGCAGGAGACGTCCCAGGAGCGGATCCGTGGACATGCTTGGCTGTCACATTAAAATAGCCCATTTTATTATCTAGATAATATAGAGCCTCAGAAGCATTCATTAATCAGAGTCCTGGTTTGAAAAATAAAATGAATCTCACAATCTCAAATAGAAATATTTACTATATCACAGCGCTCTCAGAACCTCCGAGAGGTCCAGATACTGTGGGACTGAAGTGACTCAGCCACACAGAGGGCGACTGGACACAGCCCTCCACATGCAAATAGGGCTTGTCCAGCAGACACCCAACCACGTGCATGGCCACCCTGGGCAACTGTCTCTGCACTCTGCCACAACATCAGTACTGCTGTCTCCCGGGAGGTGAACCTGCTGCTCACAGCAGCTTCTGAGTCTCACAACATTGCACAGTTCTGTAGAATCTCAGACGGGATGGAGGTAACGCAGTTCTGCAGTTCTTGTATTCCCAACCGCCCCTCACCCCCTTAAAGACAGATGATGGTAGGCAACACAGGCCACACAGTCTCCCCCCTATGGCGATTGAGAAACTTAAGTCTATGGAACAGACCATGCCAGGCAACCTGGAAGAGACTGCAGAAAAGTCAGGACTAGCGATTTTCTAACATATAGTCTAACCTTGTGATTGTCTCTCTGGGAGTCAACTTCTTGAGCTAGAAAATTGGAATCATTTTTATTGGATATCCACCATGGTTCTGAACTTTAACCATATTGTGCTGAGAGTATTATATTGATTCATAACATCGCAGAAACTCAAGAACAAGGTAATGGAATGGACCCTATTTTTTCTTTAACCCACTCTACTCCTTTCTCTCTGCAGCTCTGTCCTTAGCTGGGACTATCTGAAAAGATTACTGAAAATTGATCCACTATATGACCCAGCTGTTCCACTCCTGGGAATTAGCCAAAGGAAGTAAAATCTGCATATAGCAAAATGACCTAGAATCCTATATTTCCAGCAGCACAATCTGCAAAAGAGAAAGCATGGAAACAACCCAGTTGCCTGTCTAATGGATAAATGAACTGTGGTATGTCCACTCCATGGAATACCTATTATCCACTAAAAAAATGAAATTCTATCATTTGCAACCAAACAGTCCCAACTAGAGACCGCTACTCTCAGTGAAATAAGCCACTACGAAAAGGGTGAATATTGCATGTTCTTTCCACTATAAGGTGACTTTTTTGTAAAATACAACATAAATAGATGTATAGGAAAGCATATACATACCTGTATCCACCTAGAGGAATTGCACAATAGAAACTAGCATCATAGGATGTGAAGATACAATATATTATGCATCCCTCCTGAATAAAAGGAGGACTCCCAATGAAACTCTTAAGTATATCTTGGCAACAGGATGCTGGATTTTCTACCACTGTCTCTACCTACAATATCATGATACACTTAAGTAGCAGAATGATGGACTTACTATTGTTTTTTGAGGGACTGTATTATTGTAGTAATATGGGGGAAAGCAATGGGATGGGCAACAGGAAGTTGTAAGGGGGAATCCCTGTGCCTATGGAACCACTTCATAAATAAATACATAAATACATAAACAGAGTAAAGGTAATTAATGAAACTCAGGATGTTTACCAGGCCCCAGTTTTTCCAATTAGCATGGTTACTGGACAGCAATCAACTTCACTTTCTTACACTGCTGTTGTGATAATGCACAGCTTTTGTTTTCAGGTTCTATACATTTTTACGGTACAAGATTGGGGACAGCGCATGCTGCTCAGCAGAGATCTTGTCCTGCATTGCTATGTGTGTTGTATCCCTTTTAGAAGTGAGACTGCATGGCAAATCACACAGCAGGCAAGTCCACACTGACCTCAGGTTCCAGCAATGTTCTGCCATACAACTCTCGCCTGAGAGCCAGTCACATGTTGTATCCAGATTTTTCTTCCATAGGTTAAGAGAGAAGCTTTTTTTTTTTTTTTTTACTTTCCTGAGGAAGCCTCCATCAGACGGGAATTATGCAGTAAGGAAAAGTGATTGGTGGAAAATAGACCCCAGACTGTCACACAGAACTCCTAAAAGTAAGTGGGTTTTTTTGTTTGTTCGTTTTTTGAAAGATTTATTTATTGGAAAGGCGGATATACAGAGAGGAGGAGAGACAGAGAGGAAGATCTTCCGTCTGATGATTCACCCCCCAAGTGACCGCAATGGCCGGTACCATGCCAATTCAAAGCCAGGAGCCAGGAGCTCTTCCGGGTCTCCCACAGGGTTGCAGGATCCCAAGGCTTTGGGCCGTCCTCAACTGCTTTTCCAGGCCAGAAGCAGGGAGTGGGGCTGCCGGGATTAGAACTGGTGCCCTTATGGGATCCTGGCGCATACAAGGCAAGGACTTTAACCACAATGCTATCACGCCAAGCCCAAGAGAGAAAGAGTAAGTGTTTTACTGAATTGTGCCAAAGCCATTTCCCTGGCAGCCCTAAGCATCTGAGGGAAAGGTTCATGGTAATTTTCTATATTTTTTCTATTCATTTTGAATCAGTATGAGAGTTAAAATCTTGTATCAAAATAGTGTCAAATCGTAGGCTTTAGTGCAAGTTTTCAGTCTTCCACAGGCTTAGTTCCTACTTTCCATTTCTTGAGGGAAGGAGATACTTACGTCACTTTCTGAGCATGAACCAAAGGGGGACAATGTGTTGTTTTCAAAATAAGACAGGTTGAATTTTTCAAAAATAGCAAAAAAAGAGAAAAGTTATTTCTTCTCTGCTTCAGAGTTGTAGAAACGAAAGCTCAGCATAGCTACACAACTTGTTCAAAACCACAGGTAGGAGCTGACTGTGTCTGTATTTAGATTTAGATTTATCCCCTGAGAAGTTTGGGTGCTCACAGACCAATGGGAAGAATGTTTAATAACATTGTCCCTGAAATTCAGGGAAGGAGTAGCCTGGCAAAGCCATGCACAAATTCAAAGGAGACCGCTTCTACCAGGGAGCTTTCTGTCCCTGAGAAGAGCATCTGGTGAAGACCAACATGAGTATCTTTCTCTGGCAGAGTCAGTTCAGAGACCTGTCAATGAGCCATGCAGAAATCATGCACTGCCAAGAGTAAGCCAGTGTGAACCACAGATGGCCAACATGAGTCCAATGCTCGCTTCTGTGATCGCTGAGTATGCCGCGAACTTGGGCTCAGCGTCCCAGCAGATTGCAGGACAAAGTCAGCAAGGGTGGAATGTATTTGAAGAACTGCAAAGACAAATCTCTGACTCACAGGGAACTACAACTAGTCTAGTCTCCTGATAAACCTTGCCCTGGCGAAGTTCGCTCTCATAGATATCTTACCAGTGGGAGAAAGGACTAGCAACTATAGGAGACTTAAGTTAACAAATTATGAGCAAGTTGTCTTCTGATATTTTCAGTCAACAAAAGGGAGAAGAGACTCTAGTTTTAACTGAAAAAAATGTGAACAAAGAGAGGGGAAGCAAAGCTGTTCCATTACTACAGGAGAAAAAACTGAGCAGGTTCGTTAGCAAACAGATTCAGAATCTTCGGTCACCATGTGATCTGGAACAAACATAACATTCTGGAATAATTATGAAGATGAACGTGAACACCGTGGAAGAGGTTTTTATAAGGAAGATAATTTAGCAAATTTCAGCAATGAAAATGTTGATTTTCTTTCTTTTGCTTTCTTTGCTTGGACAACAGCTGCCTGGCAGATGGTCTGTTGTCTATGTGATGTCTCCACACCCCAGATACCGCATGCTCCGTGACTTCCCACTGGATGCTTGCTTTGTCTGGAATAGACTTCCTAAGGATGTTTTCCCACCTTCTTGAGAACATTCTGTTCTTTGCTCCACCCACTTCTGCAACTAAACACCCATAATGTAAAAGCAGATCTAGCTTCCTGTTTCCTTTAGCATAAGGTGTCCTTGCCTGCGTTTTATCAAAAGGAATTCACTGACTCAAGGTAGTAATTGAGCTGACCTGACAAGCTGCTAATTACTGGACTCCAAAAGGCATTTGCTTCTCCATATATTATGAATACCGGTAGCCAGGGCTGTCCTGAGTGCTTTATCTGTGGACTGTCTTGATGAAAATCTAATTAGATTCATGTGAGCCCCAGTTGCACTGGAGTCCAGAAGATCATGGCAAATTTTTTAAAGATCATGGCATCGCTGACCAATCAGGACCTTGCACATTCACACCTCTTAGACCCAATATTCAGTGTACAAGAACCTTGGGCTGGCACAATGGCTTAGGGTCTGAATCCTCACCTTGCAGCCATGGAGATCCCATGTGGACATCTGTTCATATCCTGACTACTCTACTTCCCATCCAGCTCCTTGCCTGTTACCTGGAAAAGCAGTAGAGAATGGCCCAAACCTTGGGACACTGCACCTCTGTGGGAGACAAGGAAGAAGCTCCTGGCTGGCCTCAGATCGGTTTAGCTCCGGCCATTGTTGCCACTTGGGGAGTGAACCAGTAGATGGTAGATGAGGGAAGAATTTTCTCTCTGTATCTCCTTCTCTCTGTAGATCTGCCTTTCCAGTTAAAAAAAGAAAATCTTCTACTCTGACTCCTCAGGGACCGAGGAATTAAGAAATAACTGCCTGGCTCCTTGCTCTTCAGTTGACAATAAATGTTTTCACCCACACTGATGTCAGTGAGTGGCTTCCTGTACCTGGCTGAGCAGCCCCAGTCTGGTGCTTCTGCAGCAATGCCTCCAAGCAGTTTGTTTGGAAACAAACTGGTATTTTGGAAACAGTATTGTTTGGAAACACTCCCTCAGGTCTTGCTGGATTTTCACATATACAGTTTTAGACCCTAACTATATCTCTCTCATTTTCCTCTTTTATTTTGTTCCATATTTATGATTGTAGTTTGCTAACTAAATTTTAAGAAAACAAAGTCAGCAGGCATCTTTCCGTTAGTAAGATAGTGAGCAATCACTGAGCACATAAATATGCCGAATTCTGATGTAAATGATTCATTAACCTAAATTCAGTTAATTCACAAAGAAATTTTTCCTGTTGAAGGAATCAACTGTTAAAAATGGAAGTGAGTTTAAGACAAACTACACCAGTTTTAAACATCTGGCTGAGGCAAGATGTGGTAAGCAGTGAGGCAATAAGCCTGTTTGGTTTTCTTTCTTGCTGGACTCTAACCTGTTGAGAGTTGTGCCCCCAGAATCTAGTACACAGTATTTTAACTAACTAATATATAATCAGTGAAAGAAAAACCAAACTGCAGATACTTTAAGTAACCCCTCACCAGGTCTTGCATGTAGCAGCTAAATTCCACCATCTACATTACTAGTGAGCACAGTTGTGAACCACCTGAGTTCACCTGAAGCTGGATCTGCCTCCCTTGCAGTGGTGATCTATTTTGGGGAATCCTGATATTAGCACAGCTTGGACGAAAAGCCCCACATCTAATTCTTCCCACTCTAGAATTGTTTATAGAAACTCAGGATCAAGCAGATTCTAAGACCTCCTTCTCTGGTTCAGATACCTTTTAATAGAACAAAATGGGTGAAAGAGAATTTATCTTATGTTCCTTCCTTGACAAATTCAGTGGCCACTCCGAAAACACCAAGTTTGTTCTCTGTTGCGGGTACATGCTGAGTACTGAGGAAACACGGAATTAGACCCCTTGGCCAACCTGATGAGGTGCTACATCTAAAGCCAGATACCGTTGCACAGAGAGATTATGTCAGTGTGGTCAGTATTCCAGTGAAGATGTCCCAGGCAGCACTGTGGCATCAAGGAGAAGACTGAACCTGCCTCTAAATGGTTTATGATCCAATGAATTTGACTCCACTCCTAAGTCAGCCAGCTCCCTTTTTCTCTCTACTTAAGAAAAATTCATGACTTAATAATGCATGAGGGAACATTACCTAAAGGTATAATTATGCTCTTCTACAAATGACCTATGCAATTACAGCAGAGTAGTGAACAGCAATTGCAAGGGGAAGTTGGAACAAGTGCATAAGGATATAATACTTCAATATGATCCTGTTTCAATTTTCTTTCTCATAACTACATAAAAATTACACTTGCTTCTATCACACACATGAGCACAGAAATGAAAAAGGCTCATTAGATTATCCACTCTCATCCCTCCATGCAATGTTTTGTTGTTGTTTCTCCTTATGCTTTCTAGGGACTACATTGTATTCTCTTTCAAAATAGTAGGGATAATTATGAGAGAGGAAGGGCCTCTTGCCACTCCGTATTTATCACTAGTGAATCGGTAGGGAACACTCCCAAGTTACCAACACTGTAGCTAGGGTGTTGGTGGATGGAGCTCAGAGAAGTGGAAGGGGAGGCAAAAGACCAAAGGCAAGGCTTATTTATAAACATGGACTCAGTGTTACACAATGAGTCAAAGAAAGGGCTCTGTGAATAATCATGGGAGCCCGTTCCAATCAGAAAAGAGAGAGGCTTCCAGCAGGCAGATTTCAGACAAAAGTAGGAAGAATTATAGAGTGAATATGTATTATTATGTTGGTATAATGTTTTATAAAGTTTCAGTCATATTTTAAAGTTTACTTTTATATTCCCTTGATATGAAACCCTAATCCTAAGTGGTATCATTTTATAAAATCCCAAAACCATTTTCATAAAGCCTTAATCACTATTATAGATATAATAATCATATCAAGCATTGCTATAATTTTAGGTTTAAAATGGTTTCTAATTCTTGTGTTTATCCATTTTATTTAGGAAACTATTTTCTGAGCATACAGTTTAAACAGGAAATCAGATATGCTTCATTTCGTTTCATGTGCACACGTACGCAGAATGTTGCCTGACCTCAAAGCTCCTGCCACTCGCCGTGTCACGTCACTCATCTGCGTGCAGAGACATCTGTTTGCAAATAAACCAATCAGGGACAGAGAACGATGCTGATGCATGCGCACATTTAGGTAAGGCCAAACACTGCTACTGAATAACAGTGATGACCAGCAGAACCGACTGCTCTGGTTATTAGTTGCTTCCTCTGTGCCACTTTTTAAGTATTAACAACACGACATAACGTGCACCAAGTACTTATGAGAATGCTGGGCACAAACTCGAAATCAGCAGAGTGGATCCTTAATTGACCTTCCCAGGTACCAAGGCAATGCTATTCCATTCGTTCGTTCATTCATTCATTCATTTGTGTCTTCCATTTTAATCATTTTCTTCAACATTTCATTTTAGTATATTTGACATTTTGACAATCTAAGTTGATCTTTCCCTTTAAAAATATTGTTTTATAACCAAAAAACCAAAACAAACAAGCCACTTAAGAAATGGGCACGGGAAATGGGCAAACATTTCACAAAGGAACAAGTCCAAATGGCAAACAAACATATGAAAAAATGTTCCAGCTCCCTAGCAATAAGGGAAATCCAAATTAAAACATCGATGAGGTACCACCTAACACCAGTAAGATTGGCCCACATAAACAAGAACACCAACGACGCTTGCTGGCGAGGATGTGGGGAAAAGGGAACCCTACTCCACTGCTGGTGGAGCTGCAAATTGGTACAGCCTTTATGGAAATCAGTCTGGAGAACACTCAAACAACTCAAAATCTGCATACCATATGACCCAGCAATAGCACTCCTAGGAATATATCCAAAACACCTGTTTCACGACAAACCAACATGCACCCCTATGTTCATTGCAGCACAATCAGTAATTGCAAAAACATGGAAGCAACCAAAATGCCCATCAGCAGAAGATTGGATAAGAAAGCTTTGGTTCATCTACTCCATGGAATACTACTCAGCTATTAAAAAAAACAAAATGCAGTTCTTTGTGGCTAAATGGGCACAACTGGAAACTATAATGCTAAGGGAAATGAGCGAATCCCAAAAGATTAGATACCACATGTTTGCCTTGATTTAACCTGTAATTTTTTGTTTGGTCGTTTGTTATTTTTTGAACCTGTCATTGATACTGTCTCAACCCAGATGTTTCGAAGAATGGAACTTGCATTATTTTTAACATATTGTTTACCCAATACTATGTCAATTAATTCCATAATGTTGTATATTGATACTGAGGCCTTGTTGGGCCTTTTAACTGACCGGATCTTTACTCTGTTAGACCTATCTTCAGACCATAGAAGGTCTCCCCAAGAGGCCACTGAACTTATCTGGACAATAAGACGCTGAACTTTATGCTAGGCATGTGTTTGCAAGCAATGAATCTCAACTGAACTTGAACTATGGTTATGCAACAAGGTGGAGGAATCCACCATGGGGGGAGGGGTATGGGAGGGGTGGGGGGAATCCCCAGCGCCTATAAAACTGTACTACATAATATAATGTAAGCAACAATTAAAAAAAATAAATAAATAAAGTGATGTGAGATTTCCCACTGAGGCTTCTGGTGTGTTTTGAAGCAAAGAGATCTCACTTGAAACCATCATAAGGCTGGCAGACGCCCGGACTTCCTAATCACAGCTTCTTGAACCTCTGTCATTCCAAAAGACTGGAAAGAAAGTCGTTAAGCACCATGACAGACTGTTGTGTAGGGCCCAGCTACTGCCCTGGGACCCAACAAACGAAACCAAGAATCATCATGGAGTCACCCAGGCTAAAGTTCCAGGTCACCAAACTGAAGCAAGGTTGGGAACTGACCTTCCCAGGAATCAGTAGCTGTGTCTGTTGACTAGGTCAAGAGACTTCCTCTGCCTTAATCTTCACACACAAAACAGGATCCTGAAGTAATCTGATGTGAATCAGTTACTTTCCAATTGGTCTCTCTGTCTTTGAAATCACCAGTTTTTTGAGTTTCTTTTTTCTTCAGCTTCTTTGCATGTGTACTAACAAATCCTACTGAACTCACTGGAGCTCCTTCATGGAGTCAAGGGCTGCCTAGTTGTAGGCCAATCCAGATCTTCAAATTGCTGTAATTTTGCCCTCTCATAGTGTCCAACTCAATACCCAGAGGACCCATGGCTTTTCCTCCTGTTTAAGGAAATAATTTCTCCATGTAAGTGAACCATCTGCTGCCTATCAGAGCTCAGCTAATGAGAATCTTTGTAGCACTGTGTTTTTATAATGTGACATGATGCCTTGAAATTGCATTAATATTTCTACTGCTGAAATCAGATTTGTCTAGGATCAAGTCTGTCTCTTTCTAATGAAAAGATGTTAACAAAAAATTTTATTCCTCAAACATGGAATTGGCTCCCCAGTTCTCACTGAGCCATTCAGAGCATGGTATATCCTCCAGCCCCACATTCAGAACAAAAGTTTCCTCTATGAGCAACACAGTCTATAAGTTCTACCTTTCTGTGATGCAGCAATGTGTGATCTGGCAAGAGACGCAAAAACACCAAGTGTGCAGTGAGAGCCATGGCCTTTGGAATGAAAATGAACTTTGTCCACACCAAGGTAAAGCAAGAGTTAAATAAATAAATTAAAAAAAAATATTGTTTTATTTATTTGAGACACAGAAACATGAAGAGATGGAAATAAAGAGGTCTTCCATCTGCTGGTTCATGCCCTAGACGTCCACACCATCTGAATTTGGGGCAACCTGAGGCCAGCTGCCAGGAACTTCTTTCAGATCTCGCATTTGGATGGCAGAGGTCCAAGAACTTTGGCCATCCTCTGTTGCTTTTCCAGCCATTAGCAGAGAGCTGGATTGGAAGTGGAGCAGCCATTACTGGAATCTGTATCTATATGATAAGCTGATACTGCACACTGCAGTGTAGGTCGCAATGCCACAGTACCCAGCTAAACTTTTATTTATGCTCCAACATATTCTGGAAAGACAGATGAGGAAAGAAAAAGACACAAAGATGCAAAGAGACCCAGAGAGAGCTTTCAGTCTCTAGCTGACTCCCCAAATGTCCATTCAGGCCAAGCATGAAGCAGGGAGCTAAGGACTCAATCCACATGAGTCTCTTAGGCCTCAATTACGTGAGCCAGAAAGCAGAAACCGGGAGCTGGAGTCAGAAGTCACCCGTTTCAAGCACCCACATCATTTTATACTGCTATAGTTTATTATAATCATTATTTCTTTCCTACATTCCCAGGTAATTGATTATAGATGCTCTTTTCCAAGAATTTAAAACTACATGTGTATTCTTTGGTTTAGTTAGAGATGCGCTGATTTAAATTCCAAATTTGTGGATTTTCCAGGTGTCTTTTTCTTGTAAGTTGCACTTTCACTAATGTTTACCTTAATTCCTTTTAGATATTTTGATGCTCCTTCACTAGTGTCTCTTGTGGTTATCTCAGTGGATACTCCATGTTCATTTGGAAAGAATGTACATTTACCTATGATTTCATGGGATGCTGTAAAAATGTCAATTAAATCAGGTTTAATTTAGCATTCTGTTAATTTTCTATATTCATACTGATTATCTTTCCATTACTACCACATACTGATAGAAAAGTGTCATGATCTCCAATAATTCTAAACATTATTTTTTCTTTCCATTTATAAATTTGTACTTGTGTTAGTATCTGCTCTAAAACTCATTTAATATCTTCTATCTTTGTAATAAATAGACTCTTTTTATTATGAAACACCTTTGTATTTGTATCCATCTTGATTTGTCTAATATTGGTGCAATCTCTACAGTATTCTTATCAAACTCTTCCAAATATAAATTTTTTCTATCATTTTACTTTAATATTGGTCTTCGTGTATTTATTTTTTTAAGATTTATTCTTAGTTTTATTGCAAAGTCAGATATATATACATAGAAAGAGAGAGAGGAGGAGAGACAGAGAGGAAGATCTTCCATCCAATGAATCACTCTCCAACCAGCCGCAACCGTCAGAGCTGCGCCGATCTGAAGCAAGGAGCCAGGAGCTTTTCCGGGTCTCCCAAGCAGGTGCAGAGTCCCAAGGCTTTGGGCCATTCTCGACTGCTTTCCAAGGCCAAAGGCAGGGAGCTGGATGGGAAGCGGGGGTGCTGGGATTATAACCGGTGCCCATATGGGATCCTGCCACATGCAGCACGTTCAAGGAGAGGACTTTAGCTGCTAGGGTACCATGCTGGGCCCTGTGTATCTATTTTTAACAGCAATGATTTATGTTGATGTCATAGTTAATTTCAAGAGTCAGTTTTGCTGGATCAAGTGATACCTCAGTAACAGAGCGTTATTACTCAGTTTGGAAGGGTTTTAACATAGAAACTCACGGTCAAAGATCCACCCTCAAGATGGGCAGACACCATCTTGTCAGCTGCAGACACAGAGAAGAGAAAGGCCCAGAGCTATGGCTTTGCTCTTTCTCTCTTCTGGAGTTAGGATACTCTTCTCTTTCTCCTAAACATCTGATTTCCAGCTCTCAGGTTGCATCCATGGCTTTTCTGGTTTTAAGCTTGTCAGAGTTGTACAAAAGCACATTATGCATTCTTGGATATCCAGCTTGCAGACAACACATGTCAATCACTTGATCCAATCCCCTTAACAAATCCCCATGTATCATCTACCTTTCACCACCACTATTACTATTATCATTATTTATCTTTGGATGATTCAGTCTCTCTGAAGAACCCTGACAAATACGGTTGACTTGTTTCAAATTATTTTGTCTTAATATATATTTAGGAGATTAAGGTATATAGAAATGTATGGCCATTACACATGTTGATATAATTTAGTTTGAAACTATCCACTGGAGTTGTTTTATCTTTGTCTCATCAGGCTGGTCTTGTTGCCTGTCACATGCAAACTTGCAAAGAATGTAGCACACATTTTCATTATCTTTCAATGGGAAATTGAATCAACTTTGATAACAAACCATTCTTTAAATTCACATATATTTTATTTACTTGTGTTCCTTTAAAGAGAGAAAGATTGTCTTCAATATGCATGATGCTTTAAATTCATTATTCTAGTGGATCATTACTTCATTTTCCAATTTTTCTTTTCATTTGACTTTTGGAAACACCCTTGATTATCCTCACATTTTGAGTGAAAAAATTTTTCCTGACCTTCCCAAAGCCTTCAGATCAAAAACCCATATGGTTGTCACAAAGTGCAGAATCAATGTTAAGCATTTTAATTGTACCATGTCAAAATGCTATGTCTTTGAATAATATTTTAGTTCTCCAACCCTGAATCTTTATTAATTTTGCTAAGAACATTCATCAGATATTAATGTGTAGATGGCTAACAAATGATATCTTCTCCAACTCTGACCACAGAGTTAACATGAGCTAATGGAATTCAGTGCCTCTGGGATGTTTAGTACCAAGTTTACAATATGGGTAGTATTAACTGAAAGCATGCAGTGTGAATGGGAAATCAAGCATACAAAGGAAGATGATAAAACCAGATATGTAGTATTCCTTTTTCTGTAAATTATTAGTCAAGGAATTTGTTCCATTCCATCATCATTCTGCTTAGGAGTTTGTGAACATTGATGGAGAGAAGCCAGAACCAGTGTACTACTGCATGGACGCTCATCATCAATGGAGAATTCATAAGTAAACTTAAGAGAAGTAATAAGCAACTCTCCCACTCAGCCAACATGAGCACTTCTTGATCTATAACATTAATTGCAACGTCGATAATCTTTCAAGTATGTTTCGAAAAGTGGTTTTAATAGGAAATAAACTATATACTTTTAAAAAGAAAACTTGAACACGATCCATTAAACATTTTTAAACATTTTAAGTGGTTTATGGCAGTCATTAAAAATTCACAATCTTCTGCCTTGTTCTTAAACAGAAGTTCCTGAACAAAGCGTCAAGACTTGCCTCATGGCACCCAATAACACACACAGACATCAGTCACAACATGTTGCTTTAATACGCTTTCAGACAGACTTCAGGATTACACACCCTGGCACTAACTGATCCTTAGTTATTCTATCTTTAATTTTGAATGGTAACCTCTGATTTTTCATGGCCATCACTATATTTTTAATTGTCATGCTTTCCCTCAAACTCAGACAATTTACTGTAATTGGCTCTCTATTAGGTTTTAATTTAAAACAACTACTTCTGAGTAGTGAATTTGTGATAAAAGGCTGAGCTTGGAAAACTCATGCAATTTATTAAGCCTCTTCCTTCATTTCCATCTGGCTTATTCATGACTCATACAGGTCATTCAGATTTTAAGACATCTATTTGATGATTGTCACATTTACTTAAAAGCTGTTCTAAACACTTGACAAGAATAATTTAGAAGAAACTGTGGGCTAACTAGAATATTTTTCCAATGTTCCAAATTGGGAGACTAAGCTAATGACATGTAATTAACTTGCTCAGAGCCACCATGTTGACAATCAACAGAAGACGAGCTAGCACCGGTTACTTTGAAATCCACTCTTAATCCTTTCATTATACTACCCTACTAAGTCCAGGGGACTTAGAGAGAAGTGCAGGAACATTTTCATAGGAAAGTAGAATGTCATGGAACTCGCCTATTCTCTATGGTCTAACAAATTTCCATTTAGTTCAACAAAAATATAGAATGAAATTGCAAGATGGGCTGCGTTTTAGGGTTTGAAAGTTTATGAATATTTGTTATGCGGTGTCGGATTAGTTGGTTGGTGGCTATGAATCATCGATAGGGGTTTAGAAATGTCTTAAGTCTTACTGAGCACAATGAGATTTAATGTTGACTAAGAGTAGAAACTTCATATTTTAAGAAACTTTTTATATTATTTATGAATTTTAGCATGGTGAAATACACATCACTTCAAAACTGACTATCTTAACCATCTTAAATGTGATATTACATATACCAATGATGCTTTATTGCAATCCCTACGTTCCTCTCAATGGCTCTTCCATGGGCCGTGAAGCCCCTGACAGCCCAGAGTCTCATTTCTATCTCTGTGATTTGACTTCTCTGGCATAGAATAACAGGATTTATCCTTCTTTGCTTGGCTTATTCACCTTAGCACAATATTTAGAGTTCATCCATGTTGTAGTGTGCTTCAGAATTCTCTTCCCACTCAAGGTTTAATGTGAGTCCTTCATCTGCATATACATCATTTGCTTTTCCACCTACACATCAGTGAACACTTGGGTTGCTTCTACATTATTGTGAATAATGCTATTAGCCTACATGAACTAATATCTATTCAAGGATATGTTCTTTTTTTGGGGGGTGGTGGTATATAACCAGATGTGGAATTTCTGGACAATAAAGTAATTCTATTTTTAACTTTCAGGATTCATTTTTGAATTAACATATTTTAATATATATTATAGTGAAAGGTTCAATGATACAATACATAAAGAATTCAACAAGTAAAAGTGAAAGATCATAGTCCTACTACAATTGAATGGTAAAGAAACAGAATATTGGAGTAGAACAGAATGCCTA
The DNA here is from genome assembly GCF_017591425.1 of Ochotona curzoniae. Lineage (NCBI taxonomy): Eukaryota > Metazoa > Chordata > Mammalia > Lagomorpha > Ochotonidae > Ochotona > Ochotona curzoniae. Next base: position 2,874,807 of record NW_024466413.1, read on the forward strand.
AGTAGAATCCTTGGTCATTGGATGAATCAGTAATAGAAACATTTACCATGAAGGAGATACACAGGAACAAACAATATCACTGCTGAATTACACCTAGTAGCTAAAGAACAATTAACAGTTGGGCCTGGCGGCGTGGCCTAGCAGCTAAAGTTCTCACCTTGAACACGCCAGGATCCCATATGGGTGCCAGTTCTAATCCCAGTAGCTCCACTTCCCATCCAGCTCCCTGCTTGTGGCCTGAGAAAGCAATTGAAGACGGCCCAATGCTTTGGGACCCTGCACCCACATGGGAGACCCAGAAGAGGTTCCTGGTTCCCAGCTTCGGATTGGCGCAGTACCAGGCGTTGCAGTCACTTGGGGAGTGATTCATCGGACAGAAAATCTTCCTCTCTGTCTCTCCTCCTCTCTGTATATCTGACTTTGCAATTAAAAAATAAATAAACTTTTAAAAACAAAACAAAAAAAAAGAATTAACAGCAATGTTTTAAAAAATGTAAGAAAAGAATAAGTGGAGGGAATACTTCCAAACTCATTGTGTGAGGCCAGCACTACCATGATATCCAAAACAGACAAGGACAGAGCAACAAGAAGCTACAAACCAATGTCTTTGATGAACACAGATGCAAAAATCCTGATTCAGATATCAGCAAATGGAATCCAACATTGTGAATAATCAGCGTGCATGAAAGAGATCAATCCCAAGTATGCAAAGACGGTTCAACACACTCAGATCAGTAAATATGACACACCAAGTCAACAGAAGGAAACACAGACACGTTATGATCGTATCAATAACTGCAGAAAAGGCATCTGATAAAACTGAGCCTCCTTCATGATAATAAATTAAGTACAGAAGGAACATACTCTGAAATAATAAACCTCATACACTGCAAGACAACAGTTCACATCATACTGAATAGGGAAAGGCTATAGAATTTCTCTCCAAAATGCAAAATGCGACAGAGTGTCTATGTTCACACGTGTATTCAACATAATAGTGGAAGTCATAGAGCAATCAAGCAAGATAAAAAATAAGGACAACAAAACCATCAACAAAGAAGTAATGTTGTAATTTCTTTTCAGATAACAAGCTCATGTATAGAGAAATCTTAACACTGCACCAAAAAGTATGAAGATTGATCAACAAATTCAACAAAGTTGAAAGATATAAAATCAATGAATAAAAATCAGTGACACTGTGACACACCAATCATGGGTAATCAAAACTAGCTTCATGTCTATTGTAAGCCTATTCATGACAGCTAAAAATAGAAACAACCTGAGTATCCGATAAATAAGGAAAATGTTGTGCATATAGAAAATATACTATTTACTGCTCAGCCATAAAGAAAAAAAAGGGGGAGGGGGAGGAAGAAACCGTTTCATTCATAATAACCTAAATGCAATGGGAGGTTACCATGTTACGTGAAAGAAATCAAGCACAGATATAAAGGTGCCATGGGATCTCATTCATAAGTGGAGTCACAATATAGAGTTTAAGATGTAAAAGTCATTACTGGAATCTGAGCAGCAAATGGAGAATAAGGAAAGAATAGGTAATCAATAAACACTATGTTACAGCTCCATAGGATTCAAAGTTCTGCAGTTCTGGGACTGGCACAATGCCTAGTGGCAAAGGCCATGCATGTGCTGGGATTCCATATGGGCACCAGTTCATGTCCCAGCTGCCCTGTTTCCCATTCATCCCTGCATGTGACCTGGGAAAGCAGTCAGGTATGGTCCAAAGCCTCGGGACCCTAGGTGACCCAAAAGAAGCTCCTGGCTTTGGATCAGCTCAGTTTTAGTTGCTGCGGCCATTTAAGAAGGAATTCAGTGAACTTCCTCTCTGTATATCTGACTTTCCAATAAAAATAAGTAAATTTTTAAAAAATTCTGCAACTTTATTATACATTAGGGTAAGTGATTTCTCTAGTCAACAAAACAAGCCGTAAGATGGGACTTGGTATGTTTTCACCACACACACACACAAACAGATAAATGTTCCAGGATATAGACATATTTGCCCTGATCCGATCTTACTCAATGTGTGCACATACTAAGACATCACATAATAACTCACAGGTATATGCACAACTTGCATGGTATTAAACCTATCTTAAGAAAAACATCAAATGAATTGAATAAATTTACTGACAAGTTTCCTGCTTGTTTCCTTTGTAAAATGAGAATATGTTGGTCATTTTAGTGAATCCTTTTAAATAATTGCGGTGATTAGGGAATCAAAACACTGTAAGTTGGGCCCGGCACGGTGGCGCAAGTGGTTAAGGTCCTCACCTTGCACGCCCGGGATCCCATATGGGCGCCGGTTCTAATCCCGGCAGCCCCACTTCCCTTCCAGCTCCCTGCCTGTGGCCTGGGAAAGCAGTCGAGGACGGCCCAAAGCTTTGGGACCCTGCACCGGTGTGGGAGACCCAGAAGAGGCTCCTGGCTTCGGATCGGCATAGCATCCACCGTTGCGCTCACTTGGGGAGTGAATCATTGGACGGAAGATCTTCCTCTCTGTCTCTCCTCCTCTCTGTATATCCGCCTTTCCAATGAGAAAATAATAAAAAATAAATCTTAAAAAAAAAAAACACTGTAAGTCAGGGTTCTAATGTCTCAGCATTAATAACAGGTTCAGCTGCACAGTCTACGTTATAGGGACACACTGCACAACAAAGGATCTTAGAAGCATCCCTGAGTTCTGTCCACTAGATGCCAGTAGTCATTGCCCTACAATCAGAGCAAAATGTCCTCTGGGAGAGACAACATCATGCAAGATTGAGAATAATTGCATGCAATGAAGAAATGAAGACCATCTTTCAGATGGCCATCTTACTATAAGTTGGTCTCTAGGTCATCCACCAGTTTTGTGTTGTTGTTGCTGTTGTTATACTCCCTGTCCTCTGGACTAAAAGTAGGCTGTGCTGTGTCTGTCATGTCTCAGAAATGAAGGGATGAAATCCAGTAACATAAAAAATCCATGGAAAATACCAAAAAGAAAAATATGACTGTTAGACTTGAAGAATGGGAAGAGTTAGTGTAGAAAGAAGATAAAAAATGGCAAGGGTTAAAAGGCCTTAGTACAGGAGTTTCTTTTTTTCTCCAAGAATTGATATTTTAGAGACTCTCAAGACACAGAGAACATATCATAAGAAAATGGCAAACTCCTTGCGGATCTTCATGCCTGATGTTTTGAGAGCAATATGCTTCTTCCTCAGCAGAAGACTGGAAAAGTCTAAGAAGGCACCTTAGCATATCCAGCTCAGTTTGCCTATAGCCCTGTCTTTGGCATCTAAAGGGATCAATGGAGATCCACCATGTTTCAGTGACAGAATATCAAATTGACGACAAACTGTGTGAATTGCAAAGGGGCTGTAGGCAGGAGATGCAGAGTTGGGAGTTGTGTTGGGGATAAGTGACTTCAGAGGCACTCCCTACCAAAACCTGTTAGGCCATCCCGGAGACACTGAGCATTCAACGGATCAACACTTGAACCAACACTCAATCCCACCCTGTGTTCATGTGTAATATCCTTAGAGTCTGAGCAGGAAAGACACTTGGAGACAGCACAGACTATGCTAACAAGGAGGTCAGATATTTAATTAGCTGTTAATTTTTCCCCAGATCAACAGGACTAACCCCCCAAAGAGCTAATGTTAAATTGAAATGACTGAATAGCCAGAATTTTGTGATCAAAAACAACATAAAAAGGGATTCCAGAAAATATTAGGGTCAGTAACAAAAAACAAATGATGGTTCATTATATTTTCCACCTCTGAATCAGTGTATATAATTATCTACTTTCACAAATCATAGACAGAGATTGAGACAAACTCCTGCAAGCTTGTAATGTCCTGAACTGCAGAGACGCATGCCATCCCACGACCATCAGCACCAAACAGATCTCAAATCCCAGGAGTGCTTTCTCATCTATGTAACAACTGGCATGCCAACCATTTCTCAGCCCCTTCTCAGGTAGAAAATTCTGACTCAAGAATGGATTCAAAAGTGTAAGTTGGAAAGCTGATGGATCAACCCTGTACAAGAGCAGGTTAAACAGCTGCTTTTCCTGCCTGCAGCTCATTTGGGTGTCTGTTACAAATCTGGCTCTCCACTTCCCACCTAGCCCTCTCTTAATGTGCCTGGGAAAGCAATGGAATATGGTTCTTCCATCATCCTGGCTTCAACTTGACTCAGACCTGGCCCTTATGTCATTTAGGGAGTAAGAGCAAATGCTATGTTGTGTGTTCTGTTTTACTGTTCACCGCCCCACAACCCCAACTTGTCTTTGAAAAAAAAAGTTTAAAAATGAAAAAAAGAAACGGCACAACAATACGCAGAAGTTATAACTAGGATGTTGCAATCCAGAGGAAGAAGTATCTATCCTCAACCAGAAGACAACAAAAATTGGATTTAGACACAAAGTTGAACCCATGGATATTAATAGGTTCATAGTTCAAGTTTTTTATATATGTTATAGGTTTTAAAACTTCTAATTTTATTGACTGTACTTACCAGAAATAAAACTTCCAAAATATTTCTCCTCAAAGCATGATCTATACGATGCAGACATTTTAAGTTCTTAGAGAACATTTTAAATATCCATCTCCCAACACCCCACTTCTGGGATTCTAATAATTTGTTTCTGTTTATTATCTCTGTTTTTTTTTTAACACAATGCTTGGGCAATTGGCAATTAATTGGAAACCTCCAAGAATATATTTCAAGAAATAATCCCCTGGATACACTGACAGTAATCCTAAAACTTGCCTGTTTTACTCTAAAAGTTACCCTTTTTCTTTTGGTAATTTTACAGCATTTTATGCCACTGCTAGAAGTGAAAATTGTAGTACATACTGAACTTAAGGTCTTAGACTCAAACCGCAGGCATCTTAAAATTATTTCCAGCATTTTAGCCAAGTCAGTCCTTCATGATATAATCACAGACAAGCACAAATTACAAAAGGGGAACTTTCACCCATTTAGCTATCTCCCTCATGGTCTGTTGAGGAGGGTGTTACTGATTCCAAGTGCAATCAACTATCAGTTGGTCCACAGAATAAGTTTCTTTGTGTTTCTTTTTTATGTTTCCTGCAGACAATGTGTAAGGGGGAAATTATTTTGAGCCAGAAACAAATAATGAATCTGCAGAATAAATGAGAAACACAAAGTTTTTCACCTGCAATTCTTCCCATAAATCCAATCTCAGCAGAAATAGACATGATAATTAATAAATGTAGAACTAGTGAAAAATATATCTAAACACAAATCATTTACTCCTTTTTAATTCATTTACTTATAAGGCAGAATTTTACACACACACAGAGAGAGAGAGAAAGAGAGAGAGAGAAAAAACGTTCCCCAAATGGCTGACCAGCCAGGGTTGCACCAGGCCAAAAGCAGGAGCCTGGACTTCTGTTGGGTTCTTCCACACAGGGGAGACCCTGTTCTTTTGCCTCTTCACACACAGTAGTAGGAAGCTGGATCAGAAATTAAGCCACTAGAACTCAAATCAGCTCTCCAGTGTCAGCTAGCAGCACTGGAAAGAGCACCTCACACCCCTAACCCACCAAACTATTCAAATCATTTTCCTCACTAAAGTAAGTCAGTTTGGTCTTAGAGTTTAAGGATCATCAGTTAGAAAAGAATTTAAAATATATCACTGCTATTCATATTTGTCATTATTCTCTTCCCATTCTCTTTCATTTGTTCTTTTACTCAACTGTGGGTCACACACAGTTTCATTGTGAATACCTCATTTATCATTCATGTCTCCCATGCAAGACAAATATCATATTTGAAGAAATTGAAACTCAGAAGGCAGTGTCTGTACTAAGGCAGCCTAGCTGGGGATGCAGGAAGGATCCAAGCAATGTGGTCTGCTTCAATAAATAGCTTATGCCCGCTGCTACTAGGATTCTACTCTTTCAGGAAACTTTCAAATTAAAACTGAAGTTTCCAGTGACATACCACAAAATCCAACTTGCTTTTGGAAAAAGATCAGTGATATGTATCTATGTCTGGGGATGGTGTGAGGGTACTAGATTATTCCCTTTCATAGCCCAGATGATGTCAGATGATGTCAGATGATGGATGTTTCAGGCTGAGTTGATCTGAAGATCACACAAGGTTGGCACAGTAAACAATGACCCAAGAAAAGACGTAACCCCAATAACTGCCATTGACAACTCCATATTTTTTGTCATGGCCTCCCAGCAAGATATACTAAGTCAGTCATCACTCACTGTTCATCTGTGTCAGAGGTGAATCCAATTGTGCCTCTGACCTCTGAAATCATCTCAAAGCTATTCTGAGCTTGGCTCTTGGGTCTGCCATGAGTCAATACAAACTGTAAGTTCACATTACCAAAGTGAGACTCAAGGCCGAGTTGTTACAAATGCTTAAAGATAACCAAAAGTGAAGATTGGTGGTCTCCAAACAGCACGTGCAACTCATAGCTCCCAGTCACTGTATAATCAATAAATGTTATTGATACTGTACTTCCTATTTTCACAAAGTACCTTGTGGTCTTGAATGCCATCTCAATTAGCACATATGACCATTCAGGGTTAGAATATTTAAGTTACTTGCTTACACTTAACTATTACTAAGGGAAATTGAGAGGAATCAAGTTCAACCCTGATTATAGAACACGTTTTACTACCCCATCTTTAGACTTTTCAGAGAAAGTTAATTAGTGTTCATCACAATAAGTTTTATGACCTTGGACAGAGAGGAGGTGAGCAGAAGTATACTTGCCAAAGAAGGATGGCTTGTAAGTATAAACAGAGAAGACAAAGGAACCATGTCAAAAGGATGGCAAACTCTTCCACCAAGAGAATGTATTCAGCCTATAGGTTATATTCAAACCTGATTTTACTTTTTTGTTTCTTTAAAGGAAGTCAAAATCAAAATTATTATATGCCTGAAAAGCAAGATTGCTCAGATTCTCCAGCAAAGGCAGTAGCAGAGATGAGGTTAAGATTATCTATTAATAAGTTATGGAATGAAGCTTGAAAATAGTCCTGAAAAAGACTAAAATTGTGAAAAGAAAGCTATGGCCCAAGCAGGAGTGAGGCTGACCACACATGAGAAGGGTGGCCAATTGGATTCCCAGAAGCTAAACATAGTGTAGATTCATTGATCCCAGTAGACACACCAAAGAAAAATGAATGAACCTCTTACAACAGTATACACTGGATGAGAGCAAAAATTGAAGACAAGGAAGACAAAGCTTCCGGATGCCAGCCCCTGGCTTATAAAATGAGAGAACATGGCGTGCTAGCAACACAGAGGGCAGGTTATGGTAAGGAGACACTCACTGACACTACTGAGAAGTAAATTATATACAAAAATTCTAGTACAAATTGTGTATGCTACTCCTGGGGGATATCAGAGGAAAATTCCACTAAGAAATGCAAATACAGCATAGACCATACCTCAAAGTAATGACAACTAAGGCAGGAAGACAGAGGGTGTTTTATAAATCAAGTCTGCCTGGAGGTGATTTGAGTAGATAGTGAGGGTGTTAACATTCCAACACATGGATCCTGTCATTGCCGTAATGATCAGATAATATGCCCATAGTTGTATAAACTAGACATCCTTCAGAGCATTCAGCTGTCTGCTTTCCAGATGTGGGAAAGGTGCTAATATCATCTGCTATAGCGAGTATCCTTGGATGCCTTTCTGTTCCTTTAGTCTTTCATTAATATAGCTCACTCAAAAGATATAGTAAAAAGCATGTACCAGACCAGCCTCTCATGGAGATTAGAGATCATATATTTAAAGTACATTGAATAATTCCCCCAAATGGAGCAAAAATAAAATTATTTTACCTATAATTTATTTACCACTCATTCTTGAATAAACGTCTTTAAGATGTGCCATGTTCTAGGCATCATACTTGACTGTGAAAATATCCAGTACATTTATGCTTCGCCCTTCAAGGGGGTAATAGATTGTCCAAGCATAGACATTAGAGACACACAAAGTACAGAAGATGGTAAATACTAAAAAAAGAAAAACCATAATGAAGAGAGAATGCTTTCAGTTGAGCAAGCTATGGGAATACTCTGACAGATCGTTTATGATATTTTAAAAATGGAGGAAGCATCTTTACAAACTTCATAAGGGCATGTAATTAAGCCATTTGAGCTGCTATCCCTTGGCTGAACAGAACACGACCTGAACCAAAGTCCATTATTCAATAAATATGCATCAAATAAAATGACTTTCAAGAGTATGGGAAGAGTTTTCTCGACAGGTAATGACTTTAGCAGGGAATAAGGGGCAGAAAAGCATAAAATACAAAGGAAAATCACAAAATTTGTACAGATAAGACGATAACCCTGTAAGTGTGACTGCAGCAAGTGCATCAGAAGGCTGCAAGCATCAGTTCAAGGTGATTGAATGCTACGCTAAACACAGTGAGATCAGAGCCAGATGGAAAAACCCAAGGAAAGTGATCATTTGGGATGTTGACTCTATCAGTACAATAAAGAAAGAATGACATAAAAGCAGCAAGCAGGAAGGCAGTCTGGAGAAAAGAGCAACCGCCCACTCCCAAGCACGTCTTGATAACTGATGTGATATGATTAACTCCAAATCACCACAAGCACTAACTATTGCAAGATGACTCTTGCTGACATCAAGGACAGAAAGGTAGGGATATTTATCTCTGGCTATAACCCCCATACGGGACAACCTGTGAATAAAGCAATCTGCTCACCCATATGGAACCCACAAGCTTTATAAATGTGAGTAAATTTCCTCTCAACTTGGATTTCTTATAATTAAATTTGGTAGAGATTCGTCTTCAAAATTACGCTAATTGCAATTCCCTATTGTGGTGAGTTCTTATCAATTACATGGAAAAAGGCAGATGCATACACACAACAACAACAGCAAATTCTCAGCCAATACAACCTAACCCTCATATACTGTATAAGGTTACACTTGATCAGCAAACCCACGGCCAATGGGTAATTACTATCATGAACACAACTGGCTCTATAAGGACATTATATGGTATCTGGTTAGTTACTGGTAAGAAGAGGAGTGGATAATGGTTGGGATTAAAATACTGCTTTGCCTTCATAACTCTCTGACCACTAACCTCAAACTATACTCAAGAAAAAAAATGTATTTCTGTGGAATCATGCATTTTTTGAAAGTTTTTAATAAGTACAGTTTAAGTGCCAGGTTATATACTCATGTTAAGACTGATCTAGATCCTAGGAAAAGTCACATGAAAATAACAAGGTTCTTGTCCTTCTTGAATACAAAGATTATTGATATACAAAGTTGAAAAATGAACTGCCTCTAAAAGATGAACAAGCAGGAATTGCAGGCCTGCTCAGTGTATAATCCCTGAGTTATCCAACACCATTTTTTAAAGTGACTGGAAGATTAAGCTCAGATTCTTCTGTTTGTTTGCAAACATAATTATGGATATGAAAATTAAGGTGAGATTAGTAAATACATTATTATGGGTTGAACCAGACTGTCTCAATAAACTCATGGAGAGTACTAAATTCAGGTCAAAATGAAGATAGAAACATGATCTAACGTGACATCCAGGAGACGGGCATAGTGGGCACCCTGTGAGTCACTAGAATGTGGTATTTGTGGAAGAGCATGATACCAGTGTGTCTTTTTTTTTTTTAAGATTTGTTTATTTATTGGAAAGTCAGATAAACAGAGAGGAGGAGAGACAGAGAGGAAGATCTTCCGTCTGATGATTCACTTCCTAAGTGAGTGCAACAGCCAGTGCTATGTCAATCCAAAGCCAGGATCCAGGAGCTCTTTCGGGTATCCCACATGGGTGCAGGGTCTGAAGGCTTTGGACCTTCCTTGACTGCTTTCCCAGGCCACAAGGAGGGAGCTGGATGGAAAGTAGAGCTGCTGGGATTACAACTGGCACCCATATGGGATCCCGGTGCGTTCAAGGCGAGGACTTTAGCCACTAGGCCACACTGCCGGGCCCAGATACCACTGAGTCTTTCTGTTATCTTTCTGCATGATCTTTCCTCCATAGTTTTTCTGCCACTGCCAACCTCCGCCAGATGCCAGACCACCAGGGCTGCCTGGTCTTGAGCTTTAGTCTCCAAACTACAAGCTGATGTAATCAATTTCTCTACCAAGAAGCTCCTTTCAGCTATTTTAGCTGAGATACAAAAAAAAGCTGACTTGTCACGTAGCCATATTTGTATAGAGTGCCTACTGTGTTTCAGGCACTGTGGTAGGTTCTATGAATTCTACTACAATAAAAACATGGTCTACAGCATAAGCTTTTTATTACCTAATGAGATATGTCTTTCAGACTAAGTTAAATATACCAAAAAAAACTTTATTAAAAAAAACAGCCTCTCCTTCTGAATCATATATTTGTATTTCGGAGTTGAGACACACCTGTGTTCACAGTTATTGAAATACAGTAGAGATGATGAGGAAGCTTCTTTTGTGAATAAGCTTAATCTCTTCATGAAGAGAGGGGGGAGATATGTGTGCAAATTACTGAAGCTCACATCACTTTGTGGAATTCAGAGATCAATGGCATTACAACACCAAAAGTACAGAGAAGGAAATCTGCCCGTATGCCCTAGGGTACTTTGCTAACAGTATAATCTACCAAGTCAATCTACTGAGTCAAGTTGGACCACAAACCCTCCCAGTAAAGAGCCCCTTGCTTCTCAAATGTATGACCAACATGAGGATACCTGGTTTGCAAAGCATCAGATTGCTTGTGTGGTCAAGAGCAATTATAGTAGGAAAGACCGAGTACACATATTTAAATGTTTACCTACCCTCTAATGTTAAAAACAAAATAAAAAACCAAAAGCCCACCACAGGGTAAATTCCCCAACTAGAATTTAAATTCATTTTCCTGATTACATAACTCTAGGTTTTATGTGTCTCTATACCCTGACTTCCAAAGCAGGAGAATTTACACAAGAAAGTATATTAAGGGCCCCACTAAATATAATATAATCTGATTTTGGGCATTTCTCCTACTAGTACCTTGCACAAATCAGTTTCATAGGTTTGAGCTTCAATTGCGTTTGCTGTTCTTGCTGTTCTTATTGTCATCACCACTATCACTGCCACACACTCACCACCACCACCTCTAACAGCGCCATCATCACCAACACTATTACCACCAACATCTCCTCCAGTAGTGCTGTGCCATCACCATCACCACCACCACCTCAAACAATCCCATTAACACCATCACTACCATCAATACCTCCATCAACAATATCACAATCATCAACATCTCTGCTCCACTGTTTCCATGACAACTATCGCCCATGTCAACATTACAATCCTTCTGTAGTGATGCTAGTGCATGTCATATGTGTTTTTATTTCTTTGAATGTACAATGATCTTAATAAGGTAAATGACACGATTCAAGCAAATGAGGCTTAGAAGATGGCATTTGCAAATTGCTCAGGTTGGCCAAGCTGATGTGCAACAGAATTTCTACTTTACATCCAAGAATTCTAATTTTAAACCTCAAGAACATGACCAGTTTGCATATTGCTTCTAAGTGACACTAATTGAATAATAAAGCAACTATCTTCTATTTATTCACAATCTCCAAAAAGGTCAATTATAACAACAAAGTGGCATTGTTGTTTCACAGCTATTGTATGATAGGGAAAAAACATAGGGTTCAAAATCAGACACCTTTTATGTTCCAGATGTACTGCCCATCAACTGTGTGACCTATCAGAAACCTGCTAACATCTCTGAGGTTAACTGCAAGCTGAGACAATACTACAGGATTACTTACCTGGTGCGAAATGGAAACAAAAATATATGAGAACCAAAATCGCTGTAGAGATGTATATCATTACTATTTCTGCTTTTTGAAAAATTATTCATTTATTTAGTTTGAAAGTCAGTGTTACAGAAGGAGAGATGGAGAGAGGAAGAGGTAAAGGAAGAGGGGGAGAGACTCTTCTCTCTGCTAATTCACTCCTCAGATAACCACAGTGACCAGAGCTTGGTCAAGCGGAAGACAGGAGTCAGGATCTTCACCCGGTCAGCCTGCCGGCTTCCTCTGCTGTGTCCAGGCCATCAGCAAGGAGCTGGATCCAAAGTGGAAAAGCTAGCACCCAGACCAGCACCTATATGGAACGCTGGAACTGGAGGCACAAAGGGAGCAGATGCTCTTTGCTACAACAATGGCCCAGCTGGTTTTCAGGCTCTCTGGCAAGAAAGCCTCATTTCCATTGCAGCACCTCAGACTATGTCTCCAGTTTACAGCTGGAAGGATGCTTATTACTACCAGACTCGTCAAAAATATTTGAAATTCTTTGCATTTCAATGATAGAAGAATCATCCTTTTCTCCCAGAGGGCTAGAAAAGGAAGCCATTTCTGACTGGATAAGAACTTGACGAGTAGCTTGACATTAACAGGCTTTCCAAACTGCCCTGATTCGGGGGACGATGGGTGATGAGAGGGAAGTGAAAGCTCCTGCTGCTCGTCATAAAATCATTTCCCCGGAAAAGTTTTCTGATTCACTACTTTGATCTCTGCCGCCACCACCAGCATCACCATAAATTATGAATGTTACAAATCGGCTATACCTTTGTTTCATGCAGAAAGTAAAGGCAAAGGGGAATACTAGAACACCACATGGCATTTTTCTTGGGCTTTTTTTTATGAACAAAATGAATTAAGGTCTACCCAAGGTTACTTCCAGAGACACCTGGCCTTAGGGTGTATTCCTGAATGATTTCCTATGGATTGGTGCTGCTGGCTTTTCGTATCAGACGGTGTGCAACTCACACCATCCTGAGTCACTGTTGATGTAGAGTAATGGACAATGCAGAAGAGTCTGTGAAGTTGTACAGAACCCTGACCTACTCCCTGGACACAGGAGCAACCAAGCAAAGAGCCTCTGCTCAAGTAGCAATTACTTTCCTTCTTCAGATAAAGCCTCATTTTTATTAATTAGATGTAATTAGAGGTGAATCATTGGCTACAGATATAAAAAAGAAAGTCAAAAGAATTTTACTTTTTTTAATATTATGCATGTCTCTGTTAAGGAATGAACAGCTATTTCCCATATTTGGTATACATTTGATTTCCTGCCAAAGAGGAAATTGCTTCAAGCACAGATACAATCCTGTGACCTAGTCTTAACCTACTTCTATAAATGGTGACTACTGAAGAGTTGGTTTGTAATGCTAAGCCAGAATCTAAGAGTTCAACTGTGCAATTGCTTTCAAAAGGACAAGTATTCTTGATCCCTTTATTTGCCCAGATGCAACAGAAATAATGCTGCACAAAAACCTCTACTCATAACTCTGACCTTTTGTAAACATAAAAATATGGATTTTTCTATATTCTGTAATTGAAACTAGCAATCTTATTTGTGACATATAGGGAGTTTTTAACAGCCATGTTGCCAAATTTCTCCACTGTCTACCTTCATTGCAGAGTGCAGAGTTTGTCTCCCCAGCAATGATACTCACATCTTAATATAACTTATGGTAAAAATAGCCAGGGTCAAACTATTAATTTTCTGTGTTTTCAAAAAAAGCGAAGAAAAGAGATGCCTAGTGCTGGCCCAAGCCAGGATGTAAGAGCAAATGTAACACACCACGTAATGTTCTTCTAGTAACTGCCAGGGCTCAGGGCCCTTCCATGTGGTTAGCTCTGATGCTTCACCATTAATATATAAAGTACCCTGCTCTGCACACACCACCAAGTTTTCTTTATTCTACCTGGTTGTTTCAGCCAATGCCTTAAACACTGACTTTCTGAATACATACCTCAGAGAAAGTTTCAATCATGTGTTATTCTAGATTTACATTCCGAGTCGAAGAACACAAAAGAGAACAAGATGGCAGCTGAGGTTCTCTAGTGAGCTTCCAAGTGAAACATCTATTTGAATAGACACACTTGCATAAAGTCATCTCCACAAAATTCCAGAAACCCACGAAAGAGGTCACAACGCCTCTTTCTGGCATAAAGCAAAAAATTGCATTGAAGAAAAGAGGAAGGCACAGCAGAGTGTGCAAAACCATATCCTGCTTCAGAGACACAGAGCAAATAAATGCAAGACCTCAGACTGGAACTCAGTACCAGGCCTGTGCAGAATGCTATGTCTCCTGTGCTTGTCCAGGGCCACGAAGTGAGCCACTGGCAAAATCACCACACTAACCATCTCTCGGCTAATTTCTAACAGATGGTGGAGCAACATTTGAGCCACAGTGGAAGGGTGGACAAGTGTACTTAAGATATGAAGCTCAGTGGTAACATCAGGAAATGATGTTCCAATGCAGCAGACTCATTCCAGCCTTTGTCACTACCAGCATCAGGCAGGCCTCTGTTCTTCCCTAGAACTACACAGGACCCCATCCTGTGAGACAGCAGTGACTCATGCTGGATGATCAAGAAACAGCTTCCACTAACCATCACCTGATCTCCAGCAGAGAGCTGAGCATGGTTGTAACCACTGGGGTGTAGCACAGAAAACCAACATCAGATAAATCCTACCGACCTCTGTCCCCAGGCTACTGCTCAGAGGCACGGGCTGCAGATCCTCCCACAAATAAGGCAGAGATCTGCACCTCAGTGTGACGGAGATTTTTTTTTAATATTTATTTATTTTTATCAGAAAGTCAATACACAGAAAGGAGGAGAGACAGGATGATCTGTGAACCACTGATTAACTCCGCAAGTAGCTGCAACAGCCAGAGCTGAGCCGGTCCAAAGCCAGGAGCCAGGAACTTCTTCCATGTCTCCCATGCAGGTGCAGGGTCCCAAGGCTTTGGGTCATCCTCGCCTGTTTTCCCAGGCCACAGGCAGGGAGCTGGGTGGGAAGCAGGATGGCAGGGACACAAACCAGCCCCCAGACGGGATGCTGGTGCACAAAAGGCAAGGATTCACTGTGCCAAGCCCAGTGATGGAGAATTTTCTATCACACCCTTCTAGGCTCTTTCAGCCTTGACAGTGTACAGCCCTGAAGCATACCACTCACATGTAACTCCATTAGGTCAGCCTGACAGGCCAAGGGACTATCTTCATTATCCAGGCTCAGACCAACAGAAGTTTGAAGGTTTCAGCCACTGCAGAACAGGAAATTCAAGTGAGCACAGGACTGCATCTTGAAAGTGATGCAAACATAATGTAGTACGTAGGAAAGCTCACAGGTGGAGTGTATGGGTGAGATCGCTGCACTAGCCCCTGTTCACGTGAAGGTCTGTGGCCTCAGTCAATAGGATGCTCTAGTCAGCATCTCCTGTGCTTCTTTGCCACAGCCTCGGGCTACAAGTCTCCTCCAGCAGCAAGCAACCTCTAGGTTCCGTGCGCTTCTGGAGCTGTGGTCTCCGGGTACAATCTGGTTTGGGAGGACAGGCGGCCAGGGACTGCTCCCATTTGTTCCCCAACTCCAGGCAGCATAACAAGGAGGAAGTCATTTTGTGGGGAACAAAATGTAGGTGGGTAACACATTATGGTATAAAAACCTGAGGCTGATTTCCACTATGTATGTGTTGAAATATTGTGCTTCAGCCATAGAATATGCAAGCATTGCATGCTAACAGTTTCTGAAAAATGAGTAGCATTTGTATACAATTATAGGAAAAATATCTTCAAGCTGAGTTTAGAAAAAAAAACCATGTTCAAAGAGCACAATGGTCAGTCTACACTGTTGGACAGTAAATAAACACTACCTCTACGTTGGTCACTGCTTTTGTCCCCTCTTCAATTATCAGAGGATTAAGTCATTTCAAAAACCATTTCAAAATCCTGTGACAAAATTCTCCTTCATTGTCATGCCGGAACATTGTATTTGCCTCTGTGGTTTTCCATGGTTTCCAGCCATGGGACTGTTAGGACTGCTGCTTCTCTCAATGTAAGCACTAACACCGTAAGCATCTGAGTGTGGCAGTACTGTCTTTGCAGTCTCATGTCCTGTGGGACCCGGGACATTAATTGAACGCAGCTTCCTTAAAGTGATCAGTGAGAAAGATATTTTGAGATGTGATCCTGGGAGATGGAAAATGAAACAGGGTCTGTCAGCTTCTTGTAGACATGATGAGAAGATACTGGACTTCTTAGGAACCAGAGGCTTGATAAGAAGCTACATTTTCTTTGTAACATTTTCATGTTCTTCAACCAGTGGATTGAATTCCTGCCACTATGGATGATATGGGGACAAGGAAGTCAGGGTAGGCAGGGCATAACATTTGGTCAAGGGTCCCACATGCTCCTGATTGGCGCTGCCCCTGCTTGTAACATATGTGATGTTCACAGGAAGCTCTTGAGTTTTTTTTTTTTTTAAAGATTTATATATCTTGGGCCTGGCAGTGTGGCCTAGTGGCTAAAGTCCTCGCCTTGAACACGCCCAGGATCCCATACGGGCGCCGGTTCTAATTCTGGCAGCTCCACTTCCCATCCAGCTCCCTGCTTGTGGCCTGGGAAAGCAGTCGAGGATGGCCCAAGGCTTTGGGACTCTGCGCCCGTGTGGGATACATGGAAGAAGTTCCTGGCTCAAGGCTTCAGATCAGCAAAGCATCGGCCGTTGCGCTCACTTGGGGAGTGAATCATTGGATGGAAGATCTTCCTCTCTATCTCCCCTCCTCTCTGTATATCTGACTTTCCAATAAAATAAATAAATCTTTAAAAAAAAAGATTTATGTATCTTTATTGGGAAGGTAGATTTACAGAGTGCAGGAGAGACAAAGAAAAAGATCTTCCATCTTCTGGTTCACTACCCAAAGAACCACAATGGCCACATGGCCACAGCTGAGCCAATCTGAATCCAGGAGCATCTTTTCTTTCTTCCATATTGGTTTTCAGAGTCCTAAGGCTTTGGGCCATCCTCCACTGCCTTCTCTGGTCACAAGCAGATAGCGAGATGGGAAGTGTAACAGCAGGGACAAGAACCAGTACCCACGTGGGATCCTGGCACTTGGAGGTAAAAGGCCAGCCAATTGAACAATCATGCTAGACTTATTCACAAATATCATTAAGCATATATTCTACCATTTCAGCGTTAAGGACAAGAAAGCTCACCCTCCAAAGGGCATAACCCACTCACCTCAGACTTGGTAAGACACAGTGACTGACTCCAAATTGGTGAGTGTGCATTCCCTGGGTGTTCTATGAGACTGCCTTTACAAGGCTTCTAACTTTAGATTAACTACACAGGGCTCAGCAGGTCACCAAAAACAACCCAGCTCTTGGTATGACCAGTCTCATTACTCAAGAGTCAAAATACAGTCTAGTATTGGTATTTGAGCCTCTCACAACAAATTAAAGTATTTAGTTCAACTATATAATCTAACAGGCTGAGCATACACTAAGCAACATAACTAGTGCATAATTATTTGACTCCTGCAGTCTACACTTAGAATTCAGCATTAGCTCAAATTACCACAACAGAACAAACACGCAAGGCCTGGCATTTTAGCAATTATACTTGTATAGAGGTAGGAGAGTAGGCTATCCAAATCAAGTCCGAGTTTTATTATCATGAATACAGAGTAAAGTGTGACTCCAAATAACCTCAAGTCACTTTTGTCACTGTGTTTCTTAAAATAATACTGCTATTATCACAGGTTTATTAATTTATGTAAAACATTGCATTGTTATATTGTGGCCTAAAGAAATGAGCATATCTCTCTCTCTCTCTCTCTCTCTCTCACACACACACACACACACACACACATATTCACACCATTAACAATGAATCAGGAAGAACCACCATGATGGTTCTGAACTATGCACTCTCAAAACATGCAAAATCAGTGCCTTGCCATGTCAAGAAGAATCAACCCTGACCTATCTGCTAAATTCAGAGAAACCAAACATAGCAGGATATATATATATATATATATAGCTTCTTTCATATTTATATAAAGCTTCTTTAAGTCAAAAGTGCTTATCATATTTAGCAATTTTAGTACATATATACAGAATATTTTATACCGAAAAAAACTCTTCTGAGGTTCCTAGCAGAGAATGCAACCTATTCGTGACCCTAACATGATCCTGTGGACAGGCAGAGAAAACAGTACCATGTGGTATGACTGAAATACGAGCAGAAATTTCCAGTCAATGCATAAGCTGTCTCTTTCACTGCTTCACTATTTAAATAAGATATTCATTTTCTGTGAATCACATATAATTATCTAGAACGAATATGAGCTCTTAGAAGTCCTGTAAATCTGGAGATGAATTTACACCCATTTCTGATGAGCTACAGAAAAACTCCACTTTCACCTGTGTAAATGGGAAGTAGCACTCTACCTGGCCGCACCCCGGCTGCACAGATGTAACGAACCACCTTCTCTGGCCCTTACTCTCCATACTGTCTGAGAAATGACCCTCTTTACATCCAGGTTTTGATTTGTTGGGCAGCTGCCCTCAGAGATCTTGGCTATGGTTAACTGACACAAAAACTTGTCACTGAGATATTTTAATTGGTCTTAGAATATTAACCAAGTACCTATTCATTTGTTTGGTTTTTATTCATTTATTTAAGAGGGAGATAATGTATGTACTTGAGAGGGAGGAAATAAGCAGTGAGAGGGAGAGAGGAAGAGAGTGGGAGAAGGAGAGAAAGTGAGGCAGGGAGAGAGACAGAGACAATGAGAACACAGTACTCCCATCTATTATTTTACTACTAACATCCCATAGCTGAACGTGAGCAAACCTAGAATCTGGAAACCTGGTCCAAGTTTCCCAGTGTGTGGCAAGAACCCTGTCACTCAAACTATCATTTGCTGGCCCCCAGGGCTTGTGTTAGCAGGAAGCCAGGGGCAACAGCGAGAGGCAGATATAGAACCAGATAGCAATACTTGACACACGGGCATGCTAACCACTAGGCTGAATGTAGTCCCCCAAACCATACTCTACTCATCCTTCCACTGGTTCTCCCTCCATCTGATCATTATTTGTGGGAGTGCCAACAGAGGACTCGGATGGATCTAGAACACAAGAGGATGGTAGGCAGTAAATGACTTTGCTAACTTTCTTGAGTTTAGATTAGATAAAGAACAACTCTTCTAACATCTGGCACCAACAGTGGCACCTTACAGCACACTAGACTTGTTGCATGTCATCTCTTCAGATGTCCTTTTGTTACACGTAGCTTGAGGAAATTACAAATGGCACTTTGGATGAAACCTTCCAGAAGGAGCAGACACTCCCTGGGAAACCTGCTGAATGCTCTTAGTGACTGTCATCAGAATTGCAGTTTTTCCTCCATAACATGAATAACAAAAGCTGAGACATGGTTATAATTATTCTAGGAATTCTAAGAGCAAAAAATGCCAGAACTCACAACAAGCCTGTAAACTCAGAAACTATCTAGCTTTACAAGTGCAACCATGAACGGATGTGCTAGGAACCAGAAAGGGATGCCTTGAATGACACATGGAGTTTAGGAGACCAAGCTTGTGTAGACTGCTCAGCTGTATACTGTGAGCCCAACCTGCCTGTGTACCTTAATCCCAGTGCAGCACCCGGGAATGGATGTTCTCAGAGCAGTGACTCCACTGTTGTGGCCTGTTCACGCCTTGGGGCCCGCTTCCCTGGTCACTGAGTGAGGCTCTCCATTTCCTCCAAATCTCCTGCTGATACAGTAACACGCACAGCTCTTGGACTTGGACTTGGCTGGCTCAAGATGTTGGGGAGGAAGGGTGTCTGCGGTGGCTTGTCTCTGTGGCACCCCAGCATCATGAAGGCAAGGCTGCTGGACTTGCACTCACAGGGAGAGAAATGAAAGGAACTACTGCCACCGTCTTACTGTCTGGAGCTTCCTGGGAGTTGGCACTATCCACAGTATGAATTTGCTTTACTCAGGCTCTCTAGCAGCCTTGGCATCCCTTCTTTCTCCCAGCACAGGTGGATCTACCACACCGCCTGTGGAACATTCCTCAATGTTTGTTATTTGAGAAGTGAGAAGGGAAAGGGATTTCTCCCTGACCCAGGGGGCGCTCTGGTGTCAGTCCAAGCAGACTTCTCTGTGAGCAGGTGCTCTGCTGTGTGGGCAAGGACAAGACTGCCAGTCCTCTGAAACATCACTACATCACCCAGCACTGTCCTGAGGGTGTGCGGGGTGGGAGATCGGAGAAGCATGGCCTGAGTGTACAATGCAATGGGGCTAATTGCCAAACAAAACAAAACAAAAACAAATAAGACTGTTAAGGGCTGAACTGTGCTTTTTGTTTTGCTTTGTTTTGTTTTGTTTTTTCAGAATCTTAGGTGATGTTCTAACTCCAGTATCTTAGAATTTAACTTGATTTTGGAGTCAAAAGTCTTCACCTGTAACTGCATTAAAGTGAGTTCAGGGAATATACCCCAAAACAACAGGATTGATTTACAAATAAGAAGAGGAGATATAAAGTCGAGCCAAGTAGAAGCCAAACCCGCTAAGACCTTGGCCTGAGTAATACAGCTCCTGGTGGCTGCCTGAAGCTCTCTCCCTCTAGGCCCACTGCAGGCAAGGGAACAGCCCTCATGTACACTCAGCCCCTAATGTCCGGGCAGAATAGAGCGGCATCTCAGTGGAAGAGAAGGCAGAGGATATTAGTAGCAGAAGTACCTCGCCCATCCAATAAGTGTGTGCTTGCTTGAATAGGGGCACAGGGAACAATCCTTTGCAGCAATAATTTCAGGCAAGACCCAAAGCTTTGCCTCAGTCCTGATAGCTGGTGTCTGTGACCCTGGGCGAGGCCATCTATGCTTCTGAACTCGCGTTACCCCACGGCTGAAGCGTGATTTACCATTTGGACTTCAGAGGACACCACAAGGTAGTGACACACAGCAAATGACTTTGGAAACTCTAACGTGCTCTAACACTGTCTCAGGTTATTCCTATTATTTTTGCTGTTGTTTTCATTTAGCAAATTCTAACCAGTGGCCCAGGACAGAACGCTTCCAGCTGTACTGCTGAATGCTGCCTGCCTCCGCAATTGCCTTCTTCATTTGTTTCCATTTCAAACACCCTGTGAGCAGGGTAATTGAGTTTGAACTGCTTGGGGGACCCTCCCCCCTTATGTCTCCATGCAAGGAGAAACTCAGGTTGCTAATGATTTATTATTTCCCCTGCTAAGTGTATGTGGCGCGTGTGCCCACCACAGCAGCTACATGAAGGGGGCACACACGTGCTGTCACTTCTAATATAGACATGAATAAATCCAGGCAGCTCTTCTGCCTTCATCACTTATGGAAGCAGCTCTTTCATTCTCAAAAAAAATGGATTTTGTAAGTCTCACAGCCTTTCTCATGGGAACTGTATCTAAATTAACTTGTGTCCTCAGCAGCCCTGCTTACACCTAAGTCTCAACGTTTCTACTGCTCTGGACAGGGAGAAGGAGTCTTAGTTTCACAAACTCAGAGTTACTGCCAAAAATTAGAGACTACATGTAAGTAAAATCATTCACATCTCGAATCAGTCATTACAATGCTGTAAGCATTCTTCAGGTGTAGCTAATTCAATATTCATAATAGTAAGGCAAGAATTATTATAGACAAATTGTGCAGGTGGAATAGCTTTTACAATATGATGCATGACCAAATTCTTACACGCTCCTCCCAATGTCAGGTGAGGTCTATGTCCTCTATCCTCAACCTGCGAGGCAGGGGAGGGGAGAGCTCTCATGATGTTCACCCACAGTGTCAGGCAACAACGGGAAAAACATTCCTGAGGGGCACCAGTTCATGTCCCGGTGGCTCTACTTCCCATCCAGCTCCCTGTCTGTGGCCTGGGAAAGCAGTCGAAGAAGGTCCAAAGCCTTGGTACCCTGTACCTGCGTGGGAGACACAGAAGAAGCTCCTAGCTCCTAACTTCGGATGGGCTCAGTTCCAGCTGTTGTGGTCACCTGGGGACGGAATCTATGGACAGAAGATCATTCTCTCTGTCACTTCCTGTCTTTGCATATTTGACTCTCCAATAAAAATAGATAAATTGTACACAAAAATAGGATCTCAGAGTTTGTACACAGCAGTAAGTAATCTATATTGCAGTTGAAGAAACTGAGAAAAAGTAGTACAGAACTTGCATTTGGCCAAATTAATCATTTATGTGACTGGGATAGGACTCTGGAGGACCTGCCCAAGACCAACCTAGTAAACTTACGTATTTTAGTTCAAAGTCCAAAAACCATTTGATAACTTTGTGAACAAGACAAGGAGAAGAAATGGAATTTGATCCTCAGAAAACAGTTCTGTGTGGCAGTTAAAATTCTACGCTAAAGGCAAAAGTAACTTCAGGTGTAGGCCCAAGGTAATCATAATATTTTCTCTTCTAGTTCTGCTCCAAGTCCTCATCAGCTCTGTAACACTGTCAGAAAATTTGTGGACTCTGAGCATTCACCTTCTCACTTGTAAAACAGAAAGATAAAAACCTAGTTCAAATGAGATTAGCCTGCCAGTGAGTACATATTCAATTTTAAATACAAAGGAAATTCTTGGAAGATAATTTCCTCTCATGATAAAGGACTATTAGGGATGTTGGAAACAAAACAAAACAAAAAAAGCAATGGCTGAAACATCTGTCAATGGTGGGAGGTTTTCAAGGTTTTGAGTTTGTGGTGGGGAGAAGGGTGTTACTGCAAACCGCTGCAGAAGGTCAGGGATTAAGACAAACTGCCTGAACTGTGTTAGATGGTTCCCACCTCGACTAATCAAAAAGTCAATGGCTGTGTGGTTCGGAAACATGCTCATAAAAGAAGCTCTACACCATGCAGATAATATCTAAGACCCCAGTGAGATTCAGTTCCCTGATTCAAACATGCCATTGCTCCGCACCCAGCATGTGAGGGGGCTAAGCTTTAACAACTTCATGATCCCAAGAGGAGACCTACAAGCCTTTAAGTGACATGATTCTCTGAACATACAATTTTAAATTTCCAAAATTCTATTAATTACTCTAAAGTTCTCTGATCTAAGACTACTCTTCAAAGCTTCTACAATGCTGAGATCCTAAGAAGATATAGTAGTAGATGTTGAGATATCTTGAGTTTGTATTTCCAATAAACTATTCCAAAAATAAGGCTGCTATGCTTCTAAGATGGCAAAATTCTGCAGTGCCAAAAAGTTAACACGATGCAAAGCACTGGGTAGGGACAAGCAGGCTAGTACAGAGCTCTAAACTTCGACTGCACAAGCTGTCCGATTATCTGGTTTATAATCCATAACAATATTTGAGGAATGGGGATGAGCATCAAAGTGCTTCTTTCAGTACATGAACAGTTGTGGTTCAATGCAGTTACTTAACTTTAATCAGAATGTTAGGTGTTAAGAAGGTACTATCATCAGCACCTTACAATGGAAAAAGCATCACATATGACATGGAATCACAAGGCAATTTTATTTTTATTTTGTTTTGCCTTACATTTATCCTGCGGGCCTTGTTACGCTTAGCCTCTGGCTTGTATTTAGGGCTAGATGTATACTTCTATTCCAGAGTGAGTAATTAACATGACGATAATTAAAAAGAAAGTTGCGTGTTGCAATAAAAAAATAACCTGAAAAATGTCATGCTGTTCTTCTCTCTACAAAATCTGACTGCCCACCTGCTGTCCTCTGCTCTGGGAGGAGGGGCTCCCAGCTGACATTCTAGTTCTTTTTCTCAACTTTACTGTTCCTTTATAAACTTCCACTGTAATTTCCTCACCGTGGGTTTCAGGTCTTTGTAGAGACAGGGGCTATGAATGGGGGTGGGGGGAGGGAGGTGGGAAAGATGTAGAGTAGGCGGTACATGTGTGGAACATTAGCCAGTAAACATGGGTTCTCCCGTGGGCTGGTGAGGGTTTGATTTCCCCTCTATCTCTGGAGGTGCCCGCGGATTCTGTAGCTATATGACCTCTGCCAATGGTGAGCTCCACAGCCTGAGACATGAGTCAGCATCTCTGCGTCGACTCATCGCTCACAGGTCCTCTGCCATCTCCTCCTGCTGGCAAGCTCTATCAAACCCAGTCATCCTAGTGAAGGTATACAGTAACACTCTCAGAAGGCCACACTGTTCCACTGGAGACAATACATTGTCTGTCTTTACGAATGTTGAAGGTTGGAATCAATGTTGTAGTATAGCTTGTTAAGCCTCTACCTCTGATGCTGACATCCCATAGGATGCCAGTTCAAGTCCCATCTGCTCTACTTCTGTTCCAGGTCATCGCTAATGTGCCTAGGGGAGCAAAGGAGGATGGCCTAAGCCTTGGGCCCACACACAAATTTAGGGGAATTTAGGGAATCAAAAAAAAACAAAAAACAAAAAACTGGGCTCCTGGCTTTGGTCTGGCATAGACACAGACATGCACTAAGTAAGTCATATGCCAGGTATTTTTCCCAGCACGTTTGTCGAAGTTACTTTGTTAAATGTTTGCAAGGTTATTACAAGGCAAGCAGCATGAGTCTCATTTTACAGAAGAGAATATTTAGTCTCAGAAGCATTTAGCAATTCACACGAGGACATCTGGCTAGCAACTTGCTGATAAGGTCAGACCAGGTCCGTCTCACCCAGAGGAGATGTCTTTCCTCCACGCCTCCATGTCTACAGGCACAATTCCACAGACTAGAAACTGCACTGTGAAGATTGTTCCTTCCAGCACGATGAGGTCATTGTCATTATTCCTAGACCACATAACCTGGCAGTTCTCTAGTCATCACTCTGTTTGAACAACCTGAGTACTACTGATCCATAATTCCTTTTCAAATCAGGGTCAAGTAGGATGCTATCAAAGCACTCTTCACAAATTTAAATTCCAGCTTCATCTTAGAACTCTTCATCATTAACTTCCTCCTAAGCAGAAGGTATGTTTTTTTCTGACTCCTAATTATAAAAATTAACATCTAAAGGAGAAAAATACCCTGGGATCCCTGATTTATTTCCTGGCAGGAAAAAATTAAGTGTTAGAAACAGAATTCTGACACAGTATAGACAAATCCAATCCCAGCCCACACTATCCTGTTTTATAGTTGAGAAGAGTGAGATCACATGAACCACAGAAATAGTTGGTCCCAGTGACAGAGCCATTAACTCCTAAGATGAAACATCCTATCTCAGAGATGTCTAGTTTTATCTCAGTATAACTGGAATGAAATATATCCAAGCCTTTTGTCCTTCCCCACCTTTCAATGGAACCTTCTACTACATATTCTGTGTTCCTAAAAGATGCATTAGCATTTAATTCACAGTATAAGAGAAATAAATAAAGAATATAAGATTCTAGAAGCCCATATAAGAGACTGAGATAACTCAAGAAGATTATCAGCAAGTAATCCCTGGAAAAATGAATTAGTACAGAATACACAGACAGAGGAGGATACACATGAGAATCCAACAACAGAAGCCCCAAAGAATTTGGAATAAAAGAGAATTGGCATACAACACTGGCATGCTTTGGGATGTGAATACTGAGTGTGGGGAGTAAACACACTGAATGGAAGATTATGACAAGATTAATAAGCTATACTTAAGTTGACAGGGAACCCTCTATTTCTATTACATAAAAACTGAGCATTTTCCATTCCTATCCATTTCTCTTTCAAATACAACATATGCTGAAGCTTAAGTGGTGGCTGATTTTTGTTCACAATTATTAACTTGATATTCATCAGTCCTCTGTCCTGCATCCATCCAGTTCTTGTTGACTTGTGACTTATGCACAGGTTAAACACTGTAAGTTGGATTATACTTCATTCCACTCATTCCCTTGAACATTGCCATCATTACCTTAAAGAAGACTCATCAGCCACTGCTGTTAGAGTAACGGATATCACTTTTGTTTTTGTCATACCTATCTTGAAATCAGGCATAAAGTTAACCTTTAGGAATCTCTGTTACATGAAACTGAACTGAACTGTCGTCCTTCTCCCAAGCCTTGGAGACCCCGGTCAATCTCAAAGTTTTCATTTTTGAGTGAGTCATGGTGAATGCAGAAAAGAAAGACAAGTAAAAATATGTGAAACGTGCTGTGGTGGTAAATAGAGAATAGAGAATGAAGGAACCTGGGTTGAGGCTTCCCTTACCAGGTAATCACACTGCTTCTCCTCATTATGTAGATGGCTGGCCCAGATAAAGTATTCTTAAAAAAGGAGAAAAGAAAATGAGAATTCCCAATCTCTCGGTCTGTGTTGCAAATACTGGCACCAGTTACTTGCATTTCTTGACTGTAAGAGGCTTTGACCAGTAACAAGTGTAGAACACGCTGGGAGCTGATTTCTCTATTGAATAGGCGCTGGGTAAGTTGGATAAATGAAAGTCATGCTGCTTGCCTCTGAAATCCAGGCTGAGAAATAAAGCAGAATTGGCAAATACAGCATGTCCAATGAACTCCGGCAATTACCATCAAAGACACTAGGGTCAAACCAATATTTAGGTTCATGGGAGACTCCTAAGTGACTACTGTGAGCTAGTTGACAATGCTACTCCTGAGATTGCACTGCACAGAGATGTGCTGAATATTAATTGCAACCCAGCACACTTTAAAAAAAAAGATTTATTTATTTGTTTGAAAGAGTTACTGGGCAGGTGGAGATAGAGACAGAGAGAATATCTTCCTCCCACTGGTTCATTGGCTGACCTATGCTGAGGCCAGGAGTCAGGAACTTCATCCAGATTTCTCTCAAGGGTACTAGGGATCCAAATACTTGAATCATCTTCCACTGTTTTTCAGGTACCATTAGTAAGGAGCTGGCTTCAAAATAGAGTAGCAGGGACATGAACTTGTGCCCATTTGGGATGCTGGTGTTGAAGGAGGTAGCTTTATCTGCAATCCCACAATACTCACAACACATTTATTAAATTATGGTCCTCCGGTTATGCATCCATGATGCATTGTGTAAAGTTTTTCTCTGCCCGAGCCTATATTCAGGCTATAGAACACAATGGAACTTAACTATTTGTGCCTTACCATGAGAAAATACATAATACAATGACACACACAGTTAAGTAATTCCTCAGCGAATCAGTTGAGATTGTGATTGATACTGTAAAAAATACAGACCTGAAACTCCTGTCAATGTCTCCAGAAAGAAATAAGAATTGTGAAGGGATCTAAAGATGAACTGTAGCAAATCAGCAATCAGATGGGCCCCCTAACTGCAAGAAGCGCTTATGTCTTCCTTCTCCACACAAGCGACTCTATATAGAAATGTAGATGCAGCAAAAAACAAAGATTCCTGATGACCCCTTTTGGTCATAACATTTCCAGGGGAAAAGTACTGGGCATCTTAACTCAAGCAGCTGTAGACAAGAAAAAAACATATTCCCTCTCTTTTTCTCCCACTGCCCTGGCCTGCCCTAATCTTTGGCTTCTTCCTGTGTCTGAGTGGGGCATTCTTGGCAGTTCCAACATGGCTACCAGGGGTAGTAGCTTTCCACTGGACAGAATAACAACCTCTTCCTCAGACATGGCCTGCTACGTCATCCTCTATTCCCCTTGGTGTAATTCATTCTCCTGAATCCCAATAATCACACATTTACTGCTTTTTGCTTCCATTTTTAGGTAAATTAGAATCCACAGTCAGAACAGAGCATGGATCCACCATTATACAAAATGGAAATGGATAGTTCTGAAACAACAACAGAGAATAGCAGGATATCAGCTAAAGGTTACGTGGAATAAATGTTGAGTTTGGAACCACCAGGTGGCCACTACAGTACTTCGCACAGGAACTGAGCACAATATTGTGGAGGCCATGGTTTGATAAATATCACATAAACCAATATACATTTCTTCATCCTGTCCTGACCCTTCATCCTCCCAGTCCCCTAAAAGGGAGAAACAATCATTCTTATGTAGAGTCATAATTGAGTCTTAGAGACCCAGTGGCACAGATGAATTTGAAAACAAAAGGGCGTGCAGACAGCTTGTCTTGTGTGCCACAGTGGCGGTAGAATGGCTCTGCTTAGGACTGAGGTGCACAGCATGGATGCAGAATTCATTTGCGATCAGGTGAGCAAGGTGAAGTGGAAGAGGTATGGGTCTGGTGTATTTCAGCTCAGTTAACTGACAGGCCTCAGAGTCAGTCTCCCTTTGGATGGAAAAGACCTCTCACTCAGTCAAGGTCTTAATGTTGTTTTCTCTAGCAGGAACTAATTTTTAGAAGCTTTCTCCAAGCTCATGAAAAAAGGACATGTGTGGGCCAGCGCAACAGTTTCTCTAGAGTTTTGACATAAATAAATACTACCGAGACTCATTCAATGCTCGACTGTAGGAACTCTAGGGGTTTCAACGGCAACGGAGACCAACTCTATAGAGACATGCACATGAAAGTCTCTGGTATCATTGTAAATGACAGAAGCACAGAATCAGATTTTCAATAACCCAGAAGTGTCAATAATGTGATAATGTACTAAAAAAAAGGTAAAAAATGGGGAACAAAGTGCATCTTAAATATGGTTTTCATAAAATCTAGAAGGCTTAGAAAGTTCTTGTAAACAGAAAGAGTTGAGAAAGGGAAGTAGGAATTTAATATGGCTTTCATGGTTTACTTTAGTAACATCTTGGGAATATTGTTAGTGAAATGGAGAATGAGAGAAATGAAACATCATATTTGCAGGAAAGTAAGTAACTCCAAATTGCTGAAACATATGCTTTGAAGATGGGCTGGCAGGAGAAGAGCCTGCAGACATTCACAGACTCAAGGAATAAAGAGCCTCCTATGCCAGGCTAAGATGTTCGGCCTTTTTTCCTGGAAGTGAAGCAGAATCCCAGGATGTTATTTGTTTGAAAGACTGCACTGGCTGCAGAGGAAAAATGGAGTGAGAGACTGCATACAGGGAGGTCAGTAGGGAGATTTCTGCAAAAGATCCAGGTAAGAAACAAGAAAGTTCTAACAATAGGAAGCAGTAAGAAATGGTAGGAGAGGTAAGCTGGAGAAACAGGGCAAGCAGGCAATAAAGGACTCGGCTTCCATCTTAACTCATTTCTGTTTGCAGAGGCAGAAACGATCTGGTTGGAAAGTTAGCCTTCAGCGCCAGCGAGGAGCACTGATGGAGCCATCATTGGTGCAGAACTGACTCTGAATTCAAATGCTGAAAAAGGAGCCCAGACTCCAGATAGGCCTGAACCTGCCAAGACATGAAGGGAGCAGAGCTTTTCTGACAAGTTAATTTTTTCTATAAAGGATAATGAATTTCTGGTTTTGATCTTAACCATGTGCAATGGTAAGTTACATGTCAGTAAGTTACGCTGTCCGTAATCATTGGCAATGATTCCTTGGTGCTGAATCGTTTCCCCCCAACACTCACATGCTGAAGTTTTGATTTTGAGCATGCGGAATGCGACTACAATTTGACACAAGGCCTTTAAAAGGTATTTAGAGTTGAAGGAGACAACTGGGATAGCCCCAACAAGATATAACTTCCTTTACAACTATGCATTTTACTTACTGTATTCATTTTTAAGATTAATTTATTATTATCAGTAATTCATTATTTATTAATTTATTAAAAATTACACATATGTAAATTTTATATACATATACCTTTTTATATATGTATTTAAATGTGATATAAATATATAAAAATATATATATTTTATACCCCACCATCACGATCAAGGACAGATAGGGAACCAGTCCATGAATGAGAACAGTAACATCTGCCCACAATCCTGTGGATGACACGTCTTAAAGATAGAACCTGCTTGAAGAGAAAGCCTGAAGATCAGAGAGGCAATGACCAAGAAGCAGCACAGCAATCAGGGCACACCTGATGTGCTGTTCTTCCCAACCGAGGTTCTCTCCCATCTAGGTCTCGGATTCTATATGAACTGTAATGGCCAGCCACTAGGCAGCTCTGGATTGCTCAGGCTCTATTCTCTCTACTTGAATTCCTATTCATTGACAATTCCTTTGGGACTTCTCCATGTCATTCCAGTTGCCTCAATTTTGAGTTTCTTATTGCCTCTAGGCTTACATGGGCCCTCTGGTGATTGTGTGACAGCGATCTACTGCTCTGGTCACATGGTTTGTATGAATCTGTTCAAGTTTTTCTTTAGATTTGATGATGAACTCCCCAGAGAAGGTCATTTTGTCATTATAACACCAACATTTAGCAAACTACTGATACATAATCAGCAATGAGTAGTTATTGAACCAATAGGCTCAAAGATGACTGAGTAAGTTAGTGCATGAATGAGTAAACATTTCATGCTTGCTGAAAACCAGAGTTGTCTTGTTTTAACTTGCATACAACTTGGGGTATATACTGTTAAATAGAATAGGCACATAAACTGTGTACCTATAGTTTTGGATGCATGTATCGCTATGGAAGAACCAGTTTTCTGTGACTATGTGACCAAATCAGACCGCAGATAAGGGTGTTCTGTTCATCAGCAGAGCCCCACACGTCTTTTTTTTTTAAAGATTTATTTTTATTATTTTTTCATTGGAAAGGCGGATATACAGAGAGGAGAGACAGAGAGGAAGATCTTCCGTCCGATGATTCACTCCCCAAGTGAGCGCAACGGGCCGATACTATGCCGATCCGAAGCCAGGAGCCTCTTCTGGGTCTCCCACGCGGGTGCAGGTTCCCAAAGCTTTGGGCTGTCCTCGACTGCTTTCCCAGGCCACAAGCAGGGAGCTGGAAGGGAAGCGGGGCTGCCGGGATTAGAACCGGCGCCCATATGGGATCCCGGGCGTGCAAGGCGAGGACCTTTAACCACTTGCGCCACCGCGCCGGGCCCCCCACACGTCTTATTCCAGAGATATTCACTGCTCAAACAAGAGCTGAGTCCTTAAGTTACCCTGACAACTTGTTTGAAGCAGCCAAAGTGATTTGGAAACCTTCCCTTGCGACATTATTGGGAAACACACTTTGGATCAGTCTACTAGCTGCATGTCAACTGACCTGCAAAACAAAGCAGTTGAGGGGCACTTTCCTCCTTCCAAGTCAAGTAAGCCAGAAGAACACACCCTTCAGGAACTGTGCAAAGTTTCTCTGAGCACAGAGGCCAGTGAAGGCAGTGCTTCACGGCTGACGCAGCACTCACCGTTCCTCATAAGCAAGCTCCTTACATTCTCGATCATTGAACACACTTGGTGAAATACAACACACTTTTCCAAAGAAATAGAGGGAAGGGGCCATCCCAGGCAGGAAAATATGAATAAATCTGGAGGATGAGGTTAAGGTCAGTAGCTCAGGAATAATCATGAAATGATCAGCAAGCGTACCTGTGGAATAGCTAACAGTGCAGCAGGAAAGGAGTGACTTATAGGTGCTTTCTGTATGTTACGTGCAGCAAGGCAGGCACCTCTGAAAAAGGAAATCCGTTACTTGAGGAGGAATTACCTTAGACCAAATGATTTATTACGAGGTCTTCAAAAGCACGGAGAAGATGAATACTATGAAAAAATGTGCATTCATTTTAAATATCATTGCATCAAAATAAATCCAATTTTATTATTTTTTCACCACAAAGCTTCTGTTCTTGTATATCAAAGGGATAGAAAGAGAGGACACACAAATATCACAGCAAAACACTCAGCAAAATTATTCCAGGGACTTTGGGTCTGAGCTAAGTGGCAGGTTTTCCCTTAAATCTTGCCCAGTAAGCACTTCTGCCTACTCAGAGCTGCTGGAAGAGACAACCAAAGCAGAATTATGAAAGGTATAAAAAGGCCAAGTGGGTTGGGACTGCATCCCTAAAGTGGTAACACAGCAGGGCAACTTGTATCTTCTTACGGAACTGAGTAAGGCAGTACCAACCCCTGACTCATCAACAGAGAACAGCCTAAGGAGGTTCATTTTGCCCCTGATCGCGCAGAAGGCTTTCGGAGATCATGTCATTACAATACTATTGGCAACAGGGACTGATAGGGAACCCCCAACTAATTAGAGACTAAAAAGTTCTCCCTCCCCATTGGACCCTGGACTGTCCATTTCATATCACTATTATGACGGTGTCAAGCACAAAGTTAAGAGTGACTCAGGAAGCAAGATGCCAAGTCCACAGAGTCTCTGTGTCCCTGCAGGGCCAGGGTTCGCTTTCCTCATAAGGAGACACCAGAGGACTCAGAGACAACAGATTCATCCTACTGTATCCATCAACAATTAGAAACATAGGACATTCTTCAGAACTCCTCCCTCCCCCATGCCACCACACACACCTGTATACCAGGACCAGCAAGCTCTAGCAACACCACACAAAGTGGATGCAAAGTTCTGCACATCAAACTAATGTTGCAACTACACTACACACAGTGGGCCACATCTGCATTCTCAGTGTAAACTACCGATGCAGCAATATGCACGATTTAAGGGGCAGGCACTAAAGTGCAGCAGTTGAGTCACTTCCTGTGATGTCGGTACTCCAAGTGGGTGACAATTCGGGTCCCAACAATTCCATTAGTGATCCAGCAACCTTCTGTGTTTGGAAAAACTGTGGGACACAGTTTGAATGTTTGGACCACTGCACCCACATGAGAGACTCATAAGGCATCCCAGGCTCCTGTCTAATGCCTAGCCATTACAAGCATTTGGGGAATAACAATCATCAAAGAGTTCTTATATAAGAGAAAACAAGATAAAAAAACAGAGGAAAATTAATACGTTGTCATCAGTGTCTTTTTAAGTTTCAACTTTCAGAGCACATGGCCTGGCAAGGGAGTGGTAATTCAGGATGTTATTAGTAATATTCCAAATTAAATAACTAAAAAAAAGAAGAGATATTTTAGTAAAAAGGATGTTCAGAGAAAAAAGATCACAGGAAAATGTTGAGCATTGTTACCTGTCATAAAAACACAAGCTAAAACCACAATGAGGTAATAATATGCACCTATCAGAATGAATAAAATTAATTTTAAAAATTAGTGAAAACATCAAATGTTGGTGAAGGCACAGAGGAAATGAGTCGTTCCCACACTGTTATTAGAAGGATAAAATGGCATACACACTCTGAAAACGGTGTGACGTTCCTTGCAAGACTAAATGCAAAATCACCACGGGGCAGGTCTATTGCATGCCTGTGCTTTTATCCCAGAAGAACAAATACTTACAGCCAGGAAAACAGTGCATGGATATTCACAGTAACTATATTTGTAAAGCCCAAAATAAAAGAGCCGGGATTTCATATATATAATGATTTTTCTTTCCCATGATACAGCTTTGTAGGTATAGGGATTTTCTTTCCCCTTTCTCTCTTCCCTCCCCATTTCCACTCCCACCATTTCCCCCATGTTATTACACTTGTATCATCTTTTAGTAACAGTTACAAGTTTAACATTTTTCTATTTAAATGTATTATGGCATTCTGAGTATAGGCATGATGTAAAAACTAATATCAAATTAGGAAGGTTTCACTGGGAGTCCTCCTTTTATTTGGGTGAAGAAATAGCTACTGCGATGTATCTTCACTTCCTAATATGCCAAGCCTGCAGTATTCAGCTCATTTAGGACAGTATGCGGATATACTTGCTTCCCTGTCTATCTATTTATTTTGCCTTTTCGATGAAGGTTGTATTTTATTGAGCTGGTATGTTTCTCAGCAGGGGAATGGACAAGTCTGTGGGTCACAAGTGTTATTTCTTCCTTTTAATTCCTGTAGTGTTCCATAACAACTTCCGTGAGGGTCCAGGGAATTGTGCTGAGGGAAAGGAGTGTATTCAGAAAAGCTGCATTCTCTTTCATTTCAGGTGGATAGCATTTTAAATGCAAAATCCTGTTTACCAGGAGAATGGTGGTTTCCCAGTGCTGGTCCAGAGCATCCCGGCTGCCATACTCACGCACAGAGCTGGTTCCCCCTCCTGGAGAAATCTGAATATAAGTAGGTTGCATGCACTTCAGTGCTTTTCCCCATTATAGTTAATCTGATTTTGTAGAATTCTGCCCTTGTAGAAAGCTCGGAAAAAGAATACAATGGATAGTTATGTAGTATCTCCTGAAGTTGTATGTTAATTTAAAGCTATTTTCACAAATATTTCAATTAAAATGCTGTTTTCATTAATTTGACAAAAGAAGATGTACAAACATGTTCAATCCTAAAGGAAATGACCAGGAATGTTCAAATCATGGCTGACTTAGGAAATTATTAAAGTAAAATCATGGTCTGATTAACAACTGGTTACTTTGTAAGAGGAGAAAGAGACACAGGATAGTTCAAAAACCTGGGAGTTTGACAAGCTAGAAAAATGGCCATTTATCAGCCCCCTCCAGTAGGAAATAAGATTGTCCAAAACGCACACTCAGTCTTTCAATAAAAGTAATGTCTCAGCCTTGCTGCCTGGAAAGCAGAGCCTGTCAGTAGATTCTCTATGTCTTTCTGAGTAGGATACAGCGTGGTGATACAGGGAAGGAGGAAATTGCAATCTACACTACATAATCATGTCAACCGTGGCTGGGGTGACGGGTGTCCAATCATAATAAGTCCTTCTGAGAAGCTATATGCCATGTGCCCTGTATTATCAAGCCATTGAGTTGGCAGTATCAGACACAGCAAAAGAGGCAACAAAATTCAAGCTTCTGGATTGTGTCTGGCCTGGGATAAATGCCCAACTATGCAATTGCCCGGTCTTAAGGAATATTTATTTCATTTTAAAAGAAATTGCCAGACATTTTCAGAGTGAATACACCATTTTATAACCCTAACAGCAGTGGGGGGAGCTCTGTGCACCTTTTTCCCCCTCTCTGTTCCTTCCCTACTAAACTTCTCAACTCCATCCTCATGTTGCTCAAGTTCATTCTTCCACCTAATAACACTGACGAGGATGCTTCGTGTCGCGTGAGGTCCCAGGCCAGCTTTGGCAGGAGCAGGAAAATGCTCTTCCAGGCCCACACTTCCTGCCTTTTCTGGCATTTCCATCATTTAAAAGAGGCACGGGTAATTTTTAGTTTATTTCCACTCAATTTAGGTGTAAATTTGGAAGTGTTTCTCTTAACATGTCCAGACTTCCAGTGATCCTACTAACACTGAGTTCAAACTCGAGTTCAAAGTTTAGGTAGCCTGGGGAAGTATGACACTGAAGTGAAGATTACATGCAGTAACAGAGGCACTCGAAGTCCACAAGACAAGGCAGTTTCTCAGTCATACGACTTTTCCACAGCAAGCTTCTGAAGCGCTTCTGTTGCAGTCCCTCAGCTCTAGGGGATTCCACGTCTGTGTTCACTTTCCACAGCCAGGAGACACGGACAGACAGAGGAAAGGGTCTGACGCAGTGCAGGCCTGTGGAATGGTCCTGCGTGGCGTGCAGGCCTGTGGCATGGTCCTGCGTGGTGTGTAGGCCTGTGGAATGGTCCTGGGTGGCATGTAGGCCTGTGGCATGGTCCTGGGTGGCGTGCAGGCCTGTGGCGTCATCCTGGGTGGGGTGTAGGCCTGTGGAATGGTCCTGGGTGGCGTGTAGGTCTGTGGAATGGTCCTGGGTGGTGTGTAGGCCTGTGGAATGGTCCTGCGTGGCGTGTAGGTCTGTGGAATGGTCCTGGGTGGTGTGTAGGCCTGTGGAATGGTCCTGGGTGGCGTGTAGGTCTGTGGAATGGTCC
The DNA here is from genome assembly GCF_017591425.1 of Ochotona curzoniae. Taxonomy (NCBI): domain Eukaryota; kingdom Metazoa; phylum Chordata; class Mammalia; order Lagomorpha; family Ochotonidae; genus Ochotona; species Ochotona curzoniae. The sequence goes on from NW_024466413.1 coordinate 2,910,264, forward strand.
TGGGTGGTGTGTAGGTCTGTGGAATGGTCCTGCCTGGCGTGTAGGCCTGTGGAATGGTCCTGTGTAGTGTGTAGGCCTGTGGAATGGTCCTGGGTGGCGTGCAGGCCTGTGGCATGGTCCTGGGTGTCGTGTAGGTCTGTGGCGTCGTCCTGGGTGGGGTGTAGGCCTGTGGTGCGGTCCTGGGTGGTGTGTAGGTCTGTGGAATGGTCCTGGGTGGCGTGTAGGCCTATGGCCTGGTCCTGGGTGGCGTGTAGGCCTGTGGCGTCGTCCTGGGTGGCGTGTAGGTCTGTGGTGCAGTCCTGGGTGGCAAACCCTGGCATCACCGCTGAGCCCCATGCTGTTTGAAGTTGCTAAGTGTGTGATCATTTGTAAGGCAGAAGCAGAAAAATAATTCAGTTGCTTTGCCTAACACAATACTAACTTGTTTCAGGGTTGAATACTATTTCCTATTTGTTTGAGAGACGAGAGAGATAAATGGAAAGAAATGGCATATCTATTGATTATCCCCAATGCTGTAATCAACAGGGCTGTGCTGGTGCCAGAACTAGGAGCCAGGGATTCAATCCAGTCTCCCAAGTAGGTGGTAAAAACCCGACTGAGCTATCACCATTTCCTCCTCTGGTGTGAGTAGCCCAGAGCTGGGGTCCAGAGTCAGAGCTGAGAACCCATCCAGGGAATCCCCAGGAGAGCCCAGGCATCTCAAACACAGGGCTAAGGGCCACTCACCCTGTGATCCTCACTCTGCTCCTCTCTGGCTCAAATATAGGACTCAGGTATTGTGATGGGTTTCACGTATAGATTCCTTGTTTTCTGCAGCAACCAGGAACGAATGCATAGGAAAGAATCCCTGGGCTGCACTGAGCTCTACAGCACACCTTCTCCTTTCCAGGCCGACCAATGCTGGTGTATCACCGTTGGGAGCTCTGCCAGATCAACAGACCACCTGAGGGAGTGGTCCAGTTTTTCCTCGAGCTGTGCTAGCATTTTCCTTCCATTTCTGTGAGTGTGTGTTAATTATGAGGATCCTCAATGCTGATAGAAGCAAACTGCCCATTTCAGTCACAGAGCAGAGTCAAACCTGATGTCTTCTGGTGAAATGAGCACAAGGAAGGTGTTCTCCAGGAAGTTCTATTGAGCAATTGTCCTCCAGGCATGGGTTCAGAACACAGTTCCACCCAACCAGTGTCTCAACACACAGCTTTCCCCATGCCCCCATTGTTCATCTGCCCCATCAGACAATCTAAGAGTTAATAAGTGAAGAATCATGACTGAGAAGCCCCCATGGGCTGGGCTTTGTGGCAGGGCCTGTTGCATTTGTGTATAGCTATGCTGAGTAGTCCTATGGTTATGTGGAATTAAGACAGCTTGATTATCACATGTCGTGGTGAAGATCGCTTTTGATCAAGCCTGTTGGGAGTTCTGTGCCCCTCCTGGATCTTGTTTCCCAATACTTTCTCCAGATTAGGGAAATTTTCCTTTATTATTTCATTAAATACATTTGTAAAACCAGTTTCTCTTTCTGCACCTTCTGGGACGCCCATAGCTCTTATATTTGGCCTCTTAACAGTGTCTTTCAATTCTTGAATACTTTTTTTTGGCCTGATCCAGCTCTGCTTCCAGCTTTTTGTTTGCTTCCCTCTAATGACAGGAAATATCTTTCAACTCTGAGATTATTTCTTCTGCTTGTTCATTGCAAGAAATTGCAACCTATACTACATAATCATGTCAACCGTGGCTGGGGTGACAGGTGTCCAATCATAATAAGTCTTTCTGAGAAGCTATATGCAATGTGCCCTGTATTATCAAGCCATTGAGTTGGCAGTATCAGACACAGAGAAAGAGGCAACAAAATTCATTGAGTGCAGTCACTGCTCTGACTTCCTGGCTGCCTCATTCTCAGGACACCCTTGTGGCTCCCAGCCCGATGGCCCGGCTCCTCGGCTTGTTTCTTTGTTCCTTCCCCTTCCAAACTCACACACTGCACCCAGCTCAGCAATGCGGAACCTGAAGTGATCCCTTTCAGAGCATTAGGTGATTCATTCAACCCATTCTTACTGCACCCCTTGCAGCAGGAGTTTTCCTGCAGCACACTTGTGAAAAGCAAATGTATGTGCACTTACAGAAACTATATTCATCCATTCTTTGAGGAAAATGTGAAAAATACTAAAAACATATAAGAAAAATGAACATGATGGACTCAATAAAATAGTGACTGAATTTATATTTTATTAATCTTCAGAACTTTATCATTTATATAGTCGACTATGTGAGTAGGAAACTTCTGGAATTATCTTTTTTGATTAACTTTGTAAAATAAGTAGTGATACTTAAAATTTTAAAACATGCTGTGAAACTCCTTCATGATATTATGTTCTTTGTGAGAACATGAAGAAAAGCAAATTCTCACCTTGATGGTATAGGGAATATGTTTCCACTTTCTCATTAGTGTGAACACTACTGGGATGGTATTTGCTGTTACTTTCAGACAATTATAGAAAATTGTGTCATTATTCAAAAAATAAGCATTTATTCAATATAAAATACAAATTTTTTCAAGAACCTGCTACCAATAGAGAGAGCGCTCAGGTTCTGGGTTCAGCCCTTGCTGGTCCAGGTAACCTAGCACTGCAGCCAGGATTTACAGCATGTAGGTGTGGCAGCTCATACTGTGGCCTCTCTGGCTGCTTTCCCCTCTCTTCACACATCCTCCCCCATGCATCTCCATCTCCAACCCCAGGGATACAACAGGACACTGGCAGGGCACCTCTGCACAGCTTGGCCACGTCTCCCCACCTTCCCTTAGATGTTCTTGGCTGAAGTGACCACACTATCTTGGCAGACCAGACACAAATGCTTCCTTCCATGAGGGTTCAGCGGAAACTTTCAGAAAAGGAAAGAAACAATATGCTAGTAAATGGAGAAAAACAACATTCAGGGCTGAATTACAGAGCAAAAGAAAAAGAAGCTACAAAGCTTGACGCTAGCGAGAGCTGAAAAGCTAGGATCAGCAATGGTGTTCCCAGTTCATTCATGAGCTCCTTGGTAATGCAGAAAAACATCACTTCTAACAATCACAGAAACATCTGAATATGGATTCTATTGTTTCAGACTTTCACAGAATCAAATGGAGACCTCAGAATGTTAAGCAAGTTTTCCCTAGATAAGGCATTCAAGCATTAAGTGTGGCTTACACTCTTCTCTCCTAAACTCCCATCTTAGGTCTATCTTCTCTCTCAACTGGCCCTGCTCTGGAAGGCTCCGGGACCTGATACTGCATATTGCTCCGGGACCAGCACAATGGCTTCTGCTCAATCCCACCCCACAAGCAGCACGATCCCATACAGGCACTGGTTCTGTCCCAGATTCTCCTCCCCCTCTGTCTCCCTGCCTGGCCTGGGAAAGCAGCAGATGATGACACGAAGTCTTGGGACTCTGTATCCATGTGGGAGACCTGGAAGAAGCTCCTGACTCTGGGTTTCGGTGCAGCTCAGCTCCAGGCTTTGTGACCATTTGGGGAGTAAACCAGCAGATGGAAGATTATTGTCTCTGTCTCTCATTCTCTCTGCAAATCTGATCTAATTTCCAATGAAAATAGATAAATCCTAAAAGGAAAGATTCAGAGTCGATTCTAGGAGGTTTTGTTCACCTTCCCACCATTGTGACTAGCTTACTAATACTTGTAAGACCTGTGGTTGCAAGAAGTATAATAAGAACTTATGAAGGCAGATTTTAATTCTGTTTCAAGTAAAGCATTTAATATAAAAATTTCATAGTAAAACTCAGCTGTAGTGACCATCCATGGAATGACTGTTTTGAATGTTTTCTAAAACAAAGCAAGCTACACAAAACTATATAAAATACTATCAGTCATGGAAGTACTACATGGGGCTGACCGGTACCATGATATGGCAGGTAAGCCTCCTCCTGTGATGCCGGCATCCCACATCAACTCCAGATCATGTCCTGGCTGCTCCACTTTAGATCCAGCTCCCTGCTTATGATCTGGGAAAGCAGCAGAGGATGGCTCAAGCCTTTGTGCCCTACATCCACACAGGATTCAAATCCCAGAAGAATCTTCTGGCTCTTAGCTTTTTTTCAGCCCAGCTCTAGTTGTTATAGCCATTTAGGGAGTAAGCAAGCAGATGAAAGATCTATTTCTCTTTCTGTCTTTCCTTCCCTCTCTCTAACTCTTTTAAACAACAATAAATTAATCTTTTATATATATAAAAACGTACCAGAAACCACAAAAAGTAGTACAGAGCTATATTTTTAAAATCATTGCTTCATGGGATAGTAATGTAATGAGATAACCCACCAAAAAGATTTACGCGGCCAAATTGGTCTGTGAACAGCGAAAGCTTTAAAATTGATATTATCATTAGTACTGGATTCTGAGAAGCCTGGTACCACAACAATCACCGTGGCTTAACCAGCACTTTCCAAAGTCATTTAGCCACAGGACTCTCTTTACTGTGTGATGCTCTTGATAAAACACTGTGTTGTGTATGTCCTGTGTATGTCCGAGGCATGCACCTTACCCTTCCCTTCCTAACCCTCTGCTGGTGCTTCTTCACGCATGACCTCTAGGGCATGTCCTACCTGTTGTCATGCCAACTCCCCAGAGGCTCCACAAGGAGAGCGGCAGAAACACAGATCTCGCCATGTCTGCTCTGTAAACACTTACATTATCTTGTCTTCGTGCCCTCCCTTTGGCTACTCCAGTTGGGCTGTTTTTCTTCATCTAATCCTGTAGATTATTTGATTTGGGATTTACCCTTTGAGTCCAAAGTTAGGTACCCTTAAGGACTTGTAACCTGGCTTCTTCCTTCCAGTCATTCAACTGACTTTTTTCAGAGCTTTAACTGAACATAAAGAAAAACAGAATAACAAGCAAGTTCCCAACCCCACATTAATTCAGATGAGAATCTGCCCCACATTTGGAAGTTAAGAAGATTCCAGGAGGAAGTAAAATAACAATTTGAATGAAATAAGTGCTCCAGTTTGATGGAATTACAAGCTATTAAAGTTTGGGCCAGTATTGTGGTGTAGTAGGTAAAGCTTCTACTTGTAAATTAAACTTCTACTGGCATATTAAAATGGGTGCCAGTTTGTGATCCAGTCTTCTCTAGTTCCAACCCATCTCCCTCTGAAGGCCTACAGAAGGTGGTGGAGGGTAGCCCAGGTTTTTTGGCCTCTGCCATCCATGTGAGAGACCTTGCAGAAGCTCCTGGATTCTGACTGCAGCCTGCCCCAGACCTGGTCATTGTGGTAATTTGCAGAATGAACAAGCAACTGGCAAATCTCCTTTTATTTCTGTCTCTGTTTATGTGTAACTCTGACATCCAAACTATGTAAATAAAAAAGCTTGGGGCTAAGGAAGAGAAATAAGTACTTCAATGCAAACCATGATTTAAGAAGCTGAGTGGTGAGGCACAGGGCTCAAGAGGAAAGGGTAGGAAGATGCGAGTATCATTCTACCCAGGCCTAACCAGGCTAACTAACTATGCTAGACGCCTTTCTAGGCCAGGATCCCTGAGCTCAGTTAGCTGCAGGCATCCTTTAGGCCAGACTCCTTCCTTCTTTTAGGCTATTCAGCAAGTCAACCTACATGCCAGCTTCATAACCACCAACACTCGAAGTACAGACAGAAAGTAAAGATGGAGGCTGAGCCAAGGTCTCTGAGTACCTGGACTCTCACCAGCAAGGCTCTCAGCTACAAGCTCATCTGACCTGCAGCCGAGTGCTGAAATCCCCATTTATAGCTGTAGATGTGGAGGGTGAGAAAAATTAAGTAATCCATCCAAGGATATGTAGACTGCAAATCATGGTGACAATCCAAACACTGATCTATCAACCCCCTTCATCTGTCTATCACGTTGTCTTGCTTCAATGCACGTGGGTTTATTAATAGCAGCAGCAGTGACACAACAGCACCTAACACTGATTAAGTGTGTTTGTTGAACCACAGAATTCATTAGGTGTTTTGTATTCATCATCTCACTTAAACCTAACAACAGCCTATGAATTAAATACCATTATGATTTATTTACGGATAAAAGCCCTCAGTTCAAGGAAGGTAATTTCCTGTCATAAGCAGTTATTACATACACAAAATGTGATTATAAGTCTGGTGTTCTAACTCCCAATCACATGTTCTTTCCATAACCGAACAGTCTGTGCACCGCATAGGGACTCAGCGAATATGTGACCATAGCCCTTGTTTTAAATGAAAAGCATTTAATGTTCTAATTGAATCAGAATTCCTTTTCCATTATTTTTGGAAGATGCAGCAGCTTTGCAGGGAAACTCATAAGGGATGCTGTGCGTTTCTCTATGATGTGTCCATTGCAGCACAGGAAGTACAGGTGGCAACGTCTGAGGCATTCAGCATGGATTTACTCTACATTACTTCAGAGAAGATAATGAGCATCCCAGCCATTTGAAGCAGTTTTTTGATGACATACTATTTGTCATAAAATCTGAAAAGATCAATTTTATGAGCTATTAAATGGAGTCTATCCAGAGGTAATTAATTTTATGATCGAGGTTGAACAAGGTGATAGGTGAGCCTGCTTTAGATGCATTAGTGATAGAGAGAAACAATGGCCCATCAGCTATGATAGTTCCAGATTCCATCACTTTCAGTTCATTATTTATAGTTTAGATGTACCTCCCTGCTTGTATATGCAGGGAGAGCATATTATCCACAGCCTTTGGGAAGAACAAGCGCTCTTTGATCTAAGTGCAATGGAACTTTAGGGATTTAGGAAAGACAACTTTTCCACACTGAAGGACAAGTGTCCTTTGGTCTACATTAGAAGGAACAAAATATTTTATCAGTAAACAGAGTTGCACTATTTGGGGCCCAGTGCGACAGCAGAGCAGTCAAAGTCCTAGCCTTAAACATGCCGAGATTCCATATGAGCACTGATTCTAATCCTGGTGGCCCTGTTTCCCATTCAGCTCCTCACTTGTGGTCTGGAAAAACAGTCGAGGACAGCCCAAAACCATGGGACCCTGCACCCATGTGGGAGATCTGGAGGAAGCTCCTGGCTCCTGGCTTCAGATCAGCTCAACTCCAGCCATTGCGATCAATTGGTGAGTGAACCATCAGATGGAAGATCTTCCTATCTGTCTCTCCTCCTCTCTGTATATCTATCTTTCCAATAAAAATAAATAAATCTTTAAAAAAAAACAGAGTTGCACTATTTAAACTCTCAGAAAATTGATAGCAAACAGATAAGAATCAGGTGTCTGCAGTTTATACCCTTGGCAGAATCGATTCATTCAATCATTGAACATTTATTGAAAATACCCCACATGTCGAACAATAGGATAAACATTGGGACACAGAGTGAAACGAGACACGCCGCCTGGAGAGCCGGCTAGTCTGCAGTCTGTGGATATGTTGCTCCACAGACTAAAACATTGAAACCAATGACCCCTGGACGGACTTCATCATTTCCAAACCCAGAGGTTGCAAAGAAGCATGAAAAACGCAGCCGGTCTCCAAGGTTTTGGATAATTTGCTTGTGTGTCTCAGGAATGGTCTTCCTGTCATAAAGACACACACAAACAGCTGTGATGATCAGGAGTGGAGTAATGTATAGGAAAAAAATGTCAAAAGTATTCATAAGTTTGGCAAAGAATTTCCAGTCCCTCATGTCTTCTTCCTTCTCCCTGGACCTCTCAGAAACTCTCATAGCCCCTTAGGTCTCGCTAAGAGTAGAGCACAGACCAGACCCTAAAGTCAAATGGACTCAATCAAGTTAAAGTTTGTCCCAGTCCTAACTTTGAGCTTATGAAAGATACTTTGTTTTCACAGAACTTCCCACCCATTCACAAGAGAAACCCCAATATAAACTGTCAGACAAAAGTAAGGGCTCCCTGGGGTCGCACATCTGAGCAGTGGAGTTGGCACCGGCCTAGTATGTGGGGCTGACCTCACATGGGTTCTCAGAGCCCAGTTTCATCCTGTGCTTCTCACTCTTCTGTTTTTATTCTCTCTACTCTCTCTCTCTCTCTCTCTCTCTCTCTCTCTCTCCCTTTCTCTCTCTCTCTCCTTGTCATAAAGTCAAACACTGTGGTTTGGGTTAGGGTTAGGATCAGGGTTAGGGTTAGGGTTAGGGCAATGTGGTTGGCAATACTTGGGGCAAATCAACATACCTAAAACTAAATGGTGGGAATTAATATATTAACATTATGTGTGTGTGTGTGTGTGTGTGTGTGTGTGTGTATGCGTGTGTGTGTGTGTGTGTCTACAAGTAAAAGTCCTTTTGGTGCTAATTTCCCTGCACATTACACACTGGTAATCAGTCACTCCAGAGTAATGATTTGTTAGCCCAGTACTGCATAACACAGTTTAAACAAAGAAAATGCTGACACTTGTTTGCTACTTTCTGGGAAGGAGTGTCCTGTGCGGAGGACTGAAATATTGAGGTGTCTCAGATTCACAGGCAAGCAGTGGTCAGGGATGGGCAGCTTTCTTCTCTTCTCTTCTGCTGATACATGAAATAAATCCAGACACGGAGCTTTACTGGGAGGCAGGTCCTTTGATTGGGGGATCAAAATCAGTAACTCTATTATCCCTGCTTCGCCTGAAATAATTTTATGTTATTTATTTTCAACAGTCCACTAACAGAAGTGGCTTTTCTAGGGGGCTCAGGGAATATTAGACTGGACATTGAGGGCCGTTTTAAATGAGTCTGTGGGTTTGCTATTTGGCAGGCATTCACTGTGCACTCAGTACTCAGGAACACCCATTTCTGTGCTTGGTCTTACAGGAGGTGTGAGCAGAGTAAATACTTGCTATGGGATCTGCTCAGAGGAGACAGAGTCAAATGGTAAACTGCATGCTGATTCTAGTTTCTCCACCCTTTTCACACCTGGCATGGGTATTCTCTCCTGAGAGATGGTACGTTTTATTATAATAAGCTCTCATTTCTTACAATTACTTAGCTCTAAAACTAATCACACATCTGACTGCTTTTCTATCATTACCATTTCTCTCTTCCACTACCATTCCTTGTAGATAAGAGCAAAGTCTTCCACATGCTCTGACTCTTGCATTCCACTCTGAACCAGGAACCAGCCACAGATCAGCTACCGAGAAGCTCAACTCAAACCAGTCTAGTGACTAGAGGGAAGAAATGCCATGACCATCTCTGGGTGCAACAAACGTCTACTTCACCCCAAGTCCAGGTTATGCAGCCTACCTTACACAGAGAACATGTGCAAATGATAGGAAACAGTTAATGATGATCAAGATGAAAGCCTAATGTTGAATCTGAATTTGTAATTACCACAGTGTGATTTTAAAATAAGTATTGAAAATATGTTTAAAAATATAGTAATAAAACTTGGCATATGTGAGCAGATGGAGAATTTCACCAGACAGATGAAACTAATAAAAAACAGAAATTTGCTAACAACAAAAACTGTATCATTCCTGGCATTCAAAGATTTATGGATACAGCAGAGGGAAGTGTCACTGAACCTAGAGACAGGTCAAGAGAGAACTTCCAACCTAAAGTACAAAGAAAAACCAGGGCTGGAATCCAAGGGAGCATCAACACCTAAATTATTTTGAAATAATTCTTAAGATATACTACATATAACATATAAAGATAGAAAGAAAATTGCAGAGTTCCAACAAATTTTCAAACTTCTTAAAGAAATCCACTAAGAGGATCCAGAAGTTGGGAGAAGCACAGCTACCATGAACTAAGAAGAAGCAG